>NC_089646.1:55457400-56141983 GCF_037042795.1 Molothrus aeneus
GAAAGTTGTGCAGCTTCGTTCTTCGCCTTTCAGAAGCTGCTGCTCTTCTGGAGGCAAAGAAGCGGCTTCTTCACGCACAGAGCATTGTGCCCGTCGCGGTGTGCGCTGAAACGTGGCTTCTGCTGAGAGATGCCTGGGACCGGCGCTCTGCTTCGGAGAGCTCTGTATCTTCGTCTTCTGGGTCTCGTGTCGCCTATATCTTAGCAAAAAGCTTTTCCACTATGTCTTGCAAGGAGAAACTGTGCCAGTACAGAAGACATCCCCGATCTTGTTCTAGAAGTTGCACGGAGGTCTGCGGAGTGTTTAGCAAGAAGCAAAAGAAAGTTGTCCCAAACTCCTTCTATTCGAATGGTAATGTGAATGGAAAAGGCAGGAGAGTGGTAAGGTACTGTTTTCTTTAGCTTTGAAAGCTGCATACACAATCCCAGGGTTGTGCGGCTTTGTTCTCTGCCTTTTGGAAGCTGCCGCTCTCTCCAACTCCCGGAGGCGAAGAAGCAGCTTCTTCCCGCACAGAGCATTGTGCCAGTTGTGGTGCGCTCCGGAGCGAGGCTTCTGCCGAAAGATGCCTGGGACCAGCGCTTAGCTTCGGAGAGCTCAGTATCTCCATCTTTTGCGTCTCTTGTCGCCTGCATCTTAGCAAAATGCTTTTCCACTATGTCTTGCAAGGACAAACTGTGCCAGTAATGAAAACATCTGATCTTGCCCTAGAATTTCCACAGGTTGCTGCATAGTGTTTTGCAAGAAGAAAAAGAAAGTTGTCCAAAACTCCTTCTATTCGAATGTTAGTGTGAGTTTAAGAGGCAGGAGATTATTAAAGTATTGTTGCCTATAAGTTTAAAAGCTGTCTCAAGGAGAAACTCTACTAGCACTTCAAACTTTCACCAATTATGCCCCCGATCTCTCATTTGCTGCACATTCAAGAAGCATCCCTCTTTCTTAGTTAAGCTGCAAGTTGTTTTCAATTCGCCATGCTCCCTGTCCCCTCCTCCCCATTTTGAACAGACACAAACACATTACCTTCTAGGAAAAAAATCCAGGTAATAGATTCAGGAATAATACGCTTTGACTTTGAGAACCAAAACCTATCTAAGAGATTAAAAGATAGTCCATTCTTTGAGACCCAATATCACACATCTGTGTGCAGGAGGAAGAGGGGTATCTGTGTGTGTGAATGGGAGGTGTACTTGCCCACAAACCAGAGCCAATATTTAGTAACCAACATGTAGCAAGTGTGGACGTATATAATTTCCTGCTCTTTTTTGGATCTTTTTTCTCAAAGGTTAATTTGCTTTTCAAGATTTTCTAGTCATTTGAAAAATTCTTCTGTGTGTGAGAATAGAAATCTCCATAATGCTTACTGTGTAAAAGCAGGGTAATCTTTTGGACTTGATGATGACTATTTGGAAGATGATATTTTTATCTGCATAAATCAATTTCATTCTTTGGGAAATATTTTTGTTACTGAAAGTAGTAACTTCAAGATGTGTTGCTAGAAGGCGTAAAAATTGAGATCCTCATTTGTATCACAGAAATACAAAGAATATCCCTTAAAACCATCCATTCTATCATTTCATTTTTGTATTTTTGAATTTTCAGTAGCTAATTCTTACTTTAAAATTGCTTTTAAATGCACTGTTTTGACACAATTTTTAATTTCTTCATTTCTAAACTTCAAAATGATACTTAAAGAAGAGTAATTTCCTGTAACTACTTGACAGTTTGCAAATTAACATCAAAGTGGAGGGAGGGAGGGAGGGAGGGAAGGAAGTGGCAGAAGGATGTGGTGGAAGGAAGGACGTAGTGGAAGGAAGGACGTGAAGGAAGGAAGGAAGTGGGGGAAGGTGGGAAAAGAAAGAAAGAAAGAAAGAAAGAAAGAAAGAAAGAAAGAAAGAAAGAAAGAAAGAAAGAAAGAAAGAAAGAAAGAAAGAAAGAAAGAAAGAAAGAAAGAAAGAAAGAAAGAAAGAAAGAAAGAAAGAAAGAAAGAAAGAAAGAAAGGAAGGAAGGAAGGAAGGAAGGAAGGAAGGAAGGAAGGAAGGAAGGAAGGAAGGAAGGAAGGAAGGAAGGAAGGAAGGAAGGAAGGAAGGAAGGAAGGAAGGAAGGAAGGAAGGAAGGAAGGAAGGAAGGAAGGAAGGAAGGAAGGAAGGAAGGAAGGAAGGAAGGAAGGAAGGAAGGAAGGAAGGAAGGAAGGAAGGAAGGAAGGAAGGAAGGAAGGAAGGAAGGAAGGAAGGAAGGAAGGAAGGAAGGAAGGAAGGAAGGAAGGAAGGAAGGAAGGAAGGAAGGAAGGAAGGAAGGAAGGAAGGAAGGAAGGAAGGAAGGAAGGAAGGAAGGAAGGAAGGAAGGAAGGAAGGAAGGAAGGAAGGAAGGAAGGAAGGAAGGAAGGAAGGAAGGAAGGAAGGAAGGAAGGAAGGAAGGAAGGAAGGAAGGAAGGAAGGAAGGAAGGAAGGAAGGAAGGAAGGAAGGAAGGAAGGAAGGAAGGAAGGAAGGAAGGAAGGAAGGAAGGAAGGAAGGAAGGAAGGAAGGAAGGAAGGAAGGAAGGAAGGAAGGAAGGAAGGAAGGAAGGAAGGAAGGAAGGAAGGAAGGAAGGAAGGAAGGAAGGAAGGAAGGAAGGAAGGAAGGAAGAAAGAAAGAAAGAAAGAAAGAAAGAAAGAAAGAAAGAAAGAAAGAAAGAAAGAAAGAAAGAAAGAAAGAAAATTCCCAAATGTCAGAAATGTTAAAAATGATAAAATATTTGCGTGTATGATAAAGAGCGAGGACTAGATACTAGATATAGTATTGCTAAATGGAACATATATGTGAGACCCAAACAGCTAAACTCATTAGATAGCAGTTTCTCAGAATGAATAGTCTGTTATTTCTAGCTTCAGCTACTTACTGCTACTGCACAGAATGAATATTACCATAGAATAATAGAATGGTTGGGTTTGGAAGGGAACCTTAAATTCACCTAATTTCACCCCCCATGTCATTGGCAGGGACACCTTCCACTAGCTCGCCTTAAGCTCAAAGACCCATTCAAGGTAGCCTTGAACACTTCAAGGAATGGGCCACCCATAACATGTTCCAGTGTCTCACAACCCTCCTGGCAAGGAATTTCTTCCCAATATCCAAAGGAAACACATACTCTTCAGATTTTAAAGCCATCCACACTTTTCCTATCACTCCCTGCCCTTGTGTAGCTCATCTGCCTCCTTCTGGTAGGCTGCCTTCAGCTACTGGAGAGCTGCTCTAACAATTTGCCCAGAGTCTGCTCTTCTCCAGGCTGAGAAAACACCTGCAGGGCTCTGGCTTGAAGACAGACTCCATGTGCTGCACTGGGGGCTCAGACCATTCTTCTTCTTGGAATTGTTGTAGGATGCTCAGCCACTGTTGATTGTTCTTCATTGTGGTACAGGTAATAAATAGTTGATTGTTTTAATAAAGACACACTTGAAATGATAAGAGCTAAATTTTAAAGCAAAATTAATTGGAGAAAGATTCCTAAACCTGTGGCCCATTACCCCAGCCCATCTATTGATTGTAAATGACATTGCTTGCAGATGTTATGATGCATGAACCAAAGCCAAGTGATGGATACTGCTTAAGATAGATGTTCTACCTGCTTACTGGAGTATGTTCTTATCGTTCTAAAACAATCCCCCGAACATTAAGAACAAAAGATTACATCATGAAGTAATGAAGTGCTTTGATTGAAAGTAAAATGCATTTGAAAGAAATGGGTTTGGGGGCTAGCACAGCAAGATCTCAGAAAGGAGTGCCAGCTTAGTTCTCTGGTTGAGAGACAAGTGAAGCAATTCAAGAGTGTCTTCCTGTGAAAACAGTTGACAGATCTTTCTGCACAACAGTTAACAATCAGCATCAGAAATGTGTGCAAATAAAATACTACTAAAGTACTACAAGTTTGTCATCCAGGAGTGGTAAGGCCACTCAGACTCACAGCAGTGATCTTGCTGCTGTGCCTGTTAGAATAGACAGGAAAAGAATGAGGAAAACAATTTTTTCCAACTAGTTAGTTTCAGTATTGGTACAAAGACTATTTTCTTGCCCTCAGGAGACAGCAAAAACTGTCAACAACTGAAATGCTTCAGAAATGGAAATGATCTGAATCACAAATATTTCTTTTCACATCAAATTTAAAGCCTAAGTCATAACTGTAAAACAGATAGAACTTTTTAAAGATCAATGTACTATACATACCAAAATATTCCCAGAGATAACTATTGTGTCCCAAGTCTGTTTAAAAGTCTAGAGTTCCCGGTAAAAAACTTGTACACAGCTGAGGTCGCTCCATGATATTCTTTTTTCAGATTAATTATACTCTTCAGTCTCACCACCTCTACCAATTGATTTCCATAAGTCCTTCGAAAACAGTAATTTCCCTTTTTTCATTCTATGAAAAAAATGACAGTGGCAAGAGTTATTTGCACTCCCTATTTTCTGAAAATTCTGAACATCAAGCCTTAAGAACTTTATCATGAGTTTTACTTCATATCAAACTAAATTTTAAGGGAATGGCAGAGAGAATGGGAGCCTCAAGTGAAAGAATTTAGACTTCTAATTCTTGGGTTGTCTTCTTACTTACCTAAGACAAGAAGTGGAAAGAGAATAGATTAGAGTTAACAGCTGTTTAACGTTTGTACGTACTCTTCTGTCGGCTTCAGCTGTCTGTCTCTGCCCGGACACAGGTAGGGTGGTTCTTGGGTGGCACACGTTTCAAAGGACGAGTCTGGACTCTTCAGCTTTTCGATCTTCAGATTGTTTATTGTTTCTTATCTACAAAATTTTCTGTCTGCCCAACAGAGGTCTGATCTGCAAGGCAGCCAAGGGCACTCGTGACCACCCACGGGGCGGTCATGTCTTTTTATACTAAAATCTATGTACATGATATTTACTTTTATTTTCCAATACTTTTCACCCATGTTGGCAAGTACACCTTCACCATAAACCAATCCCCAAGTGCCAACATCACCACAGGAGATGGAAGACAAAAAGAAGAAAGAAGAAGGATGAGACACGCCCTGATCCCTCCATCTTGTCTCCATAACCCCCCTGTACCAAAACCCTTAAAGTTTATATTTCACCCTATAAATGTGTCCCTTTTACACCCTTCACTCTAAAGTGATTCTCATGTCCTCAAACTGCTGTCACTTCTGTGGATGGATCAAAATCAAGCCACCAAGCACTCTTGGCAACATTCCAGGATTTCCGAGACCCCCCAAGGGTTCTCCTGGCATCTCTGGACATCGGGAGCGATGTGCTGAGTTCCCACATCTCCCCCTTCTGTTTGCACTAAGAATACTTCTTTGGCAACTTGACTCATGACACGTCGCACACATAAAAAGATGCATGGGACGATGAGCATGAGGACTAAGAGTATTATTAGAATATAAAATCCCATTTTTAAAAACCCTCTCCATAAGGGAGAAAGATCAAAAAATCCCGCCACATCATCAATCCATGACCCAGTAATTTCGCCGAGTTTCTTTATACTGTCTTTTATTTTTTGAATACTTTCATGAATTGATCTTGAATGATCCGAGAGATTCATGCAGCACATTCCCTCAAACTCTTCACATCCATGTCCATGAGCAAGCAATAGATAATCGATTGCTGCTCTATTTTGAAGAGTTGCCTCTCTCACACTACTTATGTCTTTTAACATATCACTCAAAGCGAGAGAGACTGATTGAGCATGCTTGCTCAACCAACAACCCATGTGGTCCAGTTGAGTCAAGGCCACCCCCGACGCTGTCTGAGGTGAGAAAATTGCTGCCGCAATTCTCCTTGCCTTGTCCCAGGTGTATACTTCATCATCACAATCTGCACTGTAATGTTTCAAGGACCTTTTCTCTTTATGTTTTTGCTCTCTTAATACTTTCAAATCTGGTGATAACATTGAAATCCTTCCAATGCTGCATGGACCTCCCTTGGCATTTGCAGGAATGCCGTGCCAAATTCTGTCCCCAAAAATTAAAAACAACCCACGTGGCAATTGCACTGGGATCTGGATTGATCCTTTGGCTGTCATCTCGGTGTGATTGCACCAAGCTGACGCGTTTCTATAAAACTTGTGATTTGGAGTGACATCAATGCTTTTGTTTGTCCTTGACACATTCGAAATTTCGAATTTCATGCATAGTTCCATTCTTGTGGACCCAAAAATTTCCAATTCCTGTGGTTCGGTAGAAGCCACAGGTAAAAGATGTGTCCAAGCACACCATTCATTCACAGGATCTTTGATGACCTGTGAAATCTCCATTGGAGAATGCCCTGGAATTGGCCATTCGCCCACTGGCAACCCAACCATGCATGCTGTGAATGGTTTCCCTGGTTTCGAATGTGTCAGGCAGATACTTTCTAAGTTCGCTGCCTGGGCTAAAGTTTCCCAAACATTTTGTTTTGGTTGATTGATGGGTAAATTTGCTCCATTGCTTAAAGCAACAGATGAAAGCATGAGCATCATGAAGCTCATGACTTCATCCTTATGAAAAATCATTGTCATGCTCTCACTCAAAGCCACAAAGGAAAAACCCCCAAAGTTTTTATTCTTTTTGTCTCTCTTCTGTGTCGTTGCTCACAACTTGAGTTTCTTCCTCCGTCTGAGTGCTCGTTTCTCTGCTTCTGGGATTGGTGCTCTCTTGCTCTCTTGTCCAAAATGGCTTCACGTGCCGCGCTGACACCCACTTCAGACCTCACCCTGTGGAAACACAAGCGAAACCCTTGCCCCAAGTGATTAGTTTGAAAGGACCCTTTAAGAATCATTGACACAAGACATCGAATGTCATATGGTGTAAAATCATACGTATTGAATGTCCCCTTCAGGAGCTGTTTGAAGAATTGTGAATTCAGACTGTTGTTCTGAATGGCCTTTGATAAGTCTTTGATCACTTCATGACCCAACATTTCCCATCTTGGATTTTGACCTTGTGCATCATATGTCACTGGCATTATTATGTCTCCTGATCCTCTGATCAGACCCTTTTCTTTTGATAATTCATTTCTAATATCCTTCCAGTCTATTGGTTCTATTGGTCATTCTTCTTCCTCCTCTGGAAACTCCATTGGCCATTGCTTGCACAATGGAATTGTGGAGGCTCTTGGTGATCCTTCGCTCCATGTTCTTTGACTTGAGGTTTTCGGTCTTGCTCCTAAATCTGAAAAAGAAACTTGAGGTTCTCTTGAACGCGTTCTTTTTGCTGCATCAAAAGACTGCAGAAGATTTCTTGCTGCTTCCGCTGCTGAAAGCATCCATGCTGGAATTCCCTCTCTTGCTGTAATGTGTATCATTTCTTCTCCTTGAGGCTGTGCTTCATCTGAGCTGTCTTCAACTTCATATGATCCTGAAGTTGATGGAAAATTATCCTTTTGTTGTGTTGTTGTTGTTGTTGTTGTTTTCTTTAATGTGGTTTTCTTTTTATATATCGTTGGAAAAAATTGTTGCATTGTTGCAGTTTGGCCAGCAGGTGATGTGGTGGCGCTGTCGAGCAGGTCCGACATGTCCTGCAGTGTGGTCGTCCCTCCACGAGGTGGCGCTGTCGTCTGCCTGGACGACCGTGATGACGATACGAATTCGATCGGTTCCTGCTTGTCAGACTGCAACGCTTGCAATCGTGTTTGAGACCGAGTTTGCATGGCTGTTAACTGAGCTGGCATTGAGGGTTGAATACTTGAATGTTTCTTTTGAGTGGAAGAGGTTTGAACCATAGGGATTGAGGCTAAAGGCATCGGGACCGGAGAGGGGGTGGAGCCCCGGGATGTCGAACCCCGAGCGTGGCCCCTCCTCTTTGCCCAAGACGTCACAGGGGATCGGACCCGCCCCCGTCCTCGCTCGGTACGCACCTCCCGCGCACTCGCGCCTTCGGGAACGCCCCCTGCCTCCCCTGTACTGATGTCACTGTCTCCGTCCCGCTCCACCTCCGAAGTCTCCTCCCTATTGTCTGTTCCTGTCCCTCTCTCTTCCTCCTCTGATGCTGTATCCATACCCCCGCCGAAGCGCGCGGCCCTCCCGTCTGACGCTGCCACGTCGGTTTGACAGCCCTCCCCGGCTCTCCCGCAAGCCTTGCTCGTCGCGCACACTTTTGGCACCGCGCCAGCCGAGGCTGCCGCCGCTCTTGACGCTGCGCTCGCAAAAGCCACACCAGAACCCGTGTCTCTCATCGCTTCCGTGCTCCATGGTTCTCCAGGGACTGCTGGGAGACAACCTGCTTCATGATGATGTCCTCCAGGGACTGTGGGGGATTCTCTGCTCTGTCAACTGGAGCACCTTCTCCTCCTTCTTGTCTCACTTTAGTATCACAGAGCTGCTTCTCATACTCTTTTTTTCCCTCACTTGTCACCACCTATTCATATGTTTTGTGCTTTTGACAATGTATTTTCACAGACACTGATGGGCTCAGTTGCAGAAATGTGTCTTGCTAGAAAATTAGATGCTATACAAAACCATGATTTTACAGAAAAGAAGAGTGAAGGTACAAATATACTGCTAAAGAACTGGAAAATTGACAATCATTCATTGTAATACGTCCCCTCATTTTGCCTTCTTTCTCCTTAAGATCTGGAAAGACTACTGGGCAGGAGACAGTGTTGTTTCAAGGAAAAGACTTTTTTAGGATTCTAGAGTGCATGTTCCAATTTCTTGAGAAAATTGAGAAAAGGCACTTTGTCTTTTGTGATAAACATCATTAGCCAGTAGTGACAAAGTCTGACCAACAAGAGCAGATCAAAATCTGATGAGACCAAGCAATATACCTTGAGTGGCCAGGACAGAACCATCGATTTGTTGAATCAGTTGAATTGGAAGGGACTCATCAGGATCATCAAGTACAACTCCTGGCCCTGCATGGGACCATCCTCGAGAATCACACCATATGCCTGAGAGCAATGTCCAAAACTCAGACAGGCGTGATGCTGTGACCACTCCCTGGAGAGACTTTTCCAGTGCCCTGCCATCCTCTGGTTAAAAACTTTTTCCTGATACCCGATCTAAACCTCCCCTGACTCAGCTGCATGCCATTTCTTTGAGTCCTGTCCTTGTAGACCTCATTTGAGGACTTTCTAATACCAAGGTGGGGCCGCCCCAAAGCAGAGCAGAGCAGAGCAGAGCAGAGCAAGACAATCCCCTCCCTTGCTCAGCTGGTGATGCTGTTCCTGATGCACCCCAGGACAGGCTTCCAGGGCACTTCTGATGCACATTCAGCCTGCCATTGGCCAGGAGCCTGGATCCCTTTCTGCAGCGCTTCTCTCCAGCCTCTTGCTCCCTACTCTATACACAGACCAGTATTGCCCTGTCCCAGGTGGTGAATCCAGCACTTGCCCTTCTTCAACTTCTTCAACTCCATCTGGTTAGTGATTGCCTGTGGGAATCCTCAAAACAGAGGAGTTTAGGAAAGCTGCAAAAGGCAGGCCTCAGAGACAGCAGAACTGTGATTGGAGCAAAGCAGTAGTCATAAGGTTTGTCAGCAGAAAAATTAGATGAGAAGTAGAAAAGTAAGGACAAATAGAACAATGGTCTGTCTATTAATGCTTGTCTAGAATAACTCCCTAAGCTACAGCAAAGTATATCTAGCCAGATGTTAGGAAGTTCTAAGCTTAATAATGGAGCTCTGTGCATTGTATCTTAAGGCTTACAAGCAGGTCTTTTATTCGAAAGAAGCAAGCATTGTTTTATCCACAGGTACATGTGCTTATAGTGATTGGATAGAACTACTGTCAATATGCTTTTGCTTTGTGTGATTGGTCAAAAAACTTTTCAAGTAAGTTGTAACATTAAGTTCTTTGTCTGCTGCTGGGGACATGAGCTGCTGGCATCTTCCCATTGTCATAACCATGTAATGAGACTGATGCTGGAAAATACAACAGCTTGAGACACCGTCCCCAGCAGTCCCACCCCTTTTGTGATTTGTGCATACACTCCCGGCCAGTGATAATTCCCATCTCTCCTATTTGGCAAGATCTCTCTGCAAGGTCTCTGTGCCCTCAAGGAAGTTAGTTCACAGCTCCTCCCAATTTAGTGTCTTTGGCAAACTTGCTTAATATTTCTTCAAGTGCTGTGTCCAGGTTGTTCAAAAGATGTTGAAGAGAACTGGCCCAATGATGATACTGTCTTAGCCACTGAAATTAGCGCTTCATACTTCTTGTTTCTTAGTGCAGAAATCACAATAAATATCTTTGTTTCTTTTCTATCCATGCAGATATCTTTGCTTATGCTCATGCTTTTTATCCCAACAGCAGCTGACAAGATATTTACAGACACAGCAACAGCACACTTTTCCTGCTGTTACTAGACTTAACAATTTTGCAACCTGCCAATCAGTGACCTTTGCAACTAAAGTCAGACCTTCAGCATTTCTCATAAAAAGAGTAGAATGTCCTCAGAAGAAAACTTTGCTGCATACTCTGTACGACTGAAGAATAGATGATAATGAGTTAGCATCACAGTCATTTAAGCACAGAGCCTATACTTTAGCAGGGAAAAAAATGAAAGAAGAGCTATTTTATGCAACAACATATCTGAGAAACAAAACAACTAGGATCTTCCAAATGGTTCCCTGCAGTAGAAATGTACTTGTATGAATACAGAAGATAAAAGATGTGGTTTTGAAAGGCTATGTCCTTGCTAAGCTAAATTGGATCTCATCCTGTAGATGAAAGATCAAGGAGCTCAAAGTGGAGCTAGGGAGACATGTCCAGATAATGAGACAGAGCAAAGCATTTTTCAAGATAATTCAGCATTCTGGTGGACTGGGCAGTTAGGTTAAATCTGCCACACCCATTTACTTTTGGGGACTGAATTGTGGAGTGCTAAACCATATCTGCTGCTGTGCAAAGTAAAAGAGATCCATCCAAATTGTACGGTTAGTGTGAACACTCTCACTCTCGATTGTAAAACACTTCATAAGCTATTAATCAGTCTTAGGAACAAAATGAAATAAAGCCGTTATACCATCTTGGAATGGAAAAACATGTTCAAAATTTTTTTTCCTTATGTTTTCTTCTTTTTTCTTTTTCTTTTTTTTTTTTATCCCACATTATGTGATTCATAATTTCAACCATTCTGGAATGCTTTCAACAGATGAACCCAGCATAGTCGTTTTATTACAGGCTCTTGCCCCTTACATGCTTCATTACAGGTTTGGAATATACTCCACAGTCAATTAGTGTTTTTTTATCTCTTTTCCCAGAGACAACTTTTAAAGGACTACTTCACCCCTAAAAATCATAATTTCTCTGGTTTCTCCAAGCTTTTTGAGAAAGTTGTTTTGGTTTTGTTTTGGTTTGTTGTTTCGTTTTTTTTTTTTTTTATTGCATCATTCCTAATGTCTTCAGACCTACTACAAGAAGAAGTTAAAAATAAATCTTATTTTAAAGAGACTGTTAAAGCTAATGAACTGCCAGTCTTGGTATTTGTACTTTTCTAAATCCTTTTAATTCCAAGGTTGCCTTCCTGTAATCCTCAGTTTAATTAGAAAACATTGTGTTTATAAAACAGTCCCAGTTCAATTGCTTCTGCAAATTCACCTTCATTTTATAGGATTGTACTTCAAGAAATCTTGTTTCATTCAAACATTGAAAGTATAGATTTGACATCATATGTGACCCTTCGATCTGTCTGAACTGCATTTCATTGTGTGAATTTCTCAGTTGCTTCAAATAAGGACAGAATCTTTTAAATTCGCATAGCATGTTATCTGAAGATCTCCTCTCTGCTTTCTTCACTTGCTTTAATGGGAAGACAAGGGAAATACATTTTGAATGTTATCTTTTAGAGTCTACTTTTACCTACCAGTGTGCTTATATGGACTAGAACCAATTTCAGCTTGAAAGAATGTATTGTCACGATCCGCTCATACCAACAGGGGTGGTGATGGTTCGTTAACTGATCTCCGAGTGCAACAGACAACACAGAAAGGGTATTGCAGTATCAATCAAAACAAATGCACCTTTATAGAATGACCACAGCAAATGCATGAAAGGAATTAGGGAGAGGAAAAGAATAGAAAAGAGGGGGAGAAAGAGAGAGGGAGTATAACTACCAGATGTGGAGACACACAGTCCTCGTAGTCCAGCTGACAGAGTTTGCCTAGTCACGTTGGGAAGATCTCAAAGTCCTGGTTAACTCAAGGTTCTATTATAGTCCATTGCTGAGGGGGAAACAGATCTTGAAATGGCTGATGGGGAACAGATACAATCAAGAAGAAGTCTATTGAAATTGCTGAGGGGGAAAAAGATATTGAAGATGGGTACAGACAGCCTATGTTCTCAGCAGGATAAGTCAGTATCAGCAGTGAGTGGGACCCATTGTTTCAGGACTGCTTTCTATGGGAAACCAGTCTAGGTCCAGTGAACACATCTGTAGGCAACACTTGGCAGGCATCCTGCTTCAGTCAGGCAGGCACCCCTGCGTCAGAATTACATGTGTCTCAGTCTTAGTCCTTGGCAGAGGGGCTTCAATCTCCGTCCCTCACGGTGGTAGTGAAGCAGATGAAGGATTTTCCATGGGGGGGGGGCTACCAAAGTTGCCCCAGCAAATCCATCTGGCCAAGAGGTAGGAAAACTCCTGGGCTATTGTCGCAAAGCAGGTGCAAGCATATAGGGCACGTCGCCCCTTGGCAGGCCCTGCTAGAAGTAGTCACTGTAGCCACAGAGGTGAACAATCATTTGGCAGGCCCAAATTCTGCTCAGGGGCCTCAGGATTTTTGGTGTTCATTCACCACCAGCAGGCCAGATCTTCCATCGGTGTCCTCAGTGTCCCGATATTGATCCTCTGGACGGTCATGAGGCAAATGAGGGGAACCTCAGACTGTCTTTCACAGTACCCGGTGACTCAGGACAGTCTTCATCAGCAGTGTTCCGTAGTATCGTTGTGAAGTCTTTAGGACTCGTCACACATTGGTAGAATATCTGTACATATTTTCTGGCCATTCTTGGGGTTTTTTTCTGGGTTTTTTTCTGGCCTTTCTTGGGTCTTTCCTGGTTTTTTTTCTGGCTTTTCTTGGGTTTTTTCTTGGGTTTTTTTCTGGCCTTTCTGGGTTTTTTCCTAGTTTTTTTTTCCTGGCATTTCTTGAGTTTTTTCTAGGGTTTTTTTTCTGGCTTTTCATGGGTTTTATTCTGGCCTTTCTTGGGGTTTTTTTTGGGTTTCTTCTTGGGTTTTTTCCTGGGTTTCTTTCTGGCCTTTCTTGGGGTTTTTTTTCTGGTTTTTTTTTTTTTTTCTGGCCTTTCTTGGCTTTTGTCCTGGGTTTTTTTCTGGCCTTTCTTGTGTTTTCTCTAGCATTTCTAGGGTTTTTTCTTGGTTTTCTTCTGGCCTTCCTTGGGTTTCTTTCTGGCCTTTCCTGGGTTTTTTCTGGCCTTTCTTGGGTTTTTTCTTGGGTTTTTTTTCTGGCCTTTCTTGGGTTTTTTCCTGGGTTTCTTTCTGGCCTTTCTTGGTTTTTTTCTGGGTTTTCTTGGGTTTTTTCCTGCCTCTTCTAGGATTTTTCGTTGGGTTTTTTTCTGACCTTTCTTGGGGTTTTTTTCTGGGGTTTTTTTTGGCTTTTCTTGGGGTTTTTTTTTGCCCTGTCCAGGGTTTTTTCTTGGGTTTTTTTCTGGCCTTTCTTGGGTTTTTTTCTGGGATATTTTTTCCTTCCTTCCTTCCTTCCTTCCTTCCTTCCTTCCTTCCTTCCTTCCTTCCTTCCTTCCTTCCTTCCTTCCTTCCTTCCTTCCTTCCTTCCTTCCGCCACTTCCGCCACTTCCGCCACTTCCGCCACTTCCGCCACTTCCGCCACTTCCGCCACTTCCGCCACTTCCGCCACTTCCTTCCTTCCTTCCTTCCGCCACTTCCTTCCTTCCTTCTGCCACTTCCTTCCGCCACTTCCTTCCGCCACTTCCTTCCTTCCTTCTTTCTGCCACTTCCGCCACTTCCGCCACTTCCGCCACTTCCTTCCGCCACTTCCTTCCTTCCGCCACTTCCTTCCTTCCGCCACTTCCTTCCTTCCTTCCTTCCTTCCTTCCTTCCTTCCTTCCTTCCTTCCTTCCTTCCTTCCTTCCTTCCTTCCTTCCTTCCGCCACTTCCGCCACTTCCGCCCCTTCTGCCACTTCCGCCACTTCCTTCCTTCCGCCACTTCCTTCCGCCACTTCCGCCACTTCCGCCACTTCCGCCACTTCCTTCCGCCACTTCCGCCACTTCCGCCACTTCCGCCACTTCTCCCACTTCCGCCACTTCCTTCTGCCACTTCCTTCCGCCACTTCCTTCCGCCACTTCCTTCCACCACTTCCTTCCTTCTGCCACTTCCTTCCTTCCGCCACTGCCTTCCGCCACTTCCGCCACTTCCGCCACTTCCTTCTGCCACTTCAACCACTTCCGCCACTTCTGCCATCTATCCGCCACTTCCTTCCGCCACTTCCTTCCTTTTACCACTTCCTTCCTTCCTTCCTCCACTTCCTTCCTTCCTCCACTTTCTTCCCCTACTTGATTCCTTCCGCCACTTCCTTCCTTCCATCCCTCAACTTTGATGTTAATTTGCAAACTGTGAAGTAATTACAGTAAATTACTCTTCCCTAAATATCCTTTTGCAGCTTAGAAATGGACAAATAACAAAACTGTGTGAAGACAGAGCATTCAAAAGTGATTTTAAAGTGAGAAGTAGAGTTAGATATTGAAAATTCAAAAATACAAAATTGAAATGATGGAATGGATGGTTTTAAGGGATTTTCTTTGTATTTCTGTGATACAAATGATGATCTCCATTTTTACACCTTCTAAAATACATCTTTAAAGTTATTGCTTTGAATAGCAAAAATATTTTCAAAAGAAGGAAATTGATTTATGCAGATGAAGATATCATATTCTAAATCTTCATCATCTAGTACAAAGGATTGCCCTTACAGAGTAAGCTTTATGGAGATTCCTATTCTCACACAAACACAGAAGAATTTTTCAACTGACTAGAAAATCTTTAAAAGCAAATTAACCTTTGAAAAAACAGATTAAGAAAGATCAGGAAATGATATGCATCCACACTTACTATATGTTGATTACTTAATATTAGCTCTGTTTTGTGGGTGAGTGCACTTGCCATTCACACACACAGATACACCTGCCCCTGCATACAGATGTGTGCTATTGGGTCTCAAAGAAGGGTCTGTCTTTTTTCTGTTCAAGAGGTTTTGGTTCTCAAAGTCAAGAGGTATTCTTCCTGGATCTATTACCTACATTTGTTACCTAGAAGGTAATAAAATTAATTAGGTATTTGGTAAAAACTGTCCTAACTGCATCTTCATGTGAACCATTTAGTCTAATTCAGGTTGCTTATATACAATTTTTTTCAAAGTATTATGGCAACTAAAGAATAATTACATAGATGACTGATCATATTTTGCAGGAAGACATCCATGGCATGTTTAGCACACACCTATGGAATGCATTTTTTATTTTATCAAAGCCTTCTGGATTAGTACTTGCAAGTTTCTAAAATGTAGGAACCATAACATCATTTCAAGGAATGTGAAAAAATAAGTTGAGCCTATAGGGTGCCCTGTCTATAATTTCTAGCTTGTAAAAAAGGAAAATAGCCATTCTTATAAAGATGCAAATACAGCATATGGAACATCTATGCAAAGCGTGCACTATAAATCCAGGTAGAAATGACAAGTTATTAGAAGGCTGATCCCTGAAGAGAACAGACCAGAGACTGGGCTGCTGCACATCACTACAACTCTTTGTCCTCATCTGGCAGAAACCTATTGAGCTGGAAGCTCATTTGAACCTTAATGGAAGTAGTGACTAAGAGACATATTTGAATTGCCTTCTCCAGATCTTTCTATTCCATCTATTTTCTTTTAGAATATGGAGAACTTATGCTACAGACTGCAGAGGCATTAAGTAGTGACTAAAGGAACTTGCCTATCAATTGCTTCAAGGTAGGTGGTTTTCCCACTATCCTTCTTCCTTTCTTCTTTGGAAAATCTAAAGCATTTTCATAAGAAACAGTAATCTGTCACAATATCCAATACATCCTATGAATGATGTAGAATAAATTTTGCTCTCCATAATGTCTTTATTTTACCCTTTTAAAACTTTACTTTCCATAGGATAATTTGGTTATTTAATCTTGGGTATCTAGACTCAGGGAAAATCCACTTTTCCAAAGGAAATTGTTAGGAATTGATTGTGAGGATTGCTTCTTCATCAATATGTTTTGAAAGTTATTGACAAAACATATCAGTGAGATTTGGAGCATAGGAAAAGTCTATTAAACAAACTAAACCAATTAAAAGAAATTGACATGATTTGTACAATCATGTACAGACACATCTATATATGTACATCAAGAAAGAGGAGTAATTTATTCCTGTAACCAAACCATCTTGCACAATTTAAGTTGCTTAAACCCATAGAAATAATTACAAGTAATATTTTCAATTATAACATATAGAAGAAAGTGCTGCTACTTACTTAGAACATAAATCATATTAGAAACAATATTCAGGCCAAAATATTTTCAGAAGCAATATGGTTTCAAATAGACTTGGATACTTTCAACTCCTTAAACTGCCAAGAGCTACCTTTATATGGTGGAAAAGAAGTGAAAAAGTGGCAACGGAATAAACTGCTTCATTGGTTATTTTCTTGGTCAGTTTGAGCTTTTATGTTTGGGGTTTTGGGGTTTGTGGTTTTGGGATTTTTTCCCCTTGGTTTTATATTGTTTCTAACACAAGATGTATTTATTACTTCTAGTGTTCATTAAGCATATCTGGAGATATTTAGTTTCTGATTTGGGAAGTGCATCAAATTTACAACAGTCTTTATAGAAGTTAATGCCTAGAATGCAACATGAAAAAACTCTTCAGATGTAGCCAAGTACACTTTTTTCCCTAGATACTTGGGACTAACTATTTACAGCAGAATTCTTTACATTGTTTTGTGAATGTGGCAAATTTTTTCTAAATATTTTGACTTTACTGAAGAATACCGGAAACCAAAATCTGTAACAACCAGTATCAGAGTATCACAAAGTAATTCACCAGGAAAAAGAGCTAGATGGTAGACAAGAAGATGCTTTTTTTGTTTTTCAAGTCTAGATTCTAATAGTGGGGCAACTGCCCTTCAAACAAGATGGCAGAAATAAACATATGAGCATGTTGCTCTTTAAAGTCTGATGAGAAGCTCTGTTTGATAAATTATGAGTGTATTCTGGGATTCTGGACATAATATAAAATTTTCTTTGATCAATGGTGGAAAAAAGAGTGGAGAAGTATAATGGGAATACTCTTTTCTTTAGTGGGTTTGTCAATAACACCATAATAAACAACACCATAAATGCTTTATAATATTAAATGACAGAGCAGCCAGTTGAACCATTTCTGGAAATTTTTCCCAGTGTTCCAAAAAGAAGCTTATGCAAATATTAGAAAAAAAATTCATCCAAAAAGTATTAACTTATAGATTGTAAAGGCAATTTAAAATGCAACAATTGCTGATGGAAACCTAATAGGTGGCTAAAGGTGTATACACAAGTTACATGTCTCTAAAGAAGAACTCTAATGAAAAGCCATTAATTCCTTCTATCATAATTTTAGCCTCTCTCATATTTTAAATGTGAATGAAAAACATCATTAGGCACTCCATATGTATCGCTCATGTTCGTCTTACATATAAAGAAAATATTTTTCCACTGGTTTGCTTGAAGTTCTGCTGACTGCATTGCGCATTTATTTGCATGCTTTTTTGATTCTTTCTGCTGTCAATACTGGGCAATACATGCCATCTACAAAGAGTATGATTTCTCTCACCTAAGCAAATGTATTTAATCTTTAGGATCACTTTCCATTGAATTGACAGAAAAGGAATTGATTGATTCCACTTAACGTTAAGTCTTTTAGTAAAGATCACCTTGAGAAAACTGTTTTCTGCTAGGATTCAACTCAAGGATTGGAAGAATTGAGGAGACTGCTAGGCACTGGAGCATGGAGAGACCTTCAGCCTCTGTGGGTATACCACAGAATAAAATTATCAACTCTCTAAACTTTCTTGACTGTACTGAGCAGAATTCTGACTAGAATCTCTTTCACACATAGATACCCCTTTTCAAGACACATGGTAAGATGCATCTCACCTCCCATTGTGTGCAGGTATTTGTATTTCTCTTGACTATTTAGGATACCTAGATGAATTTCAAATGTCTAAAGTTACATGAGACAATGCCCACCCTCAAGGCCTAGAAACCTCTCCTTATAAGCTGCAAAACACACAATGCTGAAGGTGTCTAAAATTTGCTAAAGCAATGACTAGAGTAATTTTTACACATGTTAACTGTGTGCAAAATACCTTCACAGAGATAGTTTTCAAGATATTTACCAGATAGTCTTCCCATAGGAAGATTTGAAGAGACATCTTTTACCTCTTCAGTGAATAAAACCCCCAAAATATATTAGTTTTTTGAATTTAGCACTCTTCTTGTCACAATTATTTATCTTTGCATGGCTTAATTAAAAAACATCCAATTCAGAGAAAGAGTCGTAAAACCAGATAGGAAGGAAAATTAGAAATTGGTTACTCACGGTGTGAGTAGGAAGACAGGGAAAGATTCAGAAGAGTAAGGAAACTAAAAGGAAGCAATGACAATGAGAGACACCCTGCAAGGTTCCTGCGGGGATTATGTATTATTTAATCAGTGACAAAATTAGAAGAGCCTGCACATTTCACCCCTCACCATGGGAGTACAATAGCCATTCCGCATGCACATATTTGCCAAAGTAACATGACAAAGCGAAGGAAATATAGAGACTAATAGAACTGAGTAAGAAAACTTTTTCAATTATTGAAACTCAGGTGGTGAATTATTCCATATACGGTAAAAGAGCAGATATAGACAGTCTGGTGAAATGCAGATATGTATCTTTTGTAGTCAGAAAATGATTCTCAGAAGACGACAAGTTCTAGTATGGATCAAAAGTTTCTGAATGTCACATAAGAAAGTTTAAAAATGCAAATCAGAACACTTGGGTAAAATACCAGGATCCAGGGATCAAGATCTGGATAAAGATCAAAATCAAGGGCATTGGTGAGTTTTTCAAGAAGCAAAGGCATACGCAGCTGACTGTGCTTGTGCATGAACAGCTGCTGGATTTTTGCAATTCCCTGCACACAGTGAGGCAGTGCCACTGCATTCTTAGCCTTCTGTGATCTGCACAGGACTGAGGCTGAGAGAGGTTATTCAGCTTTACCCCTTTTCAGCATCTGTGCTACACATAAGCGCTGTGACACCTCTCGGGATGTGTTCCTTTTGAGAGGCTGTAATGTGCCTATGTCTAATTACCTCGGGGAGGAGGGGGCAGAGAGCAGGGCGTTGTAAAAGCAATCTGCAGCTTAACTAAGAAAGACGAGTGGTTCTTGAATGTGTAGCAAATACAAAGTTCGGGGGAAGATAGGGGGACGTTTGCTGTGCTGGTACAGTTTCTCCTTGTGAGACGTACTGGAAACCTTTTCGCTAAGATGCAGGCGACTAGAGATGCAGAATACGGAGATACGGAGCTGTCTGAAGGTAAGCGTCTTTCGGCAGAAGCTGCACTCCGGAGCGCACTGCTACCAGCACAATGCTCTGTGCACGAAGAAGCTGCTTCTTCACCTCCGGGAGACAGACGTGGCAGCTTCCAAGAGATGAAGAAGGAAGCTGCACAACGTTGGCATTGTGTGTGCAGCTATCTAACTTGTAGAGGACGATGTTTTGCCACTCGTGTGCCTCTTCAATTCACTCTTAGTAATTTACCCCAAATTTTTCATCTGATTCAACCTGTATATTTTTCATCTGATTCAATTTGTACATTTTTAATTACAGTGACTTGGAATGGTTCTCCTCCAACTCCAATTACTGAGACACAGTCCCACCTTAATTTGCATCCTTGGGATAACTTTCTTATGATGGTCCTAGAGGCTCCTGTATCTACTAAAAATATTATTTCTTTGTTGTGAGGACCAATTAATATATTTATCCAGGGATCTTTTGGTGTTTCAGTCCTCATTAAATAGAGTCCCTGACACCCCTACTCCTCCTGAAACTTCTTTTTATCTTGCTTCCTTTTCCTGTAAAATTTCCACTGGTGTCCCTTTTTGGGGCAATAGAAACAGGTAAGTCTTGAGTCATTAGGGGTAGAATTTAGATTACCCTGATGTCTCAATGTTTTTGTGGATCCTTTAATGTTAGTACCCTTCTCTGTTTTTCTCCTTGTTTTGAAAACTTTTCTCTCTCTACTTTTTTCCCTTCCTCTATGTTTGACCCTCATACACGTACAATCTTTGCACATGAACAGTTCCTACACTTTTTCTACAACTTTTTGTAGCTCATGCTTTAAATTTTGCAAGTTATCTAATATGTCTATTATGTGTTCCCAAGACCTAGTATTGGGGTTCATTTCTAAAAGCTAATGCAAACCTCTTAAAAATATTGCAAGTTAAAACTTTACTACCGTCCCCAGGGGACTCCCCACTCCACTCAGAAACCCCCTTGTTTCTGACTAACCCTGCGAGCCTCCCTGCTGAGCACTCGCTCCTAGGTACAAGACATTACTCTTGCCCTAGTTTTTGGCAGGTAAACAACTAGGAGTTCCCAGAACCTGGGAAATCCTCACTCACTCTTCACTCATGGTTTAATCCCCTCTAATACTCCCTTTTTTCTTGTCAGCCACTTGCTCCTGCCTAATTCCACTTACCCTGATATGCTCCCGCCTCTCACTCTTTCTAGCTTCAGCCTCCACAATCCTCCTTTTTCTTTTTCACTTACTAAGCTTTTTTTATAACTGTTGCTAAAATTAAACTACACTCATTCATTTACCCTTTAGATATGCAAGACATAGCTGGGTCAGCTCATCTGCTTACCCCCCCTCACAGGAATTACAATGGCTAGTCAAAACACTTAATGCAACAAAACAATCACTTCCTTCCTTAGCTGGCTGAGCCCCTTGTGGGACTGCGAAACTGTGACCCTAAGAGGTCCACACTCGCTTCGTGACTAGGTCATGTCTCATACACTCACACAAACATAAAAACACCTCTCCTTAGCTGGCTGAGCTCCTTGCAGGACTGCGACTACCGCGGCCCTCGGACTGTGAGGTCACGTCATAAGCATGCCTACACATATACAGAAACACAAATGCTAACACACACCTGCCTTCCCCCTGCCCAACCTGTGGTATTCACACAGTCTGCTTTTTCTACATGGTTCTTGTATACAAGACATTTTACAGGCACTCTTACTTCTAGCTGGCACTCCTAAGGGAGCCTTTTTGCGTGCTTCCTGTTGCTAGCTTCTTTTGCTTATGCTTTATTGTAATTGGAACTCCTTCTCCAAGGGAGTCCTGTCTAACCTGAGGACAACCTAAAAACTGGTGTGGAGCTCCTTCCCAAGGCTAGCCGTCCTTCCCCAGGGCTGGAGTTCATGGGTTTCAGCACCAAATTGTTATGAATGAGGTCCTATACATCTAAGTTAATAAACCATAAGATTAAAATTTAGCAGCAATTTTAATTGACCAGCAATTTTATATAAAATAATACAATTAAATATAATCAAGTAGTTACAAATAGAAATTTGGCAGTGGTTCAGGTAAAGCATAAGCAAAATGGATCAATCTGGATACAGGGAGGGCTTTCCACCCAGCCTCACCTACAAAAAGCAAAAGGACCCAAACACAGCTTATATACTGTATGCTAATACATATTCATAAATATTTTCCCGTAAATCTCCTCCTATTTTTGATTCTTGAAGTCTACGTCACTGTACCACACAGCGCATGCTCCGCTTGTTTCCTAAGGAGGCTTCTGGCTCTTTGGTGGTTGCATCTGATGACGGCTTCTCCTCATCGTCATGGTCCTTTGAAGAACCCCACAGGTTGCACATGTGCCCCATTCCAAAAATAAACCTTATAATATCATAAATATCTGGAATAATTTCAATTTTGTCCATTTCAAGGCCGATTCTCTAATTATCCCGAGGCCTATTCCATTTTGGGATGTAACTTATCTCAAACTACATCTTGCATCCTATTTTCTCATGAACATATGAAAACATCTGTTTTGTGATACTAATTATATATGCTTTTCCTCTATTACTTTTAACAAATATTTTCTAAAATATCAATATAGTTACAATTGTTAACACAAATCATATTCATTTTTCACAGTTGAGAATTACAAGGGTAAGGAATGCCAAACATCAATTCAAAGGGAGATAATTGAATATCTCCCTGTCCCTTATTCTTGCCAAAGCCAGTGGCAAGAGCAGTACCCATAGCATCTTAGTTTCTATCACCAGCTTCAGGCGGTGTCTCTTTACTTTTGCATTCATCCTTTCAACTTGGCCCGAAATCTGTGGGTGCCAGGGGGTATGGAGGTTCCATTGTATCCCTAAAGCAGTCATAAATCCTCGAAGAATTTTTCCTGTAAAATGAGATCCTCTATCAGAGTTTATTGCTTCCACAATCCTATATCTCGGAATTATTTATTCCAAAAATACTTTAATAACAGATCCTGTAGTTGCTGAAATGGCTGGAAATGCTTCTGGACACCTTGTTAACTGGCATGCTATTACCAGAAGACATTTAAATCTTGCCATTCTGGGCATTTCAGTAAAATCTACCTGGCATCTCTGGAAGGGATGTAGAGTCCAAGGCCTCCCAACCCCCCCCCCAACCCCGGCAAGTTTCTTTGTAACTCTATTATTGGTTTTGTACAAATCAAACAACCCTCAATAGCCTGCTTTGCCAAAAAGACCCTCAGCGGCATATGTTTTGAGGAAGGCTTCTGCCAGTCCTCGGGAGCCCCAGTCACTCCCTTCATGAAGTTGTTTAAACAACTGTAAGGCCAGTTTGGCATCTACTGCTTACCATCCCTTGTAAACCAATTATCCCATTTTTCCTCTGCTCCACTCTATTTAGTTAAGTTCCTCTGATGGAAAAAACAATTTCTCTGGCAGCAGGGTAATCACTGGGAGCAAGGAGACGATCTCAGAGATCCCTGGTAACAACGCAGCTTTCCAAGCTTCTCCATCAGCCAGTCGGCCTTCCAGTGCCTCCTCCAAGCACCTTGCCTGGTGCCCCGCCCCCCCCCCCCCCCCCCCCCCACTTCCCTTGCAATATGTACTGCTGCCACCCTTTTTGGCAAGCTCACTACTTCCAACAGGTGAGAGATCAAACTCTCATGAGCTAACATCCTTCCCCTGCAGGCCAATAAACCTCCTTCTTCCCATGGCCTCCCAAATGCATGTATCACCTATGTGCATATTTAGAATCAGTAAAAACATTTACTGTATTGTCCCAGTATAATTCACAGGCTTTCACAAGTGCACACAGCTCTCCTGTCTGCCAGTTGACTAGGTGGGTGGTAACCTCCTCCCTCCTAATTGCTTTACATCCACGATAGAGTGTCCTGCAAATCTCTCCTCTCTATCACCCCTGAAGACCCATCAACCAACACTTTCTCCCTCAGGCCAGGGAGCAACCCTCAAATCCTTCTCAGCCCGGGTCTGGAGGCCAGCAACCCAAACACAGCCATGGGTCTCCTCTTGGCCCCCCTCCCCAGGACCGTCCGAACAGGAGGCTGGGTTAAACCCCTCTCCACTTCCAAATTCTAAATCCTCCTGTTCCATCAAATAAGATTCACACTGTAACAACTGAGTGCTGGTCATCCACTCAGAGGTTCTTTCAGCCAACAAAGCTTTAATCTGATGTGAAACTTTACCAGTCAGATACCCTCTCCTTGTCAGCCCTCCAGCCTCATCCACCATCAGAGCTGTGGCAGCACAGTTCTGCAGACAATGGGGCCAGCCTCCGGTCACCAGGTCTAACAGCTAAGAAATAAGCCACAGGCTGCTGTGTTCCCCCATGCTCTCGCACGAAAATTCCTTTAGCATGATCCTGTTTAACATATAGTTCAAATTTCCCCTCTCAGTCCAGAAGAGCCAAGACTGGGACATCAATCAACCCATCCTCCAATTCTCCAAAGCTTTGTTCTCCTCCTGGTGTCCACACCACAACACCAGGACTATCCTGGGTTATAAAGTCACACAAAGTCTGGCCACAACAGAAGAATCCTGAATCCATGCTCTGCAGTATCCCACCAACTGCAAAAACTGCTGCAACTCCTTTCCTTGTCTGGGGTAATGGTACTTGTAAAATCCCTTGTATTCTTTCTGGATAAATACACTGTAATCGTCCAGTCAGAATTTGTCCCAGATATTTGAATTTTTTTTTCCTACCAACTGGACCTTCTTTTTGGACACTGTAAATCTTTCCTTTTTTTTTTTTTTTGGCAAGAAAATTAAGCAGTTTTACAGTAGCCTCCTCAACCACCTTTTCCTGTTCCCCTGATGAAAGCAAATCATCTGCATACTGCAACAACCTAATTCCTCGGGTGGAGTAAATTGTCTTAATATTTTCTGCAACGCTTGGCCAAACAAAATCCCCAAAAGAAAATCCCAGTTCTTCCATGTATAATCCGCATTTCCCAAATATTCCTCTATCTTTTCCCCCACCCTGATGGGATCATCCAAATATGGGGGTAATTCTTTTTTTCAACCCTCACCCTGGGTAGTAAGTGGTACAATTACAAACCCAAACCCTCCCCCTTGACCCCCAAAGGAACTTGGCAGAGTGGCGCTACTGGTGTACCTCTTTCTCTTGGGTCCAGGGGGCTTCTGATGTCCTAAATTGAGTTCCTCTTCTAGTTCTAGGGAGAGACACAATATGCTGCTCCCCTGCCCCCACACCATCATTATTCTCAGGTGGGGCCATAGGAACAGCATTTCCCTGATCCCCTTGCTTCGGGAGGTGAACATACAGGGGACTTGCATCCCAATCCTCACCGTTTTTCTCTTCCTCCCCTTTTTTCTTAACACATAGATTTCTCCTATTGCTTGTCTAGTCCATATCAATCCACATTCCCTTTCAATCCATCCTTTCCAATTCTCCTCTAAATACCTCCACAAATTCAACACAAACAAATTCTATCTGTTCCATAAGGTGGCTATATAAGCCCCTCTGGCAACTTATACTCTGGCCACACAAAATAAAAATATTTTACCATGATCTCCATAGTTACTTCTGGGTGAACATATAATCTGTTCCAAGACCTCAGCATTCCCCTCGAGGGACTCTCTGGGGGTATTATGTGGGATCGTCATCCCTTTTGCTGGGGCCCCTTCCCAACTTTCCCCTTGCAACCCTCCTTGCAACCCTCCATGGGTGCCCTCCCAGGTTTACTCCCGAAAGATCCCATTTTACTCACCAGTGAGATTTTCAGTGGTCCTTCCCTGTGGACTCTTCACAGACCCCCCGGTAGACCATTTGTCTGTCTTCTGGACAGTCTCAGGAACCCAATCAATCACCCAGTGCCGGCCACCACCAAGAGGAGCTGATCACCCAAACTGGGTGAGGCGCACCTTCAGCTCTGCTCGCTGCCCACTGCCCGGACAGTGGAAAGATCCCAGGATGAGCCCCCAGTTTGTCAGGAAAATTAATCCACAAACATCAGAGGTTTATGTCCAAAAAGGAGACAGAGGAGTCCTTTTACTTTATTTGAATAAAGGGAGCGGCCATGGGGCATTCCCTGGTCTCTCTCCAATTTTTGGAGGATGCAGCCTCCTTTTTATCCTAATTTCCCAGCTGCATTTCCCTTCTCTCTTTCCCCATTGGCTGAGGTATTTGAGAGGTACAGACTTCCCAAAATGCCTAATACCAGAGATTTCCCTCTAATGTATGAAAGAGAGATTTTTGGAGTTCACTTGAATTAGCAATATGAATTTAAAGTTTAGCCTGTAGAACTATGTGCTGAATTTTAACCTTTTACTTAAGAAACCTCTGCCACAGTACAAAGGGCATAGGAAAATGCAAATTTCTGAAGTTTCTTGCATAAAGAACAATACCAGAGAAGACCAAGAGATGCAAAAGAGCCCAGATAAAGGGACTCCTCTGCCTTCAAGCTAATCAAGGCCGACAGATGACAGATAAGCACCAAGGGACCAAAAGCGCACGCGCAAAGGAGAAAAGCGCACGCGCAAAGGAGAAAAGTTCAAAAGTTCGGTCATGATGACCAAGACACAAAAAGATAAATATTAAGGAAGTTTCTTTGCACACTACTGCTGCTAGTACATAGACAAATTTCTCGGGCAATAATGTGAACATGACTTTACCAATCAGAAAGGAGCACATACACTTCAGAGAGCAGTTACTGTCGCCAGTTTGTGGCTAATGATCACCTGGCCAAGTACCAGATGGCCAGAGCCATCTTCCTGTCCACTGCCCCTGCCCTAGAGTAGGGGCCAGGCAAGGAACCTCCCCCCAAGTTTCGGCACTGTTCACACCACTCACAGGTTTGCCCGCTTGCTATACAAGTGAATGATGTAAAGCCTAAATTAATTTTGTCAGAATTTGCTCATTTAAATTGCGAGATACAGCTATTTTGTTATAGAAATAAGAATTTTTTTTCTATTTTATTATTTATAAGTAGTACTAAAAAATGAGTATCATTTTCATATTATGACTGTTATCAGTTGTAAGCTGTTTAATGCCTTTTTTTTAACTACTATTTAGCTAAAGATAAATGACAAAGCCAGCTGATTTACAAACTTCCACATACTGTTATATAGCTATTTATAAGACGTATTATTTTAAAGAAATTTTCTAACTGCTATTACTTAGAGGTTTTTAAAAGATATTAAAAAGACTCTTCCAGTTAAACCCTGGACCCTGGCCAAGTCCTGGCCTTAATTGTAGGGAAATATACCAATAAACCCAAGTGTTTTCTACACCAAAACTATACTCAAGTAATTTTGACTTACCAAATTTAGACCTATAATAGGTAAACCTCCTTTTGAAGTGAACTTGGAAATCTTACCCAGGAATGGTTTTCCAAGCTCTTACTTTAAAAGGAAGCTTGCCAATTACTACAAACTCTAAGTAACAGTACAATGTTTAAGAAATTGATAATGCATTGTTTCAAATCACCATTCTATTTTTCATGTACTACTAATTGTTTATATTATCTAATTTATTTTCACTTAGTACAAGTTTACTGTTTTTATTGTTTTGCTTTTATGTTGCCTTCATGTTCATAATGAGAAACACACGTTATTAAAAAACAAAAAAAAAAAAAAAGGGTGGAATATAGCTCCTCCAGAACTGTACACTAATATTTACACTAAAAATTTTGAAATCAAATCAAATCAAAATTGACCCCTTACCCTCCTGAAACACCCTCAGAACCTCAAGAATTACAGCCCCTGGGTTTCTGTGAAATTGGATTTTTGTGTTAATTTTAAACACAGAGGAAGAAAAAATTCTAAAGCTTGGGATGTTTCTCCTTATCACCTTGGATATAAGAATCAAAACTTTTGGTGCAATTGTACTTTTGGCAGACTTTCTAAATCCAGTAATGCGCCCCCCTGCGGCTGTCTTCAGAAATGTTTTTTAAGATCAAGCCTGAGCCTTTAGTGGTTAAGGTTTTTAGCTAAAAGATTCTTTTTAAGATGGGTATATGATGGTTTTTGATAATAATTGTATTAATCACGATACCTTGCTTGTTTCAATGAATGCAGAGATTTATTAATGACGGCATTAAAGGAGTGGTTTTGGTTGAAAAGAGAAGAGGGAGATATTGGGACACATAAGACAGATGATGGACTTTAGACCTGGTTAGCATAAGATATTTGAAAATCAAGATGCCTTGGCAAGAACAAACAGCTTTGAAGATTGCAGTAAGATTAAATCAGACTCACTTATTGGAAAAGAAAATGACATCAAGACTTCTGCAAGCAAGAGATGTTGTAAAATGTATGTTTGTTTATGTGATGATTAACCCAAGCATTGTACTAAATCATTACTAGTCTTCCTAAAATAGTTATATAAGCAATGTAGTCCACAATAAATTTGGATTCTTTTGACCATCTCACAGTCTCCCCATCTCTCTCATCACTGCCGATAGTATCCATGATCTATGTTTACTGCTGTAAGTTAATGGATTCTTACCTCACTTCTTGACACATCTAAAGGTTGCAGGAGACAGATTTGCAGGTGAGAATAGGGGCAAAATTGTCCTGTAGCTCTGTCTTATGAGATCATTAGGAAATATAACAAACTACCACCAGAAAAAAGGCCTCAATGGCATTTTGCCCTGACTAGTCTTGCATGTGACTATCCCACCTATCCACCACTTTAAATCATAGTGTTTGATAACTCATAGCCTGTAATTCTTAATACTGTGAGCCTACAAGCAAATCTCAAAAAAATGAAGTCAGCATGTAAGTGTTTGCATGTCCTCCTCCATCACAGCACGGGTGGTCCCTGTAACACACAAGCCCATATAAGAGTCTCAGAAGCCCATCTTCCTCTGAAGTTCAATCTTCAAAAGCTTCCTGTCTAAGTTAATGTTTTGTACTTTCCAGCTTGAAGGTTTGTTCTCTACCACTTCCACAAGCTTCTCAAATGCCTTCTGGTATGCCCACAGAAACCTCTGTCAGTCTTGCCTTGCATCTAAGGGAACTCACAGAGCTTTTGGTAGGTCCCAGATGCCTCTGAAAGCCTTTCTCTAAACTAAATTTTTATAATTCCTTTTACTACAAGCTATCTGCAGTCATCTGTTGTCACATTGCAGCTGATCTGAAGCTGCCCCCTAAACTCAACTAACCTAGAAGAAAACAAGTCCCTGGATAAGGCACAGATAGGTTGGATTCAAACCCAAGCAAAGATCCCAGCCAACCCTATTCTAGCTTAGATGCTGATACACCACTGGCCAGAACCGGGCAGAGAGAGGTCATCCAATCAACTATCTGAGCCTGGGAAATCCCAAGTCCCTATTAAAGGGGCAGACATATTAAACTCATTGCTGTTTGCTGATGACCCACTGGTGTTGTGTCATGTTTCTGTCTCCGACCCACAACCCCACATACCAGTTCTATAAATGCCTGCTGATGGCCCTGCACCACAGCCCAAGGAGTGCCTTTTAATATGTCTCATGAAAAGCTTAGAGCCATCTGGAGTGCAGTAGGGGCATCTGCTACAGTTTTTCTTCTCCTCACTGGCCTGAGAATGTTTTTTAATTCAACTGACATATTGTGCAAATCTAGAACCTTCACATGTCTCCTGATCTGTCCACAGGACCTCCATGTGTTTTCATTGTACCTAAAAGACCAAGGAGTGTTTTTGGTGTGCCCTGAAGGTACCTCTGAGTGCCTATGCATAAACCTATTCCTAACCAAAGGCATAGAGCTGCAGTCACACCAAGTGGTATGTGGGGACATTCTGGTGTGCAGCATGCCTTTCCAATTGCCTTTTGAAGTATCCCAGCAGTGCTTTTGACTCATCAGGAGTTCACTGGGCCGCCTGATTACCTTTTTGTTCCCTCTGTTCCTGTGCATCAAACTACAGGGACAGGCTTTGTCTTACATCACCTGAGTGTTATGATAAAAACACTGGCCTCGAGCCCAGCCAGGGACTTGGGCACTGCATCACTCTTGTTCTAGTCTGAGCAACAGACATCTTGATTGTATTATAAAGGAATTTAAAAAAAGAAAAAATAAAATAGATAAAATAGTGGCTTATATGTTTAAACAGACATACTCTTTTTAGAGCAGAACAATCTTCTGATACACTTTAGGTCTTAAACAACATTTACAAAAAAGACTGCCTAAAAAGGAACAGAATTGTAACAGGAGCAAAAGGTTTCTATTGAGCACCTAAACTAAACTACTCAATAATTTCAAATGAAAAACATTTAGGAGCTCGTTCAGTTCAGAAAAGCAGATTTTATTTCAAACAGCAGCACATACATACAACATTTTCAAAATATAAATATTTGAAAACAAGAGACTGCATTTCATTAACCACCTTGTGGTGGTTTATCAACTGTTGAATTATATTTGGAATCAGGTGGAGTTCCTGCACCATAGCTTTCCTGTAA
This sequence comes from Molothrus aeneus, assembly GCF_037042795.1. NCBI lineage: Eukaryota > Metazoa > Chordata > Aves > Passeriformes > Icteridae > Molothrus > Molothrus aeneus. The sequence continues at coordinate 55,487,312 of NC_089646.1, forward strand.
GTTGGATGCTCTCACGTTTCATTATTGCATGCAAAATAATGGTAACTGCCAGTACCTCATAGAAAAGAACTCACACAGCTTATCTGTTTACTATCATCTGGAGGTTTCAGCTACCTAAGTATTTTAAATACAGAAATGTTATTTTTAACAGGTATGGCAAATAATGAACTTCTGGGAAACACTTAATGCACTTCATAAACAAATTTGACTGGCTGTATACCTCTGAAGGAAGGCTCCTGAACCACAACTAATTCCAAAAGAAGCAACATAGCAGCATTTTGGTAAGAAAAAAAGACAACCTTTTCTAAAACCCTTCCCTTTTATTTAGATGCAGAGCAAAGATTAAAATAATCAAAAATCACTGACATTTCTATATCTTCAAAAACACGATTGCAATTTTTTTTTGTTTTACCACAGCTTAAGAAGTGTCAGAATAGGCTACATATAAATATCCTAAGCCATTCACCATTTATTAATTCACCATTTATTAATTTTCTACATAAATTTGCTTAAAATGCTATTTAAATAGAATATCTTCCTAGGAAAAAAAAAAAAACGTATCATCAGAAGATTCAGCTTGAAGCTAATTTTCAATGCACTAGAAGACAACAGAGCTGCTCAAATCATGGCAAAAACTTTGTTTTCCTATGGTGGGGGGTCTGTTGTGTTTGAAAAACACATGCAAACAGATTAAGAATAAATGGTGATCACTTCACGTCCACTGCCTCGGACTAGGAGAACTCTATCTAGACCTTCTGTCAGAACTTCCAGAAATTCCATGTCTGAAATATCATTTGGTCAAGGAATTTACTCAGAAGAGAAATAAAATACCTGGTAACCTCTCAAAAAGTCTGACATATAATGAAAAAATAAAGTTCAACAATTTCATCAGAGTATTTCTGTGTCACCCTTTACTGTCCTGTTACCTGGTTATTCAAGTGGAAGTTAAGCCTAACTTGGGGCACATTCCTAGTTTTGCCCTACTTATCTACAAAAAAAGACAAGAATAGGAAATTTTAAAATTATTTCAAAGTTAAGGAAATCCTTTATATCAATAAACCACCCCCCAATCAAGATTTTCTATCTTTTGTTTTTTAACTCTCTTTATGTCATTTTCTTATAGGCAGACTTATGCTTACCCTACTTAGTAATGGTTATCCCAACATGTGATGGCAGAATCACAAAAAGAAATTCTCAATTTCAAGAAATATGGAATCAATACAGTGGAGGATACAGTTTTCATCCCCTTTTCTGTTTTTAGGAGGTCCAGGCATATTCAGGAGGACTAGCTGAGCATGCTGTGATTTATTAAGCACTACTCCATTGAGCTTCACAGCAGTGTGCATTCTTCTCACATTTGACTGATTCCTAGCATGCAAAGAAACATTTTAAGTATTGTTATAACAAGTAATTGAATCATACAATATTTATTTGAAATTATAAGTATGTAAAACAAGGTATTTTCATGGATACTGGTATATGTACATATTCAAAATAAATAAAATGCAATCCTTTTGACAAGAATGTTTAACTCTGAAATTCAAGCAGTTCCAAGTAAATTGTCAAAATGCACAAATCTTCCAGTTGTCAATTATCTTTTACTAAGATGAATTCAAAATGGTTTCAATACATATTACAGGTCAGACAAGAACCACTAAGAATCTTGTTTATTGACTTACATAAAAAAGTAACTGGATTTATACAAGAATTTCCAAACAATGAAATTACAGGAATGCAATGGAAAGATCACAATATTTATGTTGTACAGTAAAAGATTTTACTCATGCTCCTTTGGAAACATTACTAAATTCTACCAGCTGGTGAAGAAAATTCAGAAACACCATAGAATTTTGAAAAAATTGATAACTTCTTATGTTGTAACTGTATGGCAGTAAGCAGTGAAATGAAATTGAGCTTATCCCTTTACACTATCAACATTACCTAATATTTTCCTTGTTTCACCTACAAATATAATTGGTTTAGGTCTGTGCACAAGAAGAAAAAACTGACAGGGTTTTTAAAATGTCCTTATTTTAGTATCTTTTTGTATGGTTCAGTGGTTTTTCAGAACAAAAGAACAGTTTCCTTACAGTTCCTGAGAAACAGCTGTGTATAGAGTTAACCAAGGTTGGAAATGAGTAATATGCTACAGTGTGACAAAAATATTCAAACTCTACCTTAGTCCATTTATCTACAAAATCTGCTGCCTAAAAGTAGGGTTTGTATGTTTGGTTTTTTCCCCCAAATAAATAGTTTAAATTAATTTGGCCTGAAATTTTGTGGCCAATGGAAACCAGCCCTATCAATTAAATTGATTCCTCATACTCTGCTACCTCCTATCTTCCCCGCTATAAGAGAATGATATTTCTAAAACTGAGTTTATCAGTCTCTCCCGGGGGATTTTCTATCATGGTGGCCAGCTATTCTAAGAACCAATTGTACAAAAACTATATATGGAACAAAGGAAAGCTTGAAGTTCCATTTTTTGGAAGCAGAATTGCATTTTGAGAAGACTAAAAAGAACTATGAAGAGAGGCAAGATTGTCTAACTGAGAAGCATAAATATTGAAACTGAAACATTGTTAAACTAAAAATAAAAAGCAGGGTGTAACTTTGTGACAGAGTGGGCAAAAATTCAGCACTGAAATAAAGGCTCATGGGTGTGTAAAATGTGAACTGAGGCTAACATCACTTATCCTTCAAGCACTGGTAGAACTGAAATCATACACAGTAGACAAAATAAACTTCCAAAATTTTTATAAGAAGCTCAATTTGTTAAGCAGATAAAATTTAGAAAATTCTGAACTCTGAAAAAAAGCATAGCAGTCAAGTGATATACTATATCAAGAGATATAGTATTCCATTTTTGTGTGCTGTCATACCCAAAGTATGTCTAAACTTATGTTATTTCTACACATGCATGGGTTGGTAGAAGGCAGGCAAGAACTGACTTTTGATGAAACATGAAAGTTCCCTTTGTGAACAAATATTCCCTACTGTCCAAGTAGTTATAGAACAATGGGAGCTTATTTTTCCAGAAAAAAAATCATTTTTAATGTAGTTAATTAAAACACTAAATATTAAGCTGGTGCAGAGAAGTACTGTCAAGCTTTATATTCTTACAGAAACTATAACACAGGTTTTGTGACTTACCTTGAATAGAAAGTTGATCATATTTAAGAGAATATTAAAAAGTCACAATGATATTTTTTCAGTGACGTGCTAAATCGGAGTGTATTAAACAAGGAACAAAAAAATACATGCATTGCAAATTACAATTTAGAAGCATGCACAAAATGTACAAGATCACAAGTACCAGAGAACCCAGCCTATGTTGTTTAGGTGAAGTGAAATTTAGACTTACAGATTTTCCCATTCTCTATGTGAAAGGGAAGCAAATGCATTGAAAAAAAAATTATGCCATCAGGTAAAGTCAACAATGTTATTATTATTATTATTATTATTATTATTATTATTATTATTATTATTATTATTATTATTATTATTATTATTATTATTATTATTATTATTATTGCCATTTAAAAGTCAACAATATTAATATACTGTACAGGCACACCGAGTTTGAACTGTAATTTCTGACCAACTATATATAGTAATCTTAAAATAATAATATCTGAAATCAGTGTTTTGCACAATTCTAAAGTAGTAATAGGAAATGTTTCAAAGATATAAATTTTAAAAACCCCTAATAATTAGAGTATAATGCTGCCTAGGACAATGCTTTAGAGAGCATGAGCACAATAATTTTTGGAATGTGCAGAAGGCAAGCTGTTTCTAAAGAGCTCAAAGCAAATCCAAGACTCAGGACTTAGGACTTTAAGGTATTAATTTTAAATACGCTGTCTAACTGCATTGCCTACAAGTCGTAGATTTAAGATGTGTTTCATTTAGATATTAAGATTTCCCTTGACATCCACAGTTTTGGTTTGGTCATGTGCAGAATATAATTTAAGCTATGTTTCTAAGTGCAGTTTTCTTGCAGAACTAAGAAAAGATGCATGTGCGGAAACAAACAAGCTGATTTCCCTCTGTCATTGTTTTTGTGTGTACTACATTGGTTTGACACAGGGAGTAGCTCTTATCTATTTAAGAAAAAGACATAAAAGAATATTTAAACAGGAAATACTTAATATAGCAATACACTTATATTTACAAAAGTTTTCTATTTCTTTAATTTACAGGATGAGGGCTGAATGTCCATTAAAACAAACAAACAAACAAACAAACAAACAAACAAACAAACCCATCCCACTCCCATCTCTTCCCAAGAAAACACCCCCCATGCCCAAAATCATGCACCTAAAATCAAAAACACAAGCTAAATGTCTTGAAAGGCTATCTGCCTCTTTGGAATTCCCTCTAATACCAAACAAAATAAAAATACAGGGACATATACACTAATTTTTCACCCACAGGAAGAAATAAAAAGTTATAATTAAGCTTTTTAACACATATGCTTTCTGGTACAATCCAGAAGTTGAGTTAACAGCTTAAAGGCTGTCATATTTAAACTTCACTCACAACATTCTTGAGAATGACTCTTTACAGTCATTCCGCCCAAGTCTATGTTATTTTTATAAGGATGCCATTTAAGTTCATGGAAAGCTCATTTTTGTATCCAATTTTAAATAAAGCAGAATCTCTTAAAAAGCAAAACCCAGATACAACAACAAACTAGAAGCACCCCCCCCCCCCCCAGTAAAATACACATAATGAAATAAAAAGCTTCAAATACCATATGCATACTCACGGCTTCATGTTGAAAATATCTTTAAAGCCAGACACATTGGAATCCTTGTTTTTATGCTTTTCTGCTACAAACTTTTCTTTAGTCCAGGTCATTTGCACTTTCTCTGGCACAGCAACAGCTACACTTGCTTCAACTGCTGGAGCAGACCGTGGGGCAGTGTTTTTATCATGGATCAGCTGAGCCTGGCCACAAAACAAATAATTGCCCCAAAATTCAGCCAAAATCAGCATTTGTAAATTACATGTTATTACAGTTTTGAAAAGGAGTTTCACAGCGGTAGAACCAAAGAAGCTGAAGAAAAAGGCACCTTTACTTTGTGAACAAATATGAGACTATTGTGACTTCAGCATGAAGTGAAATTGCTTGTAAAAATGTTCATATTTTATTTATATTTGCACGACTATATCTTATGTGGAATGTTACTTTTGTAATGAACTAAAGTGAGGTTGAATTCCACCAGAGAGTACTTTATTAACATCAAGGTGTTTTGCCAATGAAAAACTTTAAAGCCAGTATTATAATTGTTCACAAGTTACATTGTTTTCTCAGATACTGTTGAAAACGTTGTCCATTTCACATGCCTTTAGCTGAACTACAACTATGAATCTCTGATGCCAGTATGGGACTGGCTGATTTGAAGTCTAGTTATAAATTTAGATGATTTATGCCTACAAGAGCATTTTACATAACAAATCTAACCAATCTAGCCATGAAGGGGTCTTCTCTTCCCTTTTAACAGTAAAAACTCTAATCAATTTCAAGAACAAAAAAAGCACATATGCATGTGGGAAGAATATTGTGTTTTCTATTTTCCACTCTCCTTGCTTCTTTGGAGGAAAAGAAGATTAAATATCTAAAACATTATTTACTTACTTCCCTCATAATACTTTGTCCATAGGCTTCTCTGTTTCCATCAAATACAACACAAATACAGTACCTTAGACTCTAAAAATTATAAGTGAATTGGTAATTGGGGACAGGATTCTTTTTGTGCTTTGAAATTTTCTATTTTGGACGTGGTATTTATCCTGTGATTGTTTGTTTGTTTGCTTTTTGTTTAAGATATTTAACAGTTCTGAAAGCTATTCAGAGACTTGTTAAATCATCATTAAAACAGGAGTTGAAGCTCCTGTTCCATTTGGGAATCTAATTATTCACATGTTAGACATAGTCATGGTTCTTCCACATACCTGGTAATTAAGAATTTCATGCAGGTCAATAAAAACCATAAATAAAATCCAAGGAGATGAGAATTTTACTTTCATTCTCAGAGAAGCAATTCCTCTAGTGGTTCACAAACTATAATTGCAGGTGGTTTTAAATGCCTTTGAGCTTCAGTATATTCCCTAAATTATTTCCTATCCCTATCCTTCAGGATTCCCAAATTCTGGAGTTCAGTTGTGAGGTTCACATAAATATCTCTTAGTATGATGGTCTTCCTACATTCACAGATGATTAAATGATGAGTCAAGACCACAAATCAGAAGTTACTGTGAATACAGTTTTATCATGAGAATCAAAAAAGCTAACAAATACATGCCAATATTGTAAATACCATGCAGCAGTATCCAATGTACTAAAATTTCAAAGGAACAACTGTAAGATGAGTTCAGTACAACTATGCTTCAATGGAAGAAAATTTGCCATTTTTAGAAAGACCATGAGACCAAGAGAAATTCTGGACCTATAATACATGTTTATAAAAATGCAAACACAACAAAAGCACATTCTTGTTAGTGCTATTTTGGTACTAAATTCAATTAGTGAAACACAACAGCTTGTTCTCTCACTCCATGATGAAAGGGAAATACAAAGTTATACAGCACTTCTACAAACTAGGCTACACATTTTACACATGAGCAACACTTCAAGTGCACACCAAACTCATTGATTACACCATTTAATTTCCTTTCAATGTCACCCCACAGAACACAGTAATGACATATATGGGTTAATAATAGCTTGCAAATAAAAATGGCTTGCGTTCCTTAAAAGATGTAGTATATCAGTACAGTCTCCGAGAATCTTCAGTACTTCAATAGAGGAACTATAAAGGAAGTCAATGAAAGCACTAAATATGTTTATTAATGTAATACCCTGCTTCTGGCTCTTAAGAAAACAGGCAGTCACAGAAATGTGTTTCTTTTATGGAAAATAAGTGTGAGAAAGAGAATATAGCTCCTGTCAGAGAAGCATCATCTAAAGACAAGAAATACAAGGTAACATAATTAATTTAGAGAAAATTGTAGTTAATGTGTAGTTCAATTTGCAATAGTGGTACTTGAAGTCTTGCAATGGAAAATATGTCTAGTCATAGCCAGCACTATGTCGAGCTACCTCTTCCTCTTGATAATCATTAGTCAGCAGCGCCTGAGCATCTTGGACAATGGACAATGGACTGGAGTAGCTATTTCTTCTAATTGAGCCTCGAGACTCATCTGTGATGCTCTGAATCTGGGACAAAAAGGTTACCAATGACAAAAAAAAAGTCTACAGAAAAAAACAGATATCATATTATTCTTCATTTTAATAGATGAAATGTGGTATCAGCTCAAAAGGCTCTTTTTCACAAAATTCACAGAATGACTAGGTTGGAAGAGACCTCAACTAAACCATGGCATCAAGTGCCATATCCAGCCTTTTTTTAAACACATCCAGGGATGGTGACTCCACCACCTATGAGGGCAGACCATTCCAGAACTTTATCACTCTTCCCATGAAAAACTTTTTCCTAATATCTAACCTCTATTTCCCTTAATGCAGCTTGAGACTGTGTCCTCTTGTTCTGTCCACCAGTGTCCACCAGTTGCTGCCTGGTGAAAGTTACCAACCCCCGCCTGACTACAACCACCTTTCAGGAAGTTGAGAGTGGTAAGGTTACCTCTGAGTCTCCTTTTCTCCAGGCTAAACAACTCCAGCTCCCTCAGTTGTTCCTCATAGGGCTTGTGTTCCAAGCCCCTCACCAGCCTCGTTGCCCTCCTCTGGATGCGCTCAAGCATCTCAATGTTCTTCCTTAACTGAGGGCCCAGAACTGGGCATAGTACTCAAGATGTGGCTTCACTAGTGCCAAGTACAGGGGAAAAATGACCTCCCTGGTCCTGCTGGCCACACTATTCCTGATACAGGCCAGGATGCTGCTGGCCTTCTTGGCCACCAGGGCATACTGCTGGCTCATGTTCAGCCGGCTGTTGACCAGTACCCCAAAGTCCCTTTTCACCTGGGCACTGTCTAGCCACACCATCCCCAGCCTACAAGATGGCAGGGAGTTATTAACAGGGGCCAAAATGCAGGACTCAGCACTTGGATTTAATAAACTTCATCCTATTGGACTTTGCCCATCCATTCAACCATCCCAAGTCTCTGCAGAGCCCTCCTACCTTCCAACAGACCAACACATGATCCTAGCTTAGTGTCGTCCGCAAATTTACCAATGGAAGACTCAATCTCCTCATCCGTGTCATCAATAAAGATATTGAACAGAACTGGTCCCAGCACAGACCCTCAAGGGGCACCACTAGTGACTGGTCACCAGTTGGATGCAGCACCATTCACCACCCCTCTGGGCCCAGCCATCCAGCCATCCATGCGTAACCCAGCAAAGAGTGCTCCTGTCCAAGCTGTGGGCTGCCAGCTTTTCCGGGAATATGCTGTGGGAGACAGTGTCAAAGGCCTTGCTGAAATCCAGCTACACAACATCAACAGCCTTTCCTGCATCCACCAGGTGGGTCACTTGATCATAAAAGGAGATCAGGTTGGTCAAACTGACCTACCCCTCCTAAACCCATGCTGGCTGGGTCTGATACCCTGGCCATGCTGTAAGTTCAGTGTGATGAGACTCAGTATAAACTGTTCTATAACCTTGCCGGGTACTGAGGTCAGGCTAACCAGCCTATAATTAACAGGCTCCTCCTTTCCACCCTTTTAATGAATGGGAGTCACACTGGCCAGCTTCCAGTAATCTGGAATCTTGCCAGTGAGCCAGGACTGCTGGTAAATGATGGAGAGTGGCTTTGCAAGCTCATCTGCCAGCTCCCTCATCACCCTAGGATGGATCCCATCTGGTCCCATGGATTTATGAATATCCAAGTGTCTCAGAAGTTCTCTGATTGCCTCCTCCTGGATAACATTTTTAAATCTTTAGCAGTTAGTTATGAAGTCCCTTTACAGACATTTGTGAAAACAGGAAGCCAATTGAGTCCTTCCATCTCTATGGGAAGCTCAAATATTCACTTGTTTTTGAGGGCCACATCCTTTCATATATGTATATATTCAGGTGAAATTTTTCACTCAATTACAGTCAAAAGCATGAAAAAACTAAAAGCATATGAGAAAGCTGCTTTTCAACTGTAAAAACCTAAAAACCTAAAAATCCAATTATTCACAAACAGTGAAACAGTAATCAGTCAAGGGGTCAGCTGGAAATGTATTTAGGATAATTCAATACTGTAGATGAGTTGAGGGGTGAGCTGGGTATATATCTGGAATAGTAGAAGACTGCATATTTTAGTTAAGATTTTAAAATTAGTTAAGAAGCTAAGTTAGTAATATAGGTGGCAAGAATCGAGTACCTTAGTTAAAAAGTAGCAAATACATTAGGAAAGAGAAGCTAGGAGTGACAGGGATAGATGTAGCATTTGTGAAGGAGCAGAGACCATAGAAATACCTTGCCTTAAGAATAATCAAATAGTTAGGAAAGGCTTGGACCATGACCAGCAGATCAAAACAGAGAGCAGGAATCTGCAACTCCTTGCACATGTATTTGGAAATGATTCCACATGTGTCCAGTGTGCTGCAATAAATACCCTTCTTTTCAACTTTAATTAGTTGAATAGTCATCTGTCCGTGCATCACTCACCTGCATGCACCCAAATTTCTGCCAATCTTACCTAACAGCACAACCCAAGACAATTTGTTGGTGCAAAGTATTATTACCTTCTCACAGGTCCAATTAACACTGCTTTGCCCAAGAGTCCTTAGTGAGAATTAACCAGAGAAAGAAGCCAACAACCACCAAAAATGGAAGCAAGAAAGGGAATGAGGCTCTACATTTTCCTTCCCCTTTGTAGCACTATTGACTAAGTCAAATAAATAGATATTTACCAGTTATACCTAAGTTGCCTATGTTATGCTTTGCAGGCACTTATTATATTTATATCCAAATAGAAACAAATTGAGCAAGTTTTCAAAAAAAGTAAACAAAAATCTGATGAGTGCTCAATCCCCAGTTCTACAAGAAAACCCAGAGGCAAGATCAAATCAATTCTGTTTTTAAAAAGTGACAGGAGAAGGGAGGATGAGGGTGATTGCTCAGGGGTAAAAGCATGCTTATGACTAAAACAGCAAATAAACACTGTACAAAACCATAGTCTCCACTTCGGGAAGGTCTGAGCCTCATTTGAAGGCATGCAAGCACAAAAGTGAGGTTAAAGTACTAATCTTGGTGGTAACAGGAAACCAACCTACACTCACTTTTCAAAACTGGAATATCAGGTTATATTTGAAGGCCTGGAGACAGATATTTAAATGAAAAGCAATGCTAATTTGAACTAGTGATACTAATAAAAGAAATGTTTTGGACATCAGCAAAAAATTGAAAAGAATGGCTCAGCTAATTAAAAAAAAAATGATTAGGGTAAGAATGGGCCAGGCACTCTGAGTGCATATACTAATCTTGTAGCTCCAGAAGAAGTGAAGACATAAATAAACTGTTGTGGTTCAAATTTATTTTATTGATTCCTTGTTAAGTGGTTCATTCTGTTGTACCCCCATGTTCTCCCCAAGCTGGTTTACCCCTGGTTTTACCCTCCCTCAAAGCTGTCCCTCGTGCCATTCCCTGCCCCTTGTTCCAGCTCTTTCCCTGCCTGTCAAGGCATCCCAGCCCTTGATTCCCAAACCTTCTCTGCCACTTAAACCTCGGGCCAATCCCTGTCTGCAACACCCCTTTGGAATTCCCCTACTACTGGAAGCCCCATTGGCCCATGTGACCCATCCTCTCCACCCTCCTACCCCAGTTGGCCCCAGACACTTGATGTAATCCCCTCATTCCTCCCCTGAGTATTCCCTATTGGTTAGCTGTTTGTATCCACCTCCTGACTTGCATCTGAACAAAACCCCTTGCACAATAGAAGTGGAGGCTTTTTGTCCTGCTCTTTTCATCTGGAATAAACTGTTCCTTGTGGAGCCTTCTCCTTTCTCCTCTGCCTGGTCCCTGTCATGGCTTGTGTCTGGCATCTTAGAGCAAGTGGCTCTAAAGGTTCTGCCTCTGGTAAATCTCCATACCGAGGCAGTTCCCCACTCCTGGCGTTGCACCGGAGTTCTAAGAGTTAGCCTGGGTTCTGGCGGTCACTTCAATAAATCAAATTTTCTTATGAAAATACAAAATAACAAGGTAGATTTAGATATTCTAATCAGAAACAATCAATGGATATGACTTTTATTTTTGGACAAGGCAGTAAGTATAGAGGTTCCTGGAATTACCAAGGGTTTTACTTCAGACCCTGAAATAAATTCAGTGGTGTTTTGAATGTTCAGATTTTACCCTGCCTGATAAGAAGGAAGAAACTGATGCTATAATGGTGATAGTAAAGTTCAGATAAAAGTGAGTAATAAAGAAAATTATATGGAGGGAATAGAAAGAAATAAAAACTTCCAAACAAACAATATTCTGAAGTATAGTTCAGATTCCCACCAGCTCAGAGCTGAGAAGAAATTCTTTCATCTCTCTGCAATTTATGTGCTATAGACTACAGAGCAATAGCTTCCACTAATCATGTGGAAGTTAAATCCTTCAAAATCTACAACAGATAAACTACTCAAACTCCACTGGAAAAATACTACTGTTTAGAAAAGAAACAATAAGGCTGAATAAGTTGTACAGAAAAGTTTGGGTTTTTTACTGGAAGGATGTTAGGCAGGCTCAAATTGAAAGAAAACTACCATGACATGGATAAGAAAGATGTTTTACAGCAATAAACTGTAACAATAGCAGGCATCTTTAGGAACCTTTAAAAAATCATGTGAGATGGAAAAATTAATAGAGAGAAGAGGACAAATAAAAGGAAAAAACCATAAAAACCCCAAACTGCTCGGACTTGTATGATTAACACCACAAAAGACAAGCCATAAGAAAAAAAATCTAGCTGTTATACAATTGAGCAATTAAAGACAGTAGAGTTCTCGTTTGCTATGGGATGGAAATCATTTATGTGATGGCAAAGCCAGAGCATTCACTATCTTCTACATCACTAAAAAGTCTTGATAATACTGAAGAGTTAGCAGAATAGATGAGGGGGTAGAAGCACAAACCAAAAGGAAATGACTTGTAAGTTACAAATATTCATAAAATTACAGCTGAATGAAGCTTGTTGGTACAATATACAAAATAGTAAGGATAGGGGAGCAACAAAACCAGCATTTCCATCTTCATATTAGAGGATTATAGTTTGTTGGGCTAATTTTGGTTCCAAAAAATAAAAGGAGTTAATTCATAAAACATGCAAACTAATGCAGAAACTAAAACATAGTGCGATTTGAACAAATGTCTATTATATTGTGTAATATGGTGTATTTGTAAGTCATATGATGAGTGGCTGAAGGAGGTAGGGTTCTCTAGAATGGAGAAAAGGAGGCTCAGGAAGGACTCTCTCACTCTATTCAACTACATGGAAGACAGTTGTAGTGAGGTGGGGATTGGTCTCTTTTCCCCAGTAACAAGTGACAAGAGGAAATAGCCTTAAGTAGTACCAGAGGACGTTTAGATTGGACATTAGGAAAAATTTCTTCATGGATAGGATTATCAAGCGTTTGAATGGGCTGTCCAGGGAGGTGGCTGAAGTTGAGTCCCTGGAGGTATTTAAACAAGAGGGACATGGTTTAGTTGTGGATTTGGCAGCGTTAGGTTAGTGGTCAGACTTGACGTAAAGGTCTTTTTCAATGTAAATGATTGTATGATCCTAAAACCAAATCACAATCAAAGATAATCAGTCCAGTTGCATAATCATGAATCTTAGCTACTGATGTCAAGTTTGGAAAGGCTTTTAATGTATTCCACACTGATGCTCAAATGTTTTGCTAATCAACACTTGCACTCAACAAAAACAGGAAAACTCTTAAAATCTGTTTAAATAATTTTTTCCCCCCACATAACTTTAATCTTGCAAGTAAAACTGGTTGTAGAGAAATGTAGTTATGAAAGTTTTTGACTAGCTAGAAACTGATTAGAAGCTACAGCCATTAGATCATACTTTGAGATTTTTCACAGAACATCCTGTCAAGTTGAAGATCCTACCTCCCTTTCTCTTTCATTCTTTGATAGCTGCATCTGTTTTAGCATCTGAGATCGCTGTTCCATCATAAGTGTCTTCTCATATGTGAACGCAGAAATATCGTTTTCAAACTGCAAAAGAAATTGGAATTAGTAACACCAGAAGAAAAGTACTTCTTACAAGGACAACATTTAGATAGTGTATCTCTCATACCTGTATTCATTTGGTGGATGTATTCATTAGAGTAATCCTAAGCATATAATTGATCAATCACTTCTGTCCTCATTCTTAAAGCTTACTCTTCAAACAGCAATTTCATACAGTGAACTATCCTACTGTAACAATATTATTGTGATTTTATCTAAATTTTAGGTACTTGGAACAGACTTTCCACTAACTATTCTGTTCCAACTAGGCTGCAGAAATGAGAGTTGAAAGCACTTACTTAAACTGGGTATGCATTGCTGCCACCTGAGCATGTGTGGACACTTGTTTCTTTAAAAACTGTAACTAACTGTTAGGCACAAATAACACATTATGCTTTGATCAGAGAGAAATGTTCATAAACAAAGCCATTTCTTGCCATAGCAAGAAATTCTGGCATACATTGTCATATTGGCTGAAAACTAAAATACAAGATAAAAATCTATACCAGTCACCTGTATTGTCACTGACTTGTAACATATCTCTTATCCTCTGGAAGATTCTCAGAATTAAATATTACCCACAGAAGAAAAGAATAAATTGTATTTCTGTAGTTGTTTAATCCCAGCCAGCAACCAAGGCCCATGCAGACTCTAACTCCCCCACAAGTGGATTTGGGAGAGAATCAGAAGGATAAAAGCTAGAGAACTCATGGGTTGAAATAAAGACTGTTAATTAGGAAAAGCAAAAATTGTGCATTCAAGCAAGAAAAACAAGGAATTAATTCACTGCCTCCCATGGGCAGGTCTCCATCATGCATAATAGTTACCTGAGAAGACAAACAGCATCGCTCCCAACATTCCCCCCTTCTTCCCTCTTCTCCCCAACTTATATCCTGAGCATGATATCATATGGTCTGGAATAGCCCTTTGGTCAGTTTGGGACCTGTCCCAACTGTGTCTCCTCCCAAACTCCCCCAACTTCCTTGCTGGCCTGGCAGTACAAAAACCAGAAAAGATCTTGGTTCTGTGCAAGCTCTGCTTCACAATAACAACAACATCCCAATATTATCAATCCTGTGCTCAGCACATACCCAAAACACAGCCCCATACCAGCCACCATGAAGAAAATTAATTCTACCCCAGTTTAAACAAGCACAACTTTCTATATTGCCCTCTTCTCAAAATTCAACCAAGGCTGAGCTATTTCATGACACTCTATGTTCTTTCAACTGTACATGCCACAGCATTTGAGACTTTCATATTTAGTACTCTAAGCAAAGAACACTCAATTTTTTCACAAGTAGTTTTTTTCCTAAGTAATTAAAACAATTCTTAAAATAGTTTTATGATTAATTAGCATGATTTTTTAATAAGTTCTGGTGATTCTATAAATGAGTGGTAAGAAGTTAGAAGTTTTCAACCAGTTTACTCATTTTCATCTCACTTCAGAATGAGTAAAAGTTTTGGTTGGTTTTTTTTTTTCCTACGAGTCTTACTTTGAACATTATGCTAGTCGCCTTTTAGTGCTGGAAATTACATATTTAGTTTCCAAAAAAAGTGGGCCAAGACAGACATAGCTTTTGTCCTTTCGCCTAAACAGTTTATGACCCATATTTTAAAAAGGAAAAAAGTTACCAAATTCATTTTGTTACTACCTTGACTTGTGAAACTGTAGGTCCTGCTTTCAGTACTGGCTGAGGTTGGAGATGCCAAGAACAACTCTCATTTGAGCCTAGGGATTCCTTATTCTAGAGAGGTATTCTTAACAGCAGTTGGGGACATAGACAAGTCCATCCTGTCTCATACCATATGTCCTAGCTTATTAGATTAAGCACATTTAGCCTTCCATTTCACTGCTTGCTAAAAATTCAAGCTTTTCCTTCTGAATGAACCAGCTGTGTGGACTAGTAGTCATAAATAAAGTAAGAATTAACACATAAAATATCTCAAAGTCTACTTGAAAAACCCATTAAACTCACCACCACATACAGCAGTATTGTAACATGGTAAGATAATGATGCTTAACTTCTTGGTTTTCATGGGACTACAATTTTTTAATTTCTATATTGGCGCTAATAGCTCTTTATTTGAAAAAAGCTAAACCTGTTTTCCCAAGTTCAGTCCCAGTTGCACCCTAAAAATATATAATTACAAACCATTTCAACAACTTCCACTTGAGCATTTAGTCTAAGGTGGTATAAGAACATCTGAAGATCCTTCTTCATTTGAATGCTATTATCATCCATTTGAGCAACGGTGAAGATACGCATTTTACATTTTCTCCAAACCTACCAAAAAGATACATAAATAACAGTTTGTAACACTGTGATTGCTATTACTATGCATAATTTGAACAAGGTGAAGGAGTATTTAATTAGACATGCTTAGAACCATTTAGTGCTAGAAAATTAAATCCCAGCCATTTTCTGTTGTCCTTGCCTTGTGCTGTCGAAGGAGGAAAGGCAGCAACATCAGCATACCACCATCATGAACAATCCACCACACATCTATATTTCCTTCAGTAAAACGTTCTTGATTTGTTGGAAATAAGTCAATGTTTTTAGCCACCAAAAGTGCTTGTTGAGCTGAAGTTGTTTCTCGTACAGTATCTGTAAGGGAAAACAAGACATTTAATCAAGGACTCCTAGCTTTCATACACAAATTTTGCTTTTGTTTTAAATGCAAAAGATTAAACCCTCCCAGATTCTGCTGAGGCAAAAGAGGAATATTCCAGGTGTCTTGGCGAAAGAGGAATATCCTGGGTGTCTTGGTTGCAGCTGGGACAAGGCTAATTGTTGCAATAGCAAAGAGGGGTGTGGCTAGGACCCAGAGGTTACTCTACACTACTTAATGTCGTTGCTGAAAGCGGGGGGGAGTATCTTCCAAAGAGAAGGGGTTCCTTCTGGTCCAATAAGCATGGTGCTGATTCTGAGCTGGAGGGAGTGGTTGGGTGGCACAACCTCTAAGACAGAGGGAGAGGTTGAGCTGCGATCAGATGGAGCTTCATGGTGAGCATTTTTGCATATGCATCATTCTCTCTTTTTGTTATTAACATTGTTGCTGTTTCCAATAAATGGTTCTCAACCTGTGATCTTTACCTTTTGTGCCTCTAATTTTCCTCTCAAACCAGGCTCAGGGGAAAAGGAAAAGTGAGTGAGCAGCAGCATGATTTGGAGTGCGTCAGTGAGAACACTAAATTAGGGAGTATGACTCCTAAGCCACAACAATCTTGATTTGGTGTCTGAGGTGAGGTACAATGGGTTGAGATAACAACAGACTGCCCAGAGCAGGTCGGAAACAAATTTGATCTAGGCATTTTTTGGTTTAGGTATGGAGCCACTGGTCGCAATGTTGCTTGGTCTGTTCAAGTGGGAGTGGTACCTAATCCTGTATATATTCCTGTATGTGCTCCTCATTATATTTTTCAGAGTAGGAAGAGGGATCGGTATTTCTTTGCTGATATACTGAGGGATGTCAGTTTATGACATGGTAACATCAAAGACAATGACAATCATTTGGGATATATATTGACTGTTGCTCTCCTACTCTTACCTCAGGTACTACCTTTGCATATTTACTAACCATACATACTCTGCGGCAGGAATGGGAGAGGATAATTTTCCCCAGCTTTTCATCCCCTTTTCCTGGCCTTTTGTACCTCCTTAAGCCTGTTATATTCAGAGAATTCTGAATTCCATTTGGATGTTAAGGAAATCATATTCTTTGTGCTAAGTCTGTCAGGTCTCCTCAGTCTACACTATGTTTAGAGTGACAGAGTTTTCTTAGGAGTTTGCTCAGACATCTGTCCGAAGGGTGTATAATCATGAGTATCAAGGCAAGTGGGAGAAAATGCGCCAGATTTTGAAGGATTATTCTGCTCCAGTGGTTTGGAACTTCATTCCTGAACAACTACAGGACCATGGTAAAGTAACAGAATACTTGACAGAAGAATGCTGTGGCAATTCCAGAGAGGTGTGAAGTTTTGCAACATGCTGGGCCTTGGCTACTATTTATTGGACACTCCACAATACTAGACAGCAGTCTCAGGGGGAAGAGGAGAAAAGCAGACTGACAGGCACTGTGGCCACTCAAACTGCAGCTGAACCAGAGGAACAACCTGTGCCAGTAGCAGTCACTCCTTTATAGAAAAAAAATCAAAGCCAAAAGTAGTTCACTTAGTGAAGGATGAAAAGGAAGGAGAGATCTCACAACACGAGGAACAGACAGGGCCAGAGATAATCACTCAACCCCTATCTCCAGGTGAGCTGTGAGATGTGCAAAAAAAATTTCAGCCACCAGTCGGGTGAGCCCCTATTGACTTAGCTGCTCTGATGCTGGGATATTGCTGCCTGTAATATGAAACTAGATGGTAGTGAAGAGATCCCTGACCTCGGATGTCAGCATTGGCAAGGGGATTGGGAAGAAAACAGAAACTCTTAGCCTCTGGAGTCAAGTCCTGCCAAGCATGAAGGAAAGGTATTTTCTCAAGGATGACCTAGTACTGCACCCATGCAGGTGGAACACCATGGAGAAAGGTAACCAGTACATGAGAGAATTAGCTGTGCTGAAGGTAATCTATGGGGATTCAAATAACAAACAGTCCTCTGTAGATCCAGATGAGGTCCATTGTACACAATCCACATGGGAGAAATTTGTACAGCGTGTGCCATCATTGTGTGCCAACTCATTGGGACTGATATCAATGAAAGGAGAACAAACAATGCTTCAGACATATATCTGATTACAACAATATGAAGATCATCTTTTTCCCTCCCTAATGACCTATGCCTTGGCAGTCCAAGACTGCAGGCAGATCAAGCTCAAGCAAGTTAGAAAGGAGCTATCCCATGCTCTGCCAGCATGCAACAGAGTTGCTGCTATAAGAAAGCAAGGTTGCACTGGAAAAGGGTGAAGCTCCAGAACACTTGGAATACATTGATTACATCATCTTGTGGTGCAACACAGCAGACGTTTTTGAGAAAGGGGAGAAGATAACCCAAATCATCTTGGAGGCCAGTTTTGCCGTAAAGTAAAGTAAGATCAAGGGACCTGCCCGGAAAACTCAGATTTTAGGAATAAAATGGCAACATGGACATCATCAGATTGCCATGGATGGGGTCAACAAAACAGCAGCTACATTCTCACCAACCAGCAGGAAGGAAGCACAGGCTTTCCTAGGCAGTGTGGGTTTTTGGAAGATGCATATTCCAGAACACAGTCAAATCATAAGTTCTCTCTATTATATGATTCAGAAGAAGAATGATTTTAAGTGCAGTCCTGAACAACAAAAGGCTTTTGAACAAATGAAACAAAAGACTGTTCATGCAGTAGCCCTTGGCAAGTCAGGACAGGACAAGATGTGAAAAATGTGCTCTATGCTGCAGCTGGGAAGATTATTTCTTCCTGGAGTTTCTGGCAAAAACCCCCAGTACCTGGGGAGACTCAACAATGATTCCTAGGGTTCAGGAATCTAGCATGCAAAGGACCTGATGCCTGTTACACCCCTACTGAAAAAGGGCTACTGGCATTACAACTGCATATTATAAAGAGGTTCAAGCATCTTCAGAAGTGATTAGCACCAAAGCACAGCTCCTCCTGGCATTCGACTGCCAGTGCTGGGCTGAATGTTCAAAGGAAAAATCTCTTCCACACATCATGCCACTGATGTTATGTGGAGTAAATGGGTCATGCTGATCACACAGTGAGCTTGAACAGGAAACCCCAATTACACAGGCATCTTAGAAGTCATGACAAGCCAAATCAAAAGTAAAAATTTTGTACTGAAATCAGAGGAGGAAAAGGTGATACATGCTGAGGAGGCCCCACCATATAATCAGCTACCTGAAAAAGAAAAGTGTTATGCTGTTTTTACTGATAGTTCCTCTCATATTGTAGGGATGCATGGAAAATGGAAGGCTGCTGTATGGACTCCTGTGTGGTGAGTCACAGAAGCTATTGAGGGACAAGGTGGATCAAATCAGGTTGCGGAGCTGAATGGCATCCAGCTGGCTTTAAGTATCACTGAGCAAAATAAATGGCCAATGCTCTAGCTGTAACTGACTCATGTATGCTCTGTGGGGATGGCTAAAACTACTGAAAAAGACCTATTGGCAGCACAGAGGTAAAGCCACCTGGGCTGCTGAATTGTGGCAAGACATTGCTGCTTAGGTAGAGAAGTTGGTTATAAAAGCATCATGTAGATGCACACATACCCAAAAGTCAGGCTATTGAAGTACATTGCAACAATGAACAGGTGCATTGGACAGCCAAGAATGAAGTCTCTTAGGTGGCAACATAGGCTGAATTATTTCTGGCTCAGTGGGCCAATCATATCTTAGGTCACTGGAAAAGAGATGCAACATAGCAATGGGCTTATGATGGAGAAGTGGACTTAACCATGGACAACGAGCATGGACTATGACAGATGCACCAGTTTTGAGCTCCTGATGCAGCTTGCAACCAGCCCTCCTGCTCTGGAAAACACTTAAAACCTGCAGTCATGGACTAAATTGACTCAAGAGACATCTTGGAGGAATGGATATCGACTGTGGAAATGATATTTGTTTGTATATATATACATATATATGCGCACACACACATTCATATACATACATACGTACATGTACATATATATATATATAAGTTGGAAGGATTAGAATCCGGGCACGACATAAATGGTATAAAATGGGTGGATAATGTTTTGCTTCTGGCCAGGACACAGTTAATTTTTGCAACAGCCAGGAGGGGGCATGGCTAGGACCCAGAGGTTATTCTATACCACCTCAGGTCATTGCCAGGGGCAGGGCTAAGGCAGTCTCTTCCAAGGTGAAGAGGTTTCTTCTGGTAGAATAAGCATGGGCCCGATTCAAAGCCAAGGAGGAATGGCTGATCAGCACTAGTTCTGAGCCAGACGGAGTGGTTGGAGTGGCATGGCTATGGTTGGGTCAAGCTCCATGGTGAACATTTTTGCATGAGAATCACTCTTTTTTGTATACTTTCTGTTAATAACACTCTTGCTCTTACTGCTAATTTTCTTATTTCATTGCTGTTTCCAGTAAATTGTTCTTATTTTAATCTGTGGTCCTTACCTTTTGTGCCTCCAATTTTTCTCTCCAACCCAGCCCAAGTGAGGTGGGGAAAGACAAAGGGGGACAGCAAGCAGCAATGTGATTTGGAAAGTCTCACTGGGAGCACTAAATTGCTAAACCATAACACTGAATTTAGTGATCAACCGGCTTAGAAGAAAAAGCAAACCTGTGGTTGAAGAGGGCTGAGAAAACCCACTCCAGATTAAATCAGATACAGATTCAATTGTCCACCAGATGTTCAGTAGCACATTTCCTCCACACAGCAAATACATTAGTCACACAGTCAAATTACAAATGCAAATGAGAAAGTCAGTAAACACATACCAACAAAATTTTTCCATGAGAAACGATTTTCTGCCTGCTTCCACGACTGTGGCCATGCCATCAGGACCGTGTTGTGCTTCATCCCTCCTAGACCAGCTGACTGAATCAAATAGGATATTCCATCTCTGAAGTTAGGAGATACCACAATCTGGCAAAATCCTTTAGTCTTTTCTACACCCATTAAGGCCTTAACATTCTGCAATAGGAAAATTACACATAGGGAAATACAAACCATCAACACTGATAATTAACACCAGAAGGAGTAACAGCCTTAAATAATAGCAAAACTATATCAACAATGTATAACCAACATGAAGAAATTACTAATTCCAAAAGAATGAACATGATTCTATGAAAACTAGAGCCCAAATTGCTACCACCCTAAAAGACACCACACAGTTTTTTCATTATTTTAATTATTCAGCCTTTTACTTCCAAAGAAGAATGAACAAGACATGAGTAAAAAAACACATAGATGAAGATAAATGAAGTAACACCACTTCAGGTAAATTCAAACCAGTGACTGACAAAGCAGCATATGGTTGGAATGATCAGTCATTTCTTATGGAATTGGAAGAGTTTGGATGTGCGATGCAAGTAGTTAAAAAGAAGAGGCTGTCAAAGTTTCTTAAATACCTTTGACATTAAGAGGCTAAGTATTTATCAGCTTCCAACATAGAAAAACAGATGTGCAGGAGAAAATTGGAAGCACTGTCCAAATAATGACAAGATAAACTGACCAGATTAAGTATCCCACACTCCTTTAATTTCAGAATAGCTTCCCTCCATTTAAACACTGACAAACATAAAGACACATAACAAGGTAGTTTAAAAGAAGCATTCAAACTGGTATCAAGCTTGACCAGGGAACATGAGCTTTGGCAATTATTATTGGTTTTTTTCACATTAAATAACTTTAAAACCCCCCATCATCATCAGTGACTTGTGGGGGAGATCAACATGTTTCAGAAGGAAGAACTAGTACATAAATATTTTGTATTTTACAAAAAAACAAAATTTGTCAAAAATCGTCAGGAACAGATTAAATCACAGAGTGCCAGGCACTGTCTCAGTGTAGCTTCACATCAGAAACTCCATGTAACAGAGAAAAAAGTCTTCAGAGAATTTGCTAGCAAAGATAACAAGTATGTCTGTACAAATAATATCTGTGAGGGTTTATCAGTTTAAATAGATGGGTTTTTTTTTAAATGACAGACAGAAGAAAATCTTTATTTTCTACAGGTCTCCTAGAAACACTTTCTAGTTTAATTTCTCCAGAACCAATGAGGCCTCCAGATGCTGAAACTTTTACAATTCATCTTCATTTCCAATTTAAAAGCAATAGTTTCCTAAATCTTAACATCAGGTCTGACTTTCCAGAAAACCCATGGATTAGGCTTCATCCATGGGTTAAACTCATGGATGAGGCCTAATCTCATTAATTTTCCATCTCTCATAAAAACAGTTAAGTTAGGCTATCTACAAATAATATTTCAAATTCTTGTAGGTAAACAGTTTCTGTTTAAAGGTTTTTTCTGTTTTATTTCAAAGGCCTAATTTTGTATTCTTCATCTTGTTTTCTACTCATACATGTTGATAGCAACAGCTTAGTAACAACTACTTCCACAATATAGCATGGTTGGACTTTTCAACTTGTTTTCAAGTTAATTGTTCTCTTAGAACCTTTTCATGTGATATCAAATAGGTAATCTATCTTTATACTTTCTTATTTTAAAAACCACTATGGATAGGCCTGAATAGCAAGAGGAAGAGAAAGAAAACTGTGAGAAAATGGACAGTTAGCTATGTTAGCTAGTCCATTACAAGATTTTAAATGCTCATCTATTTAAGAGATACCAGGTTTGAAAAAATCACATGGGTTTTTACACAGCTTTGAAGGCTATTTGGACCAAAATAGTAGGCATATCAACTGGTACGCTTTTGAGCAACACTGCAGAAATCAACCAATATGGAAGATATAATGGCAATCAAAACCTGCTTTTGGACATTTCAAAAAAGTACAGGAAACATGATAGTTTCTCCAAATGTTTCCCCGCTCTATAAAGATAGGAGGAGGAGAGTTTGCATAGGCAAGTAAACACAACTATTATTATTAAAGAAATTGAATTGAAACTAAATTTACTTGTGTTTGTAGGTATAGTTGGATATAATTTTAAATTATATAACAACTTACTATTTTTCCTACCTAGCCTACTTTTTCTGGAGATATGGTATAAATAGAAAAATAAAATAAAGGATCGCAAGAAGGATCCTGTTCACAGTTTTCTGGTAAAGAGTACTCCTAATCCTGATTCTCATATGTATTTCTAGAAGGATGTAGAAAATCACATAATGAGGATGATATTATGTCATACATTTGCATTTGTTAGTTAAATATTTTGTTAAATATATGCTGTTTTCTTTATAAGGTAATTTGTTAAAGCTTGCTGGGTTTTGGTTGTTTTTTTGTTGTTGTTTTTGGGGTTTTTTGGGGGGGGGGTTTGTTTTTTTTTGGAGGGGGGTGTTAAATTTTTTTTTTAATGTAATTTGATTGTAATCCCGGGACTCTCAATATTTAAGAAAAAGCTAGGAAGTATCAGTGTTGCCTCATCCTATTAGAAAATTTTATAGAACATTTTGCTACATATACCAATCCATTCTTTTTATATAATCACTGATTATGCTGAAAGCAAAAATAGATGTCTTATTCACCATTTCACAACAGTCTGTTCTCATTAAATATATAATCTATCCAGATTCAACATTTAAATACTAATGTAAATTACAAGTATTTGCAAGCTCTCTTTTACATACCTCTTCAGCTTTGTGAGTTTCTGTACATTTGTCTAAGTAGATTCCCTGAAGCACAGAACCCACAATAGTCAGTCCTTTACCAGCCTTCAACTGAGAGGTAAAAGAAAGCAATCTAGGGTGTTTGACTAACTGCTCATTATCCAAGTTTAACAAGACCAAAAGTTGAGGTCTGCCAAACAAAGGGAAAAGAAGTTTAGTGCACACACACACATTCATTAGGAAGAACTGGAAAATTAAAATTAAGAATTAATAAAATGCAGATTAATTGCTTAATTCAATGGAAAGCAGCCAACTCCTTAAGTAGGTAAGCCATTATTTGCAATTACAAACAACAGTTCAGGTACGGAATACATAAACCATCACAATGTCATTTTGAAAAGTTCCCTTAAAGACCAGTTTCCCCTAGAAAATTATAAAATCACTCTTCCAATGTCATTTGGTGCAACCTGCTGCTTGAAATGACTAAACACTGAACATTGTTTACTGCTTCATTCAGTTAGATATGGAAAACCTCTAGAAACAAACCTCTGGGTCACCTCTTCAGTGCTTAATTATTTTATCATGTTCTCTTATTCTCCAACTCTAATCTGCTGTAAGAAATCTGACTCCATCTTCTTAGTAACCTTCTTTTAGGTTTTGTATGTTTAATAAGTTAGTTATAACTTTAACCTCTTCAGCCTCCTCCAAGCTGAATAGGCATAGCCCCTCAGTCCCTCCCCACAGGAGAGATGCCCCTGTGCTCCAACCATCATCTGCAGTCGTATCTACTCGAGTTTGTCATTCCTACATCATGGTACATAAACATGGAAGAAATATTCTAAATGTATTCTAATAAGTACTAAATAAAAATAAATATCCCCCAATAGATTTACTTTTCAATGTACTATTTGTCCTCCTGTCCAGCATGCCATTGCCAAGACACACTGCTGGATTACTATCTCCTGGGAACCACAGGCCCTTTTTATGAAAGCAGCTTCCCAGTCTTGTATCACTGCTCTGAATTTGCCTGTACTAGGCATATTCAGGTAAGGATAGAAAGATAACTGCAAGTTATCTATCCTGGATTTTCATGATGTTCTCAAATGACCCACCCCTCTACCTGCGTAGGTCCTTACAAAAGGACAGTCAACTCCTTAATCATACTAAGAGTAACCAAAGTTCAGTTTCAACTGCATACTAGATGAGGATGCACTCTGTTTCCTTTAATCAATATTCAATCTACTTACTTTTCCCAAATCAACATTTTATACATTTCCTGTCATTGCTACAAATTCAGAAGACTGATGACAAGTTGGATCATACTCAAAATTAGCACAGTTTAAGATGTAATAAGATCGTTCAGTTCTAGCAATTACACTGACACAATAGAAAGCTCATTTGGAACTGAAGCAGTCAAATATTTAACAGGATTGTCAACGCTACATTACATTGGTATTTCTGAGATGCCAAGTTCATCAGTCCCAGGAAAAATGGTAAAGTAATGCCATTGTACTGAGGGACAACAGAATACTGCATGTGCTTGCACTCCATGATACTATCACTGAGCAGTGACTAGAATTAAAGTATCACATTACATTCATCAGAAGTGACAATGTGCAAACGTCCTTTATTTTTAAATGTTAAGTAACTTTTAAAGTTGGCTTTGAGGAAAATTAAATGTAACAAAAATTAAATTAAAAAAAATATATTGCAAAAATAGTAGAGGACATCTAACTCCTCCATTACAGTAAAATGTGAGATTTTTTTTTTAATGGCATATAAGCAATTTAGAAAGTGCTACTATTGAATGAAGCTATATAAAAAGAATACCACAAAAAATAATTTAAACAAAAAAGGGTCCTCTATAGATTTGTACAATGTATTTCAGAGGAAACATACACACAAACAAACAAAAAAAATTGTGAATTGTTCTTATGGAATTGCAGTGTTTCTTCTGTAGAAACAGTGAGATTCAAGGGTAACTGTTTCTTTGACTCTGAAAAATCTGTAAATAATCAAACATTACAATTCTTCTGCACTTTTGAAAACCATGTCAACACTATATGGATTTAAGTCAAGTTAGTTTGCCACAAAGTTGATGACCACAAGTCACATTCCGTTTCAGTAAAATAGTAGTATTGCAATGACATAATTGCCATGCCCAAGTTAAAGCATTATTTTAAAGGTGAATCTCACTTTATCTTTACTTCACTGCTTTACCAGCAGTATTCCAATTTATTTCCATATTTCAAGAATTAAGTGACTCTGAGAAACATAGGACTCTACCTCCAGTTCTTGGTGTGAGGAGGACCATCTTCAACACGAAGCAAAGCATAGCGAGCTGCATTCAGAGACAGTCCTCGTATTCCATCGCCCCATTCTTTTTCCGCTCTTCAGGATACAGAAGTGATTCAATTAACAGGGTCCCATTTATTCATACAGATCAAGTACTTTTTCTCATGTGGGGGATAATGGATGTAAAAAATGATCACTCTCTTTTTGCATGAATGCATGAAAAAACCTTGTCTTGTAGACTTGAATCAAGATCGAAGACTAACCAAGATGAAGCAGTTCCAGACCCCTTCAAGGTAATTTTTTCCATATTTATAAGTATTTACTATGGTCTATTTTATACTTCAGAAGCATTTTTGTAATGGTGAGAGCTACTTAAGTTGCTTTTTAGCACTAGAATGAATAAGTGAAGGATACTTAAAAAGGAATTATTTTAAAGCAGCAAAATTAGTAAGTGAAACTTAACTTCACATGGATTAGTATAACGTATCTTGCCCTCAACACCACCACTATAGTCTTCTCCACTCTCTTTCTTTCCCAGCTTCTCTCCCAGAAAGCCTAAAGCTCCAACCATTCTCCTGACCGTTTTCAGTCTCCCTACCTTTCCAGTCCTTTTAATTCCAATATAGAATAGTGATGATTGAAATTGGTCAGGAGAATGGATTCTATAACGGCAAGGGGTCCCTCTCCCTTGCCCACCCTCCCTCTCTCTGATTTTCACTCATGAATTTTCTCTGAGCTAAGCTACCTCTAGTAAAGCATCTCCTTCAGCAAGGTAAATGTCCTGGCATGTGCCAACATTTGAAGAAATTCTATATAAATTTGGAACTATGCATAATTTTATGTATGAACCTATATATATATATATATAATATATATACATGCAGAACTGTTACCATCTGATCTGACTTCCTCACTAAAATTGGGAAATTAATTTCCTTATCATTAGACCTGTAAATGGAGATGTTATAATCCAGGAAAGCATCTAATCTGGAAATGGAGATACTAAAAGATGGAGGTCCACAGGGTGGAACAGTTTATACCAGTTGATCCACTTTAGAGCTGTGCTTAATCACCCATCAAAACAGTGGCCTAGCTTCAATTTCCTGCTCCAAGATATTAATATTTTCTTTCAGCATAGGGTATCTATCCTTAGAAAGGGACAGCATGCACCTTTACTGATCATAATTACCTGTAGTGTTTCTATATGTTATTTAGTTGAGGTCTTTGCTGTTTGGTTTTTTTGGGTTTTTTTATGAACACAGCATGCCCTTTAAGACTCATAGTTACTCAGCATGTCCTACAGGTATGACTGTCTCTTGACAAATGCATACAGTACAAAGTATGTTGCAATTTAAAGATTAATTCTAGAAAGTAATCAAGTCCACACACACAAAAATGTGAGTTTGAGCTTCTGCACAAGGTAATAATAATCTACAGTCTTGTAATAGCTGCTGCTTGATATTGAAAGGTAATATTCCTGAAGTACCAAAATTACACCATCGTCTCTTCTCCAGTGAGAGTTTCCCAGACTTATTTGCTTTTATTTCTGTCAGTTCTCACTGATGAAAAGTATGTAACAGATCTTCCAGAGAAATTCAAATCGGAAAACTTACAACCCTTAACAGAGATCAGATCTTACCTTGTTTCAAAGAATACTCTGAACTTTATTACTTCAATTGTATCTGTTTTATACAAAAGAGCTTTTTGCTGAATGGTAAAGATATTAAATATAGAATAAATAAGATATATGGTCTTACCCTCTATATTCTATGTATTTGTATATACATCCTGCGATTAGCATGGCAATCAAAGCATAGTACCAAGAGCAAATGAACATCAAGGCAAGACATAAACTCATCCCCACGAATGAAAGAGTCCTAAAAGAAACCATTTTTTTCCATTTTTTTAATAGGCATGCAAATGTTCTACAAAGTTAATTTCTTATTTAACTTCCAGAAAGACTTTTCACCTTCAAAGTCTATTTTCTAGCTATTATAAAATAAAAAATGCATTGTCCCAATTTTAGCTTATATGAAAAAATTGCATTCAGAACCTTTGTGTGACATAAATAATGCATCTAAATTAGGTATAACAATAGATTTACTACATTTACTACATTTGCAGTATATACAGTATTGAAACGTTAATACCTCCAAGTAAACTCAGTTTCAAAACACATTATCACATACTACTCTTTGATTTGAATTTAAGTTAAAAAATTCAAACAGTAAAAAACAACTTTGTTACTTCCAGCAAAAATAGTTGATTAGTTTAAATTCTATTTGACTCATCAATTTTATTCTTCACTTCTGTTGTGGTCTGTCTCTTGGCCAATAACGTAAGTCAATAGAATACAGAAAACAGTCTTCTAAAGGTTACGAAGAAGAATGAATGTAAGCTGAAAAAATTATAAAATAATTTCCAAACTTAAGTCTATATGCCTGATTTGCCCATGTTTATCAAATTTAGATGTAAATCATCTCAAAATCGACAGTTTTGTGTATACTTTTAGTCATATACAACCTCCCAAATTAGTTTTCACCCAATTTCCAAATTACAGCTAACTTTGACTATATTGACGGGGTGTCGATATATTTAACTTTGGTTGGTACCTTTAGTTTGGTACTTTAGTGCACTGAGTTCAAATTTAAACTAAGGGAATGCTTTCTACAAGTTCTGAGGACATCAGTCTTGTAGTTTGTATAAAAAAACAACAGCTGCTCTTTCATGCCTGAATTAATCTAAGACCCTACTTTCACTCAGAAAAGAAAATGCCACCCCAATTCCTGCTAACACTCCAACACCTGCTTTGGCTAGAGATAGTCACACAGTGAGTCAGCTGCGTCACTGATGTCTCTGAGAAAAATACAAAAATGAATTGTTGCCAAATGTATGTATTTGGAGGGTTAGGTGTCAAACTAGTATGTAACTACAGAGCAGAATCAACAAGTTTTATCAAAGACAAAATTGCAACATTTTGTTTTCACTCAACTCTTTAAAAGGAAAAGCCATAAGTAACTCTTACATCCCAAAATCATGCCAGCTTATCTACTAAATGCTCTAGTATTTAAGGTTATTTCAGCAGTAAAATTTCTCAATAGAATTCTTTTTAATAGAGCTATGTACTTTTAACATACAGTTAGAAAAAAATCAAGAAGTTTCCCAATCTTAGTTTGAGATGTTTAAATTCTTAACCCGTTAAAAAAAGATTAAACCAAAAAAACCCACACTTTCACCTTCTGTATTATTACTCATTTTTTAAAGGGTTTGTTTACTTCAGTTATCAAATGCAATGTCCAAAGCATATTTTAAAACCAGTCATCATATCATCAATGAACCAATTGATGTGTATTGAATGAGACTTTTTTCTGTAGAAGTTTTAGGTTTGTGTATTTTTTGCATAACCAAAATAAAAATTGTCCTAACCTTCCTGAACACTTTTACCAGTTCTCCTTAAGTATATATACAAGGCAGATTTCATGGTTTTTCATACTCATTTTCCCACAGAAAATGTCTTGGCTTCTAAGCAGAATAAAATGTCATCCTGTAACCCTTTTCCAAACCATCTATATTAGCCACACATTTTCATGATTACTATTGTTACTATGGCGCTATTCTAAAAACATGAAAACAAATTATGCTCTTATTGAGTGCATGAATCATAACTCATTTAAGTCAGAAGGGAGATTTTGTTTTATTATTGCAATAAAATTAAAAATTTAGGGCTGTATAGTTAGTTTTAACTCTTCTGAATGAAGAAATATTCCCTACCAGTGGTAATACTTGAAACGAGGTCTCCAGTTGGGAGTTCGCAAAAGCGTCTGAACTGCACAAGCCAGATTTACAAACATATAGCACATAAGGAAAAACCTGTTAAGAAAGGAAGAGCATTTTCTAATGAGAAACGTACTAGGCAGATGTGCATTAAAATATAAACACAATCCAAAAAAGGAAAGGAAGGTGTCCAGTTTCCTGTATACTAGTATACAGTTTTCTGTATACTATATTCACAGTGGCCAAGAGAACACAAAACACATATTAAGATTGCTTACAGAATATTAGGCCTCAAAGTATCGTATTATCATAATATAGAGCCTCAAAGATGTATTTTGGAGACAAACGTGGCAACTAACTGACAATCATGGTGTATAATTTTTGGCTGGGACAGAGTTAATTTTTTTCTTTTTCTATAGTGGCTCAGATGGTATCATGTTCTGGAAAAAATAAATTAAAAAAAAATTCTATTCATATTTTAAAAGACTGAATCTTGTCTGTCTCTGTTAGATGCACTTGACCTAAAATAGCAGTAATTATTTTTTTAAAATCCAAGTTTTTTGAAGTTTGAACATATTTTTATTAGCATTCCAGACCTCTGTCATGGAAAAACTTCTTTGTGCCTAGAAATTAGTTCAGTCAAAACATTTTGTTGTTTCATATTATCTTCAGGATCCAATAGGAATATAATTTGATAGAAAACAAAGTCTAACATGTATTATTTAAAAAAGAAAAATAATTACCTAGTTAATTTTAATAGAAAATATTTAACTTAAGAACATAAAACATCACACTCATACTTACATTGAAAGAATCGGTGCTACACTGTCCAATGAGGCTATCAAAATTCCTATTTCACAAATACCAACAGTGAGAAGCAGAGCCCAAGTTGGTTCTCCATTTGCTTTTCCATGACCAAATATCTAGTTCAATTCAAGTTCATAGTAAGATTAGGGAAAGCTGTTCATTATACAGTAATAAACTTTGGTGCAAATCATGAACTAACTTATTTAGTCTAACTCGAACTTAAAGTAGTTATTAGTTACAAAGGAAAATGATGCAATCTATCCTGTGAAAAGCCAAAATTAAAATTGCAAAACACACATATCCAATATGAAATATGCTTACTAAAGTAAGCAATGACTACATAACATTGAAGTCCTATGGAAGCTCTCATTGAAATATTCTTAAGAAAATTAAAAATCATATGCATAAGAGATTTATGCCTAGTAAAAAGCTAATATAGTTTAGGCCAGTACTTTTGTAAGATAGAAATTAGGTGTCAATTCAGTACTTACCAACATAATATTGACCCTTAAAGAGAAATTAGACAAGACTATGATCCTGCACAGTGCCCTACCAAAAAACATTTTGCATGTGGTAATTTCCTTTGTGGAGAACTCTCTACAGCCATACTGATGACAGGTGGCAAAATGCCTGAGATTCCAAGTGGTATTTATTCTCCTCCATATTCCTCCATACAAATACAGAAATTAAGACCTCATTCATTCTCCATGCTGTCCTCTTCTTTTAGCTTCCTGTCCTCCATCAATTTTCCTACTATTATATTAAAATCCTTTTCTTTTCTACTCATGGTTCAATCTTTAGAGTTTTTTTCTTAAATAAGTCAGTCTTGCTTCTATAATAATCTCCTTCCATTTCCTTGATTATCCATGCAGTAACCGTGTCACTCCAAAACAGCAAGTGCATTCTCAAGTGTCAAATCCTCTAAATATCCTGCTTCTCTTCAATTCTCCTTCTTTCACTTCCCGAACCACAAATCTTTCCTTTTGATTCTCCATTCCTTTCAAGTCTAACTCTCAGGACATGTAATCATGTCACCTTCTCTCTGCCAAAATTTTGCTTCAGGCAAAAGTAAATCTTTCTTGTTTCTTTTTCTCTACACTACCCAGAACTTACAACTTACTCCATTACAGCCCCTTTCCATTGACAAGTCAAACTCCACCACTACTCAGTCCCTCCATCGTAGCATGCTTAGTGTACTTATTTCTTGTTACAGATAGTCTTGCAAGTCTTGAGGTAAGCTTTCAAACTCCAAACTTCACCATACACATCAGAGCTTTGCTCTCCAGACAGTATAATCATTTGGAGTTTTATTTACTTATTTTTAACTCAAGTGTAGTTTAGGTTTTGCAGAGGCAGTCCAGCAAGAATTCTCTCATCATCTTCTGTTTGCCAGCTCCCTTACTTTGAGAAAAATCCGATTTATTTCTTCTTAAAACATGCACTCGGAACAAATCTTCATATTTGGAGTAATGGGATAGAATTCTATTGTTACATCTTTACTGACTTAATTTACCTTACAAAAATGAATAAAAATTAGAATTTCATCTCTGTAATATGAGAAGTTTTGTGCAGTTCCATAGTGAGATTAAATAACTCTGTTCACAAATACAAGCAGTAAACACAGCCTAGAGTCTAGAAGTTCAGTTATGAATTGCTTCTTAATTCATTTATTTCCATTTATAGAATACTATATTCTCAGTTTGGAACCACCAACTTTTATGTGTAAAATCAAATATAATTAAATTGCACTGCACAAAAATATTGAAGCTCAAACTTTGTCCTACAATAGCCTGATCAGTTATTGTACACAAATAGAACTGAGCTCCAAATCTTTTCTTCACATTCTACAGGAACAGCTGAAATAATGTGTCAATTTTTTTTTTTCAAAATACTGTAACAACATGAACAAAAAAAAAATCTCACTTGAATAAATGGTACAATGCCATCTCTTGCAATGGCCTGCAATAGCCGGGGTGCACCAGTGAGACTCTGGAGACCAGCACCACATGTTGAAAAGAATGAACCAATCACAATAACCCATGGAGAAGGCCAGGCTAGTGTACCAACCACCAGATTTCCATTAACTGCTTCTCCAAACCTTAGGAAAGAAAAGGGAAACAAAAATAATTAAAACAAAACAAAAAAAGAATCAGTAAGCATTAAAATAACTTTTACTATAGCTTCAACACCCACATTTCAATCTTTCTGGACAGCAGCACTTTTTGACAATAAACACTGTGTTACAGTATGCACTATAGGATTTCCCAACCAAGCAATCTCTCTTTATTGTGCTGTTTTAAAGAAGACATTATAATCACTTCACATTAAGTGCTGCCTCTAAGCAGGTATGCAGCAATTATTGGATATCATTTCTGAATAAAACAGTGGCAGGAGTATGTACATTTGTATCTTACAGATCCTTGTAAGAGCTAGGAACTAGTTTGCTGAAATCTGTTCCACTATATATACAAGTATACCCTGGGGCATAAGCAGGAGATTCACAAAAAGTATTAGCCTTTCCTTTTAAAAGTGTGACACTGACATACAATAAGTAGAGAAATTACCAGACACAACCATTTTGAGTTTCGCACATCTTCTGGTTGTTGTGCAACCTGATGCAATTTTTAATTTACTAGAGCAAACAAGTGGGTAGAAGTCAGGAAGAGGTGCTTTCATTACAGTCCTGAGTGTCCCATCCAATACTACCTCCACTTTTTTTTTTAGATACCCAACTTTATGTTAATTTAGGCATTATTTGAATAAACTACAAAAAAATTATTCCACCTTACCCCCTCCTTTGAACTGGCAGTTTTGTTTTAAAAGCAAGTAAGGTTTTTCTTGTTCATCTTACTGTTGTTAGTAAGCAGCCAAAATTAATTTTAAGGCTATCTCTACTGTGATACCACCATTATTTTTTCCTAATGTGTTCAGTTTTTTCTTAATAAAAGGAAAAGTCTACAGAAATAAGAGAAGAGAAAAATTAGGGAAAATTAAATGGTTTTTGTCTTTTCATACCTGCTTTTAAAAATAGGCTCAAGAAACACAGCAATGAAGTGAATATAGTACGCTTGTGTTCAAATTCTTGCTTATGCCTAAGTTGGGATGCATGACTGTGTGCTATTTTCAGCAGAAGAAGAAAAAAAGGTAAATCACACTCCTCAAAATTATAGGATAAAACCCATATTGCTCTTCTATAACAAGATTTCTATAACTGTATATTATTCTTAGTTCAAATTCTAATGCCTATTTTTCAACTAAACACAGGATAGGAATAACTTCAAGAGATGCAAAAAACAGAAAAAATGTACAACCTACTTTTTCTCATTGCAGATATGACCATCATAATGAAAAAAGCCTCAGAACCCAGTCTTTAGACCAGACTGAAAATCCACACACTTTACTGTTCAGCTGAATTTCAGCCAAGTGAGAACTGTCAGCAATGTAAATGAAAGTTCATGGACTCAAGATTCTTGCTGCAATGCAACCTGCTCTAAGGATAGCTAAGAGCTTACAAAATTCCCTCACCTCCCGCTTGCCTGGTAAATTTCAAAAATATGAGTTTAGCTCTGCTTTAATTTCTTATTTCAGAATTCATTTACTATTTCCTAGGCAGTTTGATTTGGCTTTTATATTTATGATGAAGAAAAAACTAACAGATATTTTCACTGATGCAGCAATATCACTTTAAAGTAAAAGTCACAGAATCACAGAATGAGTAATATTGGAAGGAACCACAGTGGGTCATCTAATCCAACCTCCCTGCTCAAGCAGAGTACAATGCACAGGATTGTGTCCAGACGCTTCCTGAAAATCTCCAGTGGCAGAGACTCCAAAACCTCTCTGGGCAATCTGTTCCAGTGCACAATCACTTGCACAGTAAAGAAGTTCTTCCTCATATTCATGTGGAATTTCCTGTGCATAATTTCTGCCTATTGTTTCTTCCTGTTGGTTGGCAACGCTGATAAGAGCCCAGGTCCAATTGGATTGGATGCTCCAATGCCTTTATCATCTTCATAGCCCTCCACTGGACCTCCAGAGGCTCCATGTCACTCATGTACTGAGGAGTCCAGAAATGGACACAGCAGTCCAAATGCAATCTCACCAGGGCTGAGTAGAGGGGAAGAATGATCTCCCTTGACCCACTGGCAATGCTCTTCCTCCTAATGCAAACCAGGATTATGTTGCAGTAAGGTAGAAAAATCATAAAAGAAAGGCCTCATAAGATCAGGCCTGGTCTCCTGGAATCAGTGGCTGGCCTTGTCAAGTAGCACTTTACAAATTCCTGTGCGAAAGCAATTCTGGTGTGAGCAGTTTGTTAACATAACAATCTATTCCTGGGTGAAAAACAACTAGCACCTGTATAAACTGTTTTTACACCGTTAGATAGAAAAATGGAAACTATCTCTCACAAGCAACATTTCCTGCATGTACACACCGGGGGTTTCAGTGACCAATCAATACAGGATAACAACTTGTTACTAACAAATAAAGTAATTGGTAAGAAAGCTCCTTGTAGGAATCCTTAAAATCAGAGGGTTTTGGGAAAGCTGCAAAAGACCGGCCTCAGAGACAGCAGAACTGCAATTAGAGCTAAGCAGTAGCCATAAGATTTGTCAGCAGAAAAATTATATGAGAAGTAGAAAAGTAAGGACAAGTAGAACAATGGTCTGTCTATTAATGCTTGTCTAGAATAACTCCCTAAGCTGCAGAAAAGTATATCTAGCAAGATATTAGGAAGTTCTAAGCTTAGTAATGGAGCTCTGTGCATTGTGTTTTAAGGCTTTCAAGCAGATACTGTATTTGAAATAAGCAAGCATTGTTTTAACCAAGGTATGTGTGCTTATAGTGGTTGGATAGAACGACTGTCAATCTGCTTTTGCTTTGTGCGATTGGTCAAAAAACTTTTAAAGTAAGTTGTAACATTAAGTTCTTTGTCTGCTGCCTGGGATGTGAGCTGCTGGCATCTTCCCATTGTCATAACCATGTAATGAGACTGATGCTGGAAAATACAACAGCTCGAGATGCATTCCTTAGCAGTCTCATCCTGTTCATGATGTATACAGAGACCCCTGACCAGCGATAAATGATGCTCTTTTGTGAAGAGGACTGTTAGATTAGAGGAATAAAAAAGAAGACCGTGGACAGTGCTGTTGCTGGAGGCCCAGGCTGTTAATAGAAGGAATGGATCATTCCCTTTGTCATCTCTAGCTGATATCCTTGTAAGTGATGAGTAGCAACTTCAGGGGCTTCTGGGCAATGAGATGAGAAACAATCTATCTAAAACAGAATTGAGTATCTTTTACCAGCTTGAGACAATTTTACAGGATAAAGGATATTCAGACATCTTAAAACATAAACTAAAAGACTTATTAATCTGGGTAAAAGCAAGTATTTAAAATATAGACTTGAAGTCTGCATTTACCTTTGATTTCTGGGATCAGATAAACTGGAAAATTTACAATCTAGTCTATTTCAAAAAGGAAGAGACTTTGGTCAAACTAATGCCTGTCTCCAGAGTTTTAATGGAGAGCTGTAAATAGTATGATTGTAATAGAGACTTTCTCGAACACCAAAACAGAACACCTGGTTCTGAGACTAATTCCAAGTGGTGCTGGCTCTTCATTCTCCTCCATGGGGATCTCAGGTTTTGTTTGGGGTTCCTTCCCTTCTCCTGACGTGTATAGGATTTCCTCAGGCAGTGTGGACAGCAACCTGATCCCCAGGAAGGGGGAATCAAATCAGCTTCCAGCTTCAGTTGTGTCCTCTGTTTCCTCCAGGATTCCCTGCATCACTAATGCTGCGACCAGGCATCCTCTCATTCCTACGTGAAATCATCCATTCCCGGACCCCGGAATTCCTGGGAAAGCGTTTGGGATTTTTGTTGTGTTCCAAGAATTTGGGGGGTTGGCAGTCATGTTCTGGGGAGGTTGGGAGTCGAACAGGTCCAGGAGTTTGGGGAAGCTTTGCAAAACAGGGGCTGCTGTTTCTGTGCCCTGCTCCTCTTCTGAACAAGTTGTGGATGGATC
This sequence comes from Molothrus aeneus, assembly GCF_037042795.1. Classification (NCBI taxonomy): domain Eukaryota; kingdom Metazoa; phylum Chordata; class Aves; order Passeriformes; family Icteridae; genus Molothrus; species Molothrus aeneus. Next base: position 55,523,600 of record NC_089646.1, read on the forward strand.
TTGTTCTGAAGTTGTGCAGGCAGGCACTGCCAAGGGGAGCTCTGGATCCACTCTGCCTGGCTGAGGGGCTGTGGGGGACACCCCTGCCACAGTTTCCCCTTCCCAGGAAGTCACTCCCTCAGATTGGGCTCAGGCGGGAAGATTGCTTTGCAGTTCCAAGAACTCTTTTCATACTAATTCCTCCCCCAAGCCTCTTCCAGTGTTTTCAGTGCTTTTAGCACCCCAGCCTCTGGTTATAGCTGGTGGATTTGGCTCTGCCTGCAGAGGAGTGGGCAGGGGGCAGGACAGAGGTGGCAGGCAGCAGTCAGGGGTTGAGCAGGGCTGGGATGGCTCTGGCCAGAAAGATGAATGGGGTGGAGGCAGGAGAGCTCAGGAAAATTTCTGTGGAGACACAGATCATTTAGAAGCCTTGAAGCCCGTCTCAGTTGTGCTGCGGGGGGGGTGGGGGGGGGTGGTGGTGTGGTGGTGAAAGCATGCTGAGATTGCAGCTGTGAGTGGACAGTTTTCCAGCTGCATCCCCGTTGTCAGGGGCATGGTGTGGAACCTGTAACAGTTCATTGGAAAGTGTCACAAATACAAATTTGGGATCTGCAGCTCGAGAGCAGCCGGATTTGTGTGGATCTAAAAAGACCCAATTTAGTTAATTGAGACGTGATTTAGTAGGCTCTGGCTTTCTTCCTGTAACCAATACAACACATTCCTCAGCTGCTACCTCCAGCATGGGGGCCATTGTTGGGAATGTGGACCTCTTGTCCTCCACTCTTCCTGGCAGGGCTCCCGGGAAAGCTTGTTGCTGTGCCAACACTACTGCCAAGAGCTTGGAGCTTCTTGGCAGGGTTCCTGGGACAGCTGATTGCTGTGACAACACTACCTGTTCTTCTGTATCAGACACAGGAGTGATGAGAGGGAAAAACAAAATACAGTCTAAATCAGAGGTAAACCTTACATTTCAACTACCTAATTGGTATAATATTAATCAAAACTTAGAAAAATATTTGGATTCAAATAAACAACTCCTTGCCTTACCTGTAAGATGTGGTCATAATGATGTAAATCCACAATATTAAACTCTCACCATGATATAAAAGAACTCCATCAAGCTTTGAAAGAAAGTGGGTTTTCTTCTCTTTATTTTAATAATGTGTTGAAAAGCATATTTAATTCTTATGACTTAGTCCCTGCTAATTGTTGAAATGTGGTTTCCCTGATCTTAACCAATTCACAGTATCTTTTATGGGAATTACAATGGAAAAAACTTTTAATAAATTGATTGAAAAATATGAAAATTCACCTTATGAGAATATAGATATTACCCAAATGGCAGGTGATCCACCTTTCCATAGACCAGAAAATCAGGCAGTGGAATTTCCTCAGCCTGTACTCACAGATATTAAAGATGCTGCTAGAAAAGCTTTGTTTTCAGTTAAGCCAGCTGGTACCTATGTAAATGCTTAAACTACTATCAGATAAGGTGAATTAGAATCCTTTGGTTCTTTCCTAGATAGATTAACCCAAGCTGTCGAAAAACAATGTCCAGATGAAAAAGCTCATTCCTGTATTATTGAAAACCTTGCTTTTGTCAATGCTCATGAAGAATGTAGAAAAATTATTTTAACTTTACCTGATCAGCCTCCAGCTGTAACACAGATGCTAACAGCTTGCAGTAAGCTCACCTCTCCACAGCATCTTACTAATTTGCAAGTTAATGATTTTGGAAAGCAGATTGCAGAAGCTCAAGAAAAGTTAGGAAAAACATTGGGAGATAGTTTGGCAAAATCTTGGGGAGAAAATTTGGGACAACAAATGGAAAAGTTTGAAAAGGCCTTAGAAGCAGAAACAAAAATTTTTTAAAAATCTGTTGGTACTGTACAGTTGGACTCTGATAAAAAGGCTTGTTGCTTTGCTTGTGGTAAACTAGGACATGTGAAAAAGGAGTGTCCTACAAAAACAATCCTACAAAAAAATCCTACAAAAACAAAAAGGATTGTCCTAAAAAACAATCCAAACAACTTTCTATTTACCCTCAATGTCAGAAAGGGAAGCATCTTGCTAAGTACTGTCACTCTCAATTTGACATTGGTGGCAAACCTTTGTCGTTAAACTCAAGAAGAGTGCAGATTACCACCGCGTCTCGACACAAGTAGTGGTTCCTCCTTACAGTCAATTACCCTGTCAAATGGTATTGGTACCTCAATAATTTGTCCCTCAGTCAACCATTCCTCAAATGGTCCCAGCCCAATACCCTCAGGTACAAGTTTCGAATTGGCCTCCTGAAAATTGATACATCTTTTAAATAATTTTTGTTACGAAAGCATTTCTACTGGAATTAACAGGTTTTTTTCAACAAAGACAAGTTTTTTGATTCTAGGCAAAGCCAGCAACAAAATTTTTGGACTTTCAGTCCTTCCAGCTGTTATGTCAGTAAATTGCAATGAAGAGCTAGTAATTTTAGCTCTTGCATGCAATGCTCCTTTGGTAATTCCTCCAAAAACACCTATAGTTATTACATTTCTTTTACCCATGAATACACCCAAGCAGAACAACTTTCCAAAGAATTCAATTATGTCTGTGCCATTTGATATCTCAGGTCCTGAGGTCTTTTGGGTGCAATGTTTAGACCGTAACCAACCAAAATTAACTTGCAGCCTGACTCACCATGGCAAAACAATTTACATTACAGGCATGCCGGATACTGGTGCAGATGCCACTGTAATTTCTCACATGTTTTGGCCCAGTGATTGGGATTTGGTAGCTCCTGCAGGTTCCCTCACAGGGACTGGAGGTGCTACTGTGTGTTTGCAAAGTGCACCCATGATTAACATTACAGGTTCTGAAGGAATGACAGTGACAGTATGTCCTTTTGTTGTTCAGAAGCCTCTCACTGTCTGGAGGATAGATGTCCTGTCCCAATGGGAACAAAACTGGAAGTGGGCCTGTGATGGAAATCTTGTCGAAACCTCCCACTTTAAAGCTGAACTGGAAAACTGATCATCCTACATGGATTGATCAATGGCCTTTAACAGAGAAAAAAAAATATTCTTAAAAGATTGGTAAAGGAACAATTACAGCAAGGTCACATCACACACACGACCAGTCCCTGGAATTGACCAGTATTCATCATCCACAAGAAGACATTGGACTCCTGGAGGTTGCTTCATGACCTGAAGATCAATGAAGTGACTGAAAACATGAGACCTCTTCAACCTAGAGTTCCTTCTCTATCAATGATCCAAAATCAGTGGCCTCTCACTGTCATTGATTTAAAGGACTTTTTTTTCACATCTCACTTCATCCTGATGATGTTCCAAGACTGCTTTTTCAGTTCCAGTCATCAACTGAAGAGAACCCAGGCAGAGATTCCACTGGAAATCATTGCCAATATTTTGTTGCATAAGCTTTGTTTCCAGTTCAACAGAAGCATCCAAGATCCATGATTCTACACTACATGGATGATTTGCTCATTGCAGCTCCAACACAGATGGAGATGGAGCAAATACATGCTAGTGTTGTTCCTGAAGTCCAAAATGCTGGACTTGAAATTCCTATAACCAAAATCCAAGAAGTTCCACCCTGGAAGTATCTGGGATGGAAGATGACTGAAAAAACAATTACACCACAGAAGATACAGCTCTGGTGTCAACAACCTACAAGATTTACAACAGCTTGGAGGACAAATCAATTGGGTCAGGCCTGTTTTGGGAATTACCAATGATGAACTGGGTCCAACTTTTAATTTATTGAGAGGAAGCTGCGACATCAACTCTGCTAGATCTCTAACACCTGAAGCTCGTGCAGCCCTTGACAAGGTCATGGAAGCTCTCCAAAGACAACAAGCTCATCGCTGTATTCCACAAAAGCCTTTCTTTTTTTCAATTTGAAGAGAAAAAAATGCAACTTTTTGGTCTCATTTTTCAATGGGACCCTTCACAGAGAGATTCTTTGTTGATAATAGAATGGGTTTTTCTTCCCTATAGGTTTCCAGAGACTATTTTTACAGTTTTAGAGATGACAGCAAAAATTGTAATTAAGGCCAGAACAAGATTGTTAAGTCTAGCAGGTCAAGAATTTGCAGTTATCTGTTTACCACTGAAAAAAGATTATATTGATTGGGCAATGCAAAATTCTGATGATTTGCAGTATGTATTGTTAAACTTCCCAGGTATTTGTTCTATTCATTACCTGGCTCACAAATTATTTCAGGCAAAATTGAGTTCTAAAGAGAAACATATGTTAAGTGAAGAACTTTAAATGCAATAATCTTTCTTCACTGATGGATCTGGCAAAAGTCACAAATCAGTTGTAACTTGGTTGAACCAGACAAATAAAACTTGGGAATCAGATATTCAAACAGTAGAAGTGTGGGAACTCAGCACATCACTCCGGAAGTCCAGAGCTACCGAGAGAACCCTTGGGGGGCTCGGAAATCCTGGAATGTTGCCAGGAGCGTCTGGTGGCTTGACTTTGATCCCTCTAGGGATGTACCACATGTTTGAGGACATGAGAGTCACTTGGGAATGAATGGTGCAGGAATGATGTATTTACAGGTTGAAATATAGATTTTAGGGTTTTGGTACAGGGGGGTTATGGAGACAGGATGGAGGGATCAGGGCGTGTCTTGTCCTTCTTTCTTCTTCTTGTCATCCATTTTCTGTGGTGATGTTGGCACTTGGGGATTGGTCCATGGTGAAGGTGCACTTGCTAATATGGGTGAAAGGTATTGGGAAATAAAGGTAAATATGATGTACGTAGTTTTCAGTCTAAAAAGACACGACCGCCCCGTGGGTGGTCAGAGTGCCCTTGGCTGCCTTGCAGGTCAGACCTCTGCTGGGCAGAAAGAAAATTCTGTAGATAAGAAATAATAAACAATCTGAAGACTGAAAAACTGAAGAGTCCAGACTCGTCCTTTGAAGCATGGGCTGCCCCAGAACCATCCTACACGTGTCTGGGCAGAGACAGACAGCTGACTGGACATAGAAGGATCTCCTCAGATTGTTGAACTTGTCACTGTGGTTAGGGCTTTTCAGCTATTTCCACAACCTTTTAATTGAATCATAGATTCTGCTTATGTTGCTAATATGGTTAAAAGAATAGAAGGATCAGTTTTAAAGGATGTTAGTTATGACACTTTATATCTTTGGCTTTCATGTCTTTATACAACTTTGCAATATAGAACTAATCCATATTTTGTTTCTCACATCAGGGTTCATTCTTCGCTTCCTGATTTTTAGTGGAAGGAAATGCGAGAGCAGACAAACTGACAGTGGTTATTACAAACATTTTGCCAAACATTTTTGAACAAGCAAAACTCAGTCATGCCTTTCTTCACCAAAATGCACATGCTCTTGTGGAATGTTTCAAATTTCCAAAAGTCAAGCTAAAGCTATTATCAGTACTTGCCCTGACTGTCAGTTTGTGCAGCCTTCTGTTTCTACAGGAGCAGTCAACCCGCAAAGTTTGCAAAGCCTGCAGTTATGGCAAATGGATATCACTAAATACTCTTCCTTTGGTAAATTTAAAAATATTGTTTCAGTGGACACATTCTCTGGTGCAGTTTTTGCTTCTCTTCACAGAGGTGAAACAGGTAATGCCTGTCACCATTTTTTGCAAGCTTTTGCTTCATTGGGTGCACCCAAGAAGTAAAAACTGACAATAGTACTGCATAAATATCTCAAAAATTTGCCATGTTTTTAAAGGATTGGGGAGTTTGTCAAATCTTTGGTATTCCTCATTCTCCCACAAGTCAAGCAATTATTGAGAGGGCACATCAGACATTAAAACGCATTCTTGATCAAGAGAAGGGGGGAGTAGAGGTTACACCACAGATGAGGTTGGACAAACTTTATATGTTTTAAATTTTTTAAACAGCTATGTTCCAGAACCCAATCCACCAATTTTTAGGCATTTTTCAAATAACACACAGGTGAAACTGAAAGAAAATCCCCCCGTTTTAATTAGAACAAATTGAAGGTCCTTTCCAATTAATCACTTGGGGCAAATCACTTGGGGAAGGTCCTTTCCAATTAATCACTTGGGGCAAATCACTTGGGGAAGGTCCTTTCCAATTAATCACTTGGGGTATGCTTCTCTCTCTATAGGTGCAGGAATTAAGTGGGTCCCAGTGCAAAACGTCAAGCTGTACCGCACCCCAGAACATGTTGACGAGCTCAAGACCGTAGAAGCAAGTACGCAGACGTGAGCCAAACAGAGAGATCCTGGGTCATGTCTGATGTTCCTTGAACATTGGTGCATCAGTGGAACCTGCAAACTCTGATTTTATGCTATTTATAAATGTATCAATTGTTGGTTTCATAGACCTAATTTTTAGCAAAAGCGTGGGTTTTGTTTTGTTATGTTTTAGATTCCCTCTTTTGGCTTTTCAAATTTTATTTCAAGGTCAAAAGCAAAGTTTTTAAATTGATATATATGGAAGGATTTTTTGTCAAAAATTAGTTCACGGAAAGGATGGAGTGAAATCAAGTGATATGCTGGTGTTGGTTGGTTTTAATTGTTTCTTGTAGTGCAGATCTACCTGTGGAACAACCACAAACAAATGTTTGGGTGACCTTAGCCAAGGCAGCAGGCTCAGATACCATATGTTTGCCTAACTCAGAACCAGAAAAGCCTTTCTCAACCTGTCTGGTCGGTGTGCCAGTAAAGGATTTGCCCTTGATCAAAAAGCAATTCAATAGTCAGCCTGGCAAAACTGACAATGGGAGCAATCCTGTATTGAATTGGAACATTTGGACCAAAGAACTTCCCAAAGCAGTATCTGAACCCCAAGAATTAGAAATCCTTGGTTCTTTAACAATGGATTTCTGCCTTACATTTACAGCTAACGATTAGCGAGAAGGTGATCCTCCAAAGTACAATGTCACTCCCCATTATTTTGCATAGAGAAATTCAAGTTTTTGGTGTAATTATTCAAACAGTTGGGATGTGCTTTCCAAGGCTGACCAATATCCATGACAATTACCAAAAAGATATTGGTTCATTTGTGGAGATAGGGCTTGGCAGAGCATTCCATCACACCTTGAAGGTGGCCCATGTAGCATTGGTATGCTCACTGTGATTGCACCTACTGCTAAAGCAGTCATTAAGAAGAAACATAGGGGAACAAGATCTACTCATCACTATGATGAGAATTGTAAGAGTGATTTCATGCCTTGGAATGCTGCGAAAAGTGTTTCAGCAGGTTTGTTTTTACCCCAACTGGCTTCAGCAATGGTATTGAAACAAATAAATTGGGTTGGATGTTGGCTGAGTAAACAAATTAATGCCACATCCACTGCAATCAGTGGTATGCTGACAGATGTTAACAGTGTTAGGCATGCTACCCTTCAAAATGGAGCAGCAATTGATTTTCTTTTACTGGTACATGGACATGGTTGGAGGAATTTGAAGGATTGTGTTGTATGAACCTGTCTGATCATTCTGAATCCACCCACAAAAGCATAAAAAAGCTGATAGATTTAACAGCTCAAATTAAAGAAGATGGTGGGTCATGGTTAGATGATTTGTTCAAAGCATGGAGCTTTGCACCTTGGCTAAGGGAACTTTGTAAAATAGGTCTATATGTGTTGGGTGTTTTAGTGGTGATACTAGTAGTGATACCTTGCATACTTTGGTGTGTGTGACAAATGATGGACAAAACTATCAAAGAAGTTTTTAAAATACAAGAGAAAGAGGTAGGAAATGGATTTGCAGAGAGTTCTCAAAATCTTACAGAGATAGTGAATGAAGGTATAGGCATAGAGGAAGTTTTTGAATTAAGACCTTGGAACCGGCGAGACTTTTAAAAACAATGACTTGTTGTTATCAGACATGACTTATGCCCTTTGAACTGACTAGACTTTCACAGCATTAAAATTGCTGTGTTGCAATATAGCAATGCTTGATGTGAGCAAAAAAAATGCTTTAAGTAAGTAATAAGCAGATATATTATGGTAAAGATACGAAACACAAGATAGTTAATAAACAACACAGTTATGAAGGTTTCTTTTTAGTTGAACCGAGAGGAGGAATTGTGGGAATCCTCAGAATCAGAGGGTTTTGGGAAAGCTGCAAAAGACAGGCCTCAGAGACAGCAGAACTGCAATTAGAGCTAAGCAGTAGCCATAAGATTTGTCAGCAGAAAAACATATGGGAAGTAGAAACGTTAAGGACAAATAGAACAATGGTCTGTCTATTAATGCTTGTCTAGAATAACTCCCTAAGCTGCAGAAAAGTATATCTAGCAAGATATTAGGAAGTTCTAAGCTTAGTAATGGAGCTCTGTGCATTGTGTTTTAAGGCTTTCAAGCAGATACTGTATTTGAAATAAGCAAGCATTGTTTTAACCAAGGTATGTGTGCTTATAGTGGTTGGATAGAAACGACTGTCAATATGCTTTTGCTTTGTGCGATTGGTCAAAAAACTTTTAAAGTAAGTTGTAACATTAAGTTCTTTGTCTGCTGCCTGGGATGTGAGCTGCTGGCATCTTCCCATTGTCATAACCATGTAATGAGATTGATGCTGGAAAATACAACAGCTCGAGACATGTTCCTTAGCAGTCCCCTCCTGTTTGTGATTTGTACATAAACCCCTGGCTGGCAATACTACTAACCAATTGGAGTCACACACGAGGTCTGTAACAGGAGGAGTTACGTGAATAAAGAAATGGCTTTTCCATCTTGAAGAAAATGGAGTCTGCATGATTTATTCCCATAGGATTACACTGGTCTTCTTGGCCACAAGGTCATACCACTGGTCCAATACAGAACCCTAGGGGACACCACTAGTTACAGGCGTCCAGCTAGACTCTGCCACTGATCATGACCCTCTGGGATTTGCCAGTCAGACACTTCTCAATCCACCTCACTGTCCACAGTTCTTGATTTTTCCTATGAGGATGCTGTGAGAGAGTGTCAAAAGCCTTTCATGGACCCCCTGCCGCTTCTTCTATTCGTTTGATTAGAATCCAGCTTTTAACTTATGATTATCCTTCTAGACTTATAAAATAAGTTGTCTCAACATCAACTTCACCACCTTTTAAACAATACCCCAATGACACTGTTTGATCACCATAAGCAAACATGGGCTCAGTAGGAAAGAGAACCAGACACCAGCAAGAAAACAACTGTGAAACCTGACAACGGTTTCATATTAACCAACTTCTCCTAATGGAGAAATTGATCAAAATATGGAGATTCTCTTCATACTCGTGTCCATTACATTTATTCCCTTCATAATATGCCTTAAATTCGTCAGGCAACTACATGGTTGAAAATAGACATGACTCCTGATGTACTACTCAAATTTTAAAACAAAAAATAGTCTAGTGAAAATTATGGGTCTGATGGTGCACTGCAGTCTTCTTACTAACTCCCCTAGTCATGTAACTGTCAAATTTTAAATTTTGTTCCTCAAAAACCTATTAACTCTCTCCAAGTACTATCCCCTTATCCCCATCCATCAGCTCTGCAAATACTAATTATGATTTTCTTCATCAAGAACATTTCATTAGGCTGGTTCAACTTCATCTTAGATTCTGCTTCTGCTTCTTGAAGGCATTCAGTCTAATAACCGGACCAGTTTTTGCAGCCATCTCAGTTTGACAGACATGCTTTCCCTCCAGTTTTAAACTAAGTAAAAGAAATATATACCACATAGATATTTCACACAAGAGCCTATTAATAAGTCCTATTAATATAACATATGATTACATATACTCCATGTAATATTAGAAGCTGAATATTACTTACTTATCTCTTAATATAACACCTTCTATACAGGCGCCAAACAACACTATACAGGAGAGATCTGTTACTGAGACTGAAGGAAGATTACTCTCTAAAAAATCACATAGAAGAAATCCCACCTTTTTTCACCAAGGTATGTAATGAAAATGTCCATGACAATGCAGCATGTGTGTGTATTTCCTGGCTGCTTTTTTATTTGTTTTTTTTAGTTCTTCCCTGCTACGATTTTTTAGTTTATGTTCTTTATGACTGTATATCACAGTGATTTGTGAAGTATTGGAAGTAGCCAGCTCATATAGCATGCAATAGAACAGGCATTTTCTCATACAAATAAGCAAGTACTTGTGTACTGTAGGTTTTGAAGGACCAACAACTACTATTACTGGTTTTTTTCGTTTAAGATCTGGTTATACTGAATATGACAACAATCTGCCAACAGAAGCCTAATGCTAAAAACCTTCAGATCACTTGACTACAACAATCAATTACATATTGGAATTTGAAGCACTAGTGGAATATCTATATTTATTCATAAAATTTGACATATTTTCATAATATTTATAAATAATACTGGTATTATTTATTTTAGACAAATATCAAAGATTTCTTTTCAGTTTAGATTTCATTCATTTCCTAGTCAGGAAACTAATGATTTTCCAGTGAAAAACCTGTTATACCTGCAGAATCTACAGAATGTAGACTAAGAAAAAAGTCACAGTATAAAGGATACAAATAAAAGATGTAGTTGAAATAGCCAAAATTGTTCCAGTAGGAATAGATTTCTGAGCATCCTTTAGATCTCCAGATCTATTTGATCCTGCCATAATACCTTAAAAAGAGACAAAATTTATGTCATAAAACCAATTAATAATAACTCCATGATAATAACTAAGAAAATAAGAACATCTAATTTTAAGCCAAATTTAACTCAAAGATTACCAATGGAGCAGGCTACAGAAGCATATTATAATCCTGCACAAATCCTCAATTTATACCTTCATTTTATTCAGAAATCTGTGTTATTACCCACTTGAGTAAGCAAATCCTATAAAGGTCAGTAAAAAGACAGACTAAAAAAATATTTTTCAAGTATTACCTCAGAATCATTCTTGAAATGAAGAAATACAAGGAGTAGCAATTTTGCTATTTGGAAGGGATGTTACAAATTAATAGGGACTTGGCAATTTATCCAGTATGACCTAACGCACTGACTTTCTACTAAACAGGCCATCAAAATAACAAGCAAATGTAAACAAGCAAATCAAAAAACTAACAAATAAAACCTTAGAAGCAAAAAAGAAAGGAGCAGGCAAGAAAAAGAATGGTTAGAAAAATCACACGTACGCATGTGTGTGAATCTAAAAAGAGAACAGAATTATTTTGTAGCACATACAGTGACAGGAGGGAAAGAAACCTATACAATAATTAATTCTGCCATCTCTCCTAGGATTGACCTAACCACTGGAAGCAAAAATATGGAAGCTAATGTCAAGATGTTCCAGTGCAAAAACATTGTCAGACTCCATGGAATAAAACAATAACCATGAGGTCAGATATGATGAAATGTTGGTAAGAGTCTGAAGTAAACAAATGGGAGCAGTGGGGTTCAAACAGTGAATACAAAGATAATTCCACTTCATAATAAACTACCAAACAGTGCTGCAACTTCTTATTGGAATTCTATTCTGTTACTTGATATTACAATTACTTCAGCTGGGACTTTAGAAGAAAAACGTCTGTTTTTTCATTCAAGCATGAGCTGAGGAAAATGAAATACAACTAGTCTAGGCTTGACAAAAAAGTCTACACAGTTAATGTGGCAAAATATTGGACATGTGAACAAATCCCAGGCAGTTAACCAGGCAGCTTGGACACTGGAAGAATCATTTTAATATTAAACTATTCTCTCAAGCCTTTGAAGATTAAAGTGTTATAAAGGCACCTTATTTAGAATAAACATTTAGTAACACATAAGGGTTTTGCTTTCTTTATAGAAATGGCCCTTAAACAGATTTCTTGTTTGAGTCCTATAACGTCCAAAAGTCATTAGCCATGACTAATGTCTCCCTAGCACCAGAAGGTACATAACCTCAGACACAGAAACTTGCAACAGCATGAGTCACCCATAAGATTGATGAAAATGAAAAAATTTCACATGATTTTTTTTTTCCCAGATACAAGTACACATCCTCATGCAAAAAAAAATAGTTGTGTCTACCTGTCACAGATGGGAAATAAATCCCTACAAGCATTGTGAAGTAGGTCATGATGTCTGTAAAAACATAAGGAAGTCCACCCATTTTTGATTCTTCTGGTCCAGCAACTGATGGCTGATCTTTTTTCTCAACTATTGATCCTTTTTCTGAATAGGCACTCCAGAGATTATCTACAAGGTGGGGGAAAAAACAAAATCAGTGTCACCTCTCTGTTTCAGGATATCAATTAGTGAGAATGCAATAATCCTAGGAATCAGATGCCTTTTTCTTACACAAAAATCATTACATTTCCCAGTATGATTAATACCAGTTGTAACAGGTATTATGTAACTCCAGCCCATGCTAGTAAAAATGGTGTAGTGTGAGATGTGTCCTGCAAAATTTTCTCTTCCTCTAAAGCAAAATATAATTATAGAATTCAATTCTAATGCATTTGTAGAATGTACACTTGCATTGCACAGGCACACAGATGTTCTATTGGGAAAAAATAAGGAAACTTATCTCCAGGTTCAAGGAATCTTAGTATATACTAATACTTCTTATTCTTGTATTTTGAGGAGCAGTATGAAAAAGAAATGCTACTTAACAGTAATTTGAGTTCTTTGACACCTCCTGTACAGAAGAATCCTGCATAACAGTTCAGGATTCAGCTGTTAATGCAAAAGATTTCCACATGGTGACAAAAGCAGCATAACCAGACTCCAGAAGATCACTGGTAAGCAAAGAAACCCCAGCAGAATATGGCTCAAATTCCCCAGCATACTAAGCACATTTGTTTGAAGAGTGATAGGTCAAAGAGTAAATTTTGAGAGTTTGCATTTGTGGAAAACACTGGTTGTGTACTTTGATAAGATTGTGAGAACGGACCACACTGATTCTTATTTGAAATTGAGACAAGTTGTCCTATTATATGTGAAAAAACAAAGTAGATACTCTTCTGACCTGTCAAGAAGGCAAAGGATTTTACAGCAAGGAAATAAACAATTTCCATGGCCAGGATGATTGAATAGCCAATTTTCAGACATCCTGAACAACTCTAGGGAATTCCGGTACAGTATTCTAAGCCTTTGTAATAGCAAAATGTAACCTTGAGCACAATAGAAGATGGACTTTGAACCATAAGTGGCCAAAGAGAGGGTACTCATACCAAGATTTTTTTTTTTAAATCTTACAATTGGTAACCTATATGGAAGTATGCATGAGAAGCAGAAGAGAAAGCACAGCAAAGATTGAAAGTAAGTATTATTTGCTAAGGAATGATATGTGTATCACTACAATCAAATGAAGAGGAGTTACAGACTGATCTAGAGATAGGACTGAAGCCATAAGAAGTTAATGAAACAAGAGAATTTTAAATTTCAGGAATTTTCGCAGAGATGAGTGATGTAAAATAAGACTAGATCTCCAAATTAGCATCTATCTACCCCCTGTGAAACATAAGAAAATCAAAACATCAGTTTGAATTGCCAATCAAAAGCACTTAAATTCTTAATAAGCACTCAACAGCTTGTGTCCTTTATTCAGCATGACACAGGAGTGACAATGACCTGAGCACTGCAATGCATACAACTTAACTGTAGAACTGTGCATGCCAGCACATGGGTAAAATTGGCTTAGATATTTTGTTGAATAGAAATCACTTTCCCATTTCATAACATGTCACACAGAGCTTTCCTATGCTCATTTTCCCAAAAGTGATAATCCAAGAGGACTTGAAAGTTAGGGTGAGAAAAAATAATAACTTTTCAGAAAAGTCCAGACATTTGGCCCTTCTAGGACCATTCCTTGATTGCTAGGCTCCTCTAGCAGCTAACATTTAGGGTACATACACAAGAACAGGTACAGTGTATCAGACCAACATGCTACCACCATCAGAACAATGTTGATAAAGCTAGTAGCAGAACTGCATAATTTCTGTTACGGTTATAGGCCTATTTAGTCACCCACTTCCAGAATGATTTATTATTGTCAGGACAACACTCACAGAAGGTATATAAGGGATGAATACTTACTCTATATGAGTGCCAAATAAATGGTGTGAGGACTCAGCACACTTCCTGAGACAGTCATGGCATCTCAATATTGCCAGTCACAGCTCAAGAAACTTTAATGTCCAGAGCAGTTTCAAAGTCTTCACACAAGGCAGAAAATTCATCAAGTGAAAGAAAATTCTCCTTGAGAAATCTCTGCCACGAGAGCTCAAGCTTATGCTAGATATCAGAATGTGTGTTCACACTCAGCAAGTAAGACACCTAGTTTTAGCATTAGGTGTAACTAGGATAGTGAAATGTATTGTTATGGAATAGCTCTTGTTCAGAGAAATGTTAATCAGCGAACAGAAGCAGAGCGCATATTTTCAAAAGCAGGAAAAGCAGTACTCAGCCTGAAATCTCCAAGAACACTGAAATACCTGAGGTTGACATGAAATAGTATTGTTACCCAAGGACAAATGAAAGGCCATTTCTTTAATTTAAAAGTGTTTCAGGGAGACACAGAAACTAAGGACTCATAAGCAGCATCTCTACAGGAACAGTCAATAGCAACAATAGCAGTTGATAGAGGCAATAAACAGGGAAGTTATTTTTTATCTCGGACAAAACTTAGTAGTTATTCACAATTTTTCTTTAGTTTTGAAAAACTGGGGAAAGCTCAACTCAGCTTTTGCAAAAGAAAATTGTCAGAAGTATTCAAATTCCTTGAGGTAAACATAAATGAAGGCAATCCACTTGGATCAGTCCATCTATATTGCCCATGTTATTAAAATATTCCTCACCCAAGGAATATACACGAGACATTGGATAAGAGGAAATCTCCTCACATGGATTAAAAAAAAACAGTTCAAAGACAGAAAACAACAGGTAAGAGTAAATGGAAGTACAGCTTTGTAATGCAGAAGAGCCACCAGGAAACTTCTATAAGAATGACCATCAGGATGTAACCAGTGCTATCCAGTACACTCAAACAGCCCAAAAATAGGAGCTAGTACCAAGATGAGAGCCTGCTGGCAATTCTCAGTTAATTCAAAGTTGTAGAAGGAAAAACAGCTGCAAGGAACTTAAAAAAAAACAAAACTAAACAAAAATGTATCAGATTCCATGAGTAAATATAATGGAATTGATGAAATTCACTACAGGTAAGCAAAGAGCAGTGAATAGTGGAAAGTGTGTCGCTCACAATGAGCTTTCAGCAGACTCCTGGTCTTTAGAGATCTTAACATTATGTGAGAAAAAATTAACAAAATATACTTTTATACAGGATTGCTTGTTGAATGAAACACTAAACAGTGGTTGGAACAAATGAAAAAAAATAATACTCAGCCTGAAACCTCCAAAAGTAAAAGAACAATTTAAATCTTACAGGGTAGCAAAAAATTGTAACATACAGCTAACTTGTGAGCTGGGGCAGGAAGTACAAAATTATTCATGAAAAATTGTAGATATGCAAATGGTAAATCATAAAACTCAGAAAACAAACTCTAAGCTACATTTCTTGTAACAAGCAAATAATTTCATTTTTCATTGAGAAGATTATTTTTTAATAGCCACAAATTTTGATTCAGAGAAGCCTATGTTTCATTTAGTATCTTTTAATGTATTTGTACACTTTATATGTGATAATTTTCAACTGGAGTACTGTGGCAGCAGTGACCGTCTAGTGTGTCTATGTAGCATATTTATATAAATCAAACTTTATTTTAAGGAAAGGCAAAGCAGAGGTATCAGAGTATCCATTTCATTCCCAGAGACATTATTTGTGTGTGTACAATACAAATTATTACACATTTAAGATGAATCCTATGACTTGATGCAATCTGAATTCCAAGCTGCCACAACCATACAGATCTGTAAAGAGAATAAAATCTATACATTGTAGACTGCTCTTCTCTAATTCAATCACTAACTTGTACACATTGGACAATCCACAGAACTACACTCTCATTGCACCACCTGTGAAGTGGAAACAAGTTCCCTCTCAGGAGAGTTTGAAAATATATTAATGAATGGCTTATTGAAATGTGTGTTTGGCATACATATTTAAAAAAAAAAAAAGCTGTGATGAGCACTTTATCACCTTTTTGATTAAACAATGGCTTTTGAAAGAGTAGCTATCAAACTCCAATTACCCCCAAATTAAAGCACTTGATACTAAGATTCTAAAACCAGGTTCTTTTATAGGAAGAAGCATGCTCAAGGTAGCAATCTTTCACACAGACTAGACCGCTATATTACTGACCAGCCATTGGCCAAATTAATAATGTCCAAAAACTTTTAAGTCACTGTGCCTTCCAACTTACCAGTTAGAACTCCACTCATTATTCCTGGAATTCCTTGAATTTCTGTTACATTATTGAGACTAAAATAGTCATCACATGTAGCATTAAGCAAAGAACTATCACAGAACAGGAGCCACAAAGGTGTAGTCTTTGTTTCGTTATTGCTTTCAGTAAATTTGGCACAGACATCAAAGCTGCGTTTTGACAATGTACGGTTTCCAAGGAGACAGATACTAGAAAAAAGAAAAGGAAAGTCATTTTTCCTTCAATACAAGGCTGTGAATGAAGCCATTTTTTGTCCATTAGACTTCTTCAGAAACCTGTTATTTACACTATCTACCTTAAGGCCTATACTACATCTACTAAACCAGTGTATAGTTTCTACATCTAAAACTATCATCAATAGTCTTTAAAATATGGATCAAATATTTCTTCTTTATGGTAAAGTATAATCAATTTAAGCAGCTTGACTACTACATAATAGCAATTATGATGCATTCAGCCCTACAAGAAAGAAGTAAAATTAAATAATAAACTTAATCAAAAGATGAGTCTGATGAAGAAAATATAAAAGTGAGTTTAAACAAGTAAACCATTCTCTTCCTTTTCAAGCAACTGAAAACTTTAGATGATCCTCAAAAACAATTACAATCCAAAAGGTAGGAAATAAGCCAGGAAGATTAAACAGCCAAATATAACAACAGTGATGGGAGTACAAATTAAAGAATCATGTATTGGGAAGCAATTTTTTTTTCAGGAATGAAAGAGAATTAGAAAAATCTGAACAGCTGTCAAAAGCAAATTCCTACCAGCAGAGTACATTAAGGATCTAGGTATATTTCTTTGTTAAACTATACAAAAGATGTTTAAGATTCCAGGCTTGCTTAAAAACTGAATTATATAGATCTTTGAAGACAAAAGAAGGAACATCAAATATAAAATGAGGGTTAGGCAGATACACCAGCACAGCTTCAAGGTATTGCATCTCATGGAATTTCAGCAGATTTAACAGAAAACTATTGCTAAAGAGATCATCTTGTCACTTGCCTTGCTTAGTTTTCTTTTTAATTGCTACTGATTTGATGACTCAATAGCAGCAGGGTCAAATAATACAAGCAATGGAAACTTTCAGTTTGATTCAAACTGGGAGATCTTGAGGTAAACTATTTTACCACCTACACAATGGACAAACTTAATGGAGGTTAGTGATATCAACCTAACTAACCAGCTAAGTGGAAGTTGTTTTGTTTGGGTTTTTTTAATGACCATCATCAGATCAGTCTTACCATTACACAAGACCCTACTTGAGTTTCTCATTTTGAGGCAGACTCTAAATGTAAACCATTATATTTAGTGGAAAATAAACTCTTTATGTTTTTCCCCCCAATACAATAATATTACAGTAGCAGCCACATATAAAGTCTCCAGGAACTTGGTAATGAGTCTCAGCAATGCTACATACTCACATAAACTCTCTTTTACCTATACAGGTGACAAAAAGATATTACTATTGCCCCGCTGGAAGTTAATGTAAGAACCATAAGTTTTATTCAGAAATAGGTCAAAGTTTTACATATTACATGTAAAACAATGCTACAGAACAATCCACAAGTACTACTCTAATGGTCAATTTATAATGTAATTACCAACACTTCAAAGTAATATTGAATTTGTAACAATCATACAGCAAAGGATAACTCTTACTATGAAGTGCCACACAAGATTGAAGTTATCAGCCTATTCTGATCATGTCTTAAGCAATATAACTTTGTTTCATCTTTCAACAGAAAAATATGCACAAAAATGCAACTCATATAACTGGGTAAAGTAAAATGCAGCTAATAACTGGAGTGAAGAAGTAACTGCTATTGAGCTAAAAATTAAGCACATCAAGGACCTTGAGAAGCAATGTGTCATGCATAACAATAACATTTTATTTTATTAATGGGAAAGCCTTCACAAACACAAGTGAATTTAAACACTTCAATGTGTCATTTTTAAGAAGGGAGAAATGGAAGTTTCTAAAATTTCTTCATAACAAAGAAAGTTTAAATTTATGGGGTTTTTTTATAACAATGCTTAATAGCTACAATGGTTTCTTGACCTTTTTACTTTATTCTACAGGTTTTTAGATAAAATCTTTAGATAAAGCAGTTACATTTACCGTCAGCAAAATGCACCTTCTTGCTCCTTGGGTATGGATGAAATAACAGCCAAATTTTAAGCACCAAAGAACATTTTCTAGAGTTACCATATCTTATGAAAAAGAGAGAAATATTCAGATATGTGAATATTTCTTAGAATATCAAATGACCACATTGGTATTTAAACTACATAAAGCTACCACTGAAAGCAATGTGTTTGTATTTTGAAATTTAGCTTAAAACATGAAATTATTACAGTAGCTCTTCCCTCCCCACACTTTTTTTCTTTTAAATAACCCACACAACTCAATATTGCACTTACGGAAAGTCAGGTGGGTCAAAAGCAGTCTTAATAACTCCAGCATATATGGCAATGATGGAAAGAATCACACAGGCAAGGAAGACCAGTGCAAGCTTGTTGACATACTTTACTCCCACAAAGACTACTATGGCCATCAGAATGACAATACATGTTCCATAGACTCTCATGTTGTTCAGCATAGCCTCTGTTTCTTCACCAGCATCTGCCACTTTAAATATAGCAGCACTGGGAGAAATATAGGTCTGCAAGAGATATGGTGAACTATCATACATGTAATTATGAACATTTTATTAAATCATTTACTTGAACTATAAAATCTAACGTTCTATACCAGTTTTGCTTTCACAAATGAGTTTAGCCATATAATTTGGGCATCGAAAAACTCTAGAAATAAAGGAAGGAAAAGGGTGAGGGTGAAGAAAAACAAGGATTAAGAATAGGATACAACTTTTGCTCCAGCTTCTTATCTCCTATTAAAGATCTTCCACTCCTCTAATTCATGTGTCTGCCAAATGGGGAAAACAGCTAAGGAATTTGGTGGTGGAAGGAAGTAGAACACGACAAAAATAAAAGAAAAAACCCAAACCATAAACAGGACTTCCATTGATTGAAACGAAATATGAAGAAACAAACAAAAGTATAATAAACTAAAAATGCTTTCAGTATTATACACCCTATATAATACTTCATAAAATTTTAATCTAAAGTTGCAAGAGCACAATTTAAGATTATTGTGAAGAAGTTTAGTCATGTGCTAAACCAGACATTTCAATCTACTGCAATTTCAAACAAGATTCTCTTACAGATCTCTCTTTCTTAAATTTTGGGGTGCTCTACCTGAAAAGAAGTTGAAAGCATTTATACTGTTAAATGTGTGTGAGAAGACAAACTGATCTAGTTCTAAGACATTGGTGTACTACACTACACAACAATATCTATATGCCCTCTTCTAGCACCCCTAAAAACACCCTTCTCTGCTCAGCTACCAGGGCTTGAATATTAGGGCTTGAGGCAACTCCAGTCCTTCAAAAAAACTGCACAAATGACTATTTTTCAATAGTATCATTTCTAAAGGCAGGAAGAAACTTTGAACAGGAGGCTGATCTGATGCATTCATAAGCAAAATCCAAAAATAGACATAGAAAATCATTTACCAGAAATTTCTTAAATTAAATTTAAATTTAGTAAATTACTATTTACTAGAATGCTGGAAGATATGAAAATTGTCACATCATCATGGAAGAAAAAGAAAGCAAACTAAAAAAAAATATTACAGATAAAGTATATATTGTTAAAAAACCCTACACTGTGACATTGCAGAAGTTTCAGGCTCTCTATGGAGAGAGAGCCTGAGAATCCAGAAGATTTTCTTGTGGATTTTGTTGCCCTGCTGCTCAAAGCCTTTGCCAGGGAAAACCACAGGGAGATGACTGATTTCTGTTTCTCCAAATAATCCATGCCCCAGTGAAAGAAAAAGCAATACTCATGCCTTGTGGCTATGTCAGGGGTCTATTCTGAGGTCTTTGACAGATATCCTGGGCAGCATTTTACTTCAAATTCTGTAGCTAGATCTTGTACATTTTTATCAGCAACACAAACCCAGCATGACCCTCTTAATAGGGAGAACAGTGCACCAAATTCAATCCACAATGGAACATGTGCTCGTGTTACTGCTGTAGATCAGACAACAAGCAAGACAGATAAGACAGATCAGATCACACAAGCAAGCATTAGTGAATACTATCTCTAATTTAAATGTAAAAAAACCCTGGATTTGATTACATGGATCATAGTAAGTAACAAGAAATAATTCTTAAGTATCTCCTGTTCATATCTTCAGTTTCTGATTTGATGACCAATTATTGGCCCCTCCTGGATGAACAAAGCCATAGTAGCCAGGCCACTGCCACACAGGCAGAATTCCACAGCATCTTTGCAAATATATGAAAATTCAAAGCCAGTAGTTCAGAAATGAGGAAGTGTGATTGATTATTATTGCCTCATCACAGATATGCCCTTCATGTTCTCCACAACTTTTCATTATGCAGCAGTGTGTTACCTTGGTAATGCTTTCCACCTATTATTTGGAAAGAGAAGATTTCTGCTTGGTTCGCAAATTATATAAAATAAACATACATCAAATAGCATTTAATTTATTTTTGT
Organism: Molothrus aeneus; assembly: GCF_037042795.1. Lineage (NCBI taxonomy): Eukaryota > Metazoa > Chordata > Aves > Passeriformes > Icteridae > Molothrus > Molothrus aeneus. The sequence goes on from NC_089646.1 coordinate 55,544,455, forward strand.
ATTACTGATAAGAATTTAACTTCCTCAAATAGTCACGAGTAAGAATAAATATCAACATCCTAAAATGTAGTATAAAAACATTAACGATCACCAAACTAGAATGCATTTTAGACCATTAAGAAAATTCATCAGCAATATCCTGAAACAGCCCAAATACATTTAGTCTTAATAGAGACTAGTACTTACCAATAAAATTTCAATGGTACCAAGAATGTACATTGCTCCTGCAAAGGTTGTACCCAAGTAGAAACAAAGTCCCACTGCTCCACCAAACTCTGGCCCTAAAGATCTTGAAATCATGTAGTAAGAGCCTCCAGCTGTGAATTTAACAAAACAAAACAAAACAACAAAACAAAACAAAAAAACCCCAAAGAAATAAAACAAAACAAACAAACAAAACACCTCCAGTACTTCAGATTAAGGATGGCAGTAGAGAACAAAAATTTGAATCATTCATCAGTCAACATAATCAAGATAACCACTGCATGTTTCTCCACTGACATACTCATGACAAGACTGTAACCAATGTCTATACCATCTAGATAGTTAGAATGCACGTTTCAAGATTAATATCCCCATGTGCATTGTCTGTGGAATAGAAAGCAAAGACCAAAGAAAGAAGAGGAAAAATTCCACAAGCTAAACAGAAGTAAATTAGAAAAGGATATACAGGTATAAATAGGTATGAATGAATTTTTAGCTTCTAACCTTAAGCTGTTCCCCATCAAACAATAAATTTCCAAAATAATTGCTTTATGAGACAAGGACAAAACAGATTATTTTCTACTGATTCTTTCTATTTTCTGTATACTAAACCATAGCCATTTTCAGTACAGTTCACAGTTTTTTAGTACTGTTTAAAGGTGTTGGGAAGGGATTGCTTTTTCTTGTCCACATATAAAATATTCACTTTTACCCTGAGTCCTTCAATTCTTCTCTCTTACTTCCCATACGTATGCATCATCTTTCTTTAAGTCATAAACTACACCACCACCATCCTATTTCCATTGCACTATTTGCCTTTTAATAAGGCTCTAAATTTCAAGCTCATCTGTTTCTTTTAGAATGTCAACCAACTCCCTCAAGGCAAACTCTTCTCTCTGGTTCCCTCTCCATCTACTCTTAAATTAATGATTTTTGTCCTGCTTGTGGGAAGAAACAGACAGAGGAAAGATGTGTGCAATTTTAAATAACATATATCAGTGTGAAGAGTCTGAAGCTGTTTTTCATAGAATCACTAAAGTTGGAAAAGACCTCCAAGATCATTAAGTCCTATCATTGACCTAACACTACTGAGTCGACCACTACACCCTGTTCCTAAGCACCACACCTCCTTGTTTTTTGAACACTTCCAAGGATGGTGATTCCACCATTCACCTGCACAGTCTGTTCCACAGACTTCAGTGTTTTCAATATGAATGAATGAGAAACTAAGAAAGATATTATGATGCATCATCAATCCTTTTACTAAATATAATGAATGCTCTTGCATATAAAGGCAAAATAAAGGACTCCGCTGCTTAGGTCTCCTTCAGTCCTGGGTTCTTATATGTGCTTTCTGCCTTCTCCATATATTCAGGACAAGCACAATTTCTCTTAAGAAACTGGCACCAACAACAAAAAAAGTGAAAATTAAGACCTGTCTCATGTAAGAACTGCAGGCTTCAAAGTCTGTGAGAGATGTTAAACAAAACCATTAAAATGAACTTTAAAAATATGAGGGAGAATACAGCAGAACATTTTAGTTATCTGAGCACTGATTTGAATAACTCAATTTTATTATAAAACAGGAGTATTTTAAACAAAATTGTCTATTGATTTTTATTTCATATATGGTACTGGATCCATGAAATACAATTATTATACAATTACTCTACATCCTACACAAATTATAGCTTTTACTATTATTATAGCCCAACAACTTCACTTTAAGTTCAGAGTTCATACCAATATCTGAACACCAGAACTATCAATTATTGTGCTGAGAAACTAAAAAGGGTAAGAGCTTCAAGAGCTAATTGATTTTGCAACTAAAAAAAAATCCTCTTACTTTATGAAGCCAAATCAATTTATCAATCTATCCTGAAAATTTGAGATGGGCAGAACCTAGAGTGTTTATGCAGAAAAACATTTTTGCCATGAAACCAGTTACTATTCTTGCAGAAAACAAGATATCTAACTCCAGGGTTTAGCTGGAAAATAGGAAAATTCAGGAGAGAGAAAAGTAGTACCCTTATTTGTAAAGAAATTTGCTTTGTGTGAAGACCAGTCTCCATTAATTCAATTTATAACATCTTATCTTTGATTAAAATAGGATCAAATGACTGATGACAAAGATGTGCTGCAGATTGTAATTCCCAGAAGAACCAGTCTTAAAGACTGCATCTCACATTAAAAAGTTATTTATAAAATCAATTAAAAGAAAAAATGCATTTGATACAAAAGCATTACTTCTGATATTTGAGAATGATAAGAATTTCTTATCCCAGATTTAAACTTCCATTATTTAAGAATTTGCCATGTAAGATAGAATTCTTCATTACCTGGAACTACACCATTTGTTGCTATAGCACTCATTGAAATTGCAGTTAGCATAGTCTGTGGAAAGATGAAATAGAGGAAATTTAAAATACCAGAGTTTTGGAGGTTTTTTTTTAAAGATTGGGCAAAACAGTAATCAAGTGTAACTAGATTTTTTTTTCACCCCAAGATGTTTAATTTGGGATATCCATGCAACTCAAGTACTCAACTTTTCAGGCAGAAGATTTAGTTAACTTACACTTGACACAGTCTTTAAAGAACTGGAAGAATATAGACCATTGCATATACTTAAAATAGTATGTTCATCATTTCAAATTAAAAAGTAGTGAAAACTAATTGTAACATTATTATGACAACATCTAGTAAAAATGTATTCTATTATTCTAAAAAATTTCTTTATGGATGCAATGCTGTGGGGTTTGATTTGTAGTTTATTATTCAGTTTGTTCTAAAGTTGAAAAAAGCAGAACAGTTCAGATCTCTAAGTTAATAATGAAATATTTGCCAAAGGCTGATTTAATAAAACTTATATAAAATTTTAAATAAAAGCTTACTTTGATCAACTCAAAAGAATGTCCATACAGGTTAGACTGACACGTGACACCCACTGCTTATATATATAACCCATTTCTCTCAATTGAACCATATTGGTTAAATATCAGTACAATTTTACCAGTATGATTAAATATGGTTATATTTTCCCTGATACTCATACATTAGAAGGCGTCAGTACTCTTTCAACAGAGGATTTGGACAGGAGTTTAAAAAAGAAATAAAATAAGGTTAACTTACACAAGCACAACACATGAACACAATGATGAAAGACTCAAGAACTCCAGCTGTTCCTACAATCCATGTTAAACGCAGGAAAAGGATAACTCCCAAGATGTTTTGCAAACAGGGAAGATATACACCAATAAAGGTGCCCATTCGTGGACCCTGGAAACAAAGTGAGAACATCAATTCCTTTGCACTAAAAAATTTAAATCTACAAACACTTTATTCCACAAACACTTATCACAAATGCTCCATGAACAAATGCCAAGTGAAAATGAATGGTAGCTTCGGAGTGTCCAGCTTTGCAAATATTCATGTGCTATTTATAAAGAAAAATTCCTGAAAAGAGAGAAAACTATTTGTGATAACAAACTCTCTTGTTCCACAGAAATTAGGATGACACCTTGATAGGGATACCACAGAAATTAGTATGACACCTTGATAGGGATAGGATGGCCCTTCATCTGTTGATCATAACACTACAAACTTTTTCAGAAATACCAGTTACAGGCTAAAGTTAGAGGTTAAAGATAAATTACTGCCATAATCAAAATATCATTTATATTCTGCAAAAAGTTGATCACAAATTGCCATACAGCTGGCACAAAAAATTATATTCAATAGTAATTTCAATTTTAAAAAAAGACATTCAAGGTATTAAGACAGAGCGTGAAGTAATGCAGAGCTGACTACAATTTCTTTTTTTCAAAAACTGCAAAACCTGTCACAACATAGTATATGTGCACTTTTTATTTGCTAGTGATCATCATAGGTCAAGACATACACAAAAGCATTCAGGTTTCATCACTAAAGTTTCAGTCTTCTACACTTATGAAGAGAAAACAGGCTTTGAAATACTCTAGTTAAAATCAACAGTTATACACAGTAGCTTTCCAGTTACACAAGATAGTCTTAAATCACAACCTGGGCTGTGAAAAATGGCAATTGATTTAAATAAATAAGCAAGCATTGATGCTTTGGAAGTTACCAAAATTATTAAGAAAACTCTAAATTTCCAAGTATTTGTAAGAAACCATAGAATGCCATTTAGACTACATTTTTTATTTTTAGCATCTTGAGCGATATCCATGTGCAGCATCAGCTCCACTGTCTCAATCACACTATTAAAATGCTACTCTGACAGGCTACTACTTAACTATCACAATTTCAGAAATTAAATTAAGATACATATATAAAACTTGTGTTATCAGGCCACCACATGGAGCACAAACAAGATCAACTGCAAGCGAGGGCATGATGTTCATTTGTTCATAGTCAGCTCCAGAGGGAGTAATATGGTGCTGCATTGACAAAAACCTCTACACAGCTGCTGAACAGACAAAGGGGTTCACAGTAAGGAAAGTGTGAGAAGATCACTGTTACTTTTCTCACATCTGAAGTTTATCTTCAGATGAGATGAAACAAATATAGATCAAGCACAACTAGACAAACAGAAAGAAGCACACCCATGAACAAATACAGGATAAGGAAAAAATTAAACAAACAGCTGGCCTTTATCCCTGACCCTTGCCCACTGTCCTGGTACCAACTTCCACTCAAAAGCTCCATTCCACTCAAATGAGCTGCTGTTCTAACCTTATTTTCAAACATATTTTTATCTCTGTCTTTTCTGCTCTGTGCTCATTTTCCTTTTTCTCATTCTCATATACTTCTCCTCTTTTCTTCATAGCTCGGCATGTAAATTCAGTAGCAGGACCCCTTCTCCTACACAGACAGGTGACTCCCAGCACTGTCTCTTCCCAGCATCTACCTTAATTTTCTTAGTTTCAGTCACCATGCTCACCATGCAGGTCATCATTCTTCCCTTGCCTATATGTTTTTATACTCTGTCAGGTCACATGCTTTATTCCAAGCTTTCTCCTTCAAAATCAGCCTCTGCTAACAGAGGGATCAATCCAACATGCCACTGCAGACTCCAACTGTTGCATACATTCCACTTCTACAGACACAAATACACATTTTGGGTATCCAGTAGACAGACAACCCTTGATGAATTCAGTTCACTTCTAGCAAGTGTGTTTAGCAATGTGTCACACAGAGCATATGACTTCCCCTCCCCCAAGTACAATATTTTTGATGTTTGTGACAAAGTGTTTTCTTGGAATTCATCCATTAAGTTTTAAAAATACTTACTCCAACACACAAAACTAAGACAGCTACTCAAAAAAACTAATACCATGTTAAGAGGTGCAAATATGCTTATAGAATTAAAAGAGTGATCTGTTTCATCTCAAATTTGCCTTAATATAACTACCTAAAAACCTAGGCAGTTAAAATATATCAATAAACCTGCAAAAAGTCCTACTGCATGCTTATTAGAGGTAGGTAACAGGTACTGATGCTTGCACTAGTCACAAGGAAGAAGAAAAGAAAGAAGAAAAAACTGGGTATACTCCATGTTTCAGATCCTAGCTTTGCACATGTTTTATCTACGGGTTTTACAGCACAGTTTTGCTAAAACATGCTAACAAGAACATCAAATTAACACAAGTCCTGCAAAAATGCTTCAATTCTAAACATGGTATTACAAACCTCACTCCCATTTTTAGGTGTCCACATATTCACTTTTCAGGTTGAAAAATGCACTTCTTATCTCGATAAATTATTAGAAATCTAAATACCTTCACTTCCTTTCGTTTGCTGTCTTCATCTGCTTCATGTTCCACCACTCCTTGAGTCAGATTAGTGTAGTTTGCTAGTTTATTCAGAAGAGATGACACCATGGGGTTACTATCCATTTCTTCCTGTTGGGTTTTGAAGAATACTGCATTTATTAAATAAATTTTCTTTTTAAGTCATCATTTTATGATACTGCTTCAAACATACTCAATAGGTCAGCCCTGATTCAGCCAAATAAAAAAATTAGCATGACAGAATACCAGTCAGCTTTCAACCAACAAGAGGGTTCTATTCTTTCTAGAAGTTTAACTCTACATGGCTATGTTGCACCATTTCTTTAATATTTTTACGTTACCTTACAATATGCAGCTCAAATATAAGGAAAACCTAGAGAAATTCCACTGTAATTTTAAAAATCTATTTTCATCACAGCACAGTCTTTAGTGGATTGTATTGGTAGAGTTGAGTCATTTGAGTTTTTCCAGCACATGAGTTTTTCCAGCACCTTGCTTGTGTTTAGAAAGTGACTTCAAATGATTTCTCAATCACCAAAGTACTTAAGTACCTCTCTGAAGTCTAGTGCTGCAGGCTTACATATTTTCTTATACCAGGCATACTACTTCCAAAGTGTTAACTTGTTGAAAATACCCACACATCTATTACATATAATTGCACATATGTAATAGCACCTGACACAGAAGTCAGCCCATCTTTCTTTACTGCTACAAAACAAAAGCATGCTAAAACATATCATACAATCCAGAAGAATACACAGCATTAGAATTCCAAGAAAAATGGATCCAGGAGAATTCAATTAAATACAAAATCTTGAACACTGGAAAGAAGACAAGAGATCAGGGTGACAAACACAGACAAGAAGTAAAGTATGGGAGATTAGGTAATGATAATGGTCATAATAGTCAAACTTCTTTTTAACAGTTTATACAATTCTCACATCTGAAAACACAAGAAAAACAAGATTATAGAAAACTTACTCTGAAACATACATAGTATCAAAAAATTTCACCACAACAACACCAGCAGTGATGCAGTCACTAGAAGGCTTTCAATGCGATATTGTTAACAGCAATATCTATAACTTGAGATACGTAAAAATAATGGTTTTATATCACTTGATTTAATGTGAGCCATGTGTCAAAATAACAGATTCGGAACAAAAAGCAGATATGGCCAAATTATCATCACTGAGGAATACAGCAACTAATTTGAACCACATAAAGTTTTAGAAATGGCTTTATGGAATAGAGCTTGAAGGAGAAAAATTCAATGACAGAACTTTATTACCATCATTCCTGTCAAAAAATACTAAGATATTGCATACATGACAAAAAGACAATTAATGATCAACATTAGTTTGATCCTAAGCAAAATTTTCTCTAAAACAGTGAAAAATAGTAAATATACATTATTTGGGTCATGCACAGGTGAGATGAAAAACCATGTCCCCTGTGCAAAGATATTTGAAAGGAAGAAGAGAGAAATGTAAGAGAACAACAAGAAAAAATTGAGAAGAATGCAACAAGGTGGCTAAACAATGTTGGAAGCACCTTGTTTTTGTTAACAGCAAGCATCAGAGTAAGACTAGTTGATGCTGCTAGAGCACAGCAACTAAGGTTTTTACTAGAAATACTACTTAATTGCAAAAGTGGCCCTTAAAAGTACTCAATTAATACACTTTTTCCAGTAATTTGATTGTAATAATTCAGTTGATTAAAAAGGTATGAAATGTCCATTAATAAATAGATATTTACATTAGAAATTGCTATGGTGTGCTCTACACTGTAGTTGGACAATACAACTGGCTTGTAAATTTGGCTTGCAAATTTGTTTTTTAGCTTTGCTGTTTAACAAAAATTCCCCCGTTGAACAAATTATTTTGCTAATCCTCTTAAAACTGAATACTGCTTTCTTTAAAAAATACATTTGACTTCCAGTAGCTTTGTCTAACAGTGTCAAGATCATAGCCCAAAAAATTTAAATGCACGAAGACTTATTTCATATCTTCACATTTATGCACACCAATATTTACTGTTCTTGCCTATATACCATTCAAATCCACTGAAATGGAATGTTAGCAGGAACCAAACTATGAAAAAGTTATTAAAACTCATTTTCCCTGCCACTAAATTTTAAGACAGAAAGTAAACAGGTGATTGCTCATCTCCATTAAAGGTGAAATATGTTTTTGGTGTATTTAACTTACCTCAAAGAGGGCCATATTCCTTCCTTCATACATGCTTCCTCTGCCCAGTTCTGCACAGTTAATAAATGGACTACTTTCCCTGGCAATCCCATCCCCTAGCGGAAAAGTAACACAATTAAAAACAAGAGGAAAAAAAAAAAAAAGATACATTGTACTATAAAAGGAATAGTCAGAAGACTCTGGTAAGAGCTGGTTCTAAATAAGACCACAGGTTGCTGCAAACCCAGTTTTGATCTCAGACATGTGGATGTTAAACATTTAAGGAGATCTAGTTTAACAGTCTAATCTTGGTATAGTGTTTCATCATTATTACTCTTTAACACACATACTGATTTCTCACCTACCCTTTCTAGTTTCTCTAAAAACACTTGATAATTGCACTACACATAAAGGTTTTAAGTATAGAATAAAATAGCCCTCCAGCTAACCTTTTTATTACTTTACTGACTCCCTCAAAAAATCTCCAGTTAGTTGAGGTAGGAATTTATGAAACGCAAAAGGAATTACTTTGTAAAGGTTGTGGGGAACCTTCCATGACATGTTGTACTTAATCTATTCCTTATTGAAATAGAAATTGCATTAACCTGTAGCTCTACTGACCTGCTCTGGCACACCTCTCAAAAAATACAGCATTACTTTCACTGCCTTACAGCCGACAAACTACAAAACCTATGACATGCTGATACCGTCACAACCCTGGCATTTCCAAATAATCTCAAGTCCTTGCCTGCACCACTTTGCCTGTGTGCCCTTTTGCCCTTATATGCACAGATGACCGCAATAGCACCTACAGTCTTTCCACTACAAAATTAAGGAACAGTTAGAGAACAAGCTGTACTCTTTTCCCCTGTCTCCTCCCTCTGCTCCCCACATGAAATCCTAGAAGAAAGCCCTGGCAAATGTGTACACTAGTCTCAGCACAACATATTATCTTGGTTGTAAACCAGACAGAAATATATCTCAGTCCCTCAAACATAAGAGGGACTGTGGATTTCCCACCACTAATTTCCTACCACTCTCCACAGTATCACTATAGTTATTGGTATCATGACATAGAAATCACATACTATTATAAGAGACACAGAATATAACAACTGTCCTAAAAATTAGGGCTTTAAAATTAGTTCCTCAGTCCAGAGAAGAAATGGCGATGAATTCACACATCCAATATACTTCCTTCTATCCACATCCTCCAACTTTCATTTTTCTGTTTCTCTACATTATATATTTGGTCTCTCACTACTTCAAGTCCTACAGCCTGGTTAGGCACCACTCTTCCAACCAAGGTTAATGCAAGGTCAGCAGACGGAACACTGTTAAAACAAAAGAATCTCCCTCATGAACTAACACCTTGAGATGTTTCACAGTATATGGAACATGCTGATTTCACACAAAATTATCTGAGAAATTGGCATTAATGGGCTCCATTGTACTTTAAAGAAAGATTCAATTAGCTTTTTCACAGACAACAAAAGAGCAACTCTGCCCTAAAACAAATACATCCTGATTTCTCTTACCATTTTGCTAAAGCATATGAGCACTTGGATTTCTTGCTCAAGACATTGCATTTTCTTTCCAAGATTTTTGCAATGTTGTTTTTCTTTTAGCTCCATTCCTGAAATCACCCATTATTTCTGCTGAAGTTTAATGAATAAGCCATTCATTAAAAGGTATGTTCCCAAGTTAAAATAAAAATAAGGTTGCTTGATTTCAGTCTTGCCAAGACCCTACTTCTATTGATTTTCTCACCAACTGACATCTGGTACCTGTAATTATTAACTAAATATTGGTACTCCTTTCAGGGTACTTCCAATCCCTTCCGAGAGGATTACTCTTCAAAAAGTGAGCTGGGAAATTTCAATTATTGTTTTGCCTTCATATAGATGATAATGTCACTGGAGTTACTCTTTCAGTGGTTATCATTAGACTAATCTAAACACCAAAAAGGTAGCAAAAATAAAAAAAAAAGTTAATCAGTATTCATAATTCTGAAGTTGAAGACTAGAATTTTGGCTAACCAGTTCTGGACATAAAACTCAGTACCTCAGCACTATACAGTATTTTAAATTGTAGATTGGAGAATTGTGAAGCTGTCCGTTATATGTTTCTATTTCTAAACAGAGTTACTTGGCTTTACTCCAATATGAAAAAGAGCACAGCATCTCTAACAAAAGTCTTGTTAAACGCACCTGACAGGCTTCAAATGGGAAAATACAGAACTTAGGATCTGAAGAACAGGAAACCTATTTCAGTGCTTACAACCAATATTCTGCCTATTTTAAAGTTTTCTGATAATAGTCTTCAAAATAGTCTGGTAGTGACAGACTGCAATAAACTCCTGTTTCTCTAACACAGTTTTCTTTTTGTATTTGTGTATGTTTGGCACAGCAATTTGATAGGCAATGCTGATCATGTCAAATATTATTTTACCTTCACTTGAAAGAGAATCAACACTGAAAAAGTGACCAAAAAAGCAAACTGACAAGTAGTCTGTCATCTGCAGTTTGTTGACTACTTCTACAATTATAAAATCATTAGGACCATAGAATCATAAAAGCATTAAGATTGGAAAAGAGCCCTAAGATAAGGTCCAAACTTTGAACACTACCATGCCATCTTAATATAGCACTAAGTGCAACATGCAGTCATTTCTTGAACACCCCCAAGGATAGTGGCTCTACCACCTCCCTGGGCAGTCCATTCCAATATTTAACCACCTTTTCAGTAAAAAAATTCTTCATCATGTCCAACCTGAGCCTATCCTGGTGCAGCCTGAATCCATTTCCTCTAGCCATATTGCCAGTTGCCTGGAAGAAGAGGCCAACCCCTATACTCTACTACAACTCCTTCCAGGTATTTATAGAGAGTGATAAGGTATCTCCAGAGCTTCCTTTTCTTCAAGCTGAATGACCCCAGCTCCCTCAGCCACTTGACATCAGACTTGTGCTCCAGACCTTTTCATTGCCCTTCTTTGGACACGCTCAGCAATTCAATATCTTTCTTGAAGAAAGGGGCCCAAAACTAGACACAAAACTCAAGGTGTGGCCTTAACAGTGCCAAGTACAGGGCAACAATCACTTCCCTAGTCCTGCTGGCCACGCTATTTTCAATAGGGGCCAGGATGCCATTGGCCTTCTTGTCCACTTGGGCACACCACTGGCGCATATTCAATCAGCTGTTGACCTGCACTCCGAGGTCCTATTTTGATGAGCCACTTTCAAGCCACTCTTCTCCCAGCCTTCAAAGTTGCATGGGGTTGTTGTGCATGACCTGGCATTTTGCCTTACTGAACCTCATACATGTACCACAGTGGCTAACCTCCAGTTGTCCAGAACCTCCCCAGTTTATCAGGACTAACAATAATGATAGAGAGAGGCTTGGCAATCTCTTCTGCCAGCTCCCCAAGTACACTCTAGTGGGTTTCACCCAGCCCCATACACTTGTGAGTGTCTAAGTGGCTCAGTGGATCATTGACTACTTTTTCTGGATTATAGTGGGTCAGTTCTGCTCCCCATCTCTCTCTACCAGCTCCAAGGGCTGGTCATCATGAGGATAACTGGTCTTTCTGTTGAAGACTAGGCAAAAAAGGCACCTCAGATTTCCTCATCCTTTGTTACAATGTCACCCTTCACATCCAAGAAAGGATATATTTTCCTTGGTCTTCTTTTTGTTAATATATTCATAAAAACACCTATGAACATCTTTGAGTTTTCATCACTGCTGTCAACAAAATCACCTTTATTTCAAATTAAAAACCACCACCTTTTGAAGTATCCTTATTTAATATGTTTAGATATACAGTGAATCTTATTAACATGTAAGTCAAACTGACATGTATTATACCATTCAGCAGAAAGAACTAGTTTCAGAATCTCAATGCACAGACATCATCTGTGGTGAAATTAACCAAACAAACTATCTCAATCTTTAGCTTATTCTTTCTTCAAAAGAAGATTCAATAGAAAAGAAATTATTCATTAGAAAACCAGAATTAAATTAAGACAGGATTAACACTTTTCACAAATCCTGTAAATCTTGCCCCTCATGCATCAAGTGGACAATAGAAAAAGCTATTTCAGTTACTTCTACTGAGGTTACATGGAACACAAAAGCAATAAGAACTTCATTTCACTAGTAAGTCTTAAGCCATCTATGGTTTATCTCAGCCCTATCCCCTTGAACTCTATGAGGAAGCTTTAAGATAGTCAAATCACAGAATCATGTAGGTTGGAAAAGCACCTTGAGACCAACCATACACTTAACACTGCCAAATTCACCACTAAACAATGTTCCTAAGCACCACACCTACACATATTTTAAACATCAGCAGGGACGATGGCTCAGCCACTTCCTTGGGCAGCCCATTCCAATGCTTGACAAGCAAATCACCTTTTCCTTAGGTCTCTTTGAAATTGTGTCTGTTTAAGCACTTCTCAAGTGTGAGCTGAGTGAAACATAAAATAAAAATTAGAACTTCCAATGTAGTTTCAGTCATATCATTCAGCTGCATTTCTTCTGAAATCCAGTTTCTGCAACCGAAGCATTCCAAAAATCTATAATTTCTGTTGCTTGATTTCTGAAAGTAACTCAGTTTATGAGGGTTTACAGGCAAAAATCTTAAATCTAGACTAGTATTTCATTTTGGATCACAAAAAAGGCAAAATAGAATAACCAAAAAAAACCTTTGGGTTTGTTTATGGTATGTTTCATGTGTCTTCTGACACAGAAAAAATTTGCCTGTTGATATCATACTCCATGTCACTCAACTAAGTCATCAAAGCCTAAGTTTTAAAAATTATGTTTCTACCCTTGTACCTACTCTAAAAATTATTATTACAATTTTTAATCTGATACGGAATGTTCTTATAACCCAATGACCCCAGGGCTGGAGCACAATTCTGTGCTTACTGCTGGAGCAGTAGACAAACTAAAGCCATGACTAATTGCTATAGATAGATAATGAGATGATTGGGTCTTACAATTGAGAGATGAATATTGTGTGAAAATTAAGAAAAGCTTTATTATTGTATAATTATGTTAATGTCGTTTAGATGTCCTCTGTTCTCCCCATAGTTGCCTTTTCCATCTACTCTGTATTGTTGCCATCAGACAGCCTGGGTTGTCTAGGACAGGTAGAGAGAAGGCGAGCACATGTGCCCCTTACCTGGGGCAGTTGGGAATGGAAAAGCTTGTTGCTAAGGGGGTGCAACATGACAACACCTGACCCTCCAATCAAATTACAAGAAAGCAGTCTCCACCAATGAACGGCAAAGAAGAGCTGACTGACAGACTTTGGAAGGGGCCAGGGCTGGCTGATGCAACCCCCAGGGGTATAAAAGACAGAGCATCCATCTTGAAGATGAACCAGCGACATGGTAGGCAGCCACGAAGGCAGCTCCCAGCGCTGCAACTTTTTCCTTATTTAGTCCTTTTGTTGTATTTTTGTTAAGGCTTAATAAACCTTTTAAAATTTTCAAAGTGAGCAGTTGTCTCTCACTCTAATGTACTTTTCCTAAAAGCCTGTGTGGTACTTGCTGTGTTGATGGGACATGTAAAAAATCCTACTCTTGATTTCTACATATACTCAAGCACTGTGATGAGTGATTGTATCTGAATGGAAATTAGGTGCAATGACATTTTTTTTGTAAACAAGACATACAGCTACAAGAATGTTGCAGTGTGAAGCATTTTCCTGTTTTAGCTATCCCAGTCCCCCAGGTGTGCCAACCTCTCCTTTCCCCGCCCCCTTGCCTCCTTGCTAAGTGCTGTCCGTCAAGCTTAACATTCCAGCAAGGGCATCGTCTGGTTGGTGAAGTTCAAAAGATGCCCCTCAGCCCTGGGGTCATTGGCCCATCTAGGTGTCATTGTCCCCTGAGACTCCCCCCCTCCCACCTGGTTGGTGGCTCACCTATCCCTTCCCTCCCCCTGCCCCCGGGCTTAAAAGACACGGAGACCATGCAGTCGCTATTCTGTTGGGAGCTGTTACCAAGATTCAGAGATCTGTGACCATGGAATCAAACTCTGGATTAACCTTCCAGCAGAATCCGTCTCCTTTTCCTCTTCACCTCGCCTAAAGCCTTTCCATCAGGGGTAATAACTGAATTCCTGCTTGTCTGGACTTGTTCCAGTGCCTAGCCAGGGCATCATATAGCCAGCCAGGGGTGTCTCTGAGGTGAAAACACCACAGTTGCCGCCTCTGACCAAGCAGCAAGGGCCAGAAGAGCTCAGGCACGTTCTCCCCTGTAATATTGGGATTATATTCCAATACAAGAAGAGAAGGTAGGAGATATATCTCAAGATAATATTTAGTGCGTTGATACACATCATTACAATGTGCACACCCATACACACTAGTCCCCCAAATGCCAATGCAGTGTAACCCACACAAATTATCACAAACTATACCAGAGCTGTTCTGGCCTTAAATTTTCTGACATTGTCATCAGATGATTTTTTATTAACACTTCCACACACCAAACAAAACTTCTTAGGTAAAAATTTTTGCACATCACAGTTCAGTGCTGGTCACAGACACAAAAGGCAGCACGGTGTGCAAATTGATATTCTTCAGAAGTTTCAGAGTAGCGATCCTCAGAAACACCAACAAGTAGATTACTTTTAAAGTGTGCTAACAGGTAAAAATTTCTAAGCTGATCCAAACTGGCCCATTTTATACAGTGTAAACCAGAATCCAACAGTAGAGCTTAAACATGCAGACGCCAACTTCGCCAATAAGGTGGCCCTCTTATTCAGGGGTTGGACTAACATGATCTCCAGAAGTCCCTTCAAACTGTGACAATTTTGCAATTTCCCTCTCACACTTACTACTCACCACTCTGCATCCCCATATCATACTGCTCCTCATAAGAATTGAACTATTGAACATAAATGCATATGCTGTCACCAGAGACAATCAATGTAGGAATGAGCAATTACTCAAACAGAAACAACTTCCTTAGCATTCATAACAATTCCACCTCTGCCTCCTTCCCCACTCCCGAATCACAAGTAGCAGGGTATGAAAAATGTATGTTATAGCTGTCTTGTTATAGAGAAAGTGGCAGAGAAAGGATAGAGGATAGGAAACTATCATTTAAGTGGTCCTAAATTTGCACTGTGATGCCTGATCAGGAGATTAGAACAAAAATATTTGACTATCTAATCTAATTTCCCATCTTTCCGCAGGCTCAGGAATTTAATTTGATCACTAAGCTCTATAACTTTAAAAAAATCATATTGAAATTTAAGCAGTGCATCTCTTGATGTTTTCAGAACTGAAATAAGAAAAAACCCTCTTAATTTATGTAAAGCTTAAGGGTTTTGATACTGAAAAAAATCTCAAATTGTTCCATATTTCTACTTAAATTTGGTTATTTCAAACTTCTAGGTCTAACATCCTAGTAACTGCTTCCAAATTTAACCACTTACAGTATTTTCTCCCTGTGAAGGTAAATATACTTATTTAAATCATCTCAACCTCTCTCTTGAAAAATCAAAAAAATTCCTAAAACATTTTTCTAACTTTTTTTGTGGAAACGTTCTGTACAGGTTTTAAGTTACACAACATCAAAAAAAAAAATCAAACTCTGAAAATCAAATACAGTGTTCTAACACCAGCCTCAGTCAATGCTATTTACAGAAGTATAATCGTCACTACTACTCCAAGGATCAGGCTAGCCCTCTTTACCATAGCATTAAACCAAGGTCATGATATTCTATTCCAGTCTGACCCCTAAATCCTTTCCAGATTCACTGCTTCCTCACTGTCCCACACTATGTCTGCCATCATGATTCATATCCAAGTAATGCTTCTAATGCTCCTGTTTACCTTTGAATTCAAACATGTTTTGTCCAAAAAAGCAAGCACCTTTTTCTCCTGACATGCTGTAAGAGTTTAACATCTATCTGAAAAATAAAAGTAGATAGCTTTCATATGGCAAAAGAATTCAAGTGTTGTTCAAAGGAGTGAGAATTACATAAACTTTTGAACATGATGACCTCAAATACAGTAGCGCAGCTATGATAATGTATAACTGTTCTCCAAACAAGTACATGTGTTAAACTAGAAAAGCTTTGATTCCCACTAGAAATTGCTAATTTTATATGTTGTTATTTAAAGCAGAACTGCAGCTGGGGAATAACCCTTAACAGAAAAGCCCTAACTCTTCACAGTTTGCAACGGGCAACCCTTAATCACAGTCCATGTACCTTGAGGTAGGTTCTGGTTACCCATATACAGGTGAAACGTAACAGTTTTAAATAAAAACAATGGTAACATTTTCATTCACATAGTATTTGGTCACATTAAGAACAAGCGACTGCAAACTGAGAATATGAAAATAGGATCCTGTTTGCACAAGAGACAGCAAACATTTAATGTTACTGTAACAAAACTTTTTAAGGTAAAAATACATAAAGTTTAAAAATCAATAAAACTGATGTATATGACCATCTCATCCAAGAAAGCTGCCTGTGGCAAAATCTGTAATTCTATCTTCTCTATCATGTGTATTTCCTTCCTGTATGTTCAAGTTTTTGATAGGGAGGCAACAAAAGAGAAGTCATAGAATCTTATAAATTAAATATCCTAACACTTCTAATCTAAATCCACATACTGGAGCACTCCTTAGAGCTCTAAAACATAGTCATGTTTTTAAAAGCCACCTTGGAGTTCTACAATACAGTCAAATTTTTAAAAGCCACTGTCTTCCTATAATGCAAATTATGAAAAAGGCATCCATAAACTTGTTTGAACACACTTTGCCTCAATTTTTGAGCCACATTGGTTTAAGAATTCAGTGCAACCTAACTCAAAAGGTTCGTGTTATTGGGTTCTTTTTAGTAATTTAATGTCTAAATATATTTACTACATCACAAATTTCTTCCAGTGTTTTTATTAATGATAAGCACAATTTATATGTTATACTGATATGCAGAACAAAGTGTATTTAAACCCCTTGTAAATAAACCTCTTTACATAATGGATGATTCTAATATTGCATGCATCATCTATGTTATCAACATTGCTAAATCTTGGATTTTTCTTTACTTAGGCTGCTATTATCATCAAGCACAACTTACTTCTAATGAAAACACTGCAAAAGCTCTTTATAAATTCTTTAAAATATGGCTGGAAGCACAGGAACCTCCTATTTCAGTAAGAAAGATATTAGAACCATGGTATTGTCTTGTAAAGAGACTCACTTGGATTTGGCCCGTTTTCTTCAAAATCTTGCTCACTCATGATTAAGGAAAATTAAGTGGGTCTCCTCTGATGATTCTTCAGGTACCAAGAATTGAAAGAGGAAACTGACAGTTCCTTCCTCCCAGCTTAATGTAAGACCTCAAATCCTGTTTCTTACTAGCATTGGATTAATCCTGAAACAAGTCATTAAGACTTCAGGCAGCATGAGTGCACATGACAGGAACTACATGAGAGTCACAGAATTCACTGAAGATCATTAAGCTGAAGGATTTTTGTCAGCAATAAACACCCTGCTTAGTGATATGGGAAGGATCAAGTCACTGAAACATCCCATGTCTCCATCTAATAAGTATTTTAAAAGTTTTATTTCTATCAAATAAATTCATTTTAAAATATATCCACTAAACAGATCAGTAGAGATTAGCAACAAGTAGTATTAACCTATTCCAAAGACCTATCTACTATTAAAAAACCTTCTTTTACACACCAAAAGATATCTGTACGTATTAGCAGACCTTAAGCAAGTCAGTTAGTTTTTAAACATTGATTTTATGTAGAAATAGTTGGCATTTGTTCTACTTAAGATGTAGCAGATAAACACTTTAAAATATAGTTCTAGTAATTTTGTAAGCTCTTTTTAAAAACAAATATTTTTAATTTATAAAGGTTTCTTTTTAGACTGGCAGCATAATTTGTTAATTCTCTTTCAAATTACATATGTCACTGTTTTCTAGTTTATGCATTAATGTATTACACGTTTTAAACCAGCCTTAAACTCATAAAAAGTGTTTCAATTCTGTTAAATGGATGCCAGTGATAGGAACAGACTAGTTCCTGGGATCAAATCCTTGAATACCATCTAAAATCTACTTTTCTCTGATCATAATATCTATGCTGCAAGCATGGTCAATTGTGGCAGTTAAGGTTGAAGGGTTGACTGAAAATACACTAGACTTCTCCGTGAGATTAATTATCTTCCTCCATTGCACATATATACACACATACACACACACACACACACGTAACTGTGTCGACTATTCCCTGGTTTTCCAATAAGTAACATTTTACAGAAATTCACAGCATCCATGCTTCATTAGTTATATGATGGCTTCTTTGTAGATGATCAGGTTTGTTATTGCTATTCCTTGTATTTGAGGGTCTTCAATTTTAAAAGAATTTGCAGGAGTTAGTTCTCACATTAGTTTCTAAATAAGAAACTGCTGTGGAAAGGTAACTAATACTATGGGATGCTAAAAATACTAGCGATGTCTTGAAGCACCTGATACACAGAGCTGCTAAGGAACGAAAAGCTGATCAACTTTACAAAATATTTACAGGTCTATCTAGACAGTCACTACAACTATGTGTGAAAAAACCAAACAAAACACCCAAAACAAATCAAGCCCAGAATTTCTTATAAAACTTCATACCTTACTGTCTACACTCATATTTCCTTCTCCTCTTCAACCATTTACTATCTCCTGACTACCCTTTCTTTGTAGTCTATTATAAGCACATTAAAAGACACAGAAGACAGGCATATCTTCTTTCTGCTACTTTGTGAACATTTGAGTTAGCAGGCTGCACCCTTAACCATGTTAACTTGAAGTATTCTGCCTTTTCTGAAGTACTACTGTGACTAATGCTACAGTCCAGCCCCATAGGGAGTCACAAATGTCTTCTTCTCCTTTCACATACATCAAAGTATCATATAGTCAGAAAATATGAAGATATGGAATTTCAGATTATTAAGAAGGAGTGTAGATCATAGAACAAGAAGATCCCAGGTTACTCCTTTACCACATAGATGATTATCAGGTAAGAATGTGTGAAAGGGGATAAATGCACAAAATTGTGCACTAATTGGTAAGTGCCTTGCTAATAAAAATCAAAACTACTGTTGATCTAATGACTAGACAGCATACAACTGATTCCCTCAAAAAAAATGAGCAGAGTTTGATGGGACAGGTTTGTCAGGTTTTCATGTATTTGGTAGGTTGGGTTTTTTTTTTTTAAAAAGGTACTAGTGCAGTCAAGGAAAAACTACTTGGTTTTTAAGACAGACAATTCAATCAAAACTGATAACATGCTAGATTTCTAAACAACTGGAACAAAATAACATGCTGAGCTATATAGGCTAAAGATAAGTCAAATGGGAAGTTCCCATTCTCCTCTTTTTTATGTTCATCTCTGCTCTCAGCTTTACCCATCTCTCACCTTGACACAACCCTAGCCATTCTCACTTTTTGCAGTACTCACCTCAACCCCAAAATGATTTTTACCTCTCCAGCAGTTTACTTTACTCACAGTTTAGCATGCTGAACCAGATCAGTGAAGCGTCTGATGGTCAAGTGCAGGAAAAAGGAAGCAAACCCAGACACAGAGGAGGACAAGAAAAGAAATCATTTACTTTTTAGCCTTTTTCTCAAGGCTGGAGCAGTGAGAAGGGCAAGGAGTCCTTCTCTGAGCAGCAGGCTTTTAGATGGGCTTAACTACAGCAGCTATCAGAAGTACAAACATTTCAGAATTCTTTAGTTTTCAGAGGAATAACTCAAGAACAATTATTTTATTATACAGCATTAACTTAACAATTCCATACAATACCCAAAGCAACACTGAGTAGCACATCTTTCACTTCCCAAAACTCTCTGTCAGATGGTAGCATTTAATCTCTTCATGAGGTCAGAACTCTTCGCCTATAATTTATATACAAACCGATGCCTTCCCTTTTCAGTGTTTTGTCTCTACTTCCAATTTTACAAACACACAAGAAGAATCATATATAAATTCATCCCCTTGACTGATACAGATCCATAACAGTATTTAAATATATCTTGCAATTGTAACTACTAGTCCCCAAAACACTACCTAATCACATAATTTTTTTTTATTTATCTCTGGTCTTTAGGGTTGTGATAAACCACTGTGAAAGTAGCAGTTCCTCTCTTCCTCTCACCTTCCCAGGATTTAAAAATGTTCCAAGCCTTTCAGATACTTCATATAACTTCATATATACATGCAGTCTAACAAATCCTAACTTTGCCTGTAGGTATAGTCAGTATTTTAACATGCCACCTGTGTAAACACCATACACCATGCCTCTCAGACTAGCTCTTCTACCAAAAGAAAATTTGTCCAGATGAATGCTGTACTGCTAGTCATCCATCCAGTACAAACAGATGTCACAGAAACAAACTGTTGTTGTTTGTTGTCAGAAACAAACTGTTAAACTGTCACAGCTTATACTGCTTTGGTTTTTCTATTGCATTTAGTTCAGAAAAAGAGGCAGTTATTAGAACAACTAGTGATCGTTTGAATATACTAAGGGAAAGGCAACTATATGTATTGTATATCTTTAATGGGTTAGTAAGATTTTAGAGTAAAAAGCTTTGGAAGAAAATAACCCAACTGTATCAGCTTGGTGTTTTACTATATTAGCTTCCTAAAATTAAGTCTGTCAAATATCTGTGTTTATCTCTTTACATTCATATCCCACATCACACGGAATTAGCTTTATTTATCTGTCACCTGTACCACAAAAGTAAGATGCCTTTTACAAACCCCCATTTATTCACCTGTTATCATGTAACAAAGTTAATCCCCCCACCCAAACCTTTACAGAAGTATCGATTGTAACAAAGCATCCAGAATAAAGTTCAAGATGTGAACTAGCTCTCGAAGTGCTAGCAGAGATTCACACACCATACTTGGTATTGCTGCTGCAACACGCTTCGGAAAAAGGAAGTGTTAAGCGCCACAAGAATTACTGCTTTCCCAGCAGTGCCTTATCATGCAAGTGAAGAATCACTCATTTCCCCAGCAACGCTGGCAGAGAAATACTACTGCCCCTGCATAAGGGGTTATCCTGAGCAGACCCTCACTCACGATGCCCGAGCTCCACCTCCGGTTTGATTCTACTCCCCCAGGAAACTTCAGGAACGAGGCCTAGCAAGAAGCAAGGCTCCGAACGCGACGGCATCTCGTAGCAAACACCTACTTAACCCTAGACGCTATATCTGATGCAAAAGCACATGGCTGGACAAACACCTGGAGCAACGCAGGTAAAATTGTGCTCTTCTCCACAGTCTGAATCTTGCCTCTTAGCCGTCTCTCTAGTGTGCTCCAACAGCAGTTAGCCTTAAAGACAGCCTAATGGTTGGATTTGATGATCTGATCTTCAAGGTCTCTTCCAACCTAAACGATTGATTCTACGTATTTTCCCCGTTTGTTAAACCGCCGTGGGCGACGCTGTTTCCGCCCGCTTCCCGTCGCAGACGGGAGGCGGGCTGACCGCCCCACACCGCCCCGGGCAGGCGCCGCGCCCGACCGCGGGCTGCTCCGCTCCCCCGGCTGGAGCCGCCCATAAGTACTTCCTCTTTTCGGCCAGCGGCGCTGACTAATGGAAACAAAGAGAAACAGGCTCTCAGCCACCCCAGGCGCCAGACTTTCGCCCTTCCCCGAAGCGCATTTCTACACCTGGACAGGTAGCCCGGCATCGCTCGCTGCAGAGAGGCGATGCGGCCCCACCACAGTATTCGGGGACTCTCTCGGCCCTTCGGCCCGCCACAGACCCGCTCCTCCGCACGCAAAGAACCGACGCTCTCTTTAGGCGTTGACCACCGGCGCTTCACCACTCTCTCACCAGTGCCCCGGTCTCTCTCGTCGCCTTCATCTTCCTCGTCTCGCTGCTGCCCATCCCGCTGCCGCTCTTCGCCCTGCGCCTCCACCGGCACCACCGTGAAGCTCGTCGGCATGCTGCAGACGGCCACAGACCCGCTGGCGCCTCCTCCTAGGGCAGCGGGCAGGGTGAGCCGGGCGCTGCCGCCTCCCTCACGTGAGAGCCATTTCCTAACGCAGCGGGCGGGCGGTGGCCGGCAGCGCGCCACTTCCCCCTCACCGCTCGCCTGATGGCGCTGCGGCCGTAACTCCGAAGGGAGGGGCACGGGCCCTGGGGCATCCCCTCTTCCTCAAACCTTGGTTTACAGTTACCCTTGCAGCGCTAAGACCAGTAGGCTACTGCTCCTCTGATCCCACCGGACAGAAATTGCTTTCCAAACGAAACCAGAGCCAGGCTGTAGGACCTTAATCCTCCAGATCACTGAAGGGATGAGAGTATCCAAAAGGCCTAAGCAGGGGATTTATGATCACCTTTTGGACAAGTGGAGAAAATTCACTGTGTGCCTTTGGACTACCAGGACATAAAGATGGCTCCCAGAAATCTGCTTTTCTACACAGCAGCCATGCAGTAGACAGGTGAAGGTCCTGGGATTCAGGCCGGAGTCAGCATTTAAACTCTGACCAGCAGTGACGCAGATTTAGAGAGTCAGTGGATGAGCAGTGTATCAAATTAAATATTAATGATGTAGCACTAGTGATGGGATATAGCTCTTGGTTACCTCCAACTTCCATCTCAAAGGAGGTCGTAGCATCTCCACTCCAAAAGTAGAGAAAACAGATTTAAAAGCCAAGGGCATTTTTCTTGTTTCTTGTTCTTCTAGCAAAGTGCTAGAATAAACCAGAAAGACTATTTATTCAGTCTGTATCTGTGTCTTTTGGAAGAGGACTGGTAGTTTTGTGGCTCCTATACTTCATTGGAATGGAAGATGTATATGTGACACTGCAGTCTGTCCCACAGCATAAAGGCCTTCAGAGAAGGGAGTAGGCAAATTATTCTGGCCATCAAAAGTGGCAGTGAGCTGGCAGATGTGAAGATGATTGGTTTGAAAAACAGCATTTACTGAATCAGATTTCAGTGAAAAACAGATTTCCCTGAAAAACAGAATTCACAATCCCTCCTCTTTGTTTTTCTTACTGTATTTGGCTTGAGATACAACTTATGTACTTCTACACTTTTGGCATACTGATACTTTTCATAGATCTTAAATGCCTTGTTTTCATCATCTTTTTCTTTTGTCAATACCATAATTTTCTGCTTTCGTCCTGTGGTTCCCAACTTTGGATTGGTGGATACTGTCATTATTTGCATGTTTTGGGCTACATAAGTGATTAATTGAATAAAGCATGAGATCAAACATGAAGAAAGATTAGACCTGTTATTCCGCATAGCAATACAAATCCAGCCCTCTTCCACCAGGATATTCCAAAAAAAATCTTCCAACCGTCCTTTATTCATTATAGATTCCCATTTTTGGGAATCTGGCACATGGGCTTTTTTCCAGATGTTTCTGGCTATATCCAAAACTGCATCCCCAATATCATCAATTTGTAGACAGCAATCAGATGTGTTAAACCCCCCCCCCCTTCTGCTAACAAATAGTCTAGTGCTAACCGGTTTTGATGCACTGCAGCTCTGGTTTGCTTTTGCTGTTTGACTATTCATTCCATGGCCCCTGCTGTTTCATTAGGTATGATTTCTGCAACTGCTTGTAGTCTTATGATGCAATTCAACATATAAATTGGGGTTCAATATCTCCAACTCCCATCTTGTGCCCAGGTAGGTGGACCCTATGTCTGTATTATCCATTCAGGTGGCCAGTCTTCATCACCCCACTTTTGGTATCCCCCAATTTCTCCAATTAGTTCTCTCTTCTTTCTTTTTAAGGCATCATACACCAGTATTCCCAGATCACCTCCATCTTGGCTTGGCAACAGGAAAAATCCTGGTTGTATAATTCCCAGGCTAAAACTTCCTTTCCATAGGAGAGGAAGTTCTGAATAAGCCCTTTTTCCACATATCCAAAATAAGCCATCTGGTGCTTTCCATTATTTGTTCCTTTGGTAATTCATATTTTCCCAAAATTTGGATATTTCAGGAATCCCATAATAGGGATTTTTCCCAGAGTCATTGCACTGGAAAAGTTTAATTTCTTTTTCATATTTACAATTCCTTTTCCTTTCCTGAGTCCAATATTAGGATATTGGCCCAGGGATCCACCATGTGAAAGTTCCATTATATACTTTAACAATTTTATAAAAGGTCTGTCCTTTTCTGAAAATTCTCTTCCCATAGGCCAGAGGCACTCCTCTCCAATTATGTCTGAACTTAATATCCACCCCTCTGTCTGATTTTCCCCTTTTATTTTGGATCTGTTCCATTTGAGAAGTTCAGCTGGGCCTAGGCTACTACCCTTCCATGGCCATTCTTTGGATATTAAAGCTCCTCCACAAACCCAGCAGCTGCTAACATTTAGCTCCCTGCTGATCCTTTCTCCCAGATCTACAAAGAAGTTTTCCCCTAACTTTGGTATTTCTATTTCATTTTCCAGTTGTTCTCTGAGTTTTGCATATAAACCTCCATGCGGAGTTGGCTTCAGAGTGGTGGGTTGCTGTGTCTGTTTTCTTTGTTTTGTTTATCCTTATTCGTTCCTGTATTAAATCTTGTATCAAATCTTGTTCCTTTTTCTATTCTCGGATTTGACTCATGGGGAAACAAACCCATTTGTGTCCTCGTGGGCAAAATGACCCTACAGTTTTGGTAACTTTATACATTTGGGAATTTTGTATGTAGGTGTCTACTTGAGAGGAGTTACAGCAGTGGTGACTAATGAAGGTATGAAAGCTAAAGTAAGAGCCTTGGGTTTTGCCATGGTATAGTGGTCTGTAGCATTTGTGGCAGGGATCATCTGGATTCCCAAAGGTGACATGATTAATAAGGAGTAACAGAAGCCCAGTATAATGTGTACCCCCACCTGCCATGACTGATGAGGTTGCTGGCCACAGCATGTGGACATGAGTGGTGGCAAGTATAGTGGTTAATCTGGTCTTGCCTTCTGGTCTCCTTATCCTAAAATTACCTATGTAACCTGCTTTTCTCATTTTGTGATTCTCTGTAGTTCCTTACATAGTCAGCCCTTATTAAGTTCACTCTCAGAATAGGGTCTTATTATCTCCCCATCATATAGAGTGGTTGCCTGCATTTAAAATATGGTCTCTGTTTTTGATTTAGTACCTCCCATTCAGCTTCTAATAGCTCGTGAATATCAGGGATCATCCACTCAACCCCACAACAAAGTGTTAGAATTGGTACCTGGCCTCGATTAGTGCTGGAACTTTTCCCTTTATCTTGACAAATTTTGTTACATGCTTGCTGTCTGAGTGAGCTACAGTGCCAGAGCTGGCCACAGTTTTCACACTGACATTGTACCCAACTTGAGTGTCTCATTCCAGGGTGCTTTAAGCCAGGTATGTGATCAAGAATAAATCTGGGAGGTGTCTCAGCAGAAAAGGCTAATAGTTGTTCTTTCTGCACATCACAGGCAAAAGCAAAAACTCTAGGCTCACCTATGGACCCGGTGTTTGTTAGTTTGCATATACCTGATACCCCTGATTGGGGAGGTAGCAAACCACCGCCCCAGAGTTTGGAAACCTTCTGGCCTTTGGGGATACAAAAGAATCAATAAAGCTCACGGGGAAACATTGCAGTACCTCTTCTAGGGCTCGTCCAAATAAATTAGGGGATTCAGTAAATCCTTGGGGCAATTTAGTCCATCTGAATTTTTGCTCTCTCCCTGTATCAGGATCTTCCCATTCGAAAGCAAATATATCTCTGCTTTCCTCTGCAAAGGGACAGGCCCAAAAGGCATCTTTGAGATCTATCACACTGAAGCATCAGTGTGATGGAGGAATTCTACTTAACAGTGTATAGGGATTTGGTACTACTGCATATCATTCTATAGTTCTTTTGTTTATTTCTCTCAGGTCTTAGATGAGTCTCTATGTCCCTTTTAATTTTTTTACCTAATAATATGGGGGTATTGTGGGGAGACATGCACGGCTCCAAAGATTCATCTTTGATTAATTAATGATTTACAGTTTTCAACCCTTTTCTTGCTTTGAGAGAGAGAGGATATTGCAGTATCCTTTGTTGTGGTTACACTACTATAGGTGTATATATAGATAGGAGTTGTGTTTAACTTACCCTTATTTCCAGGTTTGGCCCAAACTACTTCAATTTGCTTTTCATCTTCTTTTAACCTGAGGAATTTAACTACCATTTTATCTCCCTCTGGAAGGATTCCTATGCCTAACTGTAGTTGCAACCCCCTTCCCAGCAGATTACATCCTGCCCCTGGTACAAATAAAACATCCCCCATTCCTATCTTGTTGGTTCCTTCAAATATCATGTTTTATGACTGGCACTCTAAATCCTTCCCCTTTTGCCCCTACTACTTGAACTGTATCTTGGCTTTTCTCTCTGTTGGGGTTTTACACACACATGTCCTCTCTGCCCCTGTATCCACTAAAAACTTGAATTCCTCCTCCTGGGGGCCTACTTTTAAAGTTATTAAGGGCTCCTGTTGATATTTTGCCCCCAGGAGATAGAGGCCTCGACCCCCCTATTTGCCTGTTTCTTGAACCTCGTTGAAAACTTTCAGATCCTTTTCTCTCTGTGGGCAGTTTCATCCTTAGTGTCCGATTTTCTTGCAAAAATGGCAGATTGAGCCCTGATTATTAAATTCCCCTTCTTCCCTTGTAGGGCCTCTCTCTAAGGGAGCTCTATTCCCCTTAATTTCCTCCCAGCCCCCTTGCTGTGGCCTGACTGGGGCCTCACCTCCCTATAGGAGTGAGTCTTTGCCCAGTGGTTTCCTTCAGCAATAGCAGCTGCCATTAGCTTAGCCTTTGCCTTTTCTTTCTCTTCATCTCTTCGTACCTCTTTAGCAGGTCATTCAACCCTCTGTCTTGCCAATCCTCTAATCCTTCTAGCTTCTTTTTTTATATCCGGCCAAGCATATGTGTCAAAGGTCACTTTTAGCAGTGTTTGTCCCACATCTGTATCAGTATCCATTCTTGAGTACTGCCTCATATTCCTTTTTAACCTCTCCAGCCCTTCAGTTGGGGTTTCATCTTTTTTTTGTTGCTCTGCAAACGCTGTGTGGGCATTCTGATTACGGGGAACTGTTTCCCTAATTCCTCTGATAATCAATGTTCTGTATTCTTCCATGTTTTGCCTTCCCCTGGGGTCATTATGGTCCCACATCCTGCACTGTAGACTGTAGTCGCATTTTATCCTCCCCAGGGGGTCTGTTGACGCGTTCCCTCTCCCATATTCACATACCAGCAGCTCAAATCATCTGTCTTTTTTCAAATGTAAACAAAAGGTTTAGTATAGAATTAATTTCTTCCCAAGTATAAATATTAGGCCCTAAAAACTGGTCTACTTGTTCTGGTAATCCAATAGGGTCTTCAAATAGACCTCTCAATTCCTTTTTGAATGCTCTTACTTTGAAGGAATTGAGTGGGACTGTGACAAACCCAATGCCCCCTTGTGCCCCTCCCAGTGGAACTTCCTAGAAGGGGCATAGTGATGCTGCTTGGTCTTCCCTTTTTAATTCCTCCTGTTGAGCAGCTCTTCCCCAGGTATTCTGACTAGGCCTGTCAGGGGGCTGAGGGGGTTCATTGGGTGCTGGCAGATATGGGGGGGAAGACAGTCTAAGGGGTCCCTCTTTTTTGTCTTCTTCTAATTTAAACACCTTCACTTCTCCCAGAGTGTTTACCTTCCCCGAGCAAGCGCATAATCCTTTTCTCCTTGCCTGACACCTTTCTTGTCATTTACATAAGTATTTAAGGCTTGGCATATTTCCCTTTCAAAAGACCCATGTAGGGGCCAGAATAAATGGTCTGATCTTATCTCTTCTTTAGTTCACTAAATCATACAATAATGTATCATTTTGATCTTATTGTTATTCTTTGTGTCAGGGTTCTGCTTCCACTGTGCCAACTTTATACCAAGGGGACTATGGGGAGGTATATCCATGGGTGCTTTCTTTTTGCTTGCTTTGTGTTCCATTCTGTTTCATTTGTCCCAGCACCTCCCACACCACCCTGGTGGCCTATCTTCTTTCTTAGCTTCCAAGTGAATCTAACTACACACTCTTTACAGTTTTTTTTTCCCCAGTTCTCCTCGGATTTAATCCAAATCCTGGGAAATAAATACTGTCTTTCACACACTACTTTGATGATCTTTGCCTGTTGTGACTCAGCTTCTGCTTCACTCCAGGCTTCTCTTATCCTTAGGCTACCCACTTCTTCATGTCCTACAGAAATTATGACCTGAGATCTGGTACTCAATTCTGCCCTATGGCACTCCTGACAGCAGGCACTCCTGCGAGAGGCAGTACAATGCCACCTCTTATGACAAGTTTTACACTCACACAAGACCCAAGGTTCACACCCAGGTCCACAATTCAAACACAAAATTACACTTATACAAACAACACAAAAATTTTATTATAAAACAATACAATGAGCACTCTGCCTTTCTGCAGCAAGTCACACAAAATGAGGGACATACACATACATCTCACACACATTTACACCATAATAAAGTATTCTTCTTGTTGAGTTAGGTTCTGATATTCCTGTACCAATGCTTATTAGTTATACAATGCCCTTTTCTTAAAAATTGTCTTCAACCCTTCTAAGATTCCCCCAACTTAAAACTTTTTATAAAAACCCAACACATAAACAAACTCCAAAGGTCCTGCTACAAGGTTCTCAAAAGCCTTGTTGTCAACCAGACCTAATCAATTTCTCAATCTCTCAGGCAGTGTTTCGCTACTTAGCAGTAAACACTCCAGATCAGCCAAATTAGTCATGTCTCAAGAATATATTGGGGCCTAGGCCCTGCCCCTTGCCATTGAAGGCTCTATGTTAACCTTTTAACTCTCCTAACGCCCATTATAACCTAGATTCCTATAGACTGTCAGACATGGGTCAAGTGGAGCACTACCTTGGAATTAGGATTTCTGCAGTCAAAATTACAGGCAATCCCTCTCCTCTTCAATTCCTTAATCCCCGTTTTAACTGCAAAATGGCTAAAGTTCCCCTTACTCCAGATTCTCACTCAGCCTCCAACATTCACATTGTCTTGTTACAGGCCGGGCCCCTCGTGGGGGGACAGAAATGCAGTTAAAAAGATTTTGCTCTCACATGGCAGATCGGGGACTGCCCTGTCCATGTCTCATGCACACGCACCCAGACTCCCAGATTTTTCACGATCCCCTTTTTGTGATATACTCACCCACCTAGGTTCTTCATGCACCAGTTTAGGAATTGATGCGATTTCTTAGAGAGTTTTACTCCCCTTTCTCTTTCTGTCCTTTTTATCCTACCAACTGAGGGTTAACCTGCAGTCTCTCATAGCAGCAGGAAAAGCCCAGGTGGGCCGCTGTAATTTTAAGCAGGGTGCCTCCTGCCTGGGACCCCCGGAGCCATGGAGACTTGAGGTATATCTCAGTGAAACCTCCAAATTGTGAAAACCAGAATTCACTGCTTAGAATTTTTAAAAGTTTAATAATAGGATAAAAAAGGACAAATTTTCAGCACTGGGATGCTCCTAGCCAACAGCCAAACAACACATCAGTGTATACAGACAATGTTGTCTTTATACTGTTACATTGCTGAGATACATGTATATTCATGTATTTCCTACCTTATTCAAACATTCTTGTGAACTTTCTGATGTGTTGGGAACTCCTTTGTTTGACTTCTTCACACTCCAGCTTATCTGTATGACATCCTGTGTGTCAGGTCAATATATTATATTTCTTCTTGTGTCTCCATCCTGCTGTTTCACATCCTCTGATAGGGATTTAGTATGTCCTCCTTAAATTTAACATGGTATTCACTAATTGTCCTCCGGTGCTCTGGTTTGTGTCATGGTTATCTTATCACTTGGACATGTTGGTCAGTAGATAGCCTTACACTATTTTTAGTTACACAAAAGCCTTTTTTTTACATCTTATGTTTTACTAAGGTCCAAAACATAATATATTCACCGCACTATTATTTCCATAAGTGATACATAGATATTATATTCGTTACACTACTATTTCTATGAGGAACACAGTGCATACTTAAGCTGATAGATTATACTAATTGATAGATTATATTAACAAGCAGTTAAAAAGAGTTATAATTGATAGTATTTCTAAATACTTATAATCGCTAAGAACATGCATAAGCTAATACATAAATGTGAAAGCCAATATTATCTGGTAATTTTTCACAGTTGGGCAGCAAGAAAAGGGCATGGAGAGATGCATTGTAACATTTTGATATGTGGTAATGGGCTTTCCATTCAAATCATGGTGTCACTACAGTAACAAGAATAGAGTCTGCATGAACAAAAGAATTTCTTCATCCTCCCTCAGCCTTTTTCCAAGCTTAAAAAAGCAACTAGAATAGTTTCATTGCTAATGACAGCAGATCTCCAATATTAATGTTATCTGCAGAGGTAAGGATGTTTTGGGGCACTTTTAATGTTAAAGTTCATTTTAACTGAAAACACAGAGCTCTGCACCATTACCATCTTCCTGTTTGGAAAGATAGGAATGCAGCAGGACAGCACCAATTCAAACAGAAATATCCAGATGGACCTTTAGAAGTCATTCCTCTTGTTAACAAAAATGGATTTTGGTGAACATTCTACAACATGCCCCAAAAAGAAACTAAAAACTGGAGCACATGAAGATCTGTATAGGAAACTAGTTTATATACCAAGAATAGTAAAGGGATAAAATTAATGCTAACAATAAGGTTGTGATTTAAAACAAGACATCTGTCTAAGGAAGTTAATGATGTCACAAAAACACCAATACCTTAAAAACCTGTACTGTCTTTGATGTTAGCAAGATATTAGAAGTAAATCACTAGAAAGAAAA
This sequence comes from Molothrus aeneus, assembly GCF_037042795.1. NCBI lineage: Eukaryota > Metazoa > Chordata > Aves > Passeriformes > Icteridae > Molothrus > Molothrus aeneus. The sequence continues at coordinate 55,575,464 of NC_089646.1, forward strand.
AAATATATTTATTGTTACAGATAAATGTAAAGTCAGAAATAGCAAAGCAGGAAAGAAGAATGCTTAACAGTCTATATGAGTGAAAAAAATCACTAATGTTTACAAATTTTCACATCATCAGGACTAATGCAGTTTAGGCATGAACAAACTGAAAATAAACTAGCCATTGACTTCTTGGACTCAGGAATGTTGCATTTTTAGAAACCTCAGAGTCTTTAGAAATCTTGGGAAATAGGGAAAATTCCAAGAGAGGGAATGACTGGCCTTGTCAATATTGAGTCTTCAATACTTAAAAAGGATGAAAAAGAGTGGCTGAAGAAAGTTGAGGTAACTCGCTTACTGATCATTTTGTTTTGAGGAAAGATGATAATGATCTGTATATTTTGGGGACAAGATAATGTGTCCGAACAGTTAAAGTGTTACAGTCCACATAAGAAATAGTCAAGGCATGTGATTTGGTACCAACGGAAAATTGGTTGGAAATTTCTATGGAATTAACTGCATAGACTTCCTATGTATTTCAAAACTGCTTTCTGAAAGATCTCAAGCTGTTAGCAGAAGCAGAAAAAACATAAAAGACAGGGAGCAAGGAAGGTTAGGATTAGGATTTCCTCAGACCCATTTTTCATCAGCCATTTAGATTTTCTAGTAAAGTCTGTAGTTCACAAATGATTGCAGTATGTAATGGCAGAAAATGTTTGTAATATGAATTGAAGAGATAAAGGCTTTATAATGCAGTCATAAATACATCTGAGGTTCAGGACTACAAGAGGTGAAAATTCATTTTGGGAAGCAGTAATTCCAAAAAGGATCCAGCGTAACCCAAATTGAGTCTGACACCTTTTCAATTAGACCTTTGCCAGATCTTCCTGACTCTTCAGGAATTAATGTTTTTTACTATGATGAAAATGCAAGCCAGCTGCATTGTGCTTTTTATTTCCTGTCTAACAAGTGTTTTTCAGAGTTCCATGCACCATGCCAAGTGATACTGTTTTAAGACTTAGTTTGTTACCTACTTGTGCCTCCTCAATGAGAAAAGAGGGGCATCATAACCTCCCATTACTGGATTCCTTACAGTCTGTTATTTCTGTCTTCTAGAACACAGTTCATCTTAATTGCAATGGACTAACTTTGTGAGAGCTAGAGAGTATCAATTGCCCAAGTGTTCATGCCTAGGGCATGCAGAGATGCTGCAGTGCCTTTTCATATCTATGGTGATTGAGACACACCTGAAGCAAAGTATCAGATTGCATGTCTTGTCTTGCATTCAGAGCACATGGAAATAGAATTCTATGAAAACCTGATGAAATTAGTCATTGCCAACCCAGTCAATTCAAGTAGTGAACTGTAACTTTTTAGGCAGGTTGAACAAGAGCATAGTGGTATATTCACACTGCTTTGTGAATATAGAATACCCAGCAGCAGCTCCAGAAACACAGTAAAACCTCTCCATTATTAAAGAAATTGGTTCAGTCTTCCAGGATTAGAGAATGCTGATAGACAAGCACAAACTGGTATGAAGGTAGAATGGTACTGAAATAATAACATCAAGCAACATGGTTGACTCCTTGAAAAATAATAAATACAATGACAAGAGAACACTGGAGGATCCTTTGATGGGTTATTTAGGATGTTGTATCCACTACAATATGAAGCATATTATGATACCACCACAAAATCAAAACCTGTGTATGTATAGTTATTGAACAATATTTGCAAAATTAGTGGCAAGTATTTTTTACTTATAAAAGGCTGGGAACACACCTGGATTTAACAACTATTCCTCCATTCAGCACATATATAAATCTTTGCTAACCAAAGGCTCAGGAAACTAGGAGAGTGCTACAATATAGCATGTTTACTGAGAAATGATATGGCAGAGCATGTGCTGATATCACCACACAGGTTTCTAACGAGATTGAGATTTGCTTTGTAATCCTTTAATGAGCCACTTTTCATTAAATGCACACACTTGGTTGTACTTGAGTTGCTAGCTGAGTAATGCTGTTGGCTCATGGGCAGCCTTTGCATGACAATTTCCTCTTTCAGTAAACTCCTGTGGCTTCTGTAAAGAGTGAAACTCAAGAGTTGTATTGGTTTGCTAAAGGGAAAAACTCATGGCTGAACTTTGTAGAAATCCTCAGACTGAGTTGGGCCTGTAGTAAGTTTACATGGTGATAGTTTGTGGTGCTTTTTAGTCCATGAGGTTGTGTAGACTGTTAAGGTGTTGCGACAGATAGCTGCATTTCTTAAATTTGTGGCTTCCGTTTACTTTATGAAAACCTGCATATTGTCTATTTTGTTGTACAGATGAGATGGATAAACAACAAAGCAAAAAGGTGTGTACATGGGCCTCTCTGACACTGGCACCTGGAATAGGCATTCTGCCTTTCTAGACAGTAACTTACAGTGGTCAACAGAAGTTTCCAAGTGCAAGATAGCTGGCAGACAAGCTGACAAACTCTCCAAAAAGTAACGGATAAAGATTGTCTCAAGGACCAGTACCAACGGTCAATGACTAGAAGTTACAGAAAAAAATAGATGCAAAGAAATCACATTATGTATTTTAACTCCAGGAATGCCCTATGATATTGCTTAATATCATATGTCCAGCAGGATCGTTGAAGGGGCCACAGCAGGCAAATTTCTTTTGTGACTTCAGATTTATTTGTTCCGTCCAGCAGGGCTGAATTTTTTTTATTTTGGAGAGCGATCTTATGTGATTCAGTATCCTCATTTAAGAAGAAAACTAGCAAAGAAAGGTATTGTTTCTATCCTTCTCTGTCTTAGTGATTTGTTCTCAAAGACCCTAAATGTACTAATTGGTCAAAGTTGTGCTGACAGCCTCACCTGAGACACTTCTGCCTTCACATTCTCTGTCCCTGGATCTAGGAACTCCCTTTAAATTCAGGCTTGGGCCTTCTGTCTCTGTGTGATCTATAGTACAGATGTACTTGCCTTAAGTTCCATTACAGCTCTGCTTCATCATGAGCTTTGTTATCCAGAGGCTGGCCTGCTTGTCTCACTTGGGCACTGTGGAACCAGTGGCTGGAGAATCTCCTACTGTACTAGCTTTTGTTACTGTGGTTTGGCTCCTCTCCCAAAGGGAGCAGAAAGGCCTGAGTGTCCCTTGATGTTCTTCTGAATGAGGCCCTAAATAACTTGCTCTAGCTGAGAGACTGGGAAACCTGGAAAAGCCAGGGAATCGATGCAGCATTGATCCAAGCAAGGGGAGGGAAGAAAGGGAGTAGAGTCACCTTTCCTCTGGTATTCCTGAAATGTGTAGATTCCATCTTTTTTTTTTTTTTGTGACACTGGTGCAGGACCACTGTCTACAGATTTTACACTGTTATATTAATGCAATATTAGCAGTAATAATAGAAGTCTAGGAGGTAGTTCCCCTAACCCTAAAAACATACAGGTATAGTAGCAAGTTAGAACATGCAAGAGGACTATGCCCCAGTCTTAGAAGGCCACCAAGAAATCCCCAAGCAAGCTCTTCCCCAGGCAAAGAGGCTAGTCCTCTGAGTGTGATCAAAAAACCCTGTGTACCCTGACCCAAGATGCCAGGATGATCGTGGCAGTTCCTGGGGCAGCAAGATACAGGCCACATTGCACAATACAATGGAAAAATAGAAAGAAAATGCCTACTTTGGGAGAATATATAGATGGTGATCATGGGTATTTTGGTGCTGGCTAAGAAGTTTGCAAGTTTCTTAGCAGATTCAAAGCTGGGGTAGAGAGAGGCAGAGGCAGGGCTGACAGCATCCTGCTGTGGTCCTGTTGCTAACTCCATTGAAAGAGTATAATTTGGAATATATATCCCACTTCTCTGTGTACACTTTATATCATTACAAACATAGCACTTTCCTGTCTCTAGTTTCTTTTAATATGAGTATGAAAGCACATGTCTTGTGTGCTGCTTTGGCTAGGATAGACTTACCTTTTTTCACAGTGTCTGGTATAGGACTATGTTTTAGATTGATGCTGAATACAGTGATGATAATAGAGATGTTTTTGTTATTGGTTAGCAGTGCTTATACAGAGCCAAGGCCTTTTCTGCTTTGTGTACTGACATGCTGGCAAGGAAGTTGGAAGTGCATGGGAAATTGGGAGGAGACATAGCCAGAACAGGTGACCCAATCTGATCAAAGGGATATTCCAGACCATATGACATAACGCTTATTATATAAAGTAGGGGAAGAAGGAGGAGAGTGGGATGTTTAGAGTGATGATGTTTGAATTCCAAAGTAACTGTTATTCATGATGGCGCCCTGCTCACCTGGAGATGGCTGAACACCTGCTTGCCCTTGGGAAGCAGTGAATTAATTACTTGTTGTATTTTGTATCGGTTTCTTGGGGTCTGGATTGAAGGCACTTGAGTTCATGTTCGGACTCAGGTGTTTATTACTTCTTATCAGCAAAACAGTTTCACAACCATGAGTTCGGCAGCTTTTCATTAGAAGGCACAAAATGGCTAACAGTCTCTTTTCACAAGCTCTTTTAAGACTAAACTATCAATTAAGAACTGACACCTAGATTATTTTCCCTTTTAATCCAATAACTGATCCCAAAGAGCCTGCAATGCGGACTTTTCTGCCCAATTACAAAATGCCCCCCAAATCCATGAAGAAGAAGGAAGAAGCATGAATAAGAAACCCAGGACCACACCCTGTGCCCTCCATCTTGCTTCCATCCCCAAAATACTAAAAATCCCAAAACCTAAATTTCTCACCAAGTGATACACCTACACTACTCTCTATAATCTATTTCACACTTTTGTGGATTCTAGTCTATCTTGAAGTCTAGGAAACTTTCTCCATGAATGAGGGTCAAAGTCAGTGCTCCCCTGGGGGTCAGGACATCCCAGAGCAGACAGAGAAATATTCCCAGTGCTCTGGGTTTCCACAGTTTTGCTTGTGTACATGGCTTTTGCTTTCCATATTAAAATGTCTTTATGTCAACCCATAAGTTTTCTAGCTTTTACCTGTACATTTCTCTCCCTGAACCCACTGGTAGGGGAGTGAGTAAGCAGTTGCGGGGGGCTTTGTTGCTGGCTGGGGTTAAGCCACGACAGCTTTTTGGCTCCCAATGTGAGGCACAAAGTGTTTAAGATAAAGACATATTTGACTGGAATGTGCTAAATTGAATTTATAGCTATTAATGCTGTTTAGCTGGTAATCAGCGGGCTCCTGTGCTTGCCATGGGGCTCCCTTCTATGACTGTATATTAGTCTAGTGCTCATTAGTGGATGTTTTTTGCTTTTGCTGCTTCCTGTATTGCTGTACTGCTTATCATCTCCCTGTATTGTACCTGGGAACATTTTGATAACAGCCTTAGTGATACACCTGATGGCAGATGGCCAGGGTGTTACTGCTGTTTCTGTGTTGCTCTACTGGACAGGTGGAATTCCAGTGTGAACTTCAGCTGAATAGACTATGACATGAATCACTCTAGATGGAGCAGAGACCCACCTGCAGCCCATGGAGGACCCTATGCCTGAGTAGGTGAATGCCTGAAGGCTGTATCCCATGCGATGCTGTGATTGGAGCAGGTTTGCTGACAAGGCCTTGTGACCTCATGGGGGGCCCTGCTGGAGCAGTTAGCAGAGAACTGGAACCTGTGCAAAGGCCCCACACTGGAGAAGTTTAGGGACTGTCTCCCATGGATGTGGTCCCACACTGGAGCAGGGGTAGCAGAGATTCCCTCACAGCCTATGATGAAGACCATGGTGAAGCAGTTATCTCCTGCAGCGCATGCAGGACTGTGAGGTGGACGACACTAACAGCAGACTCTAATGGGAACCCTTTGTTGTTTGCCAGGCTGGGGACAAGGAGAGGAGTTCATGGCAATGTTAAAAACACTATAACCTGGCCCAAAAGGACTAGCGATGGAGATTGTAAGGGATATACCTTTAAATCGTTGTAAACTATGATTTGAATTCTGTAGTACAGTGTGGGATCTCAGCACATTGTTCCCAATGTCCAGAGATGCCAGGAGAACCCTTGGGGGTCTCGAAAATCCTGGAATGTTGCCAAGAGTGTCTGGTGGCTTGATTTTGATCCATCCACAGAAATAACAAGAGTTTGAGGACAAGAGAATCACTTTAGAGTAAAAGGTGTAAAATAGACACATTTAGAAAGTGAAATATAGATTTTAAGGTTTTTGGGTACAGGGGGGTTATGGAGACAAGATGGAGGGATCAGGGCGTGTCTTGTCCTTCTTCTTCCTTCTTCTTGTCCTCCATCTCCTGTGGTGATGTTGGCATTTGGGGATTGGTTTATGGTGAAGGTGCACTTGCCAACATGGGTGAAAAGCATTGGGAAATAAAGGTAAATATTGTGTACGTAGATATTAGTATAAAAAGACATGACCGCCCCGTGGGTGGTCAGAGAGTGCCTGTGACTGCTTGCAGATCAGACCTCTGTTGGGCAGACAGAAAATTTTGTAGATAAGAAATAATAAACAACCTGAAGACCGAAAAGCTGAAGAGTCCAGACTCGTCCTTTAAAACGCGTGCCACCCAAGAACCACACTACCCGTGTCGGGGCAGAGACAGACAGCCGAACCCGACATTTGGCGTCCCTGGGTGGGCTCCCGGTGGGCACCCGGTGGGCACCCGGCGGACGACCCAGTGAGCTACTCGGCAGCAACCGGCGATCCAGCAGCATCCGGCAGCACTCGCTGAGCCACGGTGAGCTCTGTTGTGCACCTCTTGCACAGGGGCAGCCTTGAAGCTCCGAGTGGGCAGTTCCCAAACTGGACTCATTCCCAGGAGAGCACTGATAACTCCTTGGGAAAACAGCCAGAAAGCAGCCAGCAGAATCTGCAGAAGCGGCGGCCGCAGAGAACACCGCACTCCACCTCCACCGAAGAAAGTTCGTAGCAGGACAGCCCGGATCGGAATCGGAAAAGGCGCCTCCGAATCCATCTCCTGTGACCTGCAGGCCAGAGACCAGGAGCCTTCGGACTGCTCTGACGACAGGAATTCGGTGAGAAGGTCAAGAATTAAGAACATGGGGGGTACACTTTCCCAGGAACAAATAGAAATTCTGTCCGACCTACAGGGCGTGGCAGACACACACACAAGGGGGATCCCAAAGAAAAAGCTTAGAGAATTATTGCTGTGGGTGCGGTGTAATTACCCGTACTCAGAAACAAGGTTGTTATTTGAAGTAGGCTTTTGGCAAGAAGTTAACAGACACCTATATTTTCTAGCCACCAATGATGATAAGACAGCCTTGAAATTGCTGTCTTCAGCAAGAATCATGTTAGAGGCGACCTCGACTCAGTTGAGAGGGTCAGCCAGGCAACAAGTTGTTGCGGGTCCCAAAAGGGCGGAGGGACCAGAGCAAGGCTCCAAGCAGAGATTGGCTCTGATCTCAATTAGCCCGGGGGGAAAGGTGCCCGAGAAAAGGGGACCGGGAGAAATGTCATTGCCTTCAGTCCCACCATCCCGAAAACCCAAGGGAACCCTAAAGCGCCCTGAAACTCCAGAGAGTGCAGGGGCTTCAGACTCTGACTCAGACACAGATGATGCCATTCTGCTCCCTGATGAAATAAAGTTTTCTCCTAGCGATATCGAGGAATCAGAGGGAGAGGAGGTGGAAAAAGTGGCGGAGTCGGGGAGGGGGGTTCAAAGGGAACAAGCGGGGAGGGGGGATGCACTCTCTCGCGGCATGCGCGGCGGCGCGGAAGCGGCGGCGGCCGGCGGGGGGGGCGTGGAGGCGATGGGAGACACGGGTTCTGGTGCGGCTTTTGCGAGCACAACGCCGAAAGCAGCGGCGGCCCCATTTAGCGCGGTGTCAAAAGTGCGCGGGTCGAGCAAGACTCAAAGGACGGCCGGGGAGAACTCTCAAACCAGCGCGGCAGCGTCAGACACGGGCAGCAAGGGCGGAGCAGCTGCAGAGCTCCAGCGAGCTGCCATGGAGGGACGCAGGAGACGCGCGGTGGTGACGTCAGACCCGGAAATCTGGACCCGGAGATCGGCACGAATCGCAGCAGAAAAGGGGGGAGCCAGAGGCGACACCACACATGAAATTAAACAAAGCATTGTATGTGTTGAATTTTCTTAACAGCTCGTCTTCTGAACCCAATCCGCCAATCGTGAGGCATTTTTCAAACAGCTCTCAGGCAAAACTAAGGGAGAATCCTTTGGTTTTGATCAGAAACCCAGAGACAGGACAAATAGAGGGTCCTTTCAAACTAATCACTTGGGGCAAGGGTTTCGCTTGTGTTTCCACAGGGCGAGGGCTGAAGTGGGTGTCAGCGTGGCACGTGAAGCCATTTCGGGGAAGAGAGCAGGAGAGCACAGATCCCAGAGGCAGAGAAACGAGTACGCAGACGGAGGAAGAAACTCAAGTTGTGAGCAGCGACTCGGAAGAAAAACGAAAAGAATAAAAACTTTGGGGGTTTTTTCCTTTGTGGCTTTGAGTGGGAGCATGACAATGAAATTTTATAAGGGTGAAGTCATGAGCTTCATGATGCTCATGCTTTCATCTGTTGCTTTAAGCAATAGAGCAAATCTACCTGTCAGTCAGCCAAAACAAAATGTTTGGGAAGCGTTAGCCCAGGCAGCAAATTTAGAAAGTATCTGCCTGACACATTCGAAACCAGGGAAACCATTCACAGCATGCATGGTTCGATTGCCAGTGGGCGAATGGCCAATTCCAGGACATTCTCCAATGGAGATTTCGCAGGTCATTAAAGATCCTGTGAATGAATGGTGTGCTTGGACACATCTTTTACCTGTGGCTTCTACCGAACCGCAGGAACTGGAAATTTTTGGGTCCACAACAATGGAGCTATGCATGAAATTCGAAATTTCGAATGTGTCAAGGACAAACAAAAGTGTTGATGTCACACCAAATCACGAATATTATAGAAACGCATCAGCCTGGTGCAATCACACAGTGACGACAGCCAAAGGATCAATCCAGGTTCCAGTGCAATTGCCACGTGGGTTGTTTTTAATTTGTGGGGACAGAATTTGGCACGGCATTCCTGCAAATGCCAAGGGAGGTCCATGCAGCATTGGGAGAATTTCAATGTTGTCACCAGATTCGAAAGTGTTAAGAGAGCAAAAACACAAAGAAAAAAGGTCCTTGCAACATTACAGTGTAAACTGTGATGATGAAGTGTACACTTGGGACAAGGCAAGGAGAATTGCGGCAGCAATTTTCTCACCTCAGACAGCGTCGGGGGTGGCCTTGACTCAACTGGACCACATGGGTTGTTGGTTGAGCAAGCATGCTCAATCAATCTCTCTCGCTTTGAGTGATATGTTAAAAGACGTAAGCAGTGTGAGAGAGGCAACTCTGCAAAATAGGGCAGCAATCGATTATCTATTGCTTGCTCATGGACATGGATGTGAAGAGTTTGAAGGAATGTGCTGCATGAATCTCTCAGATCATTCAAGATCAATTCATGAAAGTATTCAAAATATAAAAGACAGTATAAAGAAACTAGGCGAAGTCACTGGATCATGGATTGATGATCTGGCGGGATTTTTTGATCTTTCTCCCTTATGGAGAGGGTTTTTAAAAATGGGATTTTATATTTTAATAATACTCTTAGTCCTCATGCTCATCGTCCCATGCATCTTTTTGTGTGTGAGACGTGTCATGAGTCAAGTTGCCAAAGAAGTCTTCTTAGTGCAAACAGAAGGGGGAGATGTGGGATCTCAGCACATTGTTCCCAATGTCCAGAGATGCCAGGAGAACCCTTGGGGGTCTCGAAAATCCTGGAATGTTGCCAAGAGTGTCTGGTGGCTTGATTTTGATCCATCCACAGAAATAACAAGAGTTTGAGGACAAGAGAATCACTTTAGAGTAAAAGGTGTAAAATAGACACATTTAGAAAGTGAAATATAGATTTTAAGGTTTTTGGGTACAGGGGGGTTATGGAGACAAGATGGAGGGATCAGGGCGTGTCTTGTCCTTCTTCTTCCTTCTTCTTGTCCTCCATCTCCTGTGGTGATGTTGACATTTGGGGATTGGTTTATGGTGAAGGTGCACTTGCCAACATGGGTGAAAAGCATTGGGAAATAAAGGTAAATATTGTGTACGTAGATATTAGTATAAAAAGACATGACCGCCCCGTGGGTGGTCAGAGAGTGCCTGTGACTGCTTGCAGATCAGACCTCTGTTGGGCAGACAGAAAATTTTGTAGATAAGAAATAATAAACAACCTGAAGACCGAAAAGCTGAAGAGTCCAGACTCGTCCTTTAAAACGCGTGCCACCCAAGAACCACACTACCCGTGTCGGGGCAGAGACAGACAGCCGAACCCGACAGTACAGGAATTAGTACAGCAGAAACAACCTGAGGCAATGGAGGAGAAGCCTTACAGGAAGCAGTGACTTGACCTGAGTTAGCTTTGATGCCCAGTAACAAGAAGCAAGAAATAGAGCCCAAAGTAATGGACTAAATGAATTCAACAGACATTTTAAACATATTTTATAGACATTTTGCAGGGGTGGTCTATAGACTAAGGGAATAATCTCTCTGTATTATATCAAAGAATGGGAAGGGGAAAGTGGTTAATAAGGCTGTATGGAATAGTGTGGGACTTGAGTATGATGTAAATAGTACTAAATAAGAGTTGGAAGTCTCAGTTTTCTGCATACACTTTATGTAATTAACAACATGGCACTTCTCTGTTTATTTTGACAGGGGAATGAAGCATGGCTTTTGTTTAGGTTACAGATCAATCCATAATATGTTTAACTTTTTTAGCATTTTTATCTTTGATGCTTTCCTTGCAAACTTTTCATTTTTCATGAAAAAATCATAGCCAAATTAACAGTTTGCTTTTTAACAGCCAGGGCCTTGTGCTTCTGCAAACATTCCCAGACATCAGTCTGCAGCTTGGGCAAATTACTTTCACATTTACATTAATTGCAGGTTCATGTGATAAGCACAGCTGGCAATATGTCTTTATAGACAGTTATCACCTGTAATACAAGTACAGCACAAAAATTTCCTGCCCTAAGTAACTTTTTGACATCCCTAACCCTGTGATAAATTTCACCATGTGAAAGGAGGAATGAGGTCTTGGGAGATTCATGGTGATTGTTTGGCTTAAAAATACCCCAACACTTTCCCCCACTCTGATTTAACATGCAGTGGCTCTTTGGGCAAGGAGATATTAATCAATATGACCTTCCTATGCACAGACCACCCCAATTTCTGAGGCAGTTCTTTTGCACAAATTTACATACGTACATACATCAGATCCATCACTTCTCTAAGTCCTGTGAGACTCTCAGCAAAACAAAGGTTATTGTTACCATCATTTAGCTCAATTAAAAAGTATCTCTTTTTGTCTATGGTTAAAGCGGCAGATGAACAACAGTCCTGTGTCATATACCTTCAACTTCCTTTATAGTAATGATAGTCAAGAGGAAAATCTGATCAAAACCACAACTCATTTACTCTGTAGGAGAGGTACTGATGCAGTCTAAAACTCTCTCTGCTTTCATATTGCTTAAATTAGTAGTGGAAGAATATGGAGGATGGTACATGTTGAGAGCTTCAAGATGAAGCTGAACATAATCACCAGGTTTGAACAGTTGGCATGAATGGTTAAAATATTTCATATAATTTCAATAATGATACCTAAATGATAGCCTAAATGTACAAATCTGTATTCTTCTACATATTGCCTAGCTCCAAACATCTGGATGTGCCATTCACATTGCTGCACATCCGCCACGGATGCCTCCTGCTCTACCTCTTCTGGTACATTTGGGTATAAAAGTAACATTGAGCTTTTAAATACCCCCTCATAAATAATGTATGCTGCCAGTGGCCTCTCCTGGCAGACATATAGTCATTGTAAACTTGTGGGTATAGGCCCCTGTTCTAGTGAGCACTATATCCAGGGTGTTCCTTCCAGGAACTCCTTTCCTAGAAGGACACACGTCCACTGCCCAGCAGACTCAGAAATGCAGTTTACACTTCTGGGACTTACAGTTGTCATAAACTTTCTCCTTAAAGATGCAGATTCTTTAGCCTTAACTAATGAGCAGTCTTTGTTGTAACTATGTTGTATGTTTTGCTGGGCCAAGAGTATTTGCAACATCAGCATTTTTATGCCTTCTACCTTGCCTGCTACTCCTCCATACCCAGTAACAACCATGATCTTCAGCTCTGCAAAAACCTCACTATTTTTTTTGGCATCCTTGGGTTTCCAGCAGTAACTGTAGTCTCCAGACCATGTGTCTGTAGACTGCAACCCAGAGCCTTGGTCTTGCTGTTTCCACACTCATTATGCTGCGATAATTAGTAATCATGGTCTAACAGTACAGTCTTTATTTCATTCTTAGTCTTCTTAGTCTTTTCATTTGAAACATCAAACAAAATCACAAGCTTCCAACACAAATATTATTAGATGACAAGCTGTCATCTCCCATACAGCTGTGTGTAAAGAATGCTTCCCCACTACTAGCATTCTCAGAATGAAATTTGAAATTCAGTCCATGGCCCCAGCTCATGTGGCTTTTTATGAGAAGCCCTTCAGGTCTCATAAGGATTTCTGTAAAACATACAGGTCTCCTTGTGTGACAGTCCGGCTTTTCAGCCTCAAGATGGCCAGACCACTGTTGTAGCCTTTACTGCATGGTTACTAGGGCTGCCATGGCAGCAAAACTAAAGAATTTAATAGGATTGCTAATTGAGTGCAAATGTCTGTTCTCTCATTCCAATAATAAGAGTGAGGAATTTGTCCTGCGGTTCCTCTCACTGTGTATTCAAACAGTACTATTTGTCTTCTTTTCTGTTGCCTTGTAAATACCAGAAGTCCAGGCACAATTCTACTGTGCTGCACAGCAAACAGAAAGCCATTAGGACAATCCAAAAGATGAGCAGTCTTTTGAATTTGTTAATTCTAGCATTGGACTCATCTGCATTGAAAACTGAACAAGCTGTTGAGCAACTACTGTGTCTGGCCTTAGAACTGAAATCTCAATAGATTAAAATCACATGGGGTTTATCAATAGTAGAAAAAATATTAAGTTACTATCTTTTGTAAGCGATGTTCTATAACCACAGAAATATATGAACGATGTTTAGTGAAAGGAACAGTATCTCACAGAGATAACAGAGGATCCATTCTGTCATCTCTGGCTGCTCTCCAAGAATAGCATGGAATTTATATCTACAGTGAGAGGACAAGTGATAATCAACCAGAATTCACTGGTCCCCTATCACTCATTGCTCTTAAGAATAAACAAAATTTTCCCTCTAAAGGATTTATCTGTTTCTTGATAGGTTGTAACTCCATGCTATTAGCTAACATGCTGTCCACCTTAAAACCAGGAAGTCTTCTGGTACTTGACCCAAGAAGCTCTTTGTGCTTCTTCTGGGCTAATCTGTCAGAACACAGAGTCCACTGTGAAATGAACTTCTAAAATACCCAAAATTGTTGGTGTATCATATTCCCATCCACACCTCTGTGATTTAGCTTACAATTCAAAGCAGGCCAGACTCTGGTTGAGCGTCCACCTCACATTTGGCAAAGGAGGGAGGTTTCACCAATGGTGCCTCATCGAAGTGTAACAAACATCACGTAAAGAGTCTGGAGAAATATATCATCCCAATCTCTCCCCTCTTCCATTGTCTAGCATGCAAAACCTCTTCACCTTTGGTGCAATCATGAACTTCATAAGCATAAGTTATGCTTATGCTTCAAGCATAACTCACCTTCAAGCATAACTTCAAGCATAACTCACCTATATTTCTCCATTCATCAAAGTCTTCACTCATTAGCTCATGCTTGCCTAATCTCCCATTCTTATTTCAAGCTATTTTGTTCCTCAGTGTGCCACCAGAATGATTGCCCACACTTCCCAAATGCCTGGGCCAGCTTAATTTGTTTTTGAAATATATTGTTGGTTGCTGTCCTGCCTGGAATATGCTCAGGAATACTATTGACTATGCATCCCTTTCCTCATTTTGTCCTGCTCTTTTCTCATCACTATGAGACAATATCCTCCCAGAAACAGAGCAAAGCCTGATTTTCTGCCCTTTTAGCAGAAATTGCCAGAGGAACATTTTCTGCATTCCATGTCACTACCTTCTCTGAATACCTCATGAACTCTTGGGCTGCTAGAATGACAATGCCTTTGTTCCTGAGAACATATGCTACCCCTCCTGCTCTCTTACTCCCTTACATCAGCCCAAACTGCTTTTTTCCTGGCCATCTTATAATTTAGAGTCTATTCTGAGTCTAAATTATAGAGCCAAGCTCAACAATACCATGCTTATGACTCCAGACCAGTTTCATGTCATTAATGTGAAAAACACCAATCACTTCTTTTAAAATTTTAAAAGTTTAATAGTAATAAAATGGTTATAAAAATATTAAACAAATTGGAGCAATAAGAATTTGGACAATCAGTTAGGACAATAAAGGACAATAAAAGCATAGAATTACGAATGTTTGGATGCTTTCTTCTTGAAAGCATGGCTCACTAACAAACGATTAACTCTTAAAAGCAATAGCCTGTTGCATATTCATGTATCTCATACATGATTCAAAAATTCTTTTCAAACAAAGGGTTTTCTCTGGTTATTGTCAACTTCTCCTCCTTAATCCTGTTGGTACCTTAAAGGCAAGAAGGAGGTGGAAGAAAGTTTGTCTTTTCCGATAAGGGGGCAATAATTCTTCTCTTGGAGATTTAGGTGTCTTGTTGCTGTTATCTCCGTGTGAAGAATTTCTCTCACTAGTCAAAAAAAGTATCTTACATCACAAAGTTTTTATTTTAATATTATGCTATAGCCTAAAACTATATTTAATGCACTACTGAAAAGGATTAATACAGTATAACTTTTTAACATAACACATATAATATTCATTTTAATATTTGTGAAAAACCAATCATAAAATACACATTTTTCACCTTCATCTACAGAGGTAGAGATGTATGCTGCCTTCCTTACTATCTTCTTATCGTCAAGCATCAAGAAATCAATCATACCCATACTCTTCCAGTGTTCCCCATATTTTTTGGCACTCTATATGACAAAAAGACTGCTAGGTATAATAAGATCTTCCATGAACTCTGAAATTAAAACCACCAGTTATGTTGTGAGTCCATGTCTTTTTCTCTCTCTTGCCCAATCTGTTTTCCTAAAACTACTCCTGTCACAGATTCACATAGGTCTAGACTCCAAGTCTGCACCTGCAATGGCCAAACTTCCCACCCAGTAACAATTAGAGAGTCTTAATACCTAGAGCAGGTAAAGAACATTACTGACATTACTGGTGGACTGAATTTGAACTGAACATCCAAAGAGGAACCAGTACCTGATTACAGCCAGTGTGCTATGGAGTAATTCCAAAACTGCACTCTTCAGCTGTGATATTAGTAGAAAAAAGGGAAAGTCTTAACTCTAAATGTGCATAGTTGTAAAGTAGTTTTTATTGACAGTAATTTCTTTCACATAATTATATTTTTAATTTATAGACCTGGATAATGTTTTGAAAAATATTTTACAGGGTAGCAGTTTTTAGTTTATATTCATGTGAAGAGGAAGACATCTATCACTACAATAATTACAAATCATTTTGCTTCTAAAAACAAGCCCTTTTTCTAACTTCTTGATATAGATGGTAAGATGTCCATTTCACAGAATAAACTGACCTTGCTTCAGCTAGCTTTTGATGACAGAAACTGTTTGGCCATTAAAAGTATGTCCTTATTAAGGAATCAAATATCAGCTAACACTTAAAGAATGCCTCATTAATCTCAGAATATTAAGAGCTCTCTCTTCAAGCCAATGTGTTTCTAAATTATTTCAATTTTATACATTCTTTGATCCAAAGAAATGTTATGAAGCACTAAAATAATTTTTTCATTCACTTAGAATAAATACTAACATTTGCTGCTCTTATTGTTATCCCCAAAATTAATATTCAAATTTAACTATAACAGTGAAAATCTGCAAACACTCTAGCAACTGAAAAATTACAGCCTTATCATAACTGAGTTACAACATTGCATACACAGCTTATAAGGTCATAGGAAAACATGAAAATTTGATTTCCCTTCATTCCTGTTCTACAAGAAGATATTTTGCCCATAAATGTATAAAAACCACTGAATGGGAAACATTAAAAGAGTAGAAAAGCTGTATCAGAATAAACAACTGCAAAAGATTAGGAGCTATCAAATTTGGCACAAAACAACCATCAAGGAGCTATGAGCATTGAACACTTCAATGTGACTGCACAATTACCTCTTCTATCAATTAACCAATCATAATCTTTTTGAAAAAGACAAAATGTAGCACAGATATTAGCATATTAATAGAATTGCTAATAATTTCTGGAGACTCTAGCTGCATTCAAAAAGGTGAATAAAAAGACTAAGATGATAAAGAGACTCAACAGCCTATTCAAAAGGGAACTCAGGGAGATCAAGACAACCCAGAAAAGACATGGTGAGAACTGTATTAATGCATCTCTACACACACCTTTGACAGCTAACATTGTATGTAGAAAAAGAACTGCTAAACCTCAGGGACAAAACTGAGTCAAAAGCATAGCTTCTTTAGGTTGGCCACGAATTGTAGGATCGTATTGGTTGCAAGAGACCTCAGGGAGGTGATGTAGTCCAATTTCCTGCTCCAAACATGTCCAGTTAAAGAAGGCTATTCAGGATCTCATACAGTTGAGTTCTTAATGTCTTCACAGAAGACAATTCTGTAACATATCTGACTAAACTCATCCTGTATTTTACCACCTTCCTTGGGAAAATGTGTACCAAATAATAATGTCTCATGTTTCAACTTCTATTTCCCATCATCCTTTTACAGTACACTCTGGTTCTGTCTTCTCTATATGTTTTGTTAGGTACTTGTGGACAGAAGTAAAGATTTCAGTATTCTCCTTTCTGAGGCTGAACAAATCCAGTGCCTTTGACTTCTCCATTATGTCACATCATGTACTCCTGCCTCCTGACCAACTCGGTGGTCTTCTGCTTGGGTTGTTTCAGTCAAGGTCTTTCTTGTACTGTGGAGCCTGCAGCTGGACCCAGTATTACACAAATCATCTCACAAGTGCTGAATAGAGAAGAGTAATGACTTCCTTCGACCTGCTGTGTTTGTGCTTACAATCCAGGGCAGAGTGCATGACTGATTTTGCCACAAGGATGCACTGCTAACTCACAGTTAACTCACTGTCCACCAGGATGCCCAGGCACCCAGTTCTTTTTACATAAAGCTACTATCAAGACAATAAGCTCCAGCCTGTACAATTGCATTAGCTTATTCCATTTTAGGTCCATGGCTTTGTACACATTTAGGCTGAAGATTAAGATAATTTCTCATAGCCAGGGCTGGAAGAAGCAGGAAAATCATGGACTAAAAAATTAACTATATATGGGGCTTTATCAGTTCTTAGTAAGTACATTACTCACTTAATAAGTATTGGATATCAGCTGACAGCCAAGACATACACTCCTTAAATGCCTAATAAAGTTATCAAAAATACAACTTACATAAAAATTAATGATTTGATATTTCAACCCAATACCTGTTTAATCATTGCCTACTTCAACAGAATATAATTAAAATAGCAAAAGACTTTAATTGAAGCTGCTGAACTGTCTTTCCTAAGCAATCACGCTTAACTAGAAACTCTGGCACCTATTTATTTGATGCCAGCATACTGAATTTAAACACCAACCTGAGTCAGTACTCACCACGAGTTACTGAACTGACTGAAGATTTTAATCAGTACTTCCTGAAACATCATTTCTTTGTAAGAGGTATCTAACTTACTGTGATAGCAGTAAATTCTGAAAATTCCTTTAATTGCTTGTTAAAAAACAGGTAAGCTGCTTGTTAAAAAACAGGTAAGCTGTCTAGGTGCCTTGAATGGACAGAATGTACTTTCCTGACTGTACTGTTAGATAAGTGACTATCCAACATCCAACAGTTTTCACCACAGCTTCTATTTCCTAGAACTTAGATTTATAAGTAACACTCCCTAGTAAAACATTAACTTACACTACATACACATTTTGAAAGACAGCCTTTTGACTAGCATATAAAAAATGTTCTATTAAGATGGATTTTTCTTTGTGCTGATGCTTTTAGTTTAGTTTCTTACATCTCCTTACAAATCAAGCCCTCTAGTTCTCTGACTAGAATACATTTTCCACACTTTAAATTAGATCCATCAGAAAACCAAACCATTTACAAGAGGGCAGTTCCTGAACATTTCACAAAAAGTTGAGAAGGGCAAGCATAGCTGAGCTCTACACAACAGATTTTGCCCCTATTCCTTTCACTGAAAAGAACTCCAAAGAAGGCAGCCATAGCTCATAATGGCACAAAAACTGGTAAAAGGGTTGTCTGAAATATCAGAAAGGTGATATACCTTGATCTGTGCTCTTAAAAAGATTCTTTCAGTGATAAAAACAACTTTCTGTTTTGAAAGAGACACGTATTTCCCATAAATTCTAAATTAGACACCTTGACTTAGAAACAAAATAAAAATACTATGCTTGAAACAGCATTATTATTAATGGATAATAACAAAAGATTCCTAGAATCCTTCTAGGACCTTGCTTCTCGTAGGACAGTATCAACATGGTCTCTCCATCTGCTCAAGACACTGCACTACTTTTTCAAAAATCTTGAGATGACAAACACTAAGAAACCTGGTCTAAAGCTCAAGACCGTCCAAAGTACAGCCTCTCTACATAAGCCCTTTCTAATAGCTCTAATATTCTGGTTTATAGTTGAGTAGTAAATATATAGACATAAAAATTTGCACATCAACCATCTTAGGAATTCAGCATTAGTAAAGGATGAGAAGCATTAGTAAAGGATGAGAACAGCATTTGTTAAATATGAAGGCTTCTGCTGGGAATTCAGTATCTACAAAGGCTACAATATTTGAAACACAACATTTGAACAACAGTATCTATCTAAACATTTTCCAAACATGGAAAAGTGAAGAGAAAGCAAAATCAATTGTCTCTTCTGCTGCCATTTGCACACATTGACAAGGAAGATGTATTTGGGTCTCCCTCTAGTCCATGACACACCAAACAGAAGTGTAGGCACTTTTTTCAGGCAAAGAATTCCAGTTAACATGTTTTCCAATGCTTGTACACCTGCAACATGCCATCTTCATCCTCCAAAAATATCCTAAAATTAAAGTCAAAACTTAAAGGCACTTGAAGAAGCAAGCTAAAAGGTTTTAGACTGTCTTTCAAGACTCTTAAATCTCAGATTACTTCCTTAAATTTCTATGCGCCATCTTGCACTTCATCTGAAATATCAAGTCAGGCTTTTGCTGAAAATGCATGACCTGGGTTAAAAGTTTAGGGAGGAGCCGAATTATTTCAAATCACTTCAAAATTCTGATTTTTCAGACTGCTTGCTTTTTGAGTCTTTCTGTCACTTACTAAACTGTGAGGGCAGAGTTCTTATATCATCCCTCCACCTCCCATATATCATCCTGAATTTCTTATATCTAATGCTCACAGAACTTTAATGTTACATTATCCTCACTTCCCCTCCCCCCACGTGCCTTACAGTCACCATTACCACTTAATGGTGAACAAACAACAATGAAGGGACCGTAAGTTACAATAATATATTTTATTGCCAAGTAGCATTTAGGCTGACATAATAAAAGGTTTTTCATATAACCAAAATGCACATTTCTATCCAGAATTGTCTCTCCTGTACCTCTGAATTCCAAGAAGGCAGCATACTCTCCATTTTCTGGGGAGCCCTCTTTACTTGCTTCATTCTCCACACAGCATTCATTTAAAAATCACTTCAAATCCAGGAAACCACATACATTATTCAAAAATTTGAGGAAAAGGAACTTACCAAATGTCCATTTAAATCTTTACACTTGTTTCTCTGTGATGTCTCAGTCTTCCAACTCTTGAATACCAAGATGAAGTTTGCAAACAATTCCAAAGCACTGAACTTTAAGTTTAGATTTATTTTGGGTTTGTAAAGAAAGCAATTTTACATCAGTAACTTGACAAAATTAAGTTAAATATAGATCTTTCAACAAATGACAAGTGTTGTAGAAAAACTTTACTTTGCTCATTTTGAGGCAGATAATGTAAAAACTGCCACAGAAACAAGTGATCTTGAAGTTTATTTATGTATCTTATACAATTTTATGTTAAACCCAAATACTGAATATTCAGAGCACTTTAAATATTTTAAGCTATACAGACAGGTTAACAGCAGAGCCCAAATGCCAAACTATCTGCCTATTTTAAACATAATTTTAAAAGCACTTAATGAAGTTGCAGGAATTCCAACTGATATCACATAACTTATTTCAAAAGATGCTTACTGAGAAGTACTTTCTTCAAATATATTTACAGGAGACAATATTATTCTTAGGGCTGTGGAAAATTGCTAGCATACTGAAGCTGAAGTCGTAAGTTAGTGATGTCACCATGATTTTTGCCACTGCCTTCACTGATGCAAAGATTTCTTTTATCTACTTATTCTTCTGTTAGATAGAAGGTGTAAATGCCAGCTCAGATTTAAAAAATAGCTATTTGAAAAGTATTTCCACAAGGCACATGTGCAATATGAAGCTAAATTATCACATATATCAAATTTCCAGCCTTTATTACTATTCCATATTCCATATGAAAGTCACTGACACATTGCCGCAAAAGCAAAACAAAACAGAAACAGCGCCACTGTTAACCTTTGCTGAATTCCTTCTTAAGGCTATGTAGCTGAGCTCCAAGGGAAAATCACTTTCATGGGTAAACACATGGTATCATATTTTTAACCAAGTTACTAAAATGAATTTAAAAAAAAAAGATTTGGTACTTGTGAATTGCTTCATTACTACAGGTATGGATCCCACAGCCATGATTTAGAGATGTGGGACATATAGTTCTATAAAAATGTTTTAACATTCACATTTTTAAGAAGCAAGTGATAAGAAGTACGGCTTCTCAGTATGAACACATTCAGTAATAATTACTAATCTTAGCTTGAGAAACTGAGATTACTTCCATTTTCTTATTACAAGCAGTGGCAAATTGACTGCTGAAGTGCGTCTCACCAAAGCTGTTGAGCTTTTATGTTATGCCATTATCTGATAAAAATTCCACTAAACAGAGCTGAAAATAATACCACAAAAACCTTTTAGGTTTTAAATTTCAAATCAGAGGCACAAATGTGATGGTTTTGGCTATATTCATGTGAATCTGTGAATAGTTAGTAAGCTTCAGCTTTATTCTATTTATTATCAACTAAACCACTTTGATTTTTTGTAATGTTAGGTCTACCTATAGTAAACCAACTGTGTGTGCTCCAGTATACATGCATCTGACTCAGTTCATTGTACATGTGTGCCAGGTCCTGTCTAGAACCACCCTTTGCGGCTTAACTACATACATTCTTAATAGAGGTCTTGCTAGCTTTAAATCAGTGCTATATTAACATAGCTCTCAGTTTCAAAACCAGGAATAGCCCTTGTTTGGCCACATTGAGACAGCACTTGTCTGCAAGCACTGGTACAGATACAGTCCTCACACGGAAGGGATTGAAGAAATACATTCCTGGAAGTAACTTATTTCTTCAGCTGAACTTAGCAATACACCTTGTAGAATCAAACCATAATTTGCTTAAGAAATTAAGGGCAATGCAAGACATAATGATTTAATTTTAATTTCTGTTCACAAAGTATTAAACAAAAAAAGTAAAACAAATTTAAATCACTACATACAAATTTAAAGCTTGAACACTCTTAAAGGTACCTGTTTTACTTGAAACACTTCAAATGTTTAGTACCATTTAAGACTGCATTTTTAAAAGTGTGAAATAATAAACTCCTACAAAAATATAAAATAATAGCAAGCATTTTATTTTTAAACATTTGGGGGGACAGATATGGTTTGTGAGTTTTCTACTATTTCTTCCATGTTTCATGAGCTGTTCAATTGAAATGTAGCCATGGAATGCTTCATAGTTAAGGCTCAGGGTCATATGATAACTCTACGTGAATCTAAGCATGAGTAAATGCTTTCAATTTTTTGGCAACAAATCTCACACTACAACGTAGTGAGCCCCTTTTTATCATCAGCCTCCTATGCTGTATAGGGAACTCACCTCACGTATTACACGTAGCAGCCACAAGGAATAAGAATCAGAGTGCATCAGCGTCAGAGTTCCTAAAGCTATTAATACAAAAAACCTTCTCCTCAAGAGAACAGATATGACTCCAATTCAGAGCTGTACCACCTCTTCTGATCAGACCTACAATCTCCTCTCCCAGAGAGCTACTCACCTATCTTAAATCAAGATCTGGAAACAATTCACCATCATGAGAACACTCAGGCGTCTTTCAGTGTTTAAACTGTCATCCCATTTTGTTAATGGCATTTCCCGTAAAACAAAGATTTTCCATTGCCAAATAGCTTAGGCAGTTGGACTTATAAATTTTACAGATTCATAACATACTAAAACCAAACTTCACACATTCATCTTATGCTTGCACAGTACAGAAAAAAATATAAACCACAATAAAATCATGCACAGAACACCAAAATAATATATGAAGTCTGATTTTGTTCAAGGTCTTGAATAAAAAAGTAGTAGTATTAGTAATCTCATGTTGTGGGGTTGGTTTTGTTGTTGTTTGGTTTGGGTTTTTTTCTTTGTTTTTGCTTGTTTTTCTTTTTAAACACATCAAATATGAGATAAATTAGAGTAAGTTTTAATTCCCCACCTTCCCCAAATACTGGTTCTTCAGATTCCAAAGCAATTCTGTGTTCTTAATAGGCATTTATGTATGTATTTATACTTAAATTTTGTATTTCTTTCTATGTAGAAGACTAACTCAAATTCTCAAATTTACCACAATAACACAAAAGTGAATTAATAAAATATTAATATACTTTAAGAATATCCCAGTGTTTTTATCACAGATTATTTCTAGTCCATTTTAAGTTGTGTGTGATACATCAAAATAAATACTTGAGATTTATTGTTCTTAATATTCCAAAAATATATCTGCTTACCATCAGTTCTCTTGCTTCAAAGTCATCAATGAAAATCAAAATTATTCTGACTGCACATTAGATACAAAATTGCACCAAACCCAGATTTAATAAACTCATACTACTATTAGGTATTATGCAGTTACATAAACTGTTGAAATGCTTAACTTTTTAATCTAGCATATCTAGCTAACTTTAGATGTTAAATTATGAATATGCTGAACAACTGGTCATTTGACAGATAATCAAAAAGCACCTCACACAATAACTTCGTATTTTCACCTCTAAGCTTCTGTATCATAATCTATGTGATTCTTATTCATCTGAATGATTCTGTATCAATCATTTCAGTCCTGGACATCAAAGTAGTCAATAACTGGTTCTTCCTTTAATGGTTTGGATAAACCACTGTTTCCACTAGTCCTGAAATTACAAGAATATTAGATATTACATGCATGGAAAAAAAAGATACAAAGTAAACTGAATCACAAACTCCCATAACATCTCAGTGTGCACATACACACTGCATTGGTCAATAGCATGTAGTTCTAAACTAAGTTTTATTCAAAGTATCTTAATGCTCCAGAAAGCCTTTGTTTACTGAATTTTTACAAAAACATATGACCGATTAAATTAATGTACATCAACATGTGTCTGAATGGACTAAATGTCTTTTGGGGTTTTACCAGAAAATGTAATTTACCAGTAATATTTATTACAAAAATTATACTGTACTGAAGACTAAATGTTCAAAATGCCTTTTTAAAGGAAACAGCAAAATAAATACTGTCAAAGTGAGCTGATGATCAAACCTGCTTGCTTTCAAAAGCAAGAGTAACAAAAAATATACGGTCATAGCAAATCCAAACACTGTAAAGATTTTTTTCAGTAAGACAGCATGAGATCTTCCAAAAGATTTTGTAGAATTAAGAATTTCTAAAGAAACTTTACTTCTAGTAATGAAAAATAAATGGCTAAGACCCTCTATTTAATTTTGCTACATAACTCCTTGGCATTAATTAGGGTCACTGAAGACAGGGATCCCACAGAAGTGGAAACAAACAGTATCAACCTATTAAAAACTGACACTGAGTTACACCTTAAGCAATCCTTCTAGAAATATGTTTTGCTCTAGATGCTTAGCTCTGAAACAATTTACATTTTTTCAGAACAGCCTACTTTGTATTCCAGCAGCACCTACCAAAAGTAGTTACTGCAACATTAAGCAGTCCCTTTCTGCAAAAGGTACTTGAACATAACTTCAGATGCTCATCTGCAAAAAAATTTGGGAGGAAAACACTTCTAAAAGGTAAAACCTGAACAAATAAAAAGCCACCCATTAAAAAAAAGAATTGTAACTATGAGATAACTACAAGTATCTGAAGCTGGCAGGTCATACAACATAAAGACTGTCCTTTTAAGACTATTCTTAAGACTATTCTTCATCTTATATAAGATGCCTTATATACCCTATATTCA
Organism: Molothrus aeneus; assembly: GCF_037042795.1. Classification (NCBI taxonomy): domain Eukaryota; kingdom Metazoa; phylum Chordata; class Aves; order Passeriformes; family Icteridae; genus Molothrus; species Molothrus aeneus. The sequence goes on from NC_089646.1 coordinate 55,599,954, forward strand.
GTAATTCTTACTATTTGACAAAAATTGTAGGTCACCTTTAATCAACTGTGTAGTCATATATATACAAGAAAAATACATTTAGTACCAGTCCAAATAAATAATTTTATGCCAGTAAGACACTGGTTAAAGGTAAAAGAAAAAAAAAGAATCCCAAACCTCCAAAAGAGCACTCTCTTCCCAACTATCTAATATTTATTTTAAAATAATTTTAAACCCAAATTATATTTGTTATGCTACTACTCATATACCGCACAGCCAATCTCACATTTTCTTATCACTTCATTTCATGCTTACATCTGTGGAAAGAACATCTTAATGCATACTGCAAGCTCCAAAGCAGAAAAAAGGGGAAAAAGCAGACGCAGAGCATAAGAAGCTGAAGCTCAGGAATATGTTCCTTGGGGAACTCAGCACAAATTGAAGAATAAGGTTTTAAATCCAAATTCCTTACTTATCTGTTTGTTTGTAATGAAGAAGAGGAGGTGCAGGCCTGCTCTGCATTTCTTTATCTAGCACAGAAGTTAAGGTATTGCTTGGACAAACGGATTTCCCTCTAAAGAAATAAAAGAAAGAGTATTTAGTTCAATAGGAAATCATACTCATTAAGAAGCTGGGAATGAGTAATATTTGTAAGTAGCAATTTTGGTATCAGAGCTCACATTTGTCTTAAATTGTCTATTCAAATATTTCATTTTCCAGCCATGGAGATCAACACTCCAAAAAATACATTTTCATTACCAAAAATCTATCCAGTATTCTAAATGTCTCTTCACTGCTGTCTATAAAAGATGCAGAAGCAGCTTACTAGATTTGAGCATTGGTACCCAGACTTCTTTTCCACATGTGAGGTCCACAACTCTTTTCTACTATGAAGTGCACTAAATGATCAACTGTTAAAATAGCAAAACTGGGATACTTATACTCTAGGGCAACATATCTGTTCTTTCAAAGAACAAGATATAAATCAGAAGGAAGAACTTAATAGCTTAACTCAGCACCACAAGAACACAGTTCAATGAATCTTTACAACATATCTAAAATTTTGGAAACACCTTCTCAAATGCTGGCAGTAAATAATGTTGAAGTCATTGATCACAGCACTCTGCTAAAAGGCACTCTCTCAAACAACACTGCCTCTTCCTTGTAAGCAGTTCTAGGTGAATCAGATCAGAGGAAAAACACTATGCATTAGAGTAGGCAAATTAAAAAATCAGCTTTTTCTGTCCTCCATGCTAATTACAATCCATTATGTGATTGCCACCACACTTGTGCCTGTCCCATCTGCAGTGTAAGGGTCACCCCACAGCTATGGTTACAGGGCAGTATGTTCTCCAGTATAAGAGGACAATGTACTTCAGCGTGTGTATACTTATATTTTTTAGGCAGTGACTCACACTCAACTTCAGCTGGCAATCTCTGCCTAAAGGCTGGAGAAAGAGGAAGGATATATATATATAAAAATAATAATAATCTGGAAACACACAACCCCCAACACCCAGGAAAAAATAAAAAAGTCCTAGAAAGATCTTTCCAAAAGGCATCTAACTGAAAAAAAAAATCCAAATCATTACCAAACACACTATCTTTAATAGGTTGTGGAGATCTCTTAAAATTTCATCTGAATTTACGAGCCACTTTTCAAGAGTGAGTTTGTCTTATTTCACTTGGATGATTTAACTGCAAGACTGAAAGAGCTTCCACTGTTAGCATCTATTCCATTCTCAGTTTCTTCTTCATCGCATCTGGGGGTAGATAAGCCTGAATAAATTAAAATTCTTAAACCTCATCAAGGTCAATTTTTTACCCTTCTTGCACTTTCTTCTAAACCCATGCTACTGACATTTTCAGACCAACCTACTCCTTGTACACTAAATTAAACTGCATTCCTGAAAGGTTTTTATTGCGTATTAGAAAAAAATTCTTCACTCAGAGAGTTGCCAAGCATTGGAATAGGCTGCCCAGGGAAGTGGATGAGTCACCATCCGTGGAGGTATTTAAAAGATGCATAGGTATGTTTAGGGACTTGGTTTAATGGTAGGTAGACTTGACACTACTACTGGACACAATGATCTTTTCCCCACCTACATAATTCTGTGTCAAGTACTAAATAAGGACATTTCCTCCTTATTTACTTTATTCGTCCATTTTAAAATATACTCCTCCAGATAATGAGATTCTCTGTGTTTGGTAATTACATTAACTTCCTACTCAATGAATACCATCATATGCATCTTGTATCTTTCAAAATTACATACTGAATAGGAACAATGCTGCAAAGCAATGGGTTGCATATTGTTTTAATTCCAGAAATGTGCACATGTTGAGTTCCATGCTTTGTCACGTACTTGAAAATTCATACTTTTTCCCCACTTCCCTGAGCAGTTGAAATCTCACATCAGTATGCAGATGAATGCCAATTCTATTTCAGAGCTTACAAAAATTATGTATTTGTCTTATTTCCATTATCTTCATCGTTTTTGTTTAATAATATCTTGTTTATATCAGTCTGTATTTAAGGGCAAATTTTTGTGATATTGTGGCAACACAGATGAAAAACTCCACAACATTTCCAAGGTTAAGTCCACTAAAATATTAAGTGGTGATTCCTGAGCCCCTTTCAGTATTGTTTTAAACTGAGTACTGACATTCTATTCCAATGAACTACAAGATCTTACAAACATAGGTGACCAATTAAAAAAGCATTCCCATCTCCCCAACAGTTAAAGTTTTCATTATTTGGAAAAAAAGTCACTTGTCACAGGCCATAATTTTTTCAAGATTATATTACGTTTACAGGTACACTGTAACAAGTATATTACAGTCCTATCAGTTGAAAACAGGTGATTTTCCTCTCCTGTCTAAAACAGTTTAAAAGTCCTTTTCTCCCTTAGCGCTAAGCCTGCCATATAAAGTCAAATGCTCACACTGCTACTTCAGTTACAACACAGCTCTAGAGTTCTAAGTGGAAAAAGACAACAGTGGTAGATGGGAGGGTATTCCGCTATCTTTCATGTTTATCAACTGTGATATGCAAAAACATGGAAAGTAAATTGCCTGGAGGTAATTAAGCAAAAAAAGAAGGAAGCCTAGAAAGGCCTTCAACAATTAAAGTAAGTTGTCTGTCCTTATTTTAGAATATCAGACTATATCTCACTTGTATAGTAAAAAAGAAAATAACTGACAGCTCTGAAATGCTGGGAACAGAACACTTGGAAGAATACATGTGGCAGTAATTTCTACTAATTAGCTAAAAAAAAATCTTCCTGAAAAAAGAGAATGTTCCTGCATTTTAAGAAAGTAAATCAGCAGTTCTGCTCTAAAGTTAAATGTTCCCAGGATGTAGAGAGTTAATATAGCAAACTTTTAAAAATCAGAAGGGATCAAAGCCTTGTGAACAATCAGAAATGACCCTGGAACCAAATTTGCTTTGGTCACTTTGGTCATATTAAGGCCTAGACATGTTTTAGCTTTGACAAAATTTAGCATCCGTCAAAAAAAAAAAAAAAACAAAACCAAAACAAAAAAAACCCAAACAAACAAACAAAAAACCCAAAAACAACAACAACAAAAAAACCCCACAAAAACCAAAACCAAAACACCCCAAAAAACCCAAAACCCCAGCAACAAAAAACACACCAAAAACCCACAGGGGATTTAGAGACGAAAATCTATAAACTTACACTTCAGCAAATTTAACACCACCTTCTGTATGCATTGGTGGCACACTGATTGGTTAAAGGAAAAAAAAAAAGATGAAACAGTCACTCACATTTAGCCCATGTGGAAAAACCCCAAACAACTGAATTCAACAATTCAACTAAACAGATGCACAATAGGAAAAAACCCCTTTGATTAATTAATTACCAGAAATAAGAAAGAAAGCAGACCCTATCTAACCCATGGTTATCTATCATCAGCTTTGAAAGAACTGTTGATATGAAAACAGAAGGCTCTGCCAGTATTTTGGACATTTTGATATGAAAGTTGCCATTCTTCAGTTCATTAATTTATTCTCAAAGTAAGGAAAAGAAAAACCAAGTGCCTGCCTCAAGCAACAAAGTTGAGATGACACATTTTTAATGTCAGTACAGGAAAAGCATGAATGTAAACCATCTGCTGATTTTAAGGCAGTGCTAGTGCTTACAGGATAGCCTGTTGTATAAAACTGAAATGTGGGAATCATGACTCAATTTGTCTTCTTCAAGACTTCAAGCTCAATTTTTGTAACTACAGGATGGATCAGCATTGAACTGTTTTGGTATGAACTACTACAAAATTCTTTGTCCACCAATCTGTTCAGACTTATTCCATGTAGTCTTGCAAAAATGCACCACCATCTTTCAGACTGAGCAGATTTTTCTGAAAAATGTCTCCAAAAACCAGTAGCAGTTGAGGTGGAATAATGAAGCAAATGGCTCTTTAACAATCTCCTGATTGTTTAAACTTCATATATTCTATGTTAAAAGCTTTCCAGAAGCAACACATACTATTCTCAGGGCAAACAATTTACAACAACATTTAAGGAAAAAAACAGTTAGAAAAAGATGCAGCTTTCTTCTGAAGCAGGACTGCTGTTAAAACCACCTTGGCTGGTGACCAGTAGCAGTATTTGTACTTAAATGTACTGGGATGTGCAGCGTTTTCTTTCTGCGATGCAACTGCCATGATCTAATAAGGATGTTCCATGTGGTTACAGGGGGTTTAATTTCTTTAGGTCTTTGATTCTGCTGATTTTGTATAGTCTACATCTAGGTATCCATTTCAAAACCATTTCCAGACTAACCTTACTGAAAGGAAGTTAATTCCTGGGAGAAAAAAATAGCACAGGACATGTCAATGAAACTATGACAGCATGTGGCTTTCTCCGTGAGAACCATGTGGGACATTGTCACCTTCTTGAGAAGTCCCCTTGTTCATGAGGAAAAACTGAGCCTAACATTCTTCCTGGAAGTAAAAGGAAAAAGATCGGTCTTACAGGAATAACTGCCCTCAAAACCACTTCTAGGATTTCTCAAGTCCAGACAAGCTGCTTAAACACTGGCCACTACATAAAAACAAGCAGGCACCCCTTTAACAGGCTCTGGAATCCAGAGTTATTTGGAGAAGGAGGAAATTTTTACTCATCTAAGTAAAAAACTTTAAAAAAACACTGACAGGTACAGTGAAACACAAGTGTGTACTTAGAAAAGAAAGTTTTACCCTTCTCATCACAACAGTCTGGATATTACTTCTGAACCTTGTATTGCAACTGTTCAAAAGATGGTGACTTTCTCTGTGCTGCCAACAGGCAAGCACAGAGAAAGGCACTTGAAAGGATCCACTATGGGTCTTACACTTCAAATGACACCCAGAACTGTAATTCAGATTAAGCTTAACAGTCAGTCAATACTGGGAATGATCTTCTCTGTGGTTATATGGGCAATGCTGCACACGAGTGATTCTAATGCAGCTAATATGACCAACTTTTACTGATGGTGATGGAGGCAAAGTTTGTCCCTAGATCTCTGGAATAGGAAACAACCTGGTTGGAGGAAGCTTTTTTAGCACCAAGGAAACTTTCTCACCCTTCTAACGGACTTGTATAGGGATATTAAAATTTGAATGACAAAATACTGGAGTGTGAAGAGAAGGAATGGTCTTTTTGCCTGAATGATTTTCATTTATTTATACATGAAAGAGCCCATGATAGAAATACAAAGGCATTGCTGAGATAGAATGAAACAAAACCATTTTGACTTTCTGGTGATTACTAGCTCTGGGAGTTGAAGAAGCCATTGTGAAATACTCAAAAATATCATTCTAGAACATGAGCTATTTTTCATGTGAGGCTACAATGTTTTTTATATTTTGAAGAGGTGGCAAATAAAAAGAAAATTAAAAGAAGCTTTGGAATAATCCATTAAATTAAGAAGTACTGGTATGCAGCTGAAGAATAGTCTCAGCAGCTCATTCAAGTGTCTTTTAAGAGTGGCAGTAATAAAATAGAAGCATTTGCATTCTGCGCAGTACGCTACTCCCTGAGAAACCCAAGAGAAGAAAAAGTGTGCAATATGTCCTAAAACCAGAGGAAGGCCTTCCACTCTCAAGTTGCAAAATATCCCTTTGGTTTTAAAGCATAATCATCTGCCCTGCTCCTTTTATCATCTTCACTAATTTCTCATCTGCCCTCCTATTTCTTTATTATTTTTTTAAATAGACATTTTTTACATATGAACTCTTTGCTCATCTTCCTTTACTTGAAACAAAAAGTATCTTACATTGTAAGATCAAAGTAATGTTCCATCTCTCTTGGAAGAAATCAAGATTGTAGCTAAGCTACCAACTGATGAACAAGTTCAGGAATAGCTCATGGCACTCTAATAGCATGGAAGATGAGAGATTTCTTACAACTGCAGTCAATATTTACAGTTAAAAACAACTGGTTGTTAAATAGTCACAATTTGACAGCACTAAACTAAATATGCTGATGAATAAGGAGCACAATCAATGAAGCTCTGATACAAGAAGTCTTCCCATACTATGTCTTTAGTCCAATCACCTTAGTTTTTTCCTAGCTGTATTCCCTTAATTTTCTTTTCTACAATGAACTGCCTTCTGTGAGTGTTCTCCAAAACATTTCATTTTTGCTACAAAATCTCTTCCATTTGCAGTAATTCCTGTTCCCTCTTTGTCCATTAGCTAAAGAGAGAGTATACTCTGTGATAGGTTCATATAGATGGAGAAATATGTTACAATAACCAGATTTTTTCAAAGATGGTGCAAATTTAAGTATAATTTAAGTATGATTTCTCAACCCAGAAATTAGTTTTCATAAAATTTTATTACATACATTATTTTTGATACCTCTTTCAAATCTAGCTGATGACCAATAGTTACTGGAAAGATGAATGGAAAACAATCTTGCAGAATATTTTCTTAGCTTTTTTATTTCTAATGGTGTTTTCTTCTCTGCAGATTTACTTGAGTAAATAAGCCCATGAAACTATTAATTCAAAAACTGCTTTAAAAATTATTCTCCTGGAAATTACTACATTTTGCAAATTGCACTGTAAATAAACTCCTTCTGTTAAGTGATAAAAAAACCATCCAATTAGTTAAACTATACTGTAAAGATTTGAAAGCAACAATGAATTACATACTTCACTGCAGTGATAACAACATTGCGCTTTGGTTCGTTGTCATAGCTCACACTTTCAATGCCATAAACCTGAGCTAATTCATGGATGATTCTGCGGTGATCTCTGTTCATTGGTGGGTAACAATGACTCTTCTTTGTGTGCTTGCCCTGAATTCAACAGAAAAGGTAAAGAAAGAAAAAAAAAAAGGTGAAGTTTTCCTTCAGAAGAGCCAGGGGGAAGAAAACAATGAAAAAAGTGTTTCTACCTCTAAAATTTTGCTGTTATGACAAAATCAATACCACAAATTGCTAAGACCTCTGTATTGACAGAAAGCTCATCTAAAATTATTAATTTAATTCCAAAATTAAAGTGTATGTTTTCTGTTGTTTCCATCACCTCAAAGTTTACACATGCCCACATAGGGGTATATTTTAAGTTTGAAATATAAATCCTGGTTACAGTCATTCTACTTAAATTCCAAAAAACAACACAAAATTATTTTTATCAGAATTTTTTTTTTATAAAATGATCTGCCAGGTTCACATCAGATCCAATTTCATTTTGTAGATTGGCTTCATAATGCAAATACTGCAGATAGCTACAAAGATGTCAAATTTATCAATCACATCCCTCTACCAAAGAAGCTATTTATCTGAAAGTTACTCATGTAATGTCACCAGTAGATTCTTTATTAAATAAAACCCCAATGTTCTATTTTTTATCTGTTAACAAAGACTGATAATGCTTGATTCAGCACTGATTATTATATCAACAGTAAAAGAACAAACAATAAAGCAGGGCCCTATGAGCCCATGACCTTAACAGCTCTGGCACCTGGAGGACCTCCTGCCCATCCTTCTCCACTGACCTTTGTGTCTCCATGTTGTTTCCCTCACAAGCTTTCACCTCCTCCTCTTCTCTAGCTGGAATCAAAACAGTGAACCCACCTTTGTTTTGATTTCTTCTTAAATATGTTATTGCAGAGGTAATTAGAGATTACCATCATTTCTAATTGGCCCAGCCTTGGCCAGTGGCATGTCCATCTTCAGAGCCATCAGGGATTGGCTCTGCCAGACACGGTGGAGGTTTCTAGCAGCTTCTCACAGGAGCTACCTCTGTGATCCCCTCTAATATTGTTTTAACTTATTCATCAGTGACTTGGATGAAGGGGTAGATTTCTCTTCAGCAAGTTCACTGATGACCCAAAGCTGGAAGGAGTGGCCAACACCCCAGAGCGTTGTGCAGCCCTTCAAAAGGATCTCAGCAGGCGGGAGGAATGGGCAGAGAGGAACCTTCTGAAATTCTTGGAAGGCAAGTACAGAGACCTGCACTCAGGGAAGAAGAACTTCATGCACCAGTATAGGCTGACCTGCTGGAAAGCAGATCTTCAGACAAGGATCTGGAGGTGCTGGTAGGCAACAAGTTGTCATGAGACAGCATTGTGCCCTTGTGGCACAAGGCTAATGACATGGTACACTAGGAAGAGTGTGACCAGGAGGTGATGAGAGGTGATCTTGCTCCTCTACTCAGCCCTCATGAGGCCTCACCTGGAATTCTGTGTCCAGTACTGGGCTCCTCAGTACAAGAGAGGAGTGAAGCTCCTGGAGCAAGTCCGGCAGAGGGCTACAAAGATGACAGGGGACTGGAGCATCTCACAAACATAGGCTGAAAAAGTTGGGCCTATTGTGCCTCAAGAAGAGATGTCAAATAGGATTTTATTTATTATTATTTCTTTTGTCAATAAGTATATGAAGATAGAGTGTCAGGAGGATGGAGCCAGGCAGCTTAATAGTTGGCCACTTAATAGGTGGCCACTTAATAGTGCCAACCAACAGGAAAAGAGGCATTAGGGAGTAACTGATGCACAGGAAGTTCCACATGAACATAAGAAAGAACTTTACTGTGCAGGTGACTGAAGACTGAAACAGATTGTCCAGAGAGATGGTGGAGTCTCTCTCACTGGAGATCTGTCTAGATGCAATCCCATGCAATGTTCTTTCTAGGATGACCCTGCTTGAGCTCGGAGCTTGGACTAGATGACCCCACGGGGCCCCTTTGATAACTAGACACAGACTGACTCATTTTAGTCTTTCATTCTAATGATAAAAACAATGGGCAAGAACATTAGACAGATGGATAAGCACCAAGATTGTTTAAGAAATATCATCCATAATTTTTTAAAGGAATAAAGTTAAGTAACTGTCGTTAGGGCCTAGGGAGCTCAAAACTATGCTTTTTACAGAAGATTAGCTCCTTCTTGAGCTAAGGGCAACTGAGGATAGTATAGTTTACATGGTCCTTTGCACCACATATACTGGGTCTTTCATGGAGTAGCAGCAAGCTATCCTGACATAGCTGAATGTGGTATCACTGAAAAACATATGATTGTGTCTGTGGTATCAACCTCTCAAAGTATACTGGAGTCTCTTAAACACTGTGGCTGAATCCAGGTTTTCTTATAGAAGAAAGAGGACAACCTTATGCACTGGCAAATATAGGAAGGTATCCAAAAATCTGTGAGCAAGTTCCACTACAGGGATCAGAAGTACCTAGGCTTTCCTTCTCAAAGTCGGAATGTTTAAACATCATCTTTAACAATATTTTATTAATGGAGATCCAAAAATTGGTGATAAGCCATTGATGCATTAAAGCCTAGCACTGCTTGAATCCTTAAGAAAGGTTTGGCAGCAAAGTAATCCTGAACTACTAGGTCTCCCAAAACTTTTGTTCTTTTTACAATAAACTGTGCACTATATTGGAGCCCAAACAGATCTAGTGTCAACCCATAACTATGAGTATTAATAAAGTTCAGTAATATCAAACTCTTATATGAACACTGACCTTATTCACAGCTTCCACAAGCATTCTCATTTCCTTCTCAATGTCGCTGACAAATTTTATATCCTTCCTGCAAGAACAGCATTCTAGGTTAACAAGGCAAGAGAGTGAACAAAGATAAAATATCTTTCTATTTTGTAGTATTTTTCAACAAGAACAAAATGAAAAAACAAGAACACAAATGACTCAAGCAAAAGCTTCATTCACATCAAAAGACTGTTAGTGTGTCATCACTATTACAAAAATAATTATTTCCTCTTCAACAACTGTAACCAAGAATAAAATTCTATGACATGGTTCTACTGTCTGACAATACAATTCTACATTTTCAAATGAACAACATAGATTTTGAAGTTGCCATTTTGGTGTTTTTAAATTACGTGTCATTAATTTACTTAATTACAAGATGTGATGAGACACAAAAATGGGGATAGGGTAAACAAAGTGGAGTTCTTTTCCAAGACAAAGTTCACTGATTTTGGTCTTCAGTTCCCCTAGCAAAACAAATTATGAAGAATTCAAGAAGCGGCATAAGGCTATTGGCAAGCAAATAAAACATTCTTGATGTGAGATACTAAGGATTTGTTTGAAGTATTTTTTGGTAACTACCTTCATCACAGTACTTTGAGTCTTTCACGTAAAGGTGAACTTTGTGCTCTGTTCTTAAATAAGCAAGTAAACTAACTTTAAAAGTAAGGTTGCTATTTGTTAGGCCACCATCCCCATGGGGAAAAAAGACTACATGAAGATTTCATATCTCAAAGCTGGTTAGTAGTAAGTAATTCTTCAAAACCCAGGCAATATTCCATACCAACACAGTACTACTTTGTGAATGACATCAGAATTTAACCAGTTAAGAAGTGCCTACCAAAGCAAGTACAACTATCTTTGGTAGATGACCTACCAAAGTTCTGGGTGCTGAAGTCAATGTAGCATCAAGACCATAAAAATGGTCTCAAACAAATGTGCAAAATGTCAACACTGAATAGCTCAGCAACCAACAGCACTTGATCAGATACGATGGATTTAGCCCATCACTAGTAAACAAACCTTCCAGGTTTAGCAAGAATACACAGGTACTGAATGTAGCTATGAGAACTCCTTGGTCTTCATTAGACAGAAGTATAACACTGGGAGAACTGGAAAAAGGATTTGAATTGGGTAGAGTTAAAAAGAAAGAGATCTCCAGACACCTATGGTGTGAAATACAGAGTCAGCTCATGTGGCATCTCTCCTTCTCCAGTAGTTTTAATTCATCAAATAGCAGCCTCAACATCATCAATGTCCAATTGGACACTGATATTGTGCTGATCTATCCTCCAACTTCATGTCAACAGATCAACCTGAGCATTTGCTTACTCTCTGTATGTATTTCTGAAGTTTCTTAGAAAGGTCAGTGCTGAGGTGTCCAGCCAGTGGAACTGTACCCTCTGATCTGTGCTCAGTTGGTAGCCATCTCCATGCTACAAGATGGATTCCCCTCAGCAGCAGAGTATCTCCTCATGTAAAGCTATATGGTGGAGAGACTTCTTTTGACTCCTTATCAGATCCTGACAAACACATCAGCAAGATTAGCATTACCATGCTATTCCTGGTGCCCCCTTCTCCTGCCACTGTCCTGCAAAGGAAACATATTATCTTGGTAGGCTTACGCTCGCTTATCTTCTTACCTGGAGTTGTACTGCATTTTGGGAGCTTTAGGATTCTGTAATTAAAGATTACACCTCAAAATCAGGAATTCCTACAGCTTTCTCAAGTTTTCTTCATTTTTAGGTAAACATTTCTTTCAGCTCTTGACAATGTATCAGCTACACAGATCAACTAATTGCCTAAAGAAGATAATATGGCATTCTAGTAATGACTTTGGTAGCTGCTACCTTCTTGAGGCAATGACTCTGAATGCACAGGGAGACAACTCTCATGTTTCTCAATCATTCTAAGATCCTGCATATAACTTATGCTCTGTAGAAAGCCACAACCCTTGAACTCCTGCATTACTGGAGTCATGCACTCAAGCAAGAATAAATGAATCTGTCAGAAATTATTCAGAATACTGAGCCACCTGAAAAACATACTGTAAAAGATACAATATCTGGATCTCACCATCTTGATGGAAAGACAAATCTTTTGCTAGACTACTGAGACAAAAGATCATCAGGAGCAGTCAAGGAAGAAAATTCATAAAGCCAAAGATTCACAAATTGTTGCTCTTGTATAGAGAGCTATGTTACTATAAGTAGAAACTCATTTATCTGTAATACTACATAAATGAAATCCAGTAATTCAATGTACAAAGTAATTGACTTGAAGATTAACAAAAACTTTTGCTTTAGCTATGACTCAGTAAGAATAACCATGGTGTATTTGTTTATTGTAAATTACCAGTGTAAAGAGGGTACAAAAGAAACACAAGTAAAATCACAGAAAGAATGAGGAATGTGAAAGCATTAAGGCTACTTTTCAAGGTATCTGTTCGACCTTCTGCAGTACAGTGCATGATCCTGGTCAGTTCTGTACATGAAAGATGAACACTTGCACTATGGGTAGTGGCTGGTAGAAAGATGAGACAGAACTGTTCTCCAAAAAACCACAGTAGACTATACACACAATGCAAAACTTTCCTCTTCTTATTGTACTGAAAGTGTGTGCTGTGTTTTCTGAAGAAGATGAAGCGAAACATATTCTACAGACAACTAAGAGAATAGTCCTTATAAAATACACTTTTAAATGCAAATACGAATAAAACAGTAGCCCACAATGAAAACATTCAGCTCCTATTTTGCAGTAGGTTCATCAGTTGGAAGTAAAGAAGATGTAACTTACTCTTATATTCTGAATGTTGCTTATGTAAAATTTTCACTTATTTCAAAATATCAGCAAATTAAATAAAGGATTTTCAAGTAGCAAACATCCTTACAAAACAATGAAATTTATGCAGCATTAGAATACTGGAGGAAGAAGAAAACATACTAAGCTGTTCTACAAAACTTAGACCTGGTAAAAACTAATGTCATGCCTACAAACACAAGAGTAAAAACTCTCAGATGACACATCACCTCAACATCTTTTAAAAAATGTGTCTGATCCCTTCTTGTCATTCCAGATTACAAAGTATTTATTGGTGTGGTGGTTTTGATATTACCTTGATTTCCCATTGTCTCATTTTAGGATGCCTCAGTCTAGCAACTCTCTATGCAGTCACACTGGCACAGGCTTTGCTCTGCATCCAACATTTTAATAATTCCATTTCTTTTAAAATAAAAGCAGTATGGCAAAAAAAAATGGGACCTGGTAGAAAGAACAGTAGGCTATGATAGTCTAAATGTTATAATTATAATAATAATTTCATTATTTAGTCATCACTTTTGTCTTTGTTTTGAAATGGAGCACTGAAGTAGAAGTTGGTTCTGAGTAAAAGCAGTAGAGATGTGAAAAGTACAGGTGAGAAAGTGTAAAATCATGTTACCATTTTAAATCATTCATAGTGAGAAAGGTGTAAAATCATGTTACCATTTTAAATCAGATTACTGAAAAAAGTAACCTGTCAGGCACTTTTTACTTTTCAGGTTCTCATTTGGGAGGTCCTGAGAAGTGCATATCAACTTCTTTGCTTTAACTGCCTTCTAATGTCAAGGCAGCTATTTTTAGAAGAGTAAATAGAACTGTTCTGCACTTTCCATCTTGCTCTCAACACTGTTGATTTATGACACCTGCCATCATTAAAACACATACCTTGCATCTTCTTTTAAAAGGTCACTGTACTTTGGTCCAGAAGAACGGATGTTAAAAGGATCAGAATTATCATCTATTTCAAGAGCTTCAGCAAGGCGCCTGAATTTGAGGGTAGGAGAAAAAAACCCCAAAATATAACAAAACATAAGCAAACAAAAAAAAACCCCATATAAATCCCCCCAACCTTCCACATGTTATAGAAGAATTAAGTTACAGGTTACTAATACTAATTAACAGCTTGCAAAATAGAAGGTCTGTACATTTGAAACTACTCATTTAGAGCTAGAATATTCTAGCAAGATTTCTGATCATTCAATATAGATCTTTATAACAGGAATCATCTCCACATTTATCTGTTCTCTAGGTCATGAAGAAAAAGATTTCTTCTCTACATAGCATTGCCTTTCCAAAACTAGACTACTTCTATTAAAAAAAAAAAAGGAAGCAAGTTAATTTCCCACCTGTTCCTCTGAATAGCTAAGCATTCTTCGTCACATTGCAACCTGAATTATGAAAGAAAACTAAAATTAGAATCACTGCTGCCCCTCATACTTTTCAAACTGTAGCATGTTGGTGTCATATTATCACAGCCTAAAGAAGTATCAAGAACATGTGAGAATATTTTATCGTATTAGAACAGACAGAGCTAAAAATAAACAAACAAGCAATAATCAAAGATCTTTGAGCACCCAATCTCTTCTCCAAGTCTTGAACAGGAGCAGCAGTTACCAAGGTTGTATAGGAACTGAGGAAAAAAGCTTCTGAACTAGATGTTATATTGGTAAATTGAAAGTGAAATAGATTGGTATAGTTCCGCAGTTCCATCCTTGAGGGAGGCCCACCAAGAGTCAGAGGACTCACATGACTCCCACTGTCAGGCAATAGGAGGACACCTGGTGGATGAAGGGGAGTGAAAATGGGTCCCTACTCGGGGAGGTAATAGAAATTCCTCCCAACCCCCATCACCTGCCCAGGTGCCAATTCAGAATAGGTATGAGGCTCTGGATCTAGAGGGTCAGCCAGATAACGTAGAAGAAAATTATCTGCCCAGCAGGCCTCTCAATTACTCTTCTTCTATTATCCATTCCAACGGACCACCACCTCTGATATTAATAAAATAATAAGGGTAGTTGTAGTGGGTGACTTCCTTCTGATGGGAACAGAGGGCCCCATATGTCAACCAGACCCATCCCACAGGGAGGTCTGCTGCCTCCCTGGGGCCCAGGGATATTACTGAGGGACTCCCTGGGCTGATTCAGCCCTCTGATTATTACCTACTGCTGATACTCCAGGTTGGCAGTGATGAGATTGAAAAGATGAGTGTCAGGGAAATTAAAAGGGACTTTAGGACACTGGGTCAAGTTGTTGATAGGGCAGGAGCACAGGTAGTGTTATCCTCAGTCCCTTTGGTGGCAGTGAAAAACATTGAAAGGAAGAGGAGAGCCCACATTGTCAACAAGAAGGTCAAGGGTTGGTGTCATCAGCAGAATTTTGGGTTCTTTGATCATGGGTCAACTTTTGTGGCACCTGGCTGCTGAAACTGGATGGGCTCCATCTCTCTGTTAAGGGCAGAAGGATTTTAGCTCATGAACTGGCAGATGCCATTGAGAGGGCTTTAAACTAGGTTTGAAAGGGGAAGGGGATGTAGCTGGGCTGTCTGGAAGCAGGCCCGAGGGTGGTAAGCCTGAGTTAGGGGTGAAATCAGCAGCCCAGCTGAGCTGCATGTACACTATTGCATGCAGCACAGGTAACAAACAAGAACTGGAAGCGATGGTACAGCAAGAAAGCTATGATGTAGTGGCCATCATGGAAACGTGGTGGGACAACTCACATAGCTGGAGCGCTGCACTGGATAGCTACAAGCACTTTAGAAGAGACAGGAAATAGAGAAGAGGTGAAGGCGTGGCCCTTTATATTAGGGAGGCTTTTGATCCCATGGGTATTGAAACTAATGACGACGAAGTTGAATGCCTATGGGTAAGAATTAAGGGTAAGCCCAACAAGGCTGACATCCTACTGGGAGTCTTATCATCCACACGAAATGGAAGAAGAGGCGGACAACTTATTCTGTGAGCAGCTGGAGAATGTTTCAAGATCACCAGCCTTTGTTCTTGTAGGTGACTTCAACCTACCAGACATCTGCT
Source organism: Molothrus aeneus (assembly GCF_037042795.1). Taxonomy (NCBI): domain Eukaryota; kingdom Metazoa; phylum Chordata; class Aves; order Passeriformes; family Icteridae; genus Molothrus; species Molothrus aeneus. The sequence goes on from NC_089646.1 coordinate 55,615,786, forward strand.
GGGAACTTAATACAGCAGAAAAGAGGCAGTCCAGGAAGTTTTTAGAGTGCGTGGAGGACAACTTTTTGTCACAGCTGGTGAGTAAGCCCACCAGGGGAGGGACTGTGTTAGACCTATTGTTTACAAACAGAGACAGGCTGGTGGGAGATATGGTGCCTGAAGGCCACTTGGGGCACAGTGATCATGAAATTAGAGTTCTTGCTATTTGGTGAATCAGGAGGACTTCAATAAGACTTTTACACTGGACTTCCAGAGGGCAGACTTTGGCCTATTTAGGCGATTATTTAGAGAGTACCTAGTGAAGCAACCCTAAAAGCAAAGGAATTCAGGAAAGGTGGGTGTGCTTCAAAACAGACATCTGGAAGGCAGAAGAACAGACTGTTCCTGTGTGCCAAAAGATGAGTTCACAAGGCAAATGTTCAGCCTGGATGGACAACGAGGTTTTGAAAGGACTTAGGAATAAAAAGAGGATGTGTCATCTTTGGAATGAGGGTCAGGGCTCTCAGAAAGTATTTAAGGGGGTTGCTAGGGCATGTAGGAAAAAAATGAGGGAGGCCAAAGCTCACTTCAAACTTAATTTGGCAATTTTGTAAAGGATAATAAAAAATGTTTTTACAAATATACTAATGGCAAAAGGAAGGGTAAGACCAACCTTTGCTCTCTATTGGATGAGGGAGGGAACTTAGTAACTGCAGATGAGGAGAAGGCCGAAGTATGTAACGCCTTCTTTACCTCAGTCCTTGGTGGGAAGATGGCTTGTCCTCAGGACAACTGTCCTTCTGGGTTGGTAGATGGTATCAGGGAGCAGAATACCCTCCCTGTTATCCAGGAGGAGGCAGTCAGAGAACTGCTGAGCTGCTTGGATGTTCATAAATTTAAGGGACCAGATGGGATCCATCCTAGGGTGATGAGGGAGCTGGCAGATGAGCTTGTGAAGCTGCTCTTTATCATTTACCAGCAGTCCTGGTTCACTGGTGAAGTTCCAGATGACTGGAAGTGGGCCAGTGTGACGCCCATCTACAAAAAGCGTGGGAAGGAGGATCCTGGCAATTATAGGCCAGTTTAGCCTGACCTCAGTACCCAGTAAGATGACAGAACACTTTATACTGAGCATCATCATGCAGCACTAACAGGACAGCCAGGGCATCGATGAGACTGAGCCAGCATGGATTTAGGAGGGGTAGGTCATGTTTGATTAACTTGGTCTCTTTTTATGACTAGGCCACCCATCTGGTGGATGCTGGAAAGGCTGTGGATGTTGGCTATCTGAACTTCAGCAAGGCCTTTGACACTGTCTCCCACAGCATACTCCTGGAGAAGATGGCAGCCCATGGGCTTGGACAAGAGCACTCTTTGCTGCGTTAAAAACTAGCTGGATAGCCGGGCCCAGAGAGTGGTGGTGAATGGTAATGCATCCAGCTAGTGGCCAGTCAGGAGTGGTGTCTCTCAGGGGCCTGTGCTAGAGCCAGTTGTGTTGAATATTTTTACTGATGACATGGATGAGGGGATTGAATCTTCCATTGGTAAATTTGCAGACAACACTAAGCTGGCAGCATGTGTTCATCTGTTGGAAGGCAGGAAGGCTCTGCAGCAAGATCTGGAATGGTTGTATGGATGGGCAGAGTCCAATAAGATGACCTTTAGTAAGTCCAGGAGGAGAGTCCTGCATTTTGGCCACAATAATCTTCTGCAACCTTACAGGCTGGGGATGGTGTGGCTGGACAGTGCCTAGGTGGAAAGGGACTTTGGGGTACTGGTCAACAGCCAGCTGAACATGACCCAGCAGTATGCCCTGGTGGCCAAGAAGGCCAGCGGCATCCTGGCCTGTATCAGGAATAGTGTGGCCAGCAGGACCAGGGAGGTCATTTTTCCCCTGTACTTGGCACTGGTGAGGCCACACCTTGAGTACTATGCCCAGTTCTGGGCCCTCAGTTAAGGAAGAACATTGAGATGCTTGAGCGCATCCAGAGGAGGGCAACGAGGCTGGTGAGGGGCTTGGAACATGAGCCCTATGAGGAACAACTGAGGGAGCTGGAGTTGTTTAGCCTGGAGAAAAGGAGACTCAGAGGTGACCTTATCACTCTCTACAACCTCCTGAAAGGTGGTTGTAGTCAGGTGGGGTTTGGTCTCTTTCTCCAGGCAGCAACTGACAGAACAAGAGGACACAGTCTTAACCTGTGCCAACAGAGATATAGGTTGGATATTAGGAAAAGGTTTCTTATAGAAAGAGTGATAAAGTTCTGGAATGGTCTGCCCTCATAGGTGGTGGAGTCACCATCCCTGGATGTGTTTAAAAAGAAGATTGGATGCCATGGTTTAGTTGAGGTGTTAGGGCATGGGTTGGACTTGATAATCTTGAAGGTCTCTTCCGACCTAGTGATTCTGCAAATAAAGGCTACCTACCACAGTTTAGGTATGATATTAGGAAAGACTTGTACAAAGAAAAGCCATCTCTGGTAATTTCAACTGTTCAAGGAAATAGCAGTGTGTGTCCACACAGAAAGATATGTGTTAGTGACTACAACACAATAGCAAAAGTTCTTAAGTATGCTGGGACTAGCTTTGGTACAGGAAATCATGAAGCAAGTATATGGGAAATGTCATTATTTTGACTTTACACAATATAGAAGAACATTAAATTTTAACACACATAATAGACTGACACTGAAATAATCAAATGCAATACAAAGAAAGAAGACATGATAACAGAAATAAACTAAAACCAGAGATTAGGGACTTCAAAGGCAAATACTTCAGTAAGTCAAGTTTCTGACAGAAGGATGCTGGAGAAAGTTGACCACTTCATAAAGGAATCATACATCAGTAAAGGGACAAGATATTTCAGTCCTAAGGAAAACTTACGTCACAAAATTAAAATCAGGTTTGTGGTGCCAGCCAGGATGACAACACCAAAGCACCAATCAAACTGAAATACAAACATGAAAACTTCTAAAACAGGTAATACAAAAATATTGTAAATAGTTAAGATGCTGACTAGGAGAAAATATGGCCTATCAATAATCCAGAAAGGAACACTGGATTGCTGAAACAAAAGATAAAGTCTATTGCCCTGTCTAGAAATCTTGAAAAAATGCAGAGGAACTCCAATGAGTTGGCAGAGTAGGAAAAAAACTCTGAAACCACAGTTGTATCGTCCCACACTTAATTATAACAACCAACCGTACAATGACAGAGATCTCATTCTACATGAAAGAAAAAACATGAACCACCACAGAACTGCAAAATACTCTAAGCATATTGCTAAAGTAGAGTCAGACTGGTACTACAGCTAGCATTTTTATAACCATAATAGTATATTTTGCATGTCACCTATGCTTCAGGTACACACAAAGGCTTCAAATATGTTACTACACGTATCTCCTTACCTGGCTTGCTTCATTTCTTTTTTCGTAATAAGCCTACTGATTTCCACTGAATCCCCAAGCTGTAGATCTGTTAGCTTAGTTGCTATAGATATAGCAGCTATTCTGAAAAAGAGAGTGGTAGATTTCATTTAAGACAACACATAAACTTCTGAAAAGGTATATAAGGGTGCAGATTTAACATCTAGGTGGAAGAAGTAAGACAGACCTATCTTTTTCTCATTAGATTGGAATTCTAGTTCTACATCACCAAGTTTTAGGAACCTAATCTAGTTACATAAATCAAGAGTCTACTCTCATCTCCCTCAACTAGAAGTAAAACTAACAAATGGACGTGCTTCTTATGCAAGTTGAAATTAGGCACGGCAAATACTCTTTCTCCTCACTTGCTAATTATACAAGCTACAGCTGACCATATAGCTCTAACTATCATTTTATCTGATTTTTCCCTGTGTGCAACTAAAATCTTTAAAGTGAATTTATAAAGTACTTAAAATTTACTTGGAAAATATGGCTAACACAATCCACAAGGAAAGGACAAAATGCCTACCAAGATCATTACCATTTTCTTTATAAAGATTCTCCAAATTCCCTTCAATAACAAGTCTTCCCAGTCTCCTTTGCTAAAATTTGCATAACTAAAATACAGAGCAATTTTTTAGGGAAATATCCCACAAAATTTTCAAACAAATTCCTAAAAATAAAACATTGTATCCTCTTGAACTAGCTTTTCTGTTACATTAAAATAAAAGGATATGTTTGTTTCTGTATGTTTATCATCACATTCAAAGACCAACCACCTATCAGGAAAAACGTTAATCATACTACATAAAACAAAAAAATCACTTAGAGGCACTTCATATTAATCAGCTGATGCCAAAGTCTAGATAATGGGACATTAGATGATATGAATCATTTGTGCCATATGTACAGATATAGCAGCACAGGTATTTCCTGTTTCCTTGGGCATTCTTTCACCAACATTCACTGATAAAGCCCAAAGCTGTTTTATCATTTCTCTAAAATTTTTGAGAAAACTTGGATACTCCCCTAATTTGCTGACTTTTACTTTGCTGCGGGGGTTTTTTTAGGGTTTTTGTTATCATTGTTTTGGTTTGTTGATAGGTAGGAAAAATGGCCAACTTATCTCCACAAAATTAGAATAATCTTTCAGGAACCTGAACTGCTGGAGTTATCAAACTTAGCCGGCACGTTACTATCACAAGTCAAGAGTAATTTGTAAGCACATATGAACACATTTTAACTGATACAAACACCTGCTTCAAACAGAAGAGTTTCTCTTCCTCTAGATTTGGGCTCTGATCAGAGAAATAAATACATATGCATTCACTTTACACATGCAAGATCTTTCATTGGCTTCAAAGAACCATTTTCCTTGCATGAATATTTAGGCAGTGCCCGAGTTATAAAACAGCAGAGAAAGAACTTCAAAAATCTGGACTTGTATTTTATCTTCTGAACTTATCATTAATGACAAGCAATTGTCAATTTAAACTGGTATTCCAACATTAAGCCAGTCTTCTGATTTGTATTCATAGTGATGAAAATACCAAAAAAACCAAACTTCTGTACATGTACCTTGCATTCAACTAAGTACTGACTACAACTTTTGTTTCTAATTAGCACATTTTTCTCCTTGTTTTCATTAGGTAGCATTGAGTACCTAAGCTAAACTATTTTCTGTCAGAATTTGAATATGGACAGCGTTCAGCAGAAACCAAGCACCATACCCTAAGCTGGGCTAGGACAAAAAAAACCGCCCTCCAATACCAGTTCCAAATAAACCCATCACTAAGAAACCTTCTCTGAAAGACAGGAAGAATCTCAGACTTTGGTTGCCTAACAAGTAGGATACAGAACAGAATTCTGATCATATACCAACTCTTTAGACTAACTTTTTACTCCCTTTCAATCACAGCCTAAGAGTAAGACTTTTAAAATTATTATTATTACTGTTTTGCTATATTCATTTCAAAAGTTCCAAAGCCCCATTTTTCTTCTTTTCCTTGTTCATTCCTTGCTCTCTCTCCTATGAGAGAGAAAATTAAGTTTAGACACAGGATCTGGAGATTGCTGCAATAAATACAGCTGGGTAGGGCTCAGTTTGCCCAAGATTAAAACCCGAGATTTAGATGCCAAAGCTCACCTGCCTAAATTTAGCTATTTCAGAATTACTTTAAATCACTCTTCAGCATCCATCATCTCTACTGACTAGGTTCCATCATACAAGATCGGAAACTTGAACAGCAAGTCACACATGGACTGCAATCACCTACATTTGGGAGCCTGAATCTGGAGTCGACAAATTCATCTGTACCTAATTGCTCTGTGTGGGTAGAATAGAGTTCCACATATGGAAGAGTCAAGCTTTGACAGAATAACAGGAAAAAAACAAAAAAAGAGTTCTAATACAGCATAGCTGGTACAGAAGCTCTGGGAAATACCACACCCCCCTCCCCCCCGCCAAAACCACCACATGTCAAAGTACAAAAAAGTCAAAAGCTTGTGAACTAAATATATTTAGTCAAGTCTAACCACCTGCAATATAATCAAATTGTGAAGCAGTAGGTCCAGCAAGGAATTGAAATAATTATTACCATACCAACCTTTGATATGTATTAGATGCTTCGGAGCATATCATACTTTCCTTTCTTCTTCCACACTCACACTGAAGATCAACCTGCCATATCACAGAAGTGAGCAGCTTTTTAAAGTTTTGTCTATTTACTGCCATGGACAATTTACTGCCGTGAAGGATATAAACTTATTCATTTTAGATGGCCTATTTTAGTGGAATAATGGCTAACTAAAAGTGATGAATAGTTTTATTTTAAAAAAATCAGTATTTTAAGTTTAGAGACAAAATGTTAGGTTATCAATATACAAACACGTCACAACTGTTACTGGCTGATAATTAAACCATATAATTCATCTCTGACTTTGCAGTGAATTTTCTTTAGGTCTCTAACCTTTGCACAGCAGGATGTTGTCGGGCAGTGTGAAGAAGGATGACATGGAGCCATACACGGATGATTACAATATAGCCTTGGAATAATACATGGCTGTTTACATTCTTCATCTATAAGACATTCTCCTTTATGACAAATTCTTTTACATTTGTGCATTCCACATTTTAACATTTGATTGCAGCGAAGTCCACAGGATATGTCAGTGAGATGACAAGGAATATTACTTCGCAGCTGAAAGAGGAAAGGAAGAAGATGACAACTAACAGTAAAAATTATCAATGGAAATCTCAAAGTGCTTTTACTGTTCACATTTTCATTGACACTGTCCACATAAGAATCTTAATACTAAAAGATCTTAGGTCAAAGAATGAGTTTTGTTTTATACTATAGTCCAATAAAGTTGGTTTGCATGCATATAGAATAAAGATATACTTCTCCAATTTAATCACCTTGAACTCCAACTCCAGTAACATATTCCATTTCAAAGACTACACAAAAATCTAAGCCTACAGTCGTAAAAAATTGTTAAGTATTCAAAACCATTAATTGTCCAGACTTACTTCATGCTTGCCCATACACCATTTCTGAGTGAGATAGGTACAGGGGGGACATTTCTCCTCACTATGACATGAATGGTACACTGCAGTCACAGAAATACAAAAGTCGTAACAGTTTTATCAGTATACTTCAGTTGAATGCATTAAAGAAGACAGTAAAGACTATTAAGCATGAGAGTGCAAAACTACACAATTTATGGGAAGGATTATGCATCACAAAAAATTATGATGCCAAGTGTTTATGTGAATAATCTCTATACACTCTAAATTAAATAGCAGGTAATTTTCTAACTTGTGAGTAGGGTTTTACTCTCAGGCAAAATTTGTCAGAAACTGTCTGACCCACATTACTTATTTTGTGATCAGCCAATTAATTTCCAAGAAACATAGATACCAACTGTTCCCTAGATTATCCTACTGTTTCAATACAGCACTTGATCTTTGGAATACAGCAATTAATGTGTTGTGACTAATAAGAAAAAACACCAGTGTTTTTACCAGTGAGAAGTACCATTAGTAGTTTTCATTGCAAGTTTTTAGCTGGTTGGCTTGGATATATATTTTCAAATAGACCTATGTACACTTTTCTACATTTTGATTAAAAGAACCCCAAATTAAAACAAACAAACAAAAAACCCCACCACACAACAAAACCAACCAAACAAAAACCAATAACAAAACTCCAAAAAACCCCAATCAAAACTGAATGCCTTGACTTACCTGGATGATCACAGTCATGTGGCCTGGTGCATGTTTTTTTACACTCTGGTGGCTGAGTGCCACAGGGAACAGGGGGGTAAATCACAGATTCACCACAATAACAAGTCAACTCGTCAAAACCTGAAAAAAAAGTCAAATATAGCATAATGACTACATCTATTTGCATGTTTCCTCTATGAGAAATCTTTACGTAACATGCAAATGTTTTATTCCAGCTTTGGTTTTTAATATTAAGCAGTAATATCTGAAATTAGCGAATTTATTAGCTTTTGTTGCTTCTACAAGAAAACTAGACTATGAAGATATGGTTAAGAATTATGCTTTGCTTTTGGAGTGGTTCTTTCACATCAATATTTTGAACCAGAGCAAGCAAAATGCTCATGTCAAGTTGAAAGCTCTGCTGTTCTACCTTTGATTTAAAAAGGGGAGGTATCTCTTGAATTCCCTTCCAGAAGGCCCATCATCGAAATTTTGTCTTCCAAATTTCCTGACATCACTTTTTCAGACTGTTGTTAGATTTTGTCATTTTGCCAAGCCCTGAATATAGTATTATAAAGATTCCAAAGAAAATTACCAAAAGACAACAAGTTTTCTTTATGGTATTTATTATTACATGGATCCTCATAAGTGCTCATTATGAACATGTCCAAATACTTCAAACCCAGCTTTGTATGTTTTGGAAGTTCTCTGTCTCAGGCAGTACCTATTTTATTCTGAGTGCATTTTTTTATCTTCTGTGTTTGGGAAACAAGTTTTAAACTCCTATAACATCCAAATCTCAGTAATAAAGTGACAGAAGTACTTACATACACCACCTCAATGAAAACACTGCACAAAAATTAATACAATTCACTGCTTCTTTTAGACTACATAAAAACTGGAAAACTGACTGGAATACAAACTACAGTTCAAACAGATAAATGCTTAGAAAAAACAGAACACTAAGAAAACATTTGACATCGTACAGAAGGAGATATGAGAACAAAAAGAGAATATGATTGGTCTATAAGCAAAGAAAGAGGTAGTGGAAAACAACAGAAAATGGTGGAGGAGGTAAGAGAATAAAGGGGCAACAGAAATACAAACCAACAATTTTAACCTGAAGAGGAGTGTGTTAAGAGAGCTTTGGAATTCAGCAAGTTCCCTAATTTTAACTCTGTAATCACAGGATTCTTCCTTCCTAATCTACCAAAGCAAAACCCACTGACCTCCCAAATGTTCCTACTGTCCCACTTCTACAGAAATTGATAGCTGCTAGATCAATATGCAGCTCCACCCTAGGGTAGGACTGAACACACATTCCAGAGAGATGAGACACACAATATATACATAGCAACAACATGACCAGATACACAGACTAACACAAAGCCAACCCAATTATGAGGTTCAAGTAAAGAGGAATACCAATAGCTAAGTCCTCTTCCTTCTCTTCAGCTCATAGGACTGAAGCTTATTAGTGAAGACACACACATACACACAATCCACACCAAATTCACATGCACACCACATTCATGAATCTGAAATACTAGCACAGGCTGTCTAATATCCATGCCTGAACAGACTCCTTTCCCAGGTACTGGCTGAAACCTTGGGTATTTCCAGAGGCAGATCTACTCCTACTAGCTACTCAATCCAGCTTTGAAGCAAGCTTGTTAGAAAATTGCACACAAACCCTCATCCATCCATGTGCTGGCACCCAGATCAAGGAGTCCTTATAACTTATGATCCCATTCTCCAGCTATTCACACACAGGATACATCAATCTGGTCTCTCAGTTGCTAGCATAAAGACTATGTGCTCCCATGACGTGCAGACAAGCCTCCAGCTGCTGGCACTCAAGAACTCTCACACACTGAACAGAGAATGAGACTACACTGAAAGATATTAAATCTTAACTATGACAGGATAAAGAATGGACATGAGGTGTACAGATCTCTATCAGGTAAGTAAGTTGACCAACAGCTTCACTTGTGCAAATGGTGTCTATTTTGCCTTCACTCCATTTGTCCACGCATCCACTTGATTCCTCCCAAATAATGTAACAAAATAATTTTTCCCCCATTAAAGTGACTTGAACCTGGCTGGATGCCCTGCACCCACCAAAGCTGCTCTATCACTCCCACCCACAGGCAGGGGAAAGAAAATATAATGACTTGGGATAAGGACCAGGAGAGGTCACTCACCAAATACCATAATGTGAAAAACCAAGATGCCACTTGGGCATACTAACTGAGTTTATTTTTAATAAAATCAGAGGAGGATAATGTGAAGTAAAATAAATCTTAAAAACACTTCTCCCCTACCCCTCCCTCTTTCCCAGGCTCCAGCTCCTGCCCCCCAGTGGTGCATGGTTCAGGGAAAGGGGGCACTTGATCACATATTTTTCCCATTGCTGCTCAGGGAGAAGAGTCCTTCCCTGCTCCACAGCTGGGTCCCTCCCATGGGGAGCTCTGCATGAACTTCTCCAACAGGAGTCCATCCTGCGTGCAACAGTCCTCCACAAACTGCTCTAGTATAGATCACTGTTCCAAAGGGTGCAGCCCTTCAGGCAAAACCTGGTCCTATGTGGGTTCCACCAGAGTCATAGGTCCTACCAGGAAACCTGCTCTAGTGCGAGCTCTGCTCTCCACAGGTCTGCAGGTCCCTGCCAAGAGCACAGCATTCCCACCAGTTCACAGCCTCTTCAGGCATCCACTTGCTCCAGCGTGGGGTTCCTCTGTGAGCTGCAGGTGGACCTCTGTACCCCTGTTGACCTCCATAGGCTGCAGGGCCACAGCTGCTTCACCATGGTCTTCCCCAATAGTGGCTCTGCTTCAGCACCTGAGCACCTCCTCCCCCTCCTTTTTCACTGATCTTAAGCGTCTGCATAGTTGCCTCCTCTCCTCTCTGGCTGCAATTACATCTGTTCAATATTTTTTTTTACTTCTTAAATATGTTTTCACAGAGGTGTTACTGTTATTCCTCATCAGCTTGACCTTGGCCAGTGGTGGATCCATCTTAGAACCAGCTGGCATTGACTCTGCTGGACATAGGGTAGCTTCTAGCAGCTTCAAACAGAAGCCAATTCTGTAGCCCCTTGCTTCCAAACCCTGGATGCAAACCCACTACAGCCACTGGCCACTCAGCTACATCTGTACCCAAATCTGCTACTTCTGCTATTATTAGTGTGGTTACATCAGCATCACAGCTACCTGGCCTTGAGAAACTTTGTTCTCAAAAAGGTTCCCTATACCTCACTCATTCAATTACTTGTGAAGCTCAGACATCTCTCACCCTTTTTGGTGAGGAACAGATGTGAAATTTCCTATCTGAAACTTCTTTCACTTTTTCAATGATTTTTGCTACGTTCAGAAATTTCTCAAGTCTGGTTATTTTTATGATCTGTCCCATCAGTTAAATCTCAGGCCAGATCCTACTCATTTGCCCATGTATTTTAAAGTAAAGCAGTTAGTAAAAAAACCTGCAATTTTTGTCTAAGGAGACTAAATTACAATAAATTACAGCAAATAAGAATGCTAGGGTGAACAAAATGTTAGAAGAAAGAAGTAGAAAGCAAAAGTAGAAAAGATTAGAATGTCCATGGAAAGGAATGTCCTGTGGAAAGGAAGTATGGGAAAGAGTAGAACTTTGCTGTCCCTCACTACAGGCCTTGAAACAACCTTCCAAGGTCTTTGGAAGACCTGAATGTTAGACAGCTACACTGGTCGCTTGCTATTGATGAGAAATGATAAGTAAAGAATCTTATAATGAGAAGTCCCTTAGTTGCACTAATCAGGATAATGGGGACAGAGTACAGAAAGGTCTGATCCAAAGGGCAGAAACACAGTATCTGAAAACTTTTTTTTTCCTAATGCACTGTCTCTAATGCTGACATTATTTATTGTCCCCAAGAGATGTATTCCTGTTTTGAAGTAGACTGTGCATGCATAAAGAAACCCTAGCACAAGAAAGGGACCACACTTATCAGCACTGAGGAAATTACACAGGAAAGCAAAGAACCTGGGAAGCACACAGAGGTGTAGATGCACTCTAGTATTGCACCCTGATGTCAGTCCTCACTATTCCTCGCAAAGGCAGTAATGGTGATAACAGCAGGGACAAGAAATCCAATCTAATGAGTAGGCAAATGATTTACAGCTGACCATACCATGGTATTTGATACCATGGCTGATATAAACCACCTGCAGAGTGTTGGCTAGACAGGTTAATCAGAGTCAAGAATGGCCCTTGGGAGTACTGAGAAGGACTGACCACCAAGTACAGGATCAGAATCATATAGGACCATATAACATATGCCTCTGTAATCTCAAAAAGCAGTGTCCAGAGAAAGCAGGTAAGAAATCTTTAAAGATACTGCTTTACCTCTGGACAGATTCAAATGGGAAACTTAGGAATACAGAGGTTTAAGCCAAATTACCATAATACTCTCGTTCCTGAAGTACATAACTGCTTTTCCTGTATTCAGAAAAAAAAATCAGCATGGAAGATTGACCTCTAGATTTTATCACATTCAACAGTGGAGCAATTTACAGTGGAGGCATCCCATTTAACAATGGAGGCAATCCTTAGGTCTCCTTTAATCTGAGAGTGAAATACAATCCTCAAAAATATTGCAGCAATGTGGATAAGTTTAATGACCTTAAATATTAAACCCACAGAATTCAGTGAAGAAAAACAACTGGTCAGAAAAATCCATGCATTCTGACTCGACTAGACCAGAAGTTACTAACAGGACCTCTGAGACATTAAGATTACTATTTTCCTTTGTCAAGAGAAATGTTTGCACACAGAAATATTTATTTTTCTAATGAGAGATGCAGTCAACACATGCATCATATTCATAGGCTATTAAGACAGACTACAATGCTTACTCAAGCACAGTGAGCTTCAGAGGCTCTAGCAACTACTCTTTCCCAGGATGATTCCATGAAAAGTTGGTCTCCATAAAATGGAGGTCTTTGACTATGTCCCTGTACATGTAATACAGGGGAGACACATGTACTACTGCAGCGAAGCTGCTTCAATCTGTAAACAGTATCCTTACAATCTACATCACCTTTCTCCTTTTTCACCAGTGTGAAATAGATAACATTAACTGCCTAGAGCTATACAGAGATATTAATGTATTCCCAGAATAAATGACAATTATGTATTTTTGCACATAACTCACTTGTTTGCCAGCATGTTTGACAGCTGCCACGATGGCAGGGTTCTTCACATCTATGAAGCCCACAGTTGAGTTTACGACCACAAACCAAAGAGCACTTATGTTCTGTGTCCTAAGAAATGGCAAAAAAGAAAAAGCAGAATTTACCTATAAGCCCTATTGGTTATTTTTTTCTCTTTGAGGTTCCAAACTACTTCTAATAATAGATAGACAAAACTGTATAGTGCAAAAAAATAGCTTAGGCCAAATCTATACAGCTTTTCCATCAGTGTATGAATACACCATTTTTAATGCAGATTCTGTTAAGACTTCTGTTACAGACACAGCTACAAGGCTTACGCTTCTTCTATTAAGTAATATGCTTTCCCTCTCCATTTTCCCTGGAATCACTGCATTGAGAAAAACACCTTTACACTGATTTAACTGCATTTAGGCTGAAATTTGGCTTTACTTTTATAATGATACCTATAAAACAAAACTTGCAAAATAAATGCACACACACAAACTTTGTGAGCATAACCAACAAAGAAAATAGTCTTTTTTTCTTTTGTATCTTTCCATTTTTGTGTGTCTTCATTCTCTATTAACATCACAACCAAAATTATACACACATCACATAAAGCAATTTTATAGAACCATAGATACACTCACCACACAGCAAACTTCATTACACTTGTGTCGTCCACATGATCTCTTCTTGTTGCATCGCTTGTCACACATGAATGTAATAGCAGCTATTAAAAAAAAAATCCCCCCAAATTCCTAACTTTTAGGTCTTTGCATATGCTGAGAATAAAACCTGTAATTACAGTATTATGCTAAGGCTGTTGCAGGGCATGGTCTAGGAGAAACTAACACAGAGTAAGCCAGCAAGCAAACTTTTAAACTACTTGCTTTGCCTCACAATTATCCCCATGTGGGCACTTGCCTTTCTTTAAAGAAACTCTTACTCGAAAGGATTTTGGAAAGCAGAATTCATGAAGCTAGTTAATTTCCCCTTAACCTTCACACCATAAACTCCACACAACAGAACAAAGAAAACAGGATATTCTGATACACTGAAGTACCACAAACGTCCAATTTAAGACTACTTAAACTGGGGTGGTTTTAGCTGTTTTAGTCAGCTAAAAACAACTACTGCTATATGCTCATGAAATTACTGCTAGCAAAGCATCCTTATTACCATAAACAGCTAACAAAAGGGAATCACTTCTGGATTCCATAAGAGCAAAATCTTCATAGACAAAAGGTCAAATTAGAAAATAAGGATATTACTCCCTTATGTATCTTGTAAATAAATACCTCAGTAGACAGGGGTCAATAAAGATTTCACTGAGGTGAATTTTGAGATGTTACATCCTGAATACCAAGAAGCATCAAATGGGAACAAAGATGATGCAAAGATCATCACCATACAATGTGAAGTAGAATCAAAGCTTGTATTTCCCCAGAAACATAGGCATCAGAGTAAAACTATTACACTGAATCTGAGCTGTGCAAGTTGACCAAAAGTTATACAGGATGATGGGAGAGTAGGAGGGGGATGGCAACCTATTGAATATGGCAGGTGGTGTAAGAAACTGTTCAAAATAAAACAGACATAATCTTTGAGATCAAATGTGAAGAAGTCTTTCCTTATGTAAAAGATTAAAGAAAACAAAGTATGTTTATATTTCAAACCTTCTCCCAAACATAGCAGCATGACCAGTACCATGAACAAGCAGCAGAAATTACCAACTTGGCATGGAAGCATGGATATAAGATGCAGTACAGATTAGCTATTTGCCAACTTTGTTAATCAAACCCCAAATTACTATGAGCTGTGATAATTTTTAAACAAGTTTACATTACATATGTATCATTATCTTGTACCTTTATTTCTGAGAAGAGCACATGGGATTTCCTAGGAAACAAAAAAGCAGCCATTAGATTAAAATAAATGAAACAACTGAAACATACTTATCTAGAAAACATTTGGTCACATGAAAAAAGTTATACACACTCAGTTTTCATGTGTATAACACATCTGTATACAAAAGTTAAATAAAAACTGGGAAAAAAAATCCTCAGATCTTTTAACACAGTATTTGTTCCTTAAAGATTCAATACCAATTTTTAAAAAATGTAGTTTTGTATTCTCCACTTAATTCAGCAGTTTTAAGTGTCACTGTAAACTGAGAGAATCAGGCTTGTCCCAAGAAACCAGAAATCTGTGTGATGGAAACCAATAGAGCTCTCCCAGAGAGTACTGATAGGAGTGCATAAATTTCTGCTTTGACCAAACATCCCAAAAACGCAAGTCTGACAAAAGAAAGGAAGAAGCCTAATGTTACGATCTACAAAGGTGTACCTAAAGACCTCAACATGAAAATAAAATGTGATGGATGAAAATAATGTTGTTGACATTTGAAGCATTCACAATAACTTTATATTCTAAGCTGTCATTTCTGAGTATTACATTTTTCATAATTGATTGAAATTATCACTGTAGTTAACTCTTTTTATAGAAGCGTCTTTCTGGTGTGTGAGAAACTTCATAAACTAAACCCAAAACATCACTACTTTATTTCAAGATTCAAAATGCAATCTAAAGCCTTCTACGCCATAACTACCTTCAGCAAACTTCTAGGAGAAAGCATTTCCAACCGCTAGCAAACTCTCAGTAATTTCAATGCACCTACAGACTTACATATATTCAGAAGCCACCTCTACTTGCAGATGATATATAACAGGTCAAAAAGTCATCAAAGCTTCTGTGATAGTAGCCAAAAATTTCAAAGCTATGATTAAAGAAAGTAGCATGGTTTAAAAATATAATAATTACTAAATAACAATAGCTGAGGACCTAGAGGGTCACTATATAAATGTACAAAGAACAGGAATCAGTAACAATGTCATTGTTACAAGGAGACTACAAGCTATTACTATAAAGTTTTAATTAGGCTGCCTTTCTTCTCTCAGTTTACTCTTGACAACACTACCAATTCCTTATGCTACAAAAATACTCCAGAATAATATGGGATTTTGCAGAATGTTTACACTAATAGAACTCTGTTCAAACTCTGCCAAAATACTTTAAAAATTGCCTTCATAGTAAAAGCATGTTACCACTTCACAATGTAAGCTAGATACCATCTATCAGTTAGTATACAACATAAGTTTTTGCAGCTAAGGAGCACAGTACTTCTTTATACTTCTTCAGTTCCTTTTTCTCTACAGCTTTAAAAAGCAGCAAAGATTACTCGCTTCTGCGGTTACACACTCACCTTTTTTTTGAAGCCACACCTACAAAAAATATTTGATGTGTGAGAACATGGTCTACAGTCTCCTTCGTGGCAAAGACTTTCACATGTATGAATGAACTCTAGCAAAAATAAAATACAAATATTAAGAATATAAAAAAATCTATGACCATGTAACATCATATTTATTAGGAGCATAACTGGTCAATGATACTAAGCTTATGCACAGCTGAGTTTTATTTCCTTATTTTAAAGCATTATTATGAACACACAGCCAGACTGCAGGCTCTACAGTGGTTTTTAGACTCATTTTGGTTAAAACTCAAAATCACTAATAAAATATTAATTTATTGAAATTAAATATTTAAAGACCACTTTTTGTTTTGTTTCCAAAATATTGATATCAAAAGGGTTAATCTAAGAACAAAGACTGCATCTGTGTACTTTTAACAAAGAAACAGGCATGTCCTGCTTCCAGAGCAAGGACAGAGGGAAGATAAAGGGACTGGGGGAGTAAGTACATCTAGCTTAGGAATGCAAACACAGCCAAAATGAGACCATAAAAAGACTAAACCAGGAGGAGAGTTTTATGGTAATGAGCAATTATAGTATGTATGAGATTTCTGCAAATTTTGAAGCATATGTATGTAATTTAAGTATACAAGCAACACGCTTACAGAGAATTGGAATGCGCGACTCTAGGTGAACTTATCCCGCCTGCAGCTGGTACCGCAATAAAGAATGCCTGCTTCTTAATGCTGCATTGGTGTTCAGGAGTTCTATTCACCTGACTTTTGGTGACACTATGAGACACTTCAAATACTCTGATACAGAAATTTCTAATTACCATAGCTACCACAAGAAAGAGGTTTGCCACATGTTTTTCCACACGATGGGATAGGATCTGTGCAAATTTTACGTTCAACACATCCTAGTTCCAGTAACTTGCTGAGAGGAGTCTGACCACAGGGACAACGATACACAACCTGTGGAAGTCGTGGACAGAGCTGGCAAGGCTGAGGATGGCATACTTGCTTACAGTTGTGCCTCCCACAATTTAATTTTCTGGAAAAAAGAATTATCAAAGAAACAAAATAGAAAACAAGAAAAAAATTAAAAGGGGAATTATCTAAGAGTATCACAGTAAGTTATTGTGAATAGAATGACCTTCTTCTTTTTAAAAGCGTAAGTCATAGTGATCTTACTTGCCACATATATTCTGACATGAGAAACTCCCAAAACCGTCAGAGAATTCTTCCTTTGATCCACACAATACTTCTTTAAAGTTGCTTCCACAGTAACACACTGAAAGAAAGCAATATTCCACAGAAAATACAAGAGAATATCAGTGACAAAACACCTCCAGCAAATACAAAGAGGTAAGAAGTGAAAAATTGTTACAATCAATTTTTAGAAGGATAAAGAAGTTGCTCCTCTTTAGATTTATTTCATCAATGTAAGAGTTTTGTCCTACAGAAGTTGGAATTCCAGCATTAATTGTTTTGATAAAGTGGTACTATGTGCACAAAAAGTTTATTTATTAAAGCAGTATACATAACAAGTTAATTATTACCTTAAAAATGAGAAAATTAACTTGGATTTTTCTGTATAAACTGTTCTATAAAGTTATTTATATACTGGCATGCATACTGAGTCAATTTAATTTCCATTCAAGTCTTGGTTTACAAAATTTTAACAGAAATCATGAGAAGCTTGTTGAAATGTACTCTCCTGTTGCCCTGGAATCCCTGGGTGGGCAAGGATAGGTTTGATTCAATCTGCACAGGGACCCTCAGCCAATGTCATTCAGCTCTAAATGCAGATGTATCATCGGCCAGAGAGCTGGATGGGGCTAAGACCTCAACAAATCACATGTGTAACTGAAGCGCCTATAAAACGAGCTGGAGGAATAAACTCAAGACTGTTTGTCACAAGAACTCTAGAGTGTGAGTCTCTGCCTCTGACCCACACCCCTCCTTCACGTTACACTTTCCTATACCTTCTTCTATTTTTCTTTCATTTACCGTCTAATTAATTCCTATAATTATAGTAAAAAATTCAGTACGATCAGAGGATAATTCAGATAAAAGAGGATTAGTTAGTCCAAGCCCTTACCTAAAGCACAGCCAGCATTGAGATAAGACCACATTACTCAAGTATTTTATTCAGTTGGTCTTGAAAATCCCAAGAAAAGAGGTTTCCCTTACAGCTAGTCACAAGGAATTTAAGCTCATTGTCTCTCATCCTTCACACATGCATAACCTGTCCCTGTCTTCTTAAATTAATTATTAGCTACTGAAAGGCCACTACTCAGCCCTATCAAGATAAGGAAGTCCAGTATCACCAGCCTGTCCTAATAAGGCACATGCTCCAACAGCCTAATCATCATGGCAGGATTACAGCAATAGATTTTGTTTGGTTTAGGAAAAACTGGCACCTGCCTTTTGGTACTGCTCTTTTCCACCCCCTTGTTCTCATTGTATAGGGCAGATATCTGTAAAGCATTTCAGTACTTACCTTGCTGTACTGTTAACTGGCAAGGTGAACATTTTCCTGAGTGGCACACTTGAGTACAGCTGTGCTTTCCACAGTTTAAAGTATTTCCGCATACATTAGAACAATGAATTTTTGTTGATTGACCACAGCGAACTGAATGACTGTAGAGAAATGACAACATAGCCTGTCAGCTACATGACATCTATACAGTATTTAATAAAAAGGGAAAGGCATTTTCAGTAAAAAGTCAAAATCTTCAAAAGGCAGCATAATTTACTAATGAAAGTCTTTAGGAAATAACACCCCTAGTTTTCCTCTTGCTTCCCCTCTTCCACCTCACTAAAGTAAAACACCTCTAACAGTAGTTAGTCTACAGAATTTTTCCTGAAGAAAATGGGGGAAAACAACCCAAGGTGACACTAAAATTTGAACAAATGCATGAACTCATGTTTGCACTGTCAGAAAAGCAGGTATTTCCAATACAGACATCTTTCTGAAGACTTAAACAATCCTAAATCCATTGAACACAATGAAGATAGGGATATGGGCCTTAACAGTGGGTCAGATGACTATGAAAACAACTGGTTAACTGTTTTTTTTTATTAAATTGTCTAAAAATGTGACAAAATCAATTCTCCTATTTTTTCAACTCTGGATGGCTCATACAATGGCTGTAAAACATGTACTTGAAATAATAATTTTAAAACATCCTTAAGTTGGTGATGCCATGCCATACACCCTGGATGCTTATACAGTACCTATGAAATGCTATTTTGAAGCAGGTTTTAAGTATCAAATGTACTATTACAAAAATCAGCAATCTGGTGAAATAATCTGACATCTGCAAAAAATCTGACATCTTGAAAAAAAAACCAAAAAACCCTAAACAATAAAAGGAGGTAATATTACTATGGAAGATAAAATTCAGTCATCTACAAGTAATCCATTTTTCTGCTGAAGACAAAGTGCTTTTATCTACAAATACTGCCACAGAAATTGCAGTACCTTCTTCTGAAAAATTAATATTGTGTAGTATTAAATTCAAACTCTGAGCAATAATTGCAAAAAACCAAAAGATCTTTTTTCCAGAGCAAGAATGTAACACTGAAATTGGTTTATGGCTTTTTTGGTTCTGTAAACAAACACAGGCAAGTAATTTATTACACAGAATCAGTTCTACATAACAAGAAAAAGGGACTCTAAAGACTCAGGCCAACTGATTATGAGTGATCACACATAGTATAGGCAGTACCATATTGCTATTGGCAATGACACTATATGCACCAAACATGTAAGGAAAAGATAACTTTCATGTCTGGGATACACTTCTCTGTATAGTTTCTGAGAAACCCACATTATTTTTGAAATTATTATTTCTGAAATTAAGTAATTTAAGATCTTGTTTCATTCAGATAGAAAAGACGTGAACATTTTTTCTATTAAATTCTTGGAGTCTTCTAGCAAATAAAATTAATAAATACTAGTATGAGATTTCAAAATCGAATCAACTTACAGACTGCTCAAACAATTCAGCCACATGTACCATAAACTGAAAAGTATTTTTTGTTATTTTTACTTTCTTTCTTGAAAAATTAAAAATAACTGCATTTTTTCAAAATATAAAATTCTCCAAATCATTTTAACCACAAATTCAAGTCACAGCTCAGATTAAACTTTGTTCAGCAGATTTTTAATAAACTATAAGAAAAAAAAATTAGTATATAGAGTTTTAAACTGTTCTTATGTTTATAATAACTAAAATTATGTCTGCATAGTAGAAGCATTCTTACCTTGTTTGTCCACATTCACATGTTTTTGTCACAAAGGCTGGGCACGAAGGGCATGGTCCTGGGTGGCACAGACTTAGAAGTAAGTAAAAAAAGCGAATTTAACTTGAGCTTTATTACACTCGCAGAGACACAATCCACCATGACCCAACATCAGTGCATTATCAAAACATTATACAGGACTCCTACACTCACTCCTGCAGGGTGTGAAAGCAATCTTAACACAAGAAAGCAATCTTAACACAAGAAAAAAAAAATTGATTATTACAATTACATCAGTCTCAAAGACCACTAATGTTGAAGGAAAAACTGGATTCCTGCCGCTGTCAAATCAACAGTACTACTAACAAATCAATTCTGCTACTGACACATTTGATATATTTGATTTTCAACAGCAAACATGCATCAACTCAACTGTGTTCATCATTGATAACACCCAAAACAATAATCTTATGTCCAAAGCATTAACATAATTATTTCTTTGGTGATCTTAAATACAACAGAGATAAAAACTTCTCTAATAATTTCTTCTTTTGAGCTGGTGGTTTTATCTTTGAACTTAGCGCTTCTAGTGCCACCAGTAAGAGGTGTTGCTCCTCTTCCTGTAAGGTAACACGTGGGAGACACAGCAAGTCTGCCTCAGTTTTCTTCTTACTGTCAAGGGCAATTTCCTGCAGGTGTCATCAATTCCAGTCCTTTACATATCAGATCTTACCTCCTACTTCAAGAAAAACTAGATGTTCCCTATCTGCATGTAAGACCTTAGCAGGGCACAGACAAGCCCAGGTTTGTGAAATTATACTTAACTATCTAGTCTGCACTCTTCCTTAGCCAATTCCCAGTTCCCTTCATCTGCAAAAACAGCAGCTCTCATTTGGAGCAATTATTACTAGCCGGAACTGACCAGCACAGACATCTTAGCCAAAAGAAAAAACTCAGAAATATCAGAAAACTCCATAAACACAGACTACCCAGTTACATGGTAACTGCTAAATTCCTCAAGGACAGTAACTATAGAAGTACTAATTAGTACACCAGTTACTACAGTCATATGCAATATAGTTAAGTCATGCCTCCAGCTTGTTGACAGTGGTCTGGCTTCCTTTCTTCCTCTACCGCTCCTCCTAGCTGACAATAAGGCCTAACCTATCATTCAACCTATGCCAGCTGTAACAGTAAAGCCAAGCAATTGCACAATAAACCAATTCATAACAATGAAAAATCCCCCATCACATAAAGCAAATCCAAAACAACAAACCACCAAAACCACCATAACCCTCCGCCTTTTAATAAATCAGTTTTATGACACAGTGAAGAGTTGAAAAAGCACAGAGCAGGCACAAGGGAAAAAAAAAAGAAAAACTGAATGGATGCACAGTAAAGCAGGAAGAAAGCAAAATCACTGAATTAATTAAAACTGTACTGTGGAACTTCAGACAATGAGAATTAACATGCATTCTGCAACATACAAGAAAACCTATCTTACAAGAAAACTTCTTGTAAGAGGACTGCACTGTATATTGCACTGTCTTGACTTCAATTCTCACAGACCCACATAGGATTCTGAAGGCTGGATGCCAACTTTTGAACTAAGAATCAGATTAAAGTAAATATGAATTCAAAATACTAGAATCTAGGTCATAACTTGCAAAAGCAAGAAGGCACATCATCTTCAGAAGTCTTGTCATGTTAAGTTTTTTACCTGGTGTATCATTTCTCTCAACACTCTCATATACAAGCAATGCTAAGATTTCTTCCATAACCCCACTCCTAGCAAGCTTTCTGATGATACTGTATCACACAACAGCAATTTATATTGATCACAAATATTTTAAAGTTGTAAGTACCAGTAATAATAGATCGCAGTCTTACAGCAAGATTCCTTTTGTTAGAACAGTATCAGACAATTTTCAGACATCTGAAAGTTTGGACAATGTATGTTTCTGAAACAGTTTTCTGACCTTTTGTTAATAAGAACAGAAAAATTCTAGTAATGCAAAAACTAATGCTTTGAAATCAAACTTCTGACTTTTGAAATAAGTATTCCTTATGCATCCCTACAGATAGACATACAAAAGTCTCTGGTACAATTTAGTTTAGACAGAAGCTACAGTATGACTACAGCTCTAGGACATACTTGATCCATACAACAACAATTAAGATTGAAATTCAGATTTCATTCAGCATAGAGACACGCACAGGAAATGCAGAAAATGCACCTTAGATGATAAAGATGGGTGATACCTTTAGAGTTTTAGTCCTGGTTTAGGGGATTAAGCAAAAAACTAAGTTAAATGACTTGAAAATGTTGCAAACTGAACTCAAAAAGGTTGAAGATTTCAGTATTAACTTCTGTTTAGTGAACGCAGAGGTTTTTTAACTGAACCTTCATTATCTACCATTACCATGGAGGATTATTTTGCAATTTACTGCTGTTGCTCTAGAGAACTGGCATACAAGAAAAGTTGTGAAGATAGATACATCTAGACAGAGGAAAAATTAAACTTCCATTTGCCTGACAGTGAAAGTATTAGATACTATAACAGAACAAAAAGGGGACTTCTACTGCTGTAGAGAAGATTACAGCACCAAAGATCTATGAAGGAAGTCCAGTGACTAAAATTTAAATTAATAGAGAGATGTGGGAAATGGATGTGTAGAGAGTTCTCAGGGCCTGACAGAAGGCCCACACAGTATGCATCTGTATGCAAACTTTGAGATAAGAAATGTTGACTTAGAAATGCCATGGAATAGGACAGATATTGTTGAGAGAGAAATGGAGTTAAAAAAAAAGTTTCAATGGATGGCCTGGCAAATAAGACTAGATACTTTGGAGAAATACAACTATGAAAGATGCCTTTGTACTAGGACTCATGAGAGGCAGTTTTAGATGATTGGCTTTAAAGCACCTACAGCATGGTGTGGCAAAAAGCTGATAAGTCAAGAAACACTTATAGTGTATTGTAATTAGGAAATAGCTGGCTTCTGCTTGTGATGACGTGAATTACAACATCTGTATTGTCTCACCCTTCTCATGAGACTGAAAATGGAATAAAAGTTTTTAAAACACCTCTCAGTTGCCCCATCTCTGGGTCAGAAAAAGGGTATTGTCTGACAGAGAGAAATTTCATTTATTGCCTTTGTAAGACCTTTTTCAAATGCTCTCAAGGCCTTGCATAGTTTCAGCTGGCAGGGAGAACTTCAGAGCCTTAAAAGAAGTTTTGCTTTGTTAAGGAGTTTATTATCCGGAACATTTTATTGAAGGTTAAGCTAGATGTTTCTGTGATGTAGAACCTAACACTGTAAAATAAATGTCCGTGTTTTTAAACTAAAAATGTGAAGAGAACTCACCTTGAGAAGTGTTATGCATGCCATAGCACAACACTAGCAAAGGGTCTGCAAAGTATTCCCCTTTCAAACAGCTGCTTACCGGTTCCTCAGCTCTGCCAAATAACTGTTTATATAAATGGTTACCAATAAATCTGAGTAAATATACGTGTCATGGTTTGACACTGGCACAATGCCAGTGCCCCCATGAGGATACCTTCTCCCTGGTTTCTGCTGTGAGATGTGACCCAGAATAAGCAAAGCAGGCTCCTACTTAGGGAAGAAAGAAAACAAAACTTTATTAACTACACTACAACTATGGATAAAAAGGAACACACATAGGGAAAATGAAAACCTTACAAATACATTTCCTCCTCCCCCCACCAAATTTCCAATACAATACATCTATTCCCCAAATCACCAACTCTTAGTCCAGAACCACCCTTCAAACAATCAATCCTCAGTTCATCAAGAGGAGAGGAGTCCTTCTTGTACCATGGGCTTCCCCTGGAAACACAGTTGAAGCTTCGTGTGTTTCTGTGTCACTCGTGGCACCGCCCGGAGAACATCTGCCATCGTGACCTCTTCCTTTCATGTCCAGTGCTCTCACCACTGAACACGGACCAGAGCTGCTTCTAGGGTTGTCTTTTTTTAAGGATGCTCTGTCCCGATCCAAAAAAGGCACAGTCTCTCCTTAGGGACACCTGTCCCCACAATCTCTCCTTTGGGACACCTGTCCTCCCCATATTTTTTCACCCCCTGGGGCCGAGGGGCACCAACACTGAACCCTCTTGGTTCTGAGGCATTGCCTCCCCCTAGAATGCAGTCTCTGTATCACAAGGAACATGGTTCTGTCCATGGCTGTACAAAAAGAGTCCAGCAAAAGCCACTCCATCATCTCTTTCCACTAGGATTCTTCTCTATTCTTCTACTATCTCTCGCTTGCCCAGACCTCTCTCACACTTGCACATTTCCTTCCTCATCTTCCACTCTATCTCTCTTCTAGGAAAGGTCAATGTTCTGTAAAGTTCTCATTCTCCGAGAAGGGGCTAAAAGCTCCTACAAGCGGCCGGCTGCACCCCCCCCTTCCTCTCCATTCCAGCTCTGCTGCCGGCACAGGCCCATGTTTATCAAGTCTCAAGGTTACAGCAGACACAGGCTGTACACTCTCTCTCGGGGGGGGGCTGCCCGATGGCTCCCGGTGTCTCTCTTTGTCTCTTCCACCCCCGGGCTCAGGCCTACCTCTCCTGGCCACATGGCTTTTCCCCTCCCCCAGCCCAGCCAGCAGCTGGGCTGGGGGAGAGACCTGAACTCTTTCCCGCCGGACTTTCCCGCCGGAAAACCAAAAGAGGAGCTCCCAGGGGAGAGCTCTGCTTTTAACCCTGTGTTCTCAGAGGCGGATCCATGTCCTAATGGCCAGGTTAAATGCCAATATTAAAATCTGAATATCCATTGGCCCAAACACAGGTATTAAAGTCTGAATATCCATTGGCCCAAACCATAACATCTCAAAAAACATATTTCCCGTCAAACCACCACAATAAGATTTATTACTAAACCAGTTGATGTGCTCAGGCCTGAGCAGTAGAGTTGACTTACTAGAGTGACTTACTTACTTGACTTACTAAGACAGAGTTGACTTACTAGATGGATCCCAAGCACTGTGTGACTACTGACACCATCAGTATTATTTAGCTAAAAAGAGATGACCAAGAGCTTATACCCACTGTTTAACACCAAACCCCTGCTTTAAAAACTTTCACATAACCTTCTGTAGTTACCAGCAAGAAATGTATCATTTTAAGAAATTTTCCCAGCTAACATGAATAGAGGCTTTCTTGTAAGGTATTTTAGGGGAAAACCCTCCCAGCCAAGGCCTGGGCTCTGGCCAAGCCCTGGCCCTGGCTGGTCAGCAAGCACGCCATCAGATTCAGGTGTTTCTGTGCTAAAAATACATTCAAGTCACTTTGACTTGCTGATTTGGACCTATAAAAGCTGGACCCACTTTCAGGGCAAATTTGGAGGCCTCACCTACGGGTGGACTCACAATGTAGGATTTTGCTAATTGCTGGGAAGGGTTCTTCAGGTCCTCACTGTGAAACAGAGCTTCCCAGCAACTACGGACTCTGGGTGACGGTGAAGTATTTAGGGAATTGATGATGGATCTAGCTTTCTCAATCACTATCCTTTCTCTCACAAAGTAATGACTAGGTACACTACCTTGCTTATTTTTGCTTGTTGCTAGAGCCAAGCATGTGTTTTATTGAATGTATAATTTTACTTTTGTATTATCTCAATATTCATTGTAAAATAAGACCATTCTTTCCATTGGTGTCTGTGTCCTTTAAATCACCCCTGTCAACTGGCAGTGTAAATCACCGTAACTTATTTTCACCAAAATGGGGTGTGGTGTTGAAAAGGAAAAACAAAACAGCTTTTAGGATATTTGCAAACACAATGACAGTTCTGGTTCAAACCTTATCACCTTATGGGAACATGTAGGAGGAGGGGAAAATGGCACACAGCAAATCCACAATCCAAAGAAATAAATGCTTGCAAGAAGTTCTGAAACCATCTAAACTTAAGCAAGAATCATGAAATAGAGCACTCTCTTGAGGAAAATCTCTGCCCAGACGTACATCATGATCCGGACTTATCATTTGCATGCAAATATTAAAGCCTGCATCTCTAACTCCACCACTGATACAGCAAAAGGGAACAAAGATCCTGCTTGCTTTTTGATACAGCAGATGATGGCAGCCTGTGTCCTCACAGACACTGAAGATTCCCATATGGGAGAAAGAAGTGTCCCAAATATGATGAACATCCAAAACTGGTAACACCGATGTTGAAAGTGCATTCCTCTCCAGTTCACCATCCTAACTTCGAGAGTGTCAAGACATCAATTATCTTTATCTGCATGCCTACTTGTTGCCTTACCTCCAGGACTGGATAATGTCATGGTTTTATTCACATGAAACATAAAGTTGAATGATAACATTTTTAAATATGCTACAACTGGTCACAAATTGGGACTCAATTTTCACAGCTTTTATGCAGATCAGACATTTGGAGACTAAAAATTTGTAACACCCCAATGTCACAGTACTGTCACTACTCTTCAGAAGACTTTCTAGAAGAGAATGCCAAAGACTGAATCTCTGCTGTAGACTAGGACAGGAAATAAGAGAAGACATCTGCTTCCAAGCCCTACAGGAAAGTTTGTCAGGCAACAAATTGCAGTCAGGGAGTTCTCAAAGTGGTTAAGAAGTCTGCTTATTTCTGATTGGGCAAAAGATATGTCCATGAACATATATATGCCTCTCCTGAGATGGAGGCGTGCCACTGGTCTCCAAGAGAATCAGTGTTCTCTTCAGGGTATCAGCTACCTCAAGTGTAGTCTGAAAGTTGAAAGTAAATTAAGAAAACAGCCATAACACTTAAATGAAATAAAACATAAATCTGTATGCATAGATATATAATGCATAAATATAAATTAAATCTAATATCAAAAAGAAGTCTAATTAACATTTCCAGGTATGGGAAACAAATATTAAAAGAATTATTCTGACATTCAATAAAATGTTGAAATATATTTGAAGCAGAAAACATTAAATACAAAGTTCAGAGTAAAGTTCTGAGCTTTCGCAAATCTTGGAAAAAGTGTCAGGCGACAATCTCTTGGAATGGGTTAAGTTTCGGACCAAGAGCAAAACTGCTTCTATCAAAAATTTCCAAAACCAGAAATATGAACAGATGTTAAGGACCAACTTCCATGGAAATTGAATCTAAATACAATAGGAACAACAACAACATTTATGTTTCTGACAAGCAAGCATATTTATACATTGAAAAAAATCATATAAAAAAATCCCATGTAAAACATCCAAAACTGAAAACAGACATGCCCTCCTGTAGTGGTCTGGATTTGTTAATTTAAGATTTTCCTAATTTTAAAATTTCCCAACCAATGTGTTGATGAGTGTGGTGGGCTTCAGTGCTGGCTAATTACCAGTGCACTCATTTCCTGCTGTGAGATAGGATTAGGAGAAAGGTAAAGTAGGTTCAAAACCTTTAAAAGGGTATAAAGAAAATTTTATTAAAAGTAATTAAAAGAAAAAAAAGTAGTAAGAATCAGAACAAACCCTTCAGAACACTTCTTCTTCCCCCACAACCTTTTCTTTCCCACTGATAACCTAAAGAAAGAAAACCTAAAATTTCTAGTTAGTTTACCACCTCTAAAATAGTCTTTCTTTAGTTCAATTAGGGAGAGAAGTCCCTCTTGGTAAGGTTATGAAGACTTCTTCACAAGAGGAAAAAACAGTTCTCTCATGGCTCTCCATTTCATCGCAAATAAGAGACGCCCAGGGAACCCTGTTATCGTGAAGTCCTTCCCATTTCCACAAGTCTTCCCACAGCTTGTCAATAGGCCATGTTGACTTATGGGTATTGTTTTAAAGATGAGTTGTTCAAAGGTAAAAATTCTCATTAAGTATCTCTAACATCATCTTTATCCCTGGGAACAGAGATCTTCTCTTTCTTCTCCTGGGGGCACAGGACTACTCTCTCTTTCTCTGCCCAAACTTCTCATGGGATTACAGCCACTTTAACATCTGCTTATTTTGGCACTGAGGTCTTTACTTGGTATCTATAATTTGAACCCTTTCATCTCCCCATAGTTTCCTCTGTTATAAGGAAAAAGGGTTTTTTTTCCATAGCTTACAAGAGAATTTGAGCTGTAAGATCAAGGCATCTTCCCCTCCCTCCCATCTGGGACTTAAATCTTCCTCACTGACTATGATGTTTTCATCTTGTTCTTTTACACGCTTGTATCTTGTTCCTTTCTCTCACTCGAGGCAGGATTAAAGCATTGAAAGGGTTAACATCCCGCCTGGAGCCCGGCTGGCGTAGGGCTGGGAGTTGTAATTAGGGGGAGTTGTAATTAGGGAAGTGGCTCCGATCGAATCGAATCAGCCAGGCTAGAACCCAGCAACAGTACACCAGTACACCGGGGGTGGGGATGGCTTCTCGTTCCCCCTGCCCGATGGTTGAGGGCAGCTTCCACGGGAGTAAAATCCTGGCACCAGCCTGGGGCGACTGCTGGGCTCTTGGCTGATGGGGGGGGGGGGGATGGGGGATGGGGGGTGGGGTGTAGTTGGTAGTCAGACGTTAGCAAGGCCGGCTCCATCCAGCCCCGCAGTACTCCCCTCTCCCTGCTCAGCAGCCAATGTTGAGGGCTGGCAGGCGGCCCAGGGAAGGGGGCTCAACCCCGCAGCAGAGCCGGCCCGGCCCCATGGCAGGGGCCGCCCAGCCCTGTTACCTCGCTCCTGACCGGAAGGGAAAGAACAAGTCCCCGGGTTTCGTCCGCCTTTAACATGTGTCTTTACAGAAGCCTGTCCAGTTTCTTAGTGGTTCAGCACACTGTCAGTTACACAAAAAGCTTTTGCCTCACTTCGCAAAATTTTCCTCCCATTCCAAACCACGACACTTCCTTTTGCCTCTCTTCACTGAATTATATTAATAAAATGTTAGCAGAACCAATCTGAGTTACATATACTGATTAAAATTTCCATGAGGGATTCTGGTTAAACTATCTGATGGTCTCAACAAATAAAAAAAATACAAATGCCCTTTTATCCTCAACAGTTTGCAAGCCAAAAAAAAAAGAAA
This sequence comes from Molothrus aeneus, assembly GCF_037042795.1. Lineage (NCBI taxonomy): Eukaryota > Metazoa > Chordata > Aves > Passeriformes > Icteridae > Molothrus > Molothrus aeneus. The sequence continues at coordinate 55,645,125 of NC_089646.1, forward strand.
AAGAAACAAAGGAAAGAAGTGGTCTTTCAGTTTAAACAAGTAGCACTAATCCCAAATTAAGATATTCAAACACTTTTTCATGAATAACAGCACCTGAAAAATCTGGTGGACCACTGTATATGTTTAGAGTTACTTTCAGACACTGTTATTTCTTTAGAGAAAATTCTTGAAACCAAGTCAGATAGCTGGTTCAGTTCCTAAAATATGATAGAAATGTAGCTACAACTATTGAAGACATCCTGTTCATACTCTCATATGAACTCACTTTAGACATACCAACACAAAAGCATTTCAGCCTTTTCATTTCTTTCAGGCTTCAGCTGAACTATAAACCTCTGTAGGTTCTAAATCTCTAAGTGTAGTATATGGTAGAGATAATACATGCTATATATGTGTATAAAATATTGTAGAATCTAAGGTATGTCTGTGACCACCTTGGCTGGGAGCAGTCTTATGTTTATTCAATTAGTTCCCAGAAAACATTGAGATAATATCAAGTCTGTTAACGTATGAAAGAAACCTTCCTGGGCCATGATTGCTAGTTTCCTTGGAATGTCTAAATCACTCACTGGGGACCTGTACCTGGGAAGATTTCATCTACCGTACTCAAGAACCACCGGTGTCACTCTGCTACATATGAATACAGGCTCTGCCGAGGTGCTCAGACATCCGTCTGGACACCTGGACCTACCTTTGTCTATTCCTGCACATGTATGGACCCAGTTCTACATGTGAAGAGACACAAAGAAACGTTTGGTCATCCCTGCCTCAGGCAGAATAGACTATATATATAAGCTAACTGCTTGAAGCATTCGGGGTGAACCACTGGGGAAAGCCGGTCGGATCTTGGTTCACCCAGCGCCTGCACCCGGGGCTGACGCTGTCTTGGCTGTGGTGGTTTTTTTTCGAAATTCTATTTTTTTGTTAAAAATCTAACAAATCATTGTTAAATTTTCTTATAAATTTGGCTACCAATTTGATCATTTATAACAATTTGGTGACTGGCCCAACGTGATCTGAAACTGGGGTTCGGGAACCCCTTTTCCACTCAGGGGGCGTCCGCTGATTTCAGCGGCCCGAGCAGAATCGGATCCCCAAAACCAATCAGATCCACAAAAGAGCCATAACCAGAGTCGCAGACTGTAATCGGATCCGTGTGTTGCAACTGGAACCACAGCCAAGGGAGACAGAGGGCCCAATTCTCGGCAAAGCTTGGAAAAGCTCTAGAGAGATTTCTGAGACCCGAGGGGTTTTTTTCACCCGTAAAATTCAACATGCACGAAGAGACCCACGCAAGAAAAAGAACCGTGAGTATTGTGTGGTTGGGTGGAACGCGATCGGACACGTGTGTGAGACATGACTTTGTCACACAGCGAGAGCAGACTCCAAGACTGCAGTTCCACTTTCCCGTGAGGGACGTGGTCAGTCAAGGGGGAAGTGCAAGGTTTTTGCTCGAAACTCACTTGAGCCGGGGCTTGGGGGGAGTCTAGGGGAAAAAACCAGTCATGGCTGGGATCAGGAGGGGAGAAACGAGCCTGGAAACTTCCAGGAATCCATCCACCTTCTGAAACCGGAGGAAACAGGTAAGAAAACAGCCCAAAAGTCAGCAGAGCGGTTCACTGCTCGACTTGGTCAAGCTGGCAGCTTTCTGCGAGCCAGAAAACTCGACATCAAAGAGAGAGATAGGACTCGCGACGGACATCCTGGTGAAACAAGAAAAGGTAAGAAAAATCACAACATTCCTCGAGAAAATGGGTTTGGGAAAGAGCAGACACCAGAAAAAAGCTCAGGAAAAACCCTCCCAAGTCCTGGGAAGAATTCTACCAGAGATCCCCAGAGATAGTTCCCTGGGGTGGATGCTGGAACACTGGGACGAAAACCCACGGAGGGTGGGGAAGTTCAAGGAGAAAATGATCCATTTTTGTATGGAAAAATGGGGAGGGAGGGAGATTGGAAGATACGTGGTCTGGCCGATATTCGGCACATTTGAAACATGGACTTGTGAGTCTTTGTTTGACCACGTGGCTGGGCGCAGCCCACGGGATCCTGAGGAAATCAAATACACCAACACGTGGAGGCATGCTTGCTTGGGTCTATACCCTGTACGAGCTCTCCGGTGTGTGGCAAAAGCGGGGAGGGAATGGGAACCGCTGGAAAATCTTCCACCCCCTTACCTTGTGTCCCCGCAGCAGCCAGATCCAGCGCAGGCACAAGTGGCGCTAGGGATGCTTCCCGAAGCGGGAGCTTCACAGGTGCAGGCAACCGCACCACCACCACCACCGCCAGATCAGGCAGCGGCATCTGCTTTCCCACATGGCCATGCAGTGGCAGCACAGCTGTGTCTGCAGGCATCTCCGAAAATCGAGGAGAGAAAGGCAGACGTCTCTAGGGACGTCTCTCACCCAACATGTTGAACAAGGTGGAGAACAAGGCGGGCGACAGTGGGGGACAGTGGGGACAAGGAGGAAAAACCCGGCATCTATCCTTTACAGGAGGTGCCGGCAGCTCCGGGGGTGATTGGATACGTGCGCACCCCGATTGACACCAGTGATGTGACTTGGATACATGCACACCCCGATTGACACCCCGATTGACACCAGGGCGTTCAAAAAGGAAATGGGAAAATTAATCGATGATCCTTTGGGGGTGGCGGAGAGGTTGGATGAGTTTTTGGGAACCAGCATATACCCCTATGAGGATCTCCAAGCAATACTGAGGTTGCTGTTTAACAATGAGGAGAGGGGCATGATCCGGTTAGCCGCAATCAAGGATTGGGAAAAGTGGAACCCGAATGGGGGAGCCGGGGAGGAACGTTGGCCAAATCAGAAGCTGTCTTGGGAAGCCCAGATGGAAGAAGGGAGGCAAAAGATGATAAATTTAAGGAATATGGTTATTTCAGTTATCAGGGAGGCTGTACCAAAAGGATAGTACATGAGCAAGGTGCTCTGGGAATGTCAGGGGAAAGATGAGACCCCCACAGAATGGTTAGAGAGACTCCGAAAGGGTCTGAGGATGTACTCAAGAATGAACCCTGACTCCCTGGTGGGGATGGTATTGCTAAAAACACAATTCATGGCAAAATCCTGGGAGGATATCTGGAAAAAAATAGATAAAATGGATGGGTGGCAGGAGCTGGGATTGCAAGAACTGTTGCAGGAAGCCCAGAAAGTATACACGCGTTGGGACGAGGAAAAGCAAAAGATTCAAGCCAAGGTTCTCGTGGCAGCGGTAAGGGAAGCTCAAAAGCAGGAACAGAGGAAGGACACGGCGAAAAAGGTGTCAGCAAAGAGACCAAGTCCGGCTCAGGGGAGGGGCTTGGGCGAACAGAAGCGGGATTTTGAGTGTTTTTACTGCAAACAGAAAGGGCACATCAAACGTAATTGTCCCAACAGAGCCAAGGACCAAGCAATTTTCCAGGAAGATTAGGGATGTCAGGGGCTTTTCAGCTTGGGGTCCAGAACATCTAGGAAGCCCTTAATAAAACTAAGAGTGGGACCCTATAAAGAAGAGATGTGGTTTATGGTGGATTCGGGGGCGGAATGGACAACGGTGTTACAGTTACCAAAGGGGTGCGCTCTGAGCAATGACTCCATGATGGTAACTGGGGCAAAAGGGGACCCTTTTGAGGTTCCAATCATAAAAAATGTAGAAATAAATGCTGGAAACAAAAAACACAGTGGTAATATATTATTGGCAAAAGGTGCAGACTTCAACTTGTTGGGGCGAGACATGATGGTTGCTCTGGGAGTGGGGTTGGCGGTGGAAAAAGCACGACTCAGTGAGGCTCTATAGCCTCACTGCTCCAGATTAAGAAAAGATAGACCTGAGGGTATGGTATGTTCCTGGGGAAGCTGGGAGGCTGGACATAGAACCAATTTGGGTTGAAATTGGAAGACCAGAAGACCCCATACAGGTCAAACAATATCCCCTCTCCATGGAAGGGAGGAGGGGTTTGAAACCAGTGATTGATGAATTAATAAAGAAAGGCACACTGGAGCCCTGCATGTCAAGGCACAACACCCCAATTCTGGTGGTGAGAAAAACCAATGGCAGCTTCAGGCTGTTGCAGGATTTATGGGCTGTGAACCAAAGGACTAAGACCCTGTTCCCCACAGTTTCAAACCCTTACACATTGTTGAATAATCTCTCTCCTGAGGACACTTGGTACAGTGTAATTGACTTAAAGGACGCTTTCTGGACCTGCCCTCTCACTGAGGACAGTCATGATTATTTTGCGTTTCAGTGGGAAGACCTGGAGACGAACAGAAAGCAGCAGCTCAGGTGGACTTCATTGCCTCAGGGCTTCGTGGACTCCCCAAACTTATTTGGACAGGCACTTGAACAGGTTTTAAGTCATTTTGTACCAACCGGAGGGACAAAGCTTCTACAGTATGCAGATGATTTGTTGGTCGCAGGTCAGGGGGAGGGGGAGGAAGGGCAAGCACAATCGAGCTTTTGAACTTTTTGGGGGAAAGGGGGTTGAAGGTTTCAAAGTCAAAGTTGCAGTTCACAGAGCCCGAGGTCAGGTACTTGGGACATTGGCTAACCAAGGGCAAAAAGAAACTGGACCCAGAAAGGGTGGCAGGGATTATTGCCTTGCCACCCCCACAGACAAAAAGAGAGGTCTGGCAGCTTTTCGGGTTGTTGGGATATTGCCGGCAGTGGATTGAAAGTTACAGTGAAAAGATGAAATTTCTCTATGAGAAACTCACTACAGATCAGATCAAATGGACACAAAAAGATGATGAAGAATTCAGGGGAGTTAAGGAAGCTCTCACAGCAGCAGCAGTGCTGAGCCTCCCTGATGTGAGAAAACCCTTTCAGTTGTTTGTGGATGCTAGCAATCACATGGCACACGGGGTATTAATGCAAGATTAGGCAGGGGTCAGGAAACCTGTGGGTTACTTGTCCCGGCTTTTGGACCCGGTCAGCAGGGGTTGGCCCACGTGCTTGCAGGTGATTGTGGCTGTGGCTTTGCTAGTGGAGGAAGCGAAAAAGGTGACCTTCGGGGCACCTCTGGTAGCGTTTGCACCACACAACGTTCAGGGCATACTACAGCAAAAAGCAGACAAATGGCTCACTGATGCAAGGTTGTTAAAATATGAAGCCATTTTGATTCACTTGCAGGACTTGGAATTGCGGACAACGACTGCGCAGAATACTGCGCAGTTCCTGTTTGGGGAAGTTGCAGAAAAGTTGGTTCATGACTGCATGGAGGTGGTCAAACTGCAGACCAAGATCAGGGAGGATTTGGAAGAAGAAGAATTGGACAAGGGGGAGAAGTGGTTTGTGGAGGGTTCAAGCAGAGTGATAGAAGGGAAAAGAAAATCAGGATACGCGGTTGTGGATGGGAAAATGGGAAAGGTGATAGAAGTAGGTCCCCTGAATGCGAGCTGGTCTGCACAAGCATGCGAACTTTATGCAGTTTTGAGGGCATTGAAGGGACTGAAAGGAAAAAAGGGAACGATTTTCACAGATTCAAGGTATGCCTTTGGGGTGGTTCAGACATTTGGGAAAATTTGGGAAGAAAGGGGGCTGATCAACACAAGAGGAAAGGGACTGATGCACGGGGAATTAATCTGCCATATCTTAAAAGCTCTAAGGGGGCTGGAGGAAATTGCAGTGGTTCATGTGAAGGGGCATCAGACAGGGATTCAGTTCCAGACCAAGGGGAACAATTTGGCAGACCAGGAGGCCAAAACTGCACCGTTGATCGTGGTAAGTACCCCTGAAATCGAAGGGGTAGAGACCCCTGACAATCCCCCTCAGCTCTCCCAAAAGGAGATTGAATGCTATGAAAAGATCGGAGCAAAACTGAAGGAAGGTAAGTGGAAGTTACCTGATGGGAGGGAATTAGTTTCCAGAGGTTTTACCAGAAGGATTTTGTGGAAATTGCACCAGAAAATGCACTGGGGGGCACAAGCCCTGGCAGAGCAATTTCTGAGATTTTTTGGGTGCAAGGGAATTTATGAATTGGCAAGACAAGAGGTACAAGGGTGTTTGATTTGTCAAAAAGTAAACAAATCAAGGGCCAAAAAGGCTGCCCTGGGGAGTCGCCCTATTGCGTACCGACGATTTGAAAGAATTCAGGTTGATTTCACGGAATTGCCAAAGGTGGGAAGGCTCAAATTTGTATTGGTAATTGTACATAAATTGACCCATTGGGTAGAAGCCTTCCCCAGCTCATGGGCAACGGCCCAGACTGTGGGCAGAAAATTGTTAGAGGAAATTATACCCCAATATGGGGTCGTGAATTGCATTGATTCAGATCAAGGAACACATTTCACATCAAAGGTTATTAAGCAGATGGCTGATGCACTGGGCATCCAATGGGAGTACCACACTCCGTGGCAACCCCAGAGTTCAGGACAAGTGGAAAGAATGAATCAGACTTTAAAGGCACAGTTATCTAAATTAATTTTGGAGACAAAAATGTCCTGGCTGAAGTGTCTGCCTTTGGCCCTGCTTAATATCCAAACCATGCCTCACTCAGAGACGGGGCTTTCACCGTTCAAAATGCTATATGGAATGCCATATAAACATGGAATGCCAGTGGGAGACCCCAGGTTTGAGGATGGTCAACCATACCATACCATGTTGATTCAACCATACCTGGTTGCAATCAACAGGAATTTACAGGAACTCCAAAAGCAGGGAGTAGTGGCACAGAGCGCTCCTCTGGGGTTCGCTATTCACAAAATCCAACTAGGGGACAAGGTGTTTGTGAAAGTGTGGAAAGAGGTGCCGCTCTCTCCTCACTGGGAAGGTCCTTTGCTTGTGCTCCTGACAACAGACACGGCCATTTGGGCAGCAGAGAAAGGCTGGACGCACACGTCTAGAGTGAAAAAGGCCGAACTGCAGGAAGAGGCACCCAAGGGGAGGGTTACTTCTTCCCCTGGAGACTTGAAGATCAAACTCCAGCGCCCTTGTAAATGACCAACAGCGAGTGGATAAGCTGTATATTGTAAGATTGTGTATGCTATCCATTTGTGCGCTTTAAGTGTGAATATTGTCAAGGGGTTTTTGTCATTCATTTGTAGAAAGGGACAGAGCTGAAAGGACTGTGTACTCAGTGTTTGAGGAGGAGCTTGAATTGACTGACCGTATCCTGACCTTAGCCACCAATTTGGGGATCATTGAATTAGAGTCTGAGGGGCAGTTTTGCATTTTTCAAAACGGGAGTGTGGGAAGCTTAGATGTCAGGCAGAAATCTTGGATGTGGAATGCCGGAAATCCATCAGGGTCCAATGCAGTTCTGAGCAATCAGAGTGTCGCGGTGGGGTGCCTTTAAGAGGAGGTATGCAGCTAGGTCTGAGGGCGTCTTCCCCTGAGAATTCTCCCGCTGCAGCAAAGATGGTCTTCCTTGCCGCTGGTGGCACCCCAGGGGGCAGAGGCAAAGGCAGAGGAGCACGCCTAGTGCGAATCCTGATTGGCCTGAGCCTAGTCGTGTGTGGGACGCAGAGTCTGCACACTGAGGTCCCGAGGAAAAGCGGAAGTTACAGCTCCGTGGACGAGTGCGAAAAGTGCACTCAGGTGGTCCCAGTCGCAAGGGACGGGGGACACTCAGCATACCAAGCCCCAAAGGAATGTCTCAGGAGAACTGGCAGGTACTGTTGGAGAAATGGCACTCGGGTTAAATTATGTGAATTGGAAATTGGGACTTGGTGTATCAATCCCGAGGGGGGGCTAGGGCATGGGCAGTCAAGTGATCACAAGCAGCAAATGAGAAAACGAAGTGTGGAACCAATGTCAATCCCCATTTGTAATCAATGTAACCGAACCATGTGGGTTGGGGGGAAGACAGAATCTATCTTTATCACATACCACCAGTGAATCCATTGTGCTATGACAACGTTAGTCTGGGAGTATGCACGATGAATGGGAAAATGTACTGGATGGCGAGGAATACGAAATTTGACAGTAAAGTTACCCTGAACAAGGACCCACTCATATTGGACCTGGGACCGGCGAATGATGACAGGGCGTGCCTCCAATATGATAGGGTTGTTTGCTTTGCGAAAAATAAAAATAGTGAGGATCCTGAGGGAAGAATGAAGGAGATAACTCAGGAACTGAAAGGGAGGGAATCAGAATTGATTAAACAGAGAGTCGAACAAGAACAATTGAAAACATTGGGCGAGCAGTATGAAATACTGGAGAGACAATACTCTGACGGGGAATTACCTTCCCCAGATAGGAACTTGTTCATTGATTTGATGCAAGAAATCGCAACAGAATTGGGTTTGTCAAATTGCTGGATTTGTGGGGGGCTGAAATCTGCGGAGAAATGGCCTTGGAAAGGGGAAGGTTTGGATCCGGAACAGCTCCTGAAGTTGGACAATCCGAGGGTCTCAAAATTGGCGCAGAGACCTGAGGGATGGATTTTGGATCAAAGGGTAATCAGCACAATCTGTGTCACTTGAGAGGGAAGAGAGTACACTGAGATGGTGGGGTACACTTCGTGTGCATCTACCCTGACGGTGAACTCGGACACGAAAAGCAGGGTCTGGCACCCAGCCCCTCCCTTGGGGTACTGGAGCCAGAAGAACAAAACAAATTGTGAATGGGACAAAAGAATAGGATTGTGCTGGGTCAAGAGTCCAGGAGCCAACCCTTTCCAATCCTTGGAAGGTATGAGGGAATACTGGGGAGACGCAGGGAGAATAAATTTCAAATGGAAAGCCCCTGATTGAATTTACTGGATATGTGGGAAAAAGGCATACAGTGAGTTACCCTCCAGGTGGAAGGGATCGTGCACTTTAGGTATGATCCGACCAGTTTTCTTTACTCTCCCAAGGACAAAAAGTAATCTGCTAGGGGCTCTGTTATACGAGACCCTGAGGAGGGAGAGGAGGAGTCTGGAAAAGATAATACCGGTGATAAGTGGTAAACAAACCTGGGGGGAGGAAGAGTGGCCAGTGGCACGAATAATCGATTATTATGGGCTGGCCACATGGGCTCAGGGTGGAAGCTATGGGTATAGGACTCCAATCTATCTACTGAACAGATTGATTAGGCTACAAGCCAGTATGGAAATTGTTTCAAATCACACCTCTGAAGCCCTGGATTTACTGAGTCGGCAGCACACCCAGGTACAGGCCTTTGTGTACCAGAATCAAATAGCTCTAGACTATTTGCTGGCTGAGGAAGGGGGAGTGTGTGGAAAATTCAATGAGTCAGAATGTTGTATTGAGATCGATGATTATGGGGAAACCATAAGAGGTTTGGCGGCCGAAATCAAAAAGGTGGCCCATGTCCCTGACCAAAAATGGAATTCAATCTTACAATCTTCATGGTGGGACAAACTATTTGATGGGGCATGGTGGAACAAAGTATTGTTTCTTGTACTCTGTTCAGTAGCTGGAATCCTATTCCTCCCTTGTCTGATCCCATGCTTTATCAGACTGATCCACTCCGTGGTCCAGGGAATGCAGATAGCTGTAGTTCCCGTGGATTTGGATGGAGCTTCCGGAGGCAACGCATCCAAGATCATGCGGTTGGCAGAAAGAAAGTATGCCAGCAATGCCGCAGAGGCATTGGCAAAGTGCGAAAATCAGACAACTGTAAAATGAATAATGTGGTGTATCAGGGCATCCCAAAAGGAGAGTACCGAATAGTGTAAAGGAGTACTCTGTGAGGAATGCTTACCGGTGGTGGGTAGATGTAGATAAGTAAAAATTTTTTTGTGAGCATGAATTAAATTGGTGAAATAAATGGGGAGGGATTGTAGTATATGGTAGAGATAATACATGCTATATATGTGTAGAAAATATTGTAGAATCTAAGGTACGTCTGTGACCACCTTGGCTGGGAGCAGAGTCTTATGTTTATTCAATTAGTTCCCAGAAAACATTGAGATAATATCAAGTCTGTTAACGTATGAAAGAAACCTTCCTGGGCCATGATTGCTAGTTTCCTTGGAATGTCTAAATCACTCACTGGGGACCTGTACCTGGGGAAGATTTCATCTACCGTACTCAAGAACCACCGGTGTCACTCTGCTACATATGAATACAGGCTCTGCCGAGGTGCTCAGACATCCGTCTGGACACCTGGACCTACCTTTGTCTATTCCTGCACATGTATGGACCCAGTTCTACATGTGAAGAGACACAAAGAAACGTTCGGTCATCCCTGCCTCAGGCAGAATAGACTATATATATAAGCTAACTGCTTGAAGCATTCGGGGTGAACCACTGGGGAAATGCTGGCACTTTGTTGGTCTCTGGCACTTTGTTGGTCGCTGGCACTTTGTTGGTCGGATCTTGGTTCACCCAGCGCCTGCACCCGGGGCTGACGCTGTCTTGGCTGTGGTGGTTTTTTTTCAAAATTCTATTTTTTGTTAACAATCTAATAAATCATTGTTAAATTTTCTTATAAATTTGGCTACCAATTTGATCATTTATTAACACTAAGCATTTCCTGGAATCAAAAATTAAGCAAATATAGTCTTCAGAAATTTTCTCTAAGTAATTTCAGTGTTTATACAATGAACATTTACTTACATGTTGCAAAGATGTGGACAGTCCAAACACTGCCTCTTCTTTCCACAAAGTTCCCCACAGCTATGTGGGATTTCATTTCTATTCCATTCAGGATTGTGCACCTTACCTAAACCATGTCAAAGACAAAAAGGTGTTTATTGCTTTGAATACCAGACTGCATTTGTGAAAAATATCCTACCAAAGAGAAAAAGCGGTACTTTAAATACTGGCAAGCAGTCTTCTTTGACAAAAAAATTACACAAATGTTTATGTTATTCTGTACTGATACATACTCAGATTTTTTAAAAGAATGTGCCATTAGAATAGCAAGCTCCAGAATATTCTTTCCTTCTGTACTCTCAATTAGCAGACATCCAGGTAGCTGATACATTAAATTAAGCTGATAAAGTACATGAAAACTAAAAGCCCCCTGCAGTTGGTCAGGCTGCACAGTAGCTAAGAAAATTGAAGGGTGAAACTCCCTTGCTGTCTCAATGCAGCAGGGAGGGGAAAAAAAGGGAACAGAGTAAAAGATACTGATCTCAGAAAGTAAGATCTACCTGGCATGGTGATGGAGAATAGGGAATTAAATAAGTGGGCAAATTATGAAAGTCACTTCTATAAAAAGAAGTAGACTCTACATTAATAAAAATATTAAAGGTTAATGAATTTTGATGAATGAAGTCTTAAACAAGAAGCATGTTAGCTTCAAGTATTCTATATTTCATATAAGCACTAAACCATATTTTCATTAATCTGAGATATTATCATCAAATCTCATAGCTCTAAGTGCAGGGTCATCAGGGTTAAGGTTAATTGCCATCATTAACACTCTTTTGGCTTTCTGCAAGAGAGGAATTAAATTAACAGGGAAGCAACTAAGCAAATGTTGCAAATTTGAGTTGTGACAATCAAAACCAACAAGAAAATGTATTTTTGGTGTCATAGTCACATAATTTAAATTTTTAAAATATACCTCTGTATATTCTACAGTATTAAGTTAGAAAAATATGAACAAATACTACAGATAGCATTTATTCACCGGAGTTTCAACTAAACTAATTGAATACCCAGGAAAGTCCCCAGAAAGATCTGAAGCTTCAGAAGAAAAATAAGACAGGAATCTCCTTATGGGTGAAAGTGTGGAAAAAAAAATCACACTTAACCACACTCAGCACATGGTTAGTACTTTGCATCAAATACAAGATAGGTTTACATAAGTGACTGATGATGTCCAAATTATATATCATTAATGTAAAATTATCTGCAGAAGATTGAACTCTTATGTTACTATATGCTGCTATGGGAGTAATAGTTCTGCAGACAATTTAAAGTTCTTACTGTAAATCTCCTAAATTATGAAACATCTTTAGGCTAAGGAGAATTTCTTCCCTATTTAACAGACAGATGTCCTGTCTGTAAGACTTTTTAAAATTAGACTTTTTAAAACTCTAATTTTCATTTGGTCTAATTTTCATTCATGGTCAATTCATTCTGACTGCATTATTATCTCTAATAACTGAATTATTATGCCTATATTAATAAAGTTTTTGTACACATTGTTGTACAAAAACTCTGCCTTAACTGCATTGCACTGTTTCTAACTGATTCACTAACACATTTAGATAAAAAGATAAAACTCTATTTTAGCAAATCTTGCTTCTTTAGACAAGTTTACTGACACAGTTTCTGTCTCAAATTCGGAACATTCTGTTTTCTAGAAAGTGAGGTGAAAGCTTCCAGTGACTCTGATTTAAGGAGAAGACAGCTATGTGAAAACAATATAGATCACAGAAGTACTGATTCTAAACAAAACTTATTCATATCTATGCAATTAAGTAACATAATTTCTCCTTTTTTTTTATATTTATGGCTTGATGAGTGCTGTACTCATGTCATTAACCTTTTTTATTAAACACATATCTACACAGAGGTCTGAAAAGCCTGAATATTTTTTCCTATTTAAGCTCTATGTGTCTCTGAACAATATAAATCACAAAATTGGTAAATCAATTTAAAGGTTTAGGTAGTTGTATCCTTGAGTTGTGTATTATTTTGGTCTTGCCACAAAGACGTAAACATGCAGGTTATTCCGTTCCTTCTACAGAAGGAAAGCTCGCAAGATACCAGCCAAAATCTATCATTATTCCATAAAAATCACTATTTCTACATAATGATATGAAAATATTTACCACTTGGGACTTACTATTTTCTTTTCACTTCTCAAGCAGCACATGCATGATTCTCTGTGCAGCCACCTTCCAGTGTCAATAAATTTTTTTTAAAATTGAGTTTCAGGCGTGTAAGCAAACAAGCACCAATACTGAAATTCATATTAAGAAAAAGGAATCAAAACGACAAAACTATTTTTCTTTGCAAAAGCAAGTGAGAAACTCACCACAGAAACAAGTGTAAATTTTAGGAACTTGCACAGAAGCGTTCTGACAAGCTGGACATCTCCAACCACTATTGCCATCTGTAGGTAAAAAAACAAAAAAAAAGGACTTGAAGTAAATAAAAGACCTAATCCACAAGCCTAGAATAAGTTCTTCTACTTTGTTTTTTAACACAGTTGCAAATAAATTAATTTTTCCATTTACTCAGAAGTGGTGAGAAAACACATTCATAAGAATACATTTTATACAGTATTCTGTATAAAATATATCTATATATATATATATATAGATATATATATCAACGCAGCCATAACATTTCATTTCAACAGGCTACAACCTTTTATTGAAGCAAGCAAGTTTTTAAACTCCCAATTTTTCTATTATCATATGCCCTGTTATAAAATATACAGCTAGAACATAGACTTCACCATATCTAAAGCTGTGAGGGGAAAAAAAGTGTTAAGAGAGGGAAATTGGTGAGGAATACATAATTACCTCACACAAATCACTACCTGTATTTTCCTTTTCACTATCCTCTCATAAGTTTATGTGTTTTGTAGAAGACAAATTAAGTGCTGCCCCACATTCAGATGAAATCAGTGTTATATAAACCAGAATAATCTAATTTATTAATTTACATTCTTCTTCAAGTTATTTTAACAAATAGTAGTTATCTTGTTTCTGTGTTTCAGGAGAGTGTGTTAGCAGTAGAGAAGAACAGTAAAGTGGAAGAAAAGCAACATTAATTTTCCCCAATTCAGTATGTATTGTGCCATTAAGAATATGAGTCTGAGAGCGCTACGGAACACAAAAGAGGTCACAGACAAGAGAGATATATTTTTATACCTATATATAGATATTAGAAAAAACTGATTAACACTTTTGTCTCTCTTAACTGAATCAATTCAGTGCTGGCAAATTAATAAACCTGTGATTTTATAATTATTCTTCACTATTAAGAAATCTGACCAAGATTCATGATAATTTCATGTTATGAAAGCAGAAGGGATTGCAAACAGGAAACTCTGCCTATGACAAGACAACTGCAGTGCAACAAGAGGCACACCTTGGTTCAGCTTCAACTGGGTTGAACAATTTAACTTATGTTCCCCATCATAGTGTACAATGGAAATTATTTTCACAAATTGAAATTATTCATATTACAGACTGCCTTGACAGTCTAGAAATGCAAACCTAATGTATGTCTATTCTTTCCATTGCTTCATGCTTATTCACACCCCTCTTTATCCTGGCTCATATTACTGTGCCACCAAGATTGCTGCAGAGATCTGTACAATTATAGGCTGAGCAGCTCTACAACAGTGGCACAAGGCATATACTCTCATATTCATGGTCAAGACCAATCTACATTTCCTGACCAAGACTTTTTTTCTTTTTACTGCTAGAAACTAAAGGAACTCAGAAGAAGCAACTCAGAGAGAAGTGTAAGGAGGAAGGTAAAAACAGGCAGTAGGCAACTAAAAGGCGTATTTACTGACAAAACAGTAAGCACCTTATGCAGCTCCTCCTAAACCCAGCACACTAAATACTATGGGATTCCCTATGAGATTACAGTACAGTACATCATACTTAATTATGGCATTAACGAGTTCTTTCATTCTTATTCCATGTTATGTTTTCAAAAGCTGTGAAGATAAGTCTACCCTGAAAGCTTCACGAGGCTAACAGAAGACCTCTCCCATTAACAACTTCCGAGAAGCTAGATGCCTAGTCCTCTACAAGCAACAGTTTCTCCAGAGTATAGGGAAGGTCCCCAAAAATAGGACCCTATTAAAAACAGCCTTGGCAAGATATAGTTCCTTCTTCATCGTCATTGATTATCTTTGGTCAAAACACATTATTGTGTGTTCACCCACAAGGGACATGCATGGTTGCCTTCCTCCAAAATCAGGAGTAATAAAAGTTTTGTTCCAGGATTCAGGTGCCACTACAGCAATATAGAATAACAGTAGGATGGCTCCTGGCATACATATTGGTAAGAAGTGGTCCTGTAAGCATTCCTTTAAAATCCTGATTACTAAGGACAGTGAGAATGAGGATGATCCTACAGAAAGAACATTCCATTTTCATGAATCTTCTCATGAACAGAAGTGAATTTGGCAGAATTCTAACCAAAGACACCGTAGGGACAGTTGTCTAAGCAGAATCAAGACAAGACACCACACACAAGACACCTCATTCCCTCTTACTAGAGATTGTTTCAGTAATTGCTATTCTCTCCTTCCTTCTGGGATAAAAAGATTCCTTACTTGAAACTATTTACCAACATTTTTGTTAGCTTCTATTCTGATCACTGAAACTCAGAAGTTTAGAAGTGCTATGTTAGAGGCCAGCACTGGACTGGTATGGATCTGGTACACTTGGAAGTGGAGCCCAAGGGCAGAACAGAAACAGACAGTTGTAATACCTCAAATTTCTCCAATCCTTACAGTCAAAATGAAGATGCCAGTGAAACTATCTTCTCTACAAAGAAGGGACAAAATTACTTAAATGTTTGTTCTATCAATTTAAGGGCACAAATTAAACATGATTTAAACATCAGTTTTTAAAAGAAGCAGAAGAAGGAAAGGGGCAAGCGACAACAATTTCCCCTTAATAAACAAAGATCTTGTGTGTAGTGAAGGTATTTTTTGTCAGATTGACCTTAGCTATGCAATACCTTAAGGTCACATTCATTCAAGAAATGTTAGTAAAATGCTTGTTGCCTTACAGGAAAGAATCTTTTCACTTGATGGCAAAGTGACGCCCAGCAAAACTCCTCCTCCTGACCAGGATCACTCTAAGATAGAATAAAAATCCATTCTCTAGTTCTGAGTGCTGCTGACAGTCTACATTGTAGAAATAAAGATGAGAAAAATGTCTTCACAAATGACTCGATCTGGAAGAATGGGTGTGGGGGTCATTACAAATATAATGATACTAGAAATGGGTATTAACTTCTTCACAAACTGCTTGATCTGAAAGGACCAAGCAGGTTCTGGAAGAATGGCTGTAAGGGTCATTACAAACATCAAGCCACCCAAGTTTGTTGCAGTGCCAAGCACAGCTTGAATTTCTGAACTTTGGGGAAAAATGCACAGGCTTAATAATAGACTTACAGAAATTAGCTTCTCCACCTAGGATGGGCTTACAGTTAGTTTTAAAGGTCATACAATGTGTGATGGGGGTGGGGGGGAGTATACACATCCAAGAGGGAATATTTTAGTAGGCAGTTTGGGAAGTCTGTACCTTCCTAGCACCTCAACTCAATGGGGAAAGGAGGAGGGCAACATGCAGCTGGGAGTTTACAATAAAAGGAGGCTGCATCCTACAAAAACTCAAGAGACCCTATGGCGTAGTGGACTCCCTCCCTTCATTTGAATAAAGTTGTAGGACTCCTCTGTCTCCTTTATGGACACTGGCTTTTCGCAGCGTGATTTTTCCGCACAGCAGGGAGTCAAGTGAAGCATCCACTGGCTCACTCCAGTTGTCCATTGTGAAGGGGCTTTGGCCTCCCTTCACAGGTGTTGACAGTATGACAGCTAGAGGGTCTTGTGGTAAGAGGCTAGTCCTGTGGATGGCAGGACTGGGAAGGTTCCTTAACACACCACAGAGCAAGCAGATCAAGAAGAGGGCAATGCCTTGACTCCTTGAGAAGAGAGATACTATAGAGAGGGAGAAGACTTTGGTACAGTAACCTAGTTCTAGAACTGGTCTCTGGAGCCTAGAAATCTAGACCTAAGACAGTTCATTGCTTCTTCCCATCTAAGTACCTGGAGCCGTAAGAAAATTTTATCACACTGACATGGTAATTCAGAATACTTCCCTTTCCTTTTCAACTGAACCCACCTTAACATTGAAGCCAATGTGATGGCCTGCTCTGAGTCTTAAAATTCAGACAATAACACAGGCATTACATCAGTGAGTTTGGAATGAGCAAAACATACATATAATGTGTTAATAAGCACAAATTATAAAAGAGAGCTGTACACTCCTTCTGTTTTTCACTTCCAATAAGCGTTCTGTTGCATAGTGTCTCAACATTTAATTAGCGTTGGTGTCCCAGGACTCCCATCCTGGGCAACACCTCGCTTTCATTAATGCCAAAGCATCCCCTTGCTGAGCATTGTGCCTTATCCCCAAAGGATCCATACCTCCTTTTGTCTTGTAACAGACACAAGTCACTATTGTTCTGGAAGATGAAACTATATGAGATCCCCATGAGGGATGTTATCTACTTCATCCAAATATTCAGGATTTCTCTGATCCAATTCTGTGATCACAAAAAATTGTGAGAAATTATGCACGCACACAGGCACTTTCAGCCTTCTACTATGAATCACAGAGGTTAAGAGCTGCTGCAAGGCCCTACAAGGAGGGCAATTTTCACTGAAATACCAGTTGGAAGACAGAATCTTTCTTTTTTTTTTCCTTTCCTTTTCTTTCTCTTATGGAATTTTGTCCCATTTGTTGCTAAGAGAAAATAACAACTGGTACTTAAAAGAGACAAAAGAAATCGCCAAGGTGGGGGAAGGGTGCAGCTGGCTACTCTCTTACCTAAAGGGGCTTTCTTCTGGGAAGGGCAGAGATACTGCCGGGGGAGGGCGTGGGGAGGTGGTGAGCAGCTTTAGGCCGTAGCTGTCTCTCACTCTTGGCATCGGAGGAGGACAGTTGAGCTGCTTACTGTGAAAAGAATTCACTGCCACTACAGTGCACAGCCCTGCACTGCTTCTTCCTTACTGTGGGTGAGACTTTGCTCATTAGAGCAGCCATTGAACTGGGAACTTATTAACACCTGATCTGATTGGAAAGGACCCTCACCATCTATTCGGGTGCCTCAAGGGAAAATCCAGGACCCTGACCCCCTCCCCCTTCCTGGAAGGTATGTCTCTCTTGCTGCGTGTGGCAGTAGCCATGGAGAACTCCAGCTGCCACTGCCCAGCCCCAACCGCTTTCTTCGGCAGCCTCAGGCTTCTTTGCTACACTCTAACCCAGCACTTCAGGTCCAGCAACCCCTAAGTTTTCTGTTACATTTGTTTGCCACCCCAGGGGGTGTGCTTGCTTCTGCCATCCCAACTGCCACTCCGAGGTTTCAGCTGCAGCCCATTTCACCATCCAGCCTGTCCGCCATTACCATGTGAGGGAAACGCAGCTGAACTCGCGCCACAGCACCCCCTACAGCTGCGAAGGAATCATTGCACCTGCCCTGTCTGGCTGGGAGCCAACAGTCCCCCCCCACCGGCTGTGACCATAACTACACCAAAGGGGAAAGTGCCTGCAGCCTAAAGAAGGCTGTTACTGGGTTTCCGGTTTTTTGTTCTGCTGCCGTTGTTGTTTCCTTTGTTATACATACTAGTATCAAGAACTGTTATTCCTTTCCCTGTACTTTGCCTGAAAGCCCCTTAATTTCAAAGTTATAATAACTCGGAGGAAAGAGGGTCATACCCTCCTACCAAGGGCCCCCCCAACCAAGGGAGGTTCCCACCTTCCTTGGCAGACACCTTTCAAACCAAGACACACTGCTGCAAAAACATAAAATGAATATTCAAAACTCATCAGCAAATAGGCTCGAAGTGAAACATACCAGTGAAAACTTTGGTTGCTGAATTAGGTAAGATTTTCTGGCATTCATTATAACATTTGCAGAATCAAAGGAAATAGTGTCCTTCGATTAAAATTTTTTTTTAATTTAAAAAACCAATTAAAATTAAAATTAATTTTAATTAATTGAAAAAAATTTAAAAAACCAAAACAACTTTTTTTCCCCTTCCAAAACCCAGCAAATTATGGAGTTAGGTAGATTACAGTGTTCCCATTTTTCCTACAGCAGACAGAATTAAGTGCCAGGATTCTAGTGAATTCCTCATTATCCAAAGCCTGAAATGTAGAACATATACTGAAACAACCTATGGTAAAACAAATAAACTCAGGATTACAAAATCTAAACAAGATGGGGTAGCAAAGTCTGCAGGTCAAAAATATATATATACTGTTGTCTTTATTGTATCAGTTCTGCTGAGGCCACAACCTTTAACTTCAGTTAATGATTAGCTCTAGTTTTCTCATATGCAGAATGCAGTAACATATTTAGTCCAGAAATCCTTACATGAAAAGCAAATGGCCCAAAATCTTGCTATTTTAAAAGCTTTCAGAATTCAAGCATCTAAGGTGATTGTCTTGAAAGATAAAAGCCCCCTTAAGCAACCAGCTACTCTTTTGTCAAGGAGTAAGCTGTTCCAGGGAGATAAATCAACTCCAAAAAAGGGGAGTCACTCAACAATCACTCTCAGTTTGGCTTATAAAGTTTGCAAATAAAGTTTGGCTTTTAACCTCCTAAGAATTGTCACATTTCTCCCTTGTGCCCACCTCACGGTAAATGTCTTAGGTTGGAAATGCAAGATGTGGCTGGGGGTGTGTATTCTATTGCCATCTGTTAGAGGTGGGGCAGTTATCTTCTGTTAATTGGGCCACCACTTAAAACCAGGTGGGGCAGTTTTTCTTTATCTCTTCCACAACCAGTACTCCTTCCAGAAAATATCTTCTGTTAATGGGCCATTGAGTCTCACTGCATGACTGATAAAATTACATCATCCCATTGTGAGATGCTCTGCCCAGGGGGAGAAGACAAGCATTCCTACCTGGATGTAATCTGAGATTTGGAACACCAGGGCCAGCCTTTTCCCACTAGATTCCCAGAGGAAGACCAGGCCCATTTATATCACCACTGGACCTTCAGAGGAAAACTACATTCTTCTACAGGATCACTGCTTCAACAGAACCACATTTGTCACTCCAGGAGGACTGCAGCCACCATTTAATTGAACTGCTACCAACACCTTGACCAAGAGGATGTCAGGTTGTGTTCTGACTCTGTCAATGTTGTTTTGTATTACTGGATTTTTTAAAAAAACATCTGTCCTAATAACTGTTATTCCTACTCCCGTATCTTTGCCTGACAGCCTCTTAATTTCAAAATAAGAATAATTCGGAGGGAGGGGGTCTGCATTTTCCTTTTCAAGAGAGGCTCCTGCCCTCCTTAGAAAACACCTGTTTTTTCAAACCAAGACAGTAAAGTAGTACCTCGAGCACCTTTGAAATAAACTCACCAAGTGAGAACAGGGGCTCACAACCAGCCCTTCCCAGAAGTCTGACTATGCATCTTCTGCAAAAAGAACTTTGCAACCAATCCTTTCTGCAGGAGATTTACAGTCTGCAAGAACTTCTGTCAAAAATTTGGAACTAGGTGACACTGTATTTCCTCAGTCTGCCCAGAGAGATACAGAATGACACAAAGAATGGCAAGAAGGGTACAGAAAAAAAATCAAGGCTACTTCAGGATCACCATCTTCAGAGTGTGTCTACACCACTCAATTGAACTGTGCAGTGGCTGCAACTCAGCCTTAGCTTACAGTAAAGGATTCAAAGGGCATAACATACTGGTTTAAGAATTTCAAAAAGTGGTAAAATACAACGAATCTGAAACAGTTTAAGCTGATGACAAAGGCTGAAGCTTTCTGTTTTCTCTGAATTCCCTTTCACTGCATGGCATGAGGGATGAATTTGAGGAGTATTTATCTGAGAAACAAACTAAAAAGTGGTTGAGTAAAAGCAGACAGCTAATGCATGAATTGCATCTTCTGCCTCACTGCTCAGCAAAGCACAGATAAGAGATGAGATGTTTCCTGATGTGTAAAAACACAGCCACAGTTTTGCACCCTGATGCACTAATTTCATTGAATGATCTTACACATCCAAATCTGGAAATTAGGTTTAGCTAGAACACTGGAAAGAATTGAGTTAGAGGATTATATAAGGCATACACAGAACTGCAGGAAAAAATTGATTTAAAACTTGTTTACGGCTTACCGCTTGTAGTGAACCATTTGCCTCTTATGGCTAAATTTTGCCTTAAACAAGCTGTTTAAGTTTTTTTAACTAAAGGAGAAACTTTGAACTAAAGGAGAAGCCGCTGTAAGGAATGGATACTACAAAGGAATGGTAGAGGGGTTTTTTAATGCCAATTTCTCTCCACCACAAGCCACTACCATGCAGCTGCAAAATCCTGAACTTGGAACGTTTGTTCAGAAAATTTTTCCAGGCACATACACTTTCCAGAAAGAAGACTGTGCATACCCAGAATTCTTCTTGGAGGAGGTACTGGAGGTACTAGAAGAATCAGGGTTATAAACCCCCCAGTTTCTGATACGTATGCCTGCCCCCATCTCCGATGGACTTGGACCGCATATCACGACCATAGACCATGATCCCCTGCCATGTCACTGGAGCCATGGGTGGTGATAGATCTCTCTTTTCCTTTGTTTTTCTCTTTCCTGTTTTCCTCTCTTAGGGTGATCATACGCTTCAGAATGCCTACAGAATCCCTTCCCGAATCCATTAAGTCTTTTTCCACTTAAGGTTTCAAGGCAGTTCTAATAAAATTTGTTGTTGTATCAGTTATTTAGTGTTGTTTTGCTTTAATCCACCCCCAGGGATCCCTTTAACAATGAACTTCGTTGCCTTGACTTAGAGGTGGGTCACATTGTTATCCTAAACAATATTTCTTAATAGTTTTCACTACATAAGCAACACATGAATTTGGTTATTATATACATTTGAGAAAATATCACATACCTTATATATACAATATGTATACATAATATAGAATATATAGAAAATATATATTTGAGAAAATACCAACCTTCAGCTTGTGAAGCTGGTGATCGTGCCCATTTCTTGATGCAATTCAGGTGGAATACATGGTAACAATTCTGACAGCTCCACACTGGGGCTGCTATTCGGACCACCTCACAGCATACCATGCACTCATACTTCTCTGTGGTCAGCTGTTCAATCAATGACCCTGCAAATCAAATATATTACTTGTGCATAAACAACAGCTAGCTAAGAAATGAAACTCAAATTAAATTCAAAGATTTCATTTAAATTATAATGAAACTTATTTTAGCTCTGCGGCTATTTTAGCTCAGTGGCTATAGATAAGACATTAGTTTATTCATGGAAGATTCCAGTTTGATACTTGCTGTGCATTTTTTTAGCTTCAGAGCAAGAAGAAGGAATATAAGATTCTTATTAAAGTGGTAATGCAAATTCCATTTTGACAAATTAGTAATTATTCTGATCTTACTAATTCTGAAGTTATTAATACTTTTAAGATTGGCAGAAGTTTGAGATTTTCCTCATCACTTTATATAGGAAATTCATCTTTGCATACACTTTAAACCAAGAAGATGAATGCTCTTGAATATAGAAATCTCTGCCAAAATTACATTTAATTCCTATCCTTAAGTATTCCCAGGAGATGACACAACAAATATTAATAATGGAGGACCTGGATTATGGGAAAAGGCCCTTTTTAAAGTGAGTGCTTTAGGAGTGAATTTACTGGAACAACAGTCAAAGTACAGGGTCTTTTGAGCCAAATGAACAAATGTGAAAAAGTACTTTGAAAATAAAGCAAGAACCCCACATTAAAGTCAACACAGCCTGATGTGCAACCATAAGAAAGGCACCATATAATGCTTCATTTCTGTCAGATTACTTCTCACCCATTAAGATAAGACTACCAAATACACCTTAAAAATGTCCACAGGATTTAAAAATATATTAACTACAAGTGAACAGTGTAAAAATGTAGCATTTTAAGATTGTGCCAATACAAGTATCAGAGACTGAAATGTTATGGTTTATGGCTTAAACATTTTTATGAAAGACTTTTGCCTATTATAGCAAATTGTGTAACAAAAACTGCATTGAAGACCACTGCACTCTAAATGAGGTCTCTGGGCTGAGGCCCTCAACTGTGAGTTAAACTGCCTAAGGGACAGAGATAACACATCTGGGAAATGATGGCTAAGACTGGAAGAGCATACATCCATGGCAGGGATGTCCAGAAGCTTCAGGGTAGAGACTATAGCCCCAGGTTTATCTGCTGCCAGACTTGCACAGACCCTGACACCAAACCCAGGAGGAAGTGAGGAAGTTCTTTTGGATGTGTGACATACCCTCCAGTCAGAGGCAGAGAAGACCCACCCAGCAGCTGTGCAGAGAGTTGCCCAACTGCAGGGCCCCCCACCTTTGGAAAGGCACATCTACCAGACATCCATGTGAGGGACAGCAGATGGGATGTCATGGCCTATCACAGGCCCACTCCAAGGGATCCCCAGACCCTGCACCAGAGAACACTGCACATGACGCAACATGATGCAACAGACCCACAGTCCTGCAGGCAGCAATGTCAAACCTGCCCCCCCCTTAGGGGAGGCACCTGGGTGTTCCCACCTGGCCCATGATTGATCTATACTTTCTATACTTTTCAGCAGGGGACTGTCATCACCAAGAAGACGAGAGGGAGGGGAACAACAAGACGTTGGAACCCATGAAGGGGTGATATGTTTCTATTTAATCTGTCTCTGTCACTCTCCTCGTCCCCTCTCCTCCCAGCCCCCTTTTTCTATTTATTTCTTTCTTTTCTCTCTCTTTCTCTTTGTCTCTTTTACTATTAAATAAAATATATATATTTTTTTTAGTATTAACATCTAACCTTGTTTGTGTTTTAATCACATTTCTGCGAACATTCGAACTCAAGTACATTTGGCTTTATTCACAGAGTTCTCTTTGCTCTTCTGTGATTAGATTGGATCACAACAACAAGGAAAGTTCAAATTCATAATGAAGGAAATAAGAAAGGAAAATAATAGAAAATTACTGTCAATTCAAAATGTGCTTGTACAACATCTGATTCCAAGGAAGTCCACGGCTTGCAAGTGTTAACAGTGTCTGTCCTCCTCAATACTACTTTCAAATTTGTTTTCTAGCCCTCCTGCATCAAGCCCCACAACATTTAGGACTAACAGTAATTTCTACTTGCTAACCCATAATTATTATCCGCCGTAAAGGAATATTCTCATGTAAAACATACTTCTTTTCTCCAGAAGACTAAAGCTATATCTACTCAGAAACTGTAGCTGTCCCAGAAATAGTTAAAAATCCACAATCCTAGTTCCCTGAAAACAGTGGCAGACAGTGTTTCCAAAAGAGCTCCCAAATAAAGCATGCAAATAAACAACTATTTTGGAGGGGGAAGCTCCTTAAGTTCCCTGGGAAAGACTATTACTTATCTTTCTGCTTATTGCATGTGATATTTTTCATTTAATAATAATGATGGGGAAAAGACTGAGGTACCTCCAATTTTATGATTCAAATAGAACCCAGAAGCATGACAGTTAATTTACTTAGGTTAAAGAGGATCAAGGAAGATCTTGATCCTGCTAAGAGAAGAAAGCTTCCAACTAGATGTATTGTATGCTTCCTGATTATGCTATTATTTTCTCAATTGTGAAATAGGAGATGCTGAGAAGTCTTCAATAGATTTGATATCAGTTAAGATAATTGGAACTAGTCTACCCATCTCTATCATTCCGTGCAACAGAAGGTAAGGTTGAGATGCTTTGTAAAATACCAAATAAATATAATTCTTGGTGTTTCTCCTTATTGCATCTGAACATTTAAGCCTCTTGACACTTAGTGCTTAAGCTTATGCAAAACAGTAAGAATAAGCTACCTAAGTTGTTGTTGAAACAGAAACCAGTATCATAGCCCTGAAGAGATTGAGCTGATTGGCATTTAATGTTTTCAGTCACTAATGGTATGAGTCAGCATAAATTTCACTCAGATAGCCAACTGTGGATCTGGTTTACACTATCAACAGCACATATTTCTATTCTCAAACTTCCAAAAATAGTATCCAGATATTGCCTCTATTTCTAATTACCTTTTGAGGTGATGCCTAACATTTTTCGTCTTTTTTCTTCTGTATTTTTTCTTCTGTGCCTGTATTTTTCAGACACATATTTGGAGCTCTGTAGCCTATTATTGCACTCATATCTAGTTTTCCAGAGTACTTTCCCCTGCCCTGAAAGGCAAAACACATTCCAAGACCCCTATGCTACCTTGGTTCTCCTTAGAAACCAAGCTTGAAAAACAGCTCTTTGAGACACATTTTCATCAACAAGGTTCAGTCTTGAACTGTGGGGAGAACAGCATCACCACTTATGCTCCTAATTGGTGATTTCTGTTAATTATGTTAATTTACTAAACTTATAAAACCCTATGCACCCGGAGTGGGGAGGTTTGTGGACGTTTTCCATATTTGCACATGAAGGCCTCCAATAAAGACCAGCTTTAATATTACCTCCTATACTGTTATCTCAGAAGTGTGTGTTGTTTCATTTATAGGTTCTTTAAGGCATCAAAGGTGCAGAAAAAAACCCCATAAAATTCAGTTATGAGTAGAATACCATTTCTCTGTCTGGCATTTTCCTACTCCTACAAAAAACACGAAAAGACCTATTCTGCAAAAGTCAGTTTCAGCATTATCCTTCTCAAGTCCCATTATTTAGAATACTCAGAATTTCACTCCCACAACATACACATTTTAAAATGGTACCTGACTAGGTCACTGTTTGCAGTTTGGTGTAGCCAAAACAGAAAAAACTTTAAACAAAATCTGTCCTTCTCTAGGTAAACTTACAGAATATGTTCCTACTGAAATACCACACATCTACATTTACTTCTACCCTCTGATCCCAAAACCAATTTAATGTGAAATAATAAGCTGCTTCAGCTACTCAAGGCAGGAGCTGAAGCAAAGACTGCTTAAAATATTCAAGATCATATCTTTCATTTGGGAGTCCAGGACAGTCTCAAAAACTTACCTGTATGAGTTTCTTTGTTTTTTGGTACATCACTTTGCTTCTTCCAGTACTGGGTCCAGCTGAAATGAAGTGAAGGTGCTTCATCCCCCTTTAGCAAGAACTTTCTTCCACTGAACCTGAGAGACTCAGACAACTGATGTCTGATTTCATTGGTCAAGTTTTCATCATTTTTGTGAGCAATGAGTTCTTTCTTCCTTTCATTTTTATCTTTTGGAGTATATGCAACAGAAGACTTCTTACCTACTTTTGTATTTTTACTACGGTGAGAATCATGTCTTTTCTGACACTCCTTTTCTAGTGGGGGTTTGTTCCACACAGGTTTCCGGGGATATCTTTTGTTTACATTATTGTAGCCTTTTTGCTCATCCCCACTTCCAAAAGGTGCATCACAGAATGCCTTTCCAATGGATGATTCTGAAGAGTCAGACTGCGTCAAATCCAAAGATGGAAAATTTTCAGACAACTCTACTTTCTGTTTAGAGCTCATGCGCTTTTCACGGTCATGTATCTGCTTTGCCTTTTCCCTAAAACCTCTCCCAGATACATGTATCAGATGCGCTTTCTTCGGCTTTGCCCCTCTGCTATCTGCATTAGGTACTTCCCTGTCACTCTCTGAGGAGAGAAAATCACTGTATCCTCTAGGAGGTGCTCTTCTACCAGGTACTAGTGCAGCATCTGAAATTCCTGGACCTGCAGCATTATCAGTAGTACTTTGCCTTGTCTTATTTCTAGCACATGTGCTATCATTTTTTAATCTATGCAATCTCTGGCTTTGCAAGCTGCGATTCTTCAAACTTTTACTGGTACCAAAATATTGGTGGAAGTCTTCAGAATTCCCATACTGACTTTCCAGATTACAAAAGCCATGATGCTTTGTGGAAGAGCTTTCATGATCTGTACCTCTTTCAGAATACGGACTAGGAATTGGTATATTACTTCTATTCTGGTTACTGTTAGAGTCTTTCCTATCTTGATTTACCCAGTTTGTATCTGTTGGTTGTCCTTCTCCAGAAATGGAAGCAGTAGCACCAGGGCTGAAATTCAATGTACCTACAACATAAATAAATACAAATTCATAAAACTTAAACAGTACATACTTCTTTTCAACCAAATTACCATACATGCAAAGGTCCAGAAGTTCCATCAATCCCACACTTGACAGAACAACTGGAAACAAGTGTCCAGAAACTCGAACTGAATCATACAGTGCTTTGTAGAAGCCTTCTAGTCAGGACTGTGATGACGCAGAACTGTGAATATAAAAATAAAGGTGAAAGAAAACTTTTGAAGCAGCACAAGACATGCAAGTGTGACAATCAGTGTTCAACATCTAAAGTTTTTCCAAGCATGTTTACGTAAATACAAGAACCTGAAAAAGAGGTCCTTTAAATACAATGTCTACATCTGAGATTTGAATATTATACAAATTTTGAAAATAAATTAAAAGGAGCAGTAGTAAATACTTGCATCAACTCTGATTATACTGTTCTAGAGACAGACATATTAAACGGCACAGGACAGCTGTGCAAAACTATTTTCTGAGGCCATCAACATGAACCATGCTTCTATTTCAGCAGTCTTCTGTAATTTACATGCCTCTAGATAAAAGAAAGATAATTCCTATGTTACTCAATTTCCTGTAACATTGCACCAGTAGTGTCTGCCTGCAACAGATATCATTAGGTGAATATCAGGGATAGTTTAATTGGCTGTGGCAGATTAGTTAAAGTTTACACAGTAATGTAAAAAAAAGTTAATAAAATCTCATGGAGATCTCATGGATCTCATTTTACTAGTTGGGTAGGTTACCTCACGTGGTAGGACAGAGCACAGTTTATTCCTGGTTCATAACAATTAAAAGAGATAATCAAACACTTAGGCCATCACTTAGGCCAAAAGACTCTCCAAAAGGCTAATGCAATCTAGGATCCTGAACTACCATTTTTCTCAATTAAGATTGTGGAAATTAACATTTTGAAGAGAAGAATAAACCAGAACATTTCAAGGCACTAACATGCTTTTTTTCCCCAATGAATTAATTTTGTTTTCAAATGAAAAATGGTTTTTTCAAAACCTCTAGGAATGGTTATAGCTGCAATGTGAAGTTGGCGGCCAGAGGAAAAACTATAACATACAACTTTGTGGAAGTGAAGCTTTAACCTTAATAAAACTTAAGAATTTAAAATTACATTTCAGCATGTTTTAACCACATTGCCTAATTCATACTTTAATTTTTAAAGAGCAGTTGAAATTACTTTGGGGATTTTTGTCTTTGCAAAAACTATATTATATATTATTTATATAATTTATATAGTTTAATATTATCTATATTTACTATACCCATATATATTAATTACAATGTTACATTACAATATATTAATTACAATGTTACATTACAAGATAGTCTGTTATTAATATAGTATATTATATTATATATTATTATATGCCTCTCTATACAGTATTATATGTTATAAATCAACTAGATAGAAATGGTTTGGGGTTTTTTAAGTCGAAATACTAACCTGATTTTGTGACAACAAAATGGAAAAACCAGACAGAAATCTGGTCTTCAAAACATCTCAAGACTGAATTAAGAATCAGTGAAAAATCTAAATTAGGTCAGGCAAAAAAGAAGTAGAGACACAGGTACTGATCCTTTCTTCCTGGTACCTAGTGCCAGCACATGTGGGAATAGTTCAAAGCTGTGACCCCCCCGGGGAATAAGAAGGAGGCGTGGGGAGGTGTTCAGACTCAGCATGAGGGGACATGTCTTTGCCAAGAGCATGGTCCAAACCCTTAACAGGCTTTCCAGAAGGGTGGTTAATACCTCATGTCTGCCAGTGTCTAAGAGACAACTGGACAACACTCTCAATATGCTTCAACTTTTGGTCAGCCCTGAAGTGGTCAGATCTGGATTCAATGACCATTGTAGGTCCCTTCCAGTTGAACTATTCTATCTTTAGGACTGCAGACCCTAGTAGGTACCAACATTAGGCTCTACATATGAAAGATTCTGGACTGAAAGCATCTTCCCTAGAAACATTCTATTTTTCTCAACATATGTATCCCGTGCAAAGAATTGCAAATGTAAAGTTCTCCATTGTATTTTCTACAGCTACACTTACTTCCAGTTTTCCCAGTGTTAAGTCAGTTTCTTTCCTATCACTAATAAAGAGCAGTACAATTGTAAATTATGCACTATAATGTTAACGGCAGTGATTCAGTACAGACTACTTAAATTTTACACATTTTGATCTGAAAACAGAATGCAATCCTACAATTACATGCAAACCTTATTGGAAACAGCCCATTTTATTAGCTGTTTTAAGCTTTCTTTTGTATACTCTAAAATTTAAAGTCTGACGGATAGCTATGGTTTAATAAAAACAGGTTTGCAGAAAAAAAAAGTCTGCAGAAAAAAAAATTAGAAACTGGGATTCAGATACTTAAAAGCACCTCCAAAATATTAATAATTCATTAGAACTTTTTACATCAGTAAGATTCCCATTCTTGCTCTCAGCTTCTACATAATGAAGAAAATTCCAGAGTGGTAAATTCTACTAAAACTGATTACTGTCTGCCAAGACAAGAAACTGCAAAATAAATGTACAAGTGTAATAATAAGTAGCTAACACTGGCTGAAATTGCCTCTGACATGCTTACATATACATACACAAAAATTCATAGTAAAAGGGATGCCCCAAAGCTAAAGTCCAGCCTGTATTTCTATAAAATAAACACAGAATATCATAATAACTTTAGAAAAAACTTCTATATTGTCTCACCTCTGTGCCTGAGAACATCATGGAACAGATCCTCATAGGAGTTACACTAAGGCACATAGAGGACAGGGAGGTGATTTGGGACAACCAGCAGAGCTTCACCAAGGACAAGTCCCACTGGACCAACATAGTGGCTTTCTATGGAGTGACTGCATAAGTGGACAAGGGAAGGGCTGCAGGTATTATTTATCTGGACTTATGTAAAGACTTTGATATGGTCTCTCCTAACATCCAGCTCTCTCAATCAGAGAGATTGGTGTACTATTACGCAAATAAAAAATTGTCTGGAAAGTAACATCCAGAGAGTAGTCATCAACAGCTCAGAGTCCTGATGGACATCAGTGACAAGTGATGTCCCTCAGGGGTCTGCACTGCAACCACTGTTGTTTAATATCTTCATTAATTATATAGTCAAAGAGATACATTGTACCTTCAGCAAATTTGCAGATGCCATCAAGCTGAGTGGCGCAATTGACACAGCTAGAGAATGAAATGCCATCCTGAAGGACCTGGACAAGCTCAAAAAGTGGGCCACAGGAATCTCATGAGGTTAAACAAGACCAAGGGCAAAGTGCTGCACCTGGGTCAGGGCAACCCCGAGTATCAATAAAGGCTGGGGGATGAACAGATCAAGAACAGCCCTGCTGAGAAGACTTGGTGAACGAGAGGCAGACATGACCTGACAACATGTGCTCACAGCCCAGAAGACCAACTGCAACCTGGGCCACATCAGAAGAAGTGTGGCCAGCAGGTCAAATGAGTTGACTCATCCCCTCTACTCTGCTTCTTGATACATCCCCTCTACTCAATTTCAATTTCAATGCAACACCTGGAGTGCTATCTCCATCTCCAGCTATGGGGTCCCCCAGCACATGAAGGTCATCAACTTGTTGAATTGAAGCAAGTGTGGAGGAGGCCACCAAGATGGCTGGAAGGATGGAGCATATCCCCTCTGAGGAAAGGCTAAGAGAATTGGATTTGTTCAACCTGGAGAAGAGGCTCCAAGGTGACCTAACTGCAACATTCCAGTACCTGAAGGGAGCCCACAAGAAAAATGGGAAGAGACTTTTTACAAGGGCATGTAAGGACAGGAACAAGGGGGTCTGGCTTCAAGCTGGAAGAGGAGAGATTTAGGTTAGATATAAAGAAGAAAATCTTTACTTTGACAGTGGTAAGACACTGGAACGGGTTGCCCAAAGCAGCAGTACCATCACTGGAAGTGTTTAAGGCCACACTGGATGGGGCTCTGAATAAGCAGGTCTATTGGAAGATGTCCCTGCCCATCACAGGAGGGTTGAAACTAGATGACTTTTAAGGTCCCTTCTAGCCCAAGCCAATCTATGATTCTATGATTTTAACATCCCTAGGAACTTTGGTTTGAATTAGAATGAAGCATATGAAAGCGATATGGTTTCATGCCTGTTCTACCATAGCATTAAACCCCTTTGGCATTAACTGTTGACAGAGCCAGAATGCCCTGGCAAAGAGATAGTCCTTGTGAACTATCTTTCAGAAAAATAATTTGATAAGGACACATTAGAAAATATGAAGCAAATTAGTAAGTACTCATTTCAATAAGTACAAGCTTATCTTCAAAAACAGAGCTTATACTTGGGAACAGTACCGCCAATAGCTTAGGTACTCTTTTATGAATACATTAAGGATGACATTTGAAGGTGCCACTTAAAGACATTATGCCTAAGTGACATATTTTAGAACAGTTTCACAGTTTCAGGAAGCTATATTCAATTAGATTTTTAAGAACCGTTACATAATGTACTTTAACTATTATGAAGTTGATAATTAAAAACAAGTATAAAAGAGAAAAAATATATTGACAAAGTTAATCAGAAAAAAAAGTAACAGTCCACAGAACAGCCCTTTAGGCATCAGACTTAGTACTTCTTTCTTCTTAAATTAATTCAGATTTACTTCCTAGACAGGAAGAACTGATTTCCTTCTGAAGTTTCCTATCAGTATAAAACTGGAATGAAACAAACACTACTGATTATTACCATTCTTTCTAAATGGACTTCAGACATCTTTTAAATGACTGCTTTTAATGAGATACCCATAAATTCAGCCAAAAATAGTGTCTTGCACTGTGTACAAAAACAGTTTCTTTATTACTGTGTGTTTGGCTCCACAATGCAAAAAAGTATAAAAATATTAAGTGTCCAAAGGACGACAACAGAGATAGTAAAAGGACTAAGTTACATGAGCAGCTGAAAGTACTAGCTTTGTTGAGCTTGGAGGAGACCGAGGGGTCACCTTATTGCTGCCTACAGTTTTCTTATGAGAGGAAGTGGAGAGGCAGTTGCTGATTTCTTCTCCCCAGTGGCCAGTGATAGGAAGCAAAGGAAAGCTTAAAGCTCGGTCACAGAGAAGTCAGATTGGAGAGTATCAGGTAAAAATTCAATTAAAGGGTGGTCAAGTACTGGAAAAAGCTTTATAGGAAAGTGGTCATGACCCCAAGCTTTTCAGTATTCAAGAACTGTTTTAATAATGTGTTTAGATATCTTATTTAATTTTTAGGTTGCCATGTGGGATATCAAGCATTTAACTCAATGACTCTTGTGAGTCCCTTTCCACTCAGAATATTCTATTTATATACTATCTCTCACCTGTAAGACAAAGCTGATTTTTCAGGATGGATGCCTTCATTTTTAAAGCAATTCAAATAACCTATTCTTTCACCTAAAGATAGATGACAGTAGAATGTGCACACGACAATCTATTCATGTCAGCATTACATATATCCAGACAAGATGATTCAGTCATCTGCACACGAAGTGCAAGTTACACAGAAGACACTCCCTGCAGCTCTTAAAATGCCTGTATTAAACAGAACAACAACCCCCCCCCAAAAAATTTAAAACCCACAAACAAACAAAAACTGAATGGTCCATTATGGAAATCTGAGGCTTTCCCCATAGCACTGGGAGCTTTAAACCAGACTACTAAGTTCATATTTTCTGTCTTCTCTGATCACTTTATACATTCACCTACAGCATCTTATTATTTTCAAGATGACACAGATTTACAAAATTTTGAATTTCTTCCTAAACAGGAATTACATTGTTTCAGGCTTATTGACTCAAGTAGTGCAACCAATTTCGAGGCAAAACAATCTGCATGCCCAAAACTCATTGTTTACTTCAACTGTATTAGCTCATGTCATAAAAGATATGCTCCTCTACTACAATGCTTTCCAGAAATTACTAGAGAATAACATGGAAAACCAGCAGACCCACAGAATTACAGAATGGCTCATTTTGAGATTTCTGTAGATCATCTAGTTCAAAAATCCTACCCAAAAAGGGTCAGTTACCCCTAACTATGACCAGCTGGATTTTAAGTATCTCCAAGGACTGAGAGGCCATGACCTCTCTCAGCAACCTGTTCCAGTGTTATTCTCACAGTAAGAAGGCTTTTCCTTGTGTTCAACTGGAATTTTGTATGTTTTATACCTGTCGCCTCTTGTCCTTTAATTTAATACCACTAAGAAGAATCTGGTTCCATATTCTTTATTCCCACACTTTCAGTATTTGTACACAGCACTAATATCTGAGACTTCTTATGACTAAACATATCCAGCTCTCTCTATCTCTCCTCATGTAAAGGATGCTCCAATTCCTCAATGGTCTTCATGGTCCTTTGCTGGATTCAGTCCAGTATGTACACATTCTCCTTGCACACATGGAGCCCAGAGTTGGACACAGTGCTTGAGGGGTGGCCTCATCTCACCTTTTCTGCAAAGCTATTTTCCAGCTAGCTAGTCACCTGTGTATACTGGTACAGTGTGATGTTATTGTCTTTTCTGATATTGCCATTTCATGTCCAATTCAGTGCATCCACACTTTAAATGGACCTTTAAAGTTTTAGCCAGCCCATTTCAAGATGACATGCGAGAAAATTTGAAAGTAGGATTTTGTCATAAGTAGTTTCATCATCCAAACAAAAGGACCTATTACAGAATAGATTTTGCATATGGAAAAAAAATACATTTTAAGTTTTCACTTTCTTCTTCTCCCTTACAGCGACCAATGTTTTATAGCAATTCCCTGGTTATCTTCAGCTTAATGATGCATTGTAACATGTATAACACCCAGCTGTCCTTGTGATGGCAAAAAACCAAAACTACATTAAACAGCAATTACAGCAACTGATGGGAAAAAAATCCATTAACAGCTATTAAATAGAATACATTTGTCCCTTCTATGTGCACAGGGACTGAAACAAGAAAGATGCATCAGTGTGAACAATTATTATACAATTGCTTTGCTGCTTATATTTTTCCTCTTTGTCTTTTATAATAATTTCCTGGGTCTCAATAATTCTTCACTATTGACAAAATATCCTGGATGAGCAACACATCTGTAGTGGCGCAAAACTGTCACTCTTCAAACCCCTGTTCTACTCTGAGAGCAGAAGTATCTTTCAGTTTTA
Organism: Molothrus aeneus; assembly: GCF_037042795.1. Taxonomy (NCBI): domain Eukaryota; kingdom Metazoa; phylum Chordata; class Aves; order Passeriformes; family Icteridae; genus Molothrus; species Molothrus aeneus. Next base: position 55,678,970 of record NC_089646.1, read on the forward strand.
AGCTTTCAAAATCAGACTTGCTCCATCCATGAACCTGTAGTGCAAAAGCCAGTTTCCATTCTAATACTGCACATGTACAACTCAAAACTTACCTATGAGATTTTTTTGAGAGCACAAAAAATGACCCAACTCCAGAACCTAATCCCAAGTAACAATATATGTGTTATTTTGTTATACCTTATTATAAGGCAAGTGTAGAAATGGTGTCCCATGCAGACTAATCTACTACTTTACAGTAAAGCAATTTTTAGCCCAGAATACCTAAGACTCTCTATTCCAATACATATATACTATACAAAAAGATTTCACAATCACAGTTGACCCAAAGCCTGACAGAATGAAACATAGACAAGAATAAATTTGACTGCATCAGTTTTACTGAAGCTCTATCTCTGCTCTCTGTACCATGTCCCAAGCCATTTCACTTCCAACAAGGGCAGTGGACCCATTCTCATACCACCAAAAATTGAACTCATGTAACTTCTCCATCATACTAGCCAGACTGCCAAGAACAGGAGATGCTATTAAGGACAATGGCTGTAGATAATCTTCATCTGAATTAAGATCAGGATGTTGCAAAAATAGAGAATGATACTTTCTTCTTAACCCAAAATACAAAAGTCCACGATTTCCCTTGACAGAAATACAACAACTATGAACAATGAAATTAGTCAGCTCACCAATTAACCTCAATGTGACATTGATTACCGGATAAGGTCTACTGGACTACAGTAAAATTAAGCAACATGATGAAAAAACCAAACGTCATTGATTACTCTCAGCAACAGTGTTATTTCTAGACACATACTCGTGACAAAATTACATAAGAGTTCTTCTATGGTTAAGTATCCGAAATACAGGACAAATAATTAAATGCAAGGCTGAAATATCGGTCTTGTAAGGTTTCCTCCCCACTCCTCATCAATCATAACCAATAAATCTAAAGTTAATCTGAACCTGCATCATACAAGTAAGCACGGCAAAACAAAGGAAAAACTGTTTTCTTGCATGTTGCACCCAGTCCCGGTCCAGGCCGTGTCCCTAAGACGCTCTCCATCCGTGAGCCCCTGCCTAGATTCCTCAGAACAGGCAGCACCTGCTCTAACCAGTAATCTCCTGCATGTCTAAGACTTCTACTCACAGATCCCTCTGAGACCCCTCAAAAAGACGCGGCTTTACAGCAGCTCGTGGGCCTGAGACCTTGTCATTGTCACTGCTCTATGCGGACAGCCTGAAACCTGGGTTTCAAGGATATAGGTGGGCAGAGAGCAGACAGGTTTTCCAGGAACTAAGCTCTTATTTATGTATTTTCTCTGACGCTACCAAAGACGTTACATTCGTTTGTCCCATACTAGGAGCAAGCAGGTTCCTCCTCGGGCAAAGTTCTTCCTACAGGGCCCTGCGGCAAAGTCAAGTCCGGCCATTTTGGGGGCGACAAGCACCGCTAAGTCGCGCCGGGCAGGGGCGGGCCAGCCGCAACAGGTGGTGCCGCAGCCCGCACCCTTCGACAAGCCAGCGTTCGATGGCGACCGCTTCGGCGCGACTTTCTACCCGCTAGTATCGCTGGGGAGTGATGACTGCTTCTCCCCTTCACTGCGCCCACCCAATCCTGCAGTCCCTCTCCTCAGTACCCTTGCCCCAGAGCGGCAGCTACGCTCACCTGAGCCGGGCCGCGCCTCCGCCATGCCAGCACCAGCCCCACTCCGCGGTCCGGCGTCCTAGCTGCCGCGCACGCGCACAGCTTGCGCATGCGCCACCGATTGAGCCTTATCTCCGCACACAGCCTGCACCGCAGTGGTGAGAGAGAGAGAGCAGAACGAAGCACGAGGCGGGAGGGCGGAGCCGGGGGCGGGCCGAGCCGTGCGCAAGGGGGGGTTTGGTTACGTAGCGTTGTGTGCTGCAGTGCTGCTTTTCCTGTACCCGGAAAGGGCTAGGAAGCCAAACCTTGTTTGATACTGCAAAGGAGGAAAAAAGGAAGACAAATAGCGAGAAAGAAACACTAGCTCGGGCAATTAATGGATCTTTTGGTGGACAATCGGCTTGTCTCCAACATTTCAGAGCCCGGCTGAGCGGCCAAGAGCAGGAGGGTGGGTACAGGACGGATCGGCCCTCTGTCTCCATGTGTAAAAGAGGTGCTTTCTCTAGGCACAGGATAGAAAGCAGGGATCTGTTCTCAGGCTATCTCGAAGGAGGTAGCAGAGACATAAAAAAGTCCACACAAGGATTTCCATACTACAGCTGATGCTGCAGAAAAATCTTAGGTTCCAGCTACAAACAATCCATAGAACTGCATGATTCGTCATACTGCGGGTTTCAGCACCAGTGTTTAACCATTTTATGATTCACACCTTCCTGCAGAGGTTTACAGTGCCATGGTAACAGTACATCTACTGAACAGCTCAGAGGCCTTACAGAGCTGCTGATTTTCACAGAGACTGCGCAGAAAGCTCATAGTTCTATAACATCAGCAACTCCAAAGAATGACCCCTCTGCATGACTGCTTCACGCAGCCTGTTGGCATTTTAACCTCCACACCCCACCCTCCGAGTGAAATTCTCCGTTTAAAAGTTCCACTAGCTGCATAGTGCTATTGTTCATTGTGGGCAAAGTTAATGGCTTCAAAGACCTTAAAGAACTTGTGGGTTATTGCAGAAACACTAGCCACTGAAATGCCCCCCAGACTCATGCCATTGCTGCAAAGGAAGCTTGCAAACCAGTATGGCAACGGCTTTATGAAGATGCTACATGATTCCCATATATTTTGAATGTATATGAAGTGTTTTGCTGTATGTAAACATGGTGATCATCTAAGACTGCAAAGAAAGGTGTGTGTCGGGAACATCCTTTCAGAGATGGTGTGTGGTTTTCCTGCTGCTGTCAAGAAGCTTGCATTAGTCCTCTAGTTCCCATAGACTTCTCCGTCACTAAAGATGTGACCATAATATTCACCTAGAACTACTACTTTATTTCAACACTGCTTTTCATGATTACCACAAAACTCCATTCTTTTTTTTTGTTTTTTTGTTGTCACCAAGAAACCAATCACTGCCTGGAAAGCACTAATGAAATTTTCCTGTATGTTCGGGTGCACAATTGCTAATGGTTAGGTCTGTACAGGTTTTCCTTTGTTCCCCATTTTCCCTTTTTATCTAAACAGTTCTGCTTTTTTTTCCCCTTTCCTGTCTTAAATTTGCATTGAGTCAATTCCAGCCATTCCTGATAGTCTAACTTAACTGTCCAGCATTTCTCTACAAGCATCTGCTTTTATTTTCTTCTTTAGTTTAGCCAAAATAGCCTTTTTATCTTTTTCTCATAATTTCTTCTTTTCATTTCAGGGATAGTGGAAAGGTTCTCCCCACTGTATCATACACCCTCTCTTAAAACATGTATTTTGTTTCTACTTTGTCATGCTTGAATATTTATTTTCCAATCCTTTTGCCATTTTTTCACTCATTTCTTTGCTCAGTGGCTGCTTATTTTCATCTGAACAGTATGACCATCAGGATATAGCAGGGACAGATTGCTCCATGTAGAAGATTGAGCTGGGAGCTGAGTCAGCAAATTCAATACCTGAGCAAGAGGAGCAGAGTAGGTTCACCAGGCAACAGTCCAGGTTGCCATGCAAGCCTGTAGTGACAGGGCAGCTTAAGATAGAAGTCAAGACAGTGGGTAAAATTTAGTGAGGTTAGGTACAAGCATACCTGCAACATAGTTTAGGGAGAAAGAGAGCAGGTGTTTTAAAGCAGTGAGGGAAAGAACAAAGGGTAGGCACTCTGAAGTTGGTGTGAGCTCATCCCGACAAACACCCAGGATGTTGGGAGTAGGGACATGGTAGATATGTACTTGGGGCTCTTACAGTCGTCTCTCCTATGTGCAGCAGGGACGACAGTAAACAGCCTTGCCTTTCAAGGGAGAGAGGGAGATGAGACAAGGAAGCAGAAGGAAGAGAAGCCCTAGCCTAGGTCTGTGTCAGCATGTCAAGGAGGACGAATCTCAATACATTCACTTCTGAACATTCATCATGGTATAGTCATTCCTAAAAACCTATTTTCATTTAGCCATTTAGTCATCAACCTATAGTAATTTCTAAAAACCAGCCCATGGTGGGGTCAGTGACTGCTCAGGACATGCCTTGACATGAAGACAGCAAGGTTGTCATGATGTGGAGATTCTGGTGAGGAAGATGAAATGGACTACAGCCAATAAACTACAAGTCTAGATGTTCAGCATGAGTCTCCTGCATACACACTGTACCCTTTTGTGTGAAGTATTTCCTGGAGTCCCTGATTTTTAAAGAAGCTGTTCCTAGGTATTTCAAATGCCATTGGGGTTACAATCCCTGCAAGCAGGAGCAGTAGTTTAATACAGTTCTGTGTACACCTCCAGAAGGCAAGGGAGGAGTTATAAGGTGCTGCTGACACCATCAATTGCAGCACACTGTGATGCCCTCTCTCTTTTGTTCTTTCCTTTCTTTCCTTCCTTACATAAAGGCCTTACGGACAAGCAAAAAAAAAAAAAATCATCCACCAATATGTGCTTTCATTTTAAAAAATGCTTGTTGCTGGGGACAGTTTTTAGAAGCATCCTTCCAAAAGCTAGGTTTCGCCATGAAATTGAAAATAGAATCCAAACTTGTGACAGATAAAAAGTAAACAACACCATGAGACAGTCTAAAAGAATTTGAGGAATAGCTTGCATAAGAAATAAAATCTAATAATAAATCCCCTTTCAAACACACACTTCAGGCCCTGGCTGTCTGCCTGACAGACTCCAGTACCAGGAAAATTGAAAGAAATGTAAAAGAGCATACAAAGAAAATAACAGAAAATCTAAAATAATTTGTTATATCTGTGTTCACGACAGCAGAGATGGATGAGATTCCCAAGCCAGCTCTTCTTTTTTATGAAGGGACTCAGTGGGGGTTGTGTCTTGAAAGACTCCATATGTAACATATAGGTTATGGAACTTATAGGCAAAGTTAATAATAATAAATCACAAGGACCAGACAGTATATAACAGGCAATTCTAAAAGAATTCAAGAGTAAACTACAAACTGTCCTGAAAAACCTCTAGTACAAAACTGGTTTGGTAGCAGAAGGCAGGGTTGTATCTGCTACAGCTGACTCTTGAAAGCTGATTTTAAAAGAATGCCATAAGAAAACTAGAAAAGTACAGTCCTAATGTCCATAGCAGGCAATTTTGTGGAAACTGTAAAAGAGATTAGAATTGGCGAGCATATGCATAAAGATGATGTAATAGGGATGAGTCATAAGGGCTTTTGTAAAGGGAAGAGCTGCCTCACGAACTCACAGTCCTACCGAAATACTTAGTAGTCCCTCATGGCTAAGGGAGATAGATCCCGGAATACTGACCATGGATTTCTGGAGGAATTTGGAGAGGTCAGTCATCAAAAGCTCTTAAAAGTTACACTGCCAAGAAATAAATAATTGCAAGTGTAAATAACTGAATGAAAGATAGCAAATAAGACAGTCAATAGTCCTTTTTCACAGGAAAAGGAAGATATCAATAGAGTTTGAGGAAGTTTTTGGAACCTGATCGGCGCAACATATTTCTCAAGGTTCTTGAAATGGCACAGTCAGAGTCTGCTCACTCTGTGTTATTTAGGGAAATGTAGGCAATGGCAGGCTGAGAAGAACTGCAAGCAGAAGAATCTTTGAGTACTGGGTATATGGGCAAAAAGACAGAATTTAGGGGAGCTCATTGTAAAGCACAGCATATGGGAAAAAAAACATCTCACCTTCACATTTAAAAGGAAGAGCCCTGAGCTGTTACAAGACAGGTAGTCGTCTGAAAATGTCTTATCTATGCTCAGTAGTGTGGAAGAAAAAAGCAAATCAAATTATTAAACTTTTCTAAGAAATGAGTAAAGAATAAGTAGAGATAACACCAAGACAATGTATAAATTGATAAATATTATACACAAACCTGGATCCTCCTTCTCAGAGGACAAAGGAATGGGGAAAGGACTTTGAGAGGTGACATAGAATTAAAGATCATTTGGAGTCCTGTCCAGGAAGCAGTGACAGAGCACTTAAACTACCAAAAAAGTGTGAAGCTGAAAACCATAATGGTAGGGTACTAATAGCATGGTACTAGTAACACAATGACCAGTTTGGTTTGAGAAATCTGAGTGTCAGTAAAAAGACAGTGGCCCAGATAAGAGTCTCAGACATGAATTTTCAGATGTTGAAATTCTCTACCCACTTCTGATTTCTGAGGTGCATCGCACAAGCTGATCCTGCCTTTGCTTCTGGTGTCCTAGGTGCTAACTGTATTTTTCATGCTTATGGAAGACAAGTTCTGAAGTCCTCACATAGCCCTTTTACCCAGACAAAGATAGGTGGCCTACAGCAACTGCTCCCTTCTGCACACTGCTGAGAAACCAGACCAGTCCCACATGACTCCAAATAGCTCGTACCTTAGTTTGAAGACTTCAGCAAGCAGCAGCTCTGCTGTCCAAGGAGGAAGAAATAAGCAGGGGACCTAAATAGGTGATGAAATCTGTCTGGTTTGTGTTAAGAAACGTTTATGAAACTCTCTGGTAGTCACACTCCCAATGGCAGACACCTTAACTCCTGGTAGTCACACTCCCAATGGCAGAGATCTTAACTCCTAGGACTGAAGCTGCTTTACAGCAAGTGGCTCCAATGAGCTGCAGGTGGCCCCACTTGACAGACCCCAGTCACATGCAGTCAGACCTGGTTTCCTTCCCAGTCTGACCCTAGATTTTCCATAATGGAGTCTCAGTTCCAAAAAGCAATTTATTCACAGAACAGTAACACAGAAACGTGTTATCCAAAAGGTCAGCATTTCTCAACCTCTTGTCTCAGGCTCCTACCCAGAGCTCAATCTGCATCTCAATTTGCTGTTAGGTCATGTGGAGGGAGGGCAGCAGGCAGGAGACAGAGACCACTTACCCCCAAGTTCATGTGGCAACAGAGAGATTTTATTTCCCAAGCCCTCCCTTATATAGGGCATTTGAAAGACCTGGTCTGGACGCTGTCATTGGTTTGAACTCCGCACCCCTTCAGGTTCTGGCCAGTGAGATGCCTGCAGCCTTGGGAGATATATGATTGGGCAAGACCCCTGTCAATCACAGTAGCAGCTAGCAAACTGGTCTACATGGACCAGATGCATTCCTCAACAGTTTGGAAAGCACCAAATGAGGTAGAAATGTGCATTCCCAGAGACAGCACATTCTGTTACCAGGAACTAAGAATACATCACTGTTACAGTACAAGCTGGCTTGTACTGGGCAATTAATTTGGCTATAAATAAGAAACCCAGCTTGGTTCCATAAACAAGTCTCTGGCTGAGCAATGATAGGATAGATTTGAATACATACAGGGACTTCACCCAATCACGTTCCACCCTAAGCTGCAGGGTCCCCACCCTCTTACTAGTTGGGGAGCTAGGTGGTGTTAAAGTCAGACCAATGAGCTGTCTAGATCAAGAGATTCAAAACCTGCTATTTAAGGAGAGTGCAGACAATAAAACACACTGTTGTAGCATAATGACCTGGAGTGTGTGTCGTCTCTGTCTCCAAGCACTGACTCCATGTAACACTTGGTGGCCCAAGTGAGGAATGGACTCAGCCATTTTAAACAACTGTGGTATTACAGGAAGACAAGAACAGCAGCAGAATATTGCCGCAGGCAGCAGAATTGCTGTGAACATCAGGTGGGACAGTAGAAAAACACTAGAAATAGCTACATGCAGCAGAACTGCTGCAAATAGCCAGTGGGATGGTGGATAGTGGTGCAATATTGCTGCAGCAAAAAATTGCTGCGAACAGCGGTGGGAGAGCGGAAAGTGGTGGAATTGCCGCAGGCAGAGAAAAATTGCTGTGATATCCCAGTGATAAACGATGGAGTGTGCCGCGTGGTTTAAAGTCCCCCTTTGGAGATTGGAATCACTGCTGGGAACATGGGAGCATGGGCTCCCCTCCAAGTATGAACTTTTCTTTTCAACATTATAAAACTGTGGAAGTTTGTGGAACAAGATTTAAAAGCCACTATAGGCATTATAAAATCATGGAAACCCATTTCAAATTGGCTGGGGCAGTTAGAAACCAAGAAAAATGCAAAAGCAGTGTTATATGTATTAAATGAAAAAGCCAAATTAATAATAATAAAACCAAATATTTTTTTTCGTGGCCGAAAATATAGTCCTCAATAGCCACATTCAAAGAGACAGTGTCGAGCCCGGGATCGGTGCTGGGTGAACCTGGATCCGACTTCTATCGCATCGGACCCACTCTGTTCACAAATGCCATCTTTGTTGGGGCTGGTTTTATACAACTTTTTCTGCCTGAGGCAGAGGTGCCCCAATTCTTTTGTTACTCAGCATATGCATGAAGTCTCCTTTCTCTGTGCAGGGCTGGACAATGCTGTTTCTGGGAAGTGGCTGGTGTTTGATAGAGTTAAGGGAACCCAGTATTCAGATGTATGCTCCTGACTACTCTGGTTACCTTGATTGAAGATACTTATCACGTGTTGATCGCTCTTGGGTGTTCCCTGGATAGTCCCTGAAAGGCCCATCTCCACACCAACTATGTCCTTTTGCTTGCTAATTAGGCCTTCTTTCCTTGCTACCATCTGGAGTTTCACAATTTCGATGTGGCAATCTGTCTCCTGAGTGTCAGTGGTCTTAGGCTTTTGGATTTTTGTTACATACACAATTTTATTTACAACTTTATTTCATATATATTTCATATAAGCACGAATTCTCTCACACCACATATTACAGCAGCGACTAGAATGCCAGTGCCAGTCACTCAAAATGGCAAAGAGCACATGGCCCAAGAGACACACAAAATGGCAGAGAAGCTGGGAGCTCCACTGTCGGATTCTGGTACTGTGAAGAAGGGTGGATATACACCCCTCTCAAAGGTCTCGAGTGTTCTCATGTTCTCATATTTTTCTCATATCTTTCAATCAATTCACAACAAAAGGAACAACAAATTGTTCTTCCTGTTTACAAGTTGTTTCATCTGTAAAGTTGGTTCTTCTCACAGTTCTAAATTTGAATGCTTCGAAGTTATAATTTCAGTTTGTTGTTAAGATGTAACTCTGTTTACAAATTGTTTTCTAGTAGTTGGGTTCTTTCTAAGGGTTCTAAGGGTTAAATGGTCTCTTGCTTTTAGTGTTAAATTGTAACTTTGTAACTTTTAAGAAAAATTGCCAGTGACATGTTAGCCTGAAAGATTGTAAGATTAGTAGTTCTCGCCTAACAGCTCCTAGACATGAATGCTGCAGCTCCAGTGATACATGGCCTCATGCAAATTAAACCCATGCTGTCTTCTGTCACCCTGTTTGCAAAGGGCCCTTGCAGATAGGCAACAGAGAGCAGGTTGCAATTTTTAACAAAGAAAGAAAGGAGGAGATGCTACAGTACAAGCTGGCTTGTACTGAGGAATTAATTTGGCTATAAATAAGAAACCCAGCTTGGTTCCATAAACAGGTCCCTGGCTGAGCGATGATAGGATAGATTTGAATACACACAGGGACTTCGGCCAATCACGTTCCACCCTAAGCTGCAGACATCTCACTGGTTGGGGACCTAGGCGGTGTTAAAGTCAGACCAATGAGCTGTCTAGACCAAGAGACTCAAAACCTGCTATTTAAGGAGAGTGTGGACAATAAAACACACTGTTGTTGCATGAAGACCTAGAGTATATGTAGTCTGTGTCTCCAACCACCCGACTCCATGTAACAGATCACCAGTCTGGAGGTATAAAGTATCATTTCAGTGTGGCATCCATAGGGAGGTAAGGAACAGGAGATGTGCATGGCATATTAGGAAGATATGGTGGCACATAGGACCAAAGGCCTTCATGTGAAAGGACTCCTGGCGGCTGACTTCTGTTATGATCCAGTTATTAAAATTATTAGAGACATGCCTCTGCTTGAATTAAGGTGCAAATGAGACCATATGCTGAAGTCAGTAGTATCTATGTTATTTAACAGTGAATATGAGGGGGAGGGGGGAGAGGGGAGAGTGTGAGAAAGAGAAATAAGAGAATCGTGGGGGACAGAAAGAGAGTGACAGAGTTGAGAGATTAAGTAGAAAATATCACTACCCCCTCGATCCCAATGGTGTCCCCATTGATCCTCTTCTTCTGGTCTTCTTGGTAGTGAGGGTCCTGCAAAACAGAGTTCAGTGGATTCATATATATATGGAATATTAATCACAATATTACCGGGTGGGACGTGCCTGGCCTCGTCTGACCCTTGCTGCTGGGCCAAAGGCGGCGGCCGTGGTGTTTCACCTCAGAGGTACCTTTGGCCGGCTGGATGCTGCAGCTAGGCACTCGGAACAAATCCAGGCATAGTAGAAACTCAATTTACCTCTGGTGGAAAAGGTCCAGGTGACAGTGAAGAGAAAAAGGAGAGGATTCTGTCATAGAGTTTTAATCCAGAGTTTTATTCCAGGATGACAGACCTCTGAATATTGTAACAGCTCCCAACAGAATCCAGACCACATTGTCCCATCTCCTTTTAAGCCTGGGGACAGGGGGATGGGAAGGGACAGGTGAGCCACCAACCAGGTGGGAGGAGGGGAAGGCTCAAGGGATAAAGACACTTGGACAGGCCAATGAGCCTGGACCTGAGGGGCATCTTTTGAACTTCTGCCAACCACACCAAGACCCTGCTGGAATGTTAAGATTGATGGACAGCTCTCAGCAGGAGGGCAAAGGGGGAGGGGAAAGGAGAGGTTGGCACACCTGGGGGTTGGGATAGGTGAAACAGGAAATGGCATCACACTGCAACAAATATACTTTTGGGCCAGATGGGTATGCCCAGCTACCTCTCCTGGGAGCCGGGGGTAAGTTTGACATTGTCTCTTGCAACAGACTCTGCATCTGTTGCATCAGTTTGCATAGTGGGCAGTCCTCTGGTGCAAAGCCTCAGGAATGAGTCTGAGGGACGCTTTCGGGCTTTAATGGTTTATGAAACCTCCTCAGCTACCTCTCATATGAATGTCCTGTGTGGATGGGGCCTTCCGAGGATGTGGGGGAGTTTACAACTGAGTCAGTTAGTGTAAGGGAAGATGGGTGTTAATTTTCTCTGACTAGAGACTACGCCACACACATGAAACTCTCCTCCTTTTGCCCTTGGTTGGGGTAGAGTGTATGCAAACCTAGCCTTGGGAAATGAGTTTGTGGGCTATGGCCTCCCTACCCCAAACCCAGCCAGAGCTGATTTTCAGGACAGCTGCTGGGTTTGGCTTTCTTTGTAGATACATTCTTCTCCCTCAGCCTTGTTACTTCCTCCTAGACCTGAGATTATTGGATATTAGTGTCACCTTTATGTATTTTAAGTTCCCTTTAGGTGGTTTAACTCACAGTCCAAACTTTCAGTGAAGAAGAATATTCAGGGAGGGGTGGACTTAGATGGTGGTAACTCCTTTAGTTAGTTTTGCCATAATGGGCAAAAAATCTTTCATAACAATGTTTAAGCCATTAACCGTAACATTTCAGTCTGTCACAACTTCTAATTTGCTTGCAGCAGGCAACCTATTTTTGGTGAAGAATTTAGCTGTAAACTATATCTTGCCTCAAAGTTTCTGAACATCCATAGTTCTGCCTAGAAAATCTGGATGAGTGGTCATATGTGCTGCTAAGATTTCCAGTATGAACAAAAAGCATTTCCAATGTCCATGTGAAATCCAACATATTGGGCTTACCATGTGTGGCAGCAGCTCTCTGGCCACAGAGAGCAGGCACAGACTTTCCCAGGCATTTTCTTGTGGAAGGCTGTGAGAAGGTCAGAGAAAAGAATGAGAAATACTTATCTCCACTTGCTGCACCTGTTATTGTGCACCTGTGGAATGTGTTACAGAGATTTGTTTACCAAAGGGTGATTTCTTAATTGGACAGTGGATGGTATTTGGATTGATTGACCAATTAGGTCCTAGCTGTATCAGACTGTTTGTAAGGGTTATGAGCTTCTTAATAGATATAGTATAATACAGAATAGAATAAAGGAATTGATCAGCCTTCTGCAATCATGGAGTCAATGCTAACTATTACCTGGCTGGGGGCCTGCAGTGACAATCGTATATATTTTTCAGAACTATACGTCTAACCAGCACACAAGGCACTTGTTCCATTGCATCTGTAACATGTACAGCTGACGTGGTGGATCTAGCAAAGAGTAGTGACATCCCCGTGATTTCTAGTCAACTCTTCCTAATTTCTGTAATTTCAAGGAAAAGAATAAAAGCAGATTCTACTAAAGTTTTGTCACTGAATTTACTGCAATAAGAGTGAACTTTTTTCCAAGAAAGACCTTAAAGTTTAATCACGAGGAATTTTAAATAGATCATTGTAACCAGTACTCTCTCCTTCCCTTATCATGTAAAGCACATAAAATAATTCACTGCACACAGTAAAACTGTACAGGAGGACCATGCCAGATAATTTACCACTTGGATGTCCTCCCACTACTAAGAAGAGGCATTAAGAATGATACTTCAGGAATTACACATAAAAAATCTTTGATGTCATGGTAACAGAATGAAGAACCAAAGCCCCTCTCAGAGTTATTTTCATAATCAAAAGAAAGTGTACCTCTAAATTAGCAATGATGAGTGGCAACAAGCTGCTTTCTAATATCTGACAAATCAGAGAAAAAGAAGATCTAAAAAAAAGGTATTGCAGTACTAAAGAAATATGCACAGAACACTCATAAAATATGGTAAAGAAGGAGAAAATTTGAGAAGGGAGATAAAAAAATATCCTTGGCACTCTGAACTAGATGTTGACTCACCCACTCTTACACAATGTCCATGAGACTATAGGAAACAGAAGCTTTTCGTGTCCTGCAGTACACTCACCTGAAACAACTATACATTTATTTTCAGCCCTCTGAATACTATGCAGTGATAACCCAGTAGATGAGTTCAACTGCTGTGTCTGGACTTGTCTTATGCTAGAGCAAAAATAAAAAAAAAGCAGATAAAAATTGAATAGAAAAGCAAAAATTAGAACGTTCTTTGTCAAATTCCTCTACTGTCAATTTATGTAACAGAAACGTTTCACATCATCACCAATGGTCTGGAAAAGGGGACAGAAGGGCCCTAGGACCTTGAGCAAGTTGGCATATGACACAAAACTGCACGGAGCACATGACATTCAAAGGCAGTCCTGTGATTCACGTTGACTTTGACTAGCAGGAGGAATAGTCCACTAGGGGGCTTATATACAGGGAGAGGCTTGAAGGGAAAAGTTGACCTGAGCATGGACTGTCCACCTTCTTTGTCTCTCAGACCGCATGGTTGTCTGTAGAGGGTGCCATTCCGGGGAAGTGGGGGGGGGCGAGGGGGGGGGGGGGCAGGTTTTCAGGTTTTGTCTGCCATTCCTGCGCTTGTCTCCCAGACCACAAGGTCGTTATTGGAGGACGCCATCTTGGGGGAGAGGCTACTCCACCATTTTGTTTCTCTTTGTTTCTGGGGAGTCTCTGAGATTCAACAACTTTGTGTCTAGTTACTATCACTGTTATTTTTGCCTGCTGCTGTTTCATTTTCTAGTAAACTTATTTTTTCACCTATATCTTCTTACATTTGTCTCTTCTATTGGTGAAAAGGCAAGTAGTTAAAACTAAAAAGGGAGGTACCTTACTTTGGAGAGTTTGCTCTTTAAATTGTCTTCAAATAAGACATCCAGAGAGATGGTAGGATCTACCCCTTTGAAGTTGTGACATCAGGCCAACAAGACAAAGTTGCCCCATCATGCTGCCTGGTTCACCCCTGTTGTTATAGAGCACGACACAGTACAAAGTACCACGACTCCATCAGAAGGGTGCAAGAGAGATTTATTACAGCAACATGTTGCTTTTATACTTTTTCACGATATTTACATTCATCCAACATATACATTCACTGCCCATTGGTTATAGGAAAGAAACAAAGTTCTCAGTGGGTGACCAAGGAGCGATGTCATTCTGTGAGCCAGCTAGAGTCTGTATCTCTCAACTTTCTCTCCTTCATCACATCTCCATGGTGACAACCTTGGTGTCTTCCTCAGGAGAGATATGGGGCTTTCCTTTTTCTTCAGAAGGCTTTTGCTGGCTCACAAGAACAGCACAGAATGTCTCTCCTACACACCCCCCACTTCCCTTCCTTGCTTAATATGCCTAGGCAACAAGATAATGCTAGAACTCTGTAATATGTGGTGTGAGAGAATTCGTGCTTATATGAAATATATATGAAATAAAGTTGTAAATAAAATTGTGTATGTAACAAAAATCCAAAAGCCTAAGACCACTGACACTCAGGAGACAGATTGCCACATCGAAATTGTGAAACTCCAGATGGTATCCAGATGGTAGCAAGGAAAGAAAGCCTAATTAGCAAGCAAAAGGACATAGTTGGTGTGGAGATGGGCCTTTCAGGGACTATCCAGGGAACACCCAAGAGCGATCAACATGCGATAAATATCTTCAATCAAGGTAACCAGAGTAGTCAGGAGCATACATCTGAATACTGGGTTCCCTTAACTCTATCAAACACCAGCCACTTCCCAGAAACAGCATTGTCCAGCCCTGCACAGAGAAAGGAGACTTCATGCATATGCTGAGTAACAAAAGAATTGGGGCACCTCTGCCTCAGGCAGAAAAAGTTGTATAAAACCAGCCCCAACAAAGATGGCATTTGTGAACAGAGTGGGTCCGATGCGATAGAAGTCGGATCCAGGTTCACCCAGCACCGATCCTGGACTCGATGCTGTCTCTTTGACTGTGGCTATCAAGGACCGTATTTTTGGTCATGAAAATAAAATCTTTTGTTATTATTATTAATTTTGCTTTATCGATTTTTACCTATAACAACTCTGCAAAAAGCTGTAGCTCTACAGAAAGAAGTAGTTTGTAACAGGGTATGTGCACCTTTTAGAAATCAGCAAATTTAGCGGAACAAGCTAACTGAAAAAAGCTAACCACTAGCTATTTGAGCAGATAATCTTATAGAGCATGCACAGAAACAAAGGTGAAAACTTGAAGCCCAGGGAAGACTTCTGAGCCTTTATCCAAAACAACCACCAGCAGGCTGACTGACCACCTTGTGCAGAAACGGTGCATGTAATAATGTAATTAGAAAATATGTTGCAATAGGAAGTTTAGGAAAGCATAATGTGCACATTAAGTAAAAAAGTATAGAAGTTTGTACTTTGTGAAGAATGGAAAAGTGAGTTTGTGCTGGAGCTATCCCCTTCACTCTTGGCATCAAATAAAGAAATACCTGCTCTATAGGCTCTACACGATGGAATACTGTTTTCTTGCCTAGTTTTTGGGCATCAGATGTAAAAAAAACCACCTGGACAGGACCTTGTACAACATTATCTAGCTTGGAGTTAAATTCACTTTGAGCAGGTTGGACTATAGACTTTCAGGGGTCCCTTGAAAGCTATTTTTTCCCTATGATGCCGTAATATTTAAAGTATGAAAATTATAATACACTTGTCTGCTAATGTCTAAATAAAACAGCTGCTTCATGTCTGTCTTAAAAGAATTGCTTCTTTGCCATTATTGCATCCCAGAGTATATGGATAGGAAGCAAGAAAAACTGACACTTGTAATTCCATCCTGATGTGTTCTCTTTTTAGCAAAAAGACTGGGATTCTATGCTAGAGGTGTAAAGTATTTCAGAGATCTTATACATTAGACTGCCATTAGAGAACTGACAAGAATCTGAAACTGGCAAGAGCTGCTAAAACAAGAGATTCCACTGAAATACTGCATAGAAGTTTTGCATAGGCAGTCACTCTACATATGATTACAGCTAAGACAGTTGAAGTGAACACCTTCACTATACCTGAATTACATCTTCACAAAGTAATATTAAAATAATAGAATCATAGAATCATTTAGGTTGAAAAAGACCTTTAGGATTGTACAGAGAATCACTCTATGAAAAGCCAGTGTCCATAAAGGAGATAGAGGAGTCCTGCAACTTTGTTCAAAAATGGGAGAGGGTCCACTGGGGCACATACCATGGGGTTCTCTCTCTCTCTCTCTCTTGAGGTTCAGAGGGCACAGCCTCCTTTTATCCTAAACTTCTGTCTGCATGTTGCCCTCTTCCTTTCCCCATTGGCTGAGGTACTAGGAAGGTACAGCCTTCTAAAAGTGCTGACCACATATTCCCCCCTTGAACCTGTTCAGAAACTCAAGCTTGTGCAGATGCACCTGTCCCTTTCAGGAGACAAGCTGTCAGGGCTCTGTAACAAATCTGCTGCCCAGAGTCAGTAGAGACATTAAGACCCATTTCAAAGATGTTCAAATCCATACCTTTACCTATCAAATTGTTTATAAATACATTAGTACACATTTCCATCTCAGGGTAGTCTCATTCAGCTGTTAACTTAGCTCTCTACTTAGTGGTAGAACCTCCAAGTTCTACCACTAAATTGTATCTGTAAGTGGCAGATCTACATGGCCTTTAAATACCTCCAGGCATAGTGACTCAAGCACTTCCCTGGGTATCCTGTTCCAATGCTTCACAACCCTTCTTTGGTGAACTAATACCTAATCTAACCATGCTAGATTTTGTTCATACTTTCTATAGTAAATAAACTTTTCTGATATAAAGCTGAGAGTGCCAGAGACCATGATTTTGTCATGTTGACAAGCTGTGAAGATGATTAGGCATCTTCATTTCCTCTTCAGTCTCTCTAATTTCACCTATCACCAATATTGCCTTCAGTTACTGGTGGTGAAATGCTGACATTTTTGAATGCTATGAATGACCGCCCAAGGCTTTTTTTGTGCAGAAATTCTTTGGGAACGTCAACACCTTTCTGTTAACCGTTCATGAAAATGAGGACGGACATTTTATGTTGTCTCTATAAGGAACAGTAAAGAAATCATGTTTATATGCTGCTGTGTATTTCAGTTCTGATAAATAAATACAATAACCCTGCAGGCATAATTTCATTCTTTTTTAATGGCCCCATTCAGTATTCACAGCTAAAGAAGAGGTTAATTTTCTGTTTTATCACCAACAAAAGAGACCAAAATCTCTGTGACTTGGACTTCATGGCACACATGTCTTAGTCCTGAATAAGTTGAACCCACAAGAGTTTTTAAATTCCAGATTTATAACCTTCCTCTTTTAGGTCATGTTTGTCCTTTCCCATGCATCCTCATGCATCTTCTCTGAACTCTGAGGTGCTCATCACTTGAGATATAATGAAGCAGAATCTGGAATTCCATACCCTACAATTTCCTTCTTGGCCTAATCAAGTACAATTTTTTCCAAAAATATATAATTTGCATTATTATTTCATACTCTGTTAAAATCTTTTAAATTTTAAAATTTTAGATTTTTGAAGGAAATGGTTTTAGTAACTAGTTTTTGTACAGTGTGTTAAAACAGTTTTAAAACATTTTGTTGCTGTCAAGGATTGGGAATGTGACATAAAGAAAAGCAAATACAAAAATTTCATAAATTTACTTGCTTATTCTGCCTTGTATTCAGAGTCTGAAGCATTAAAACTTAAGACCTTTTTTAAAATAAGTGTACATTAGGGAGTGTATCAACTGTAAAGAGCAAAGCTAATGATGACAAGGCTGAGTGCATATGGGTAAGAGTCAGGGGGAAGGCAGACATCCTGATGGAAGTCTGTAGCAGATTACCCACCTAGGATGAAGAAGCAGATGAAGTATTCTCTAAAAGTCTTGCTGATGATTCATGATCCCTATACCTTGTTCTTGCCAAACTTGTCAAGTATGTGTTGGAAACTCAACACAGCACAGAGAAGGCTTTCTGCTAATTCCCTGGATTGTGTGGAAGAGAACTTCCTGACACAACTGGTAAGCAAGCTTGTCAGGGCCAGTGCACCTCTAGACGTGCTGCTTACAAACAGAGAAGGGCTCATGGGAAATGTGGTTGTAGGTTGTCTTGAACACAGTGACCACAAAAATGAGATGAGTTTTCAATTTTTGGTGAAGTAATGAAGGGGGTAAGCAAAACCTGTACCTTGGAATTCCACTGGGCAGCCTTTGGCCTGTTCAGGACACTGGTTCAGAGAGCCACCTAGGAAACAATCATTGACAACAAAAGCGTCTAGGGAGGCTGGACACATTTTAAGAAGGAGCAGGAGCATGCTGTCCCTATATGCCAAAAGAAGAGCTGGTGGGGAAAAAAAAGGCCTGGCTGAACAGAATTTTCACAGGAACTCAGGGAAAAAAAGTTTATGACCTTTGGAAGAAAGGACAGGCAACTCAGGAAGAGTACAAGGATGTCATTAGATGTAGAGAGGAAATTAGAAAGGAGAAAGCTCAGCTAGAATCCAATATAGCTACTGCTGTGAAAGATAATAAAGTGGTTTTTACAAATACATCAAAAACAAAAGGAGAGCCAAGGAGGATCTCCATCCTTTATTGAACATGGGGCAAACATTGTAACCAAGAATGAGATAAAGGCTAAAGTATTTAATACCTTCTTTGCTTCTGTCTTTAACATTAAGATCAGTTATCTGCAAGGCAACCAGTCCTCTGTGCTGGTAGACAGGAAAGGGGAGCAGACCAGTATTGCATACAGGTAAAACCTTATAAAAGAAAGGCCTTATAAGATCAGGCCTTGCTCAGCTGAATTAACAGCTAGCATGTTAATTTCCCATGAGAAAGAATCGTAAGAATGAAAATCAGTTTGCATAAAGTTATAGATAGATAATGAGATGACTGGCTTTCACAATTAAGGGATGAATATTGTGTGAATATTAAGAGAAGCTTTAGTGATGTATAGTTACATTATGGTAGTTTAGATGTCCTCTGTTCTCCCCATAGTTCCTTCCCCCCCGCTTCCCCTGCCCCCCCATTGTGTTGCTGCCATCAGACAGCCTGGGTTTTCTAGGACAGGTAAAAGAGAAGGCGTGCACACATGCCCCTTATATGGAGCACTTGGGAATGGAAATGGGTGTTGTTAGGGGGCGTGGCATGACAACACTTGACCCTCCAATGAAGTTACAAGAAAGCAGTCTCCACCAATAAGTGGCAAAGAAGAGCTGACTGACAGACTTTGGGAAGGGCCAGGGTTGGCTGAGGCAATCCCAGGGGTATAAAAGACTGAGCATCCATCTTGAAGATGATGTGGTAGGCAGCCACAAAGGCAGTTCCCAGTTCTGCAATTTTTCCTTATTTAGTCCTTTTATCACATTTTTTTAAGGTTTAATAAACCTTTTAAAATTTTTAAAGTGAGCATTTCTCTCACACATTACAATCTATTCTTGTGAGAAAAACATGTTATACCTATTAAAAATAAAGAGTCTATCCCATGAGAATCCACAAAGAAAATTGTAAACACCCGTGTAAAGAGAGAGTCAGCACATACATACACAAGCACCTTCTAACCAATGAACTCAGTGGCAAGAAAGTTACTAACCAATTAGAATGAAACACGATGACTTGGAAAGCCAGATAAAAATAGGCTGTAACATTAAAGGGGGCTTTTTGCTGCTGAAACATGGAAGTGTCATGCCCGTCAATATTTGCCAGTATTGTTATAGAATAGCTCCCCTATAATCCAGAAGGAAGCAGTTAGTGACCAGCTGAACAACTTACACACTCATAAGTCTATGAGTTTGGATGGACTGCATGAGAGGGTACTGAGGGAGCTGGCAGAAAAGATTGCCAAGCTGCTCTTTATCATTTATAATCACATCTGATTAACCAGGGAGGTCCCAGATGACTGGAGGCTGGCCAATGGCCCATACACAAGAAGTGTTGGAAGGAAGATCTAAGGAACTACAGGCCTGACGTTGGTGTCCAGGAAGGTTATGAAACACATCATGTTCAGTGCAATCATGCAGCACGTACAGGACTGTTGGGACATTAGAGGACACAAGACAAATGATGGACTTTGGACCTGGTTAACATAAGAGATTTGATAACAGGATGCCTTGGCAAAGCAAACAGAACTTTGAAAATTAGACCTAGATTGCAAGAAGATTAAATCAGACAGGTTTACTGGAAAAAGAAAATCCCATTAAACTCTGCAAGCAAGAGATATTGTTATATGCATAAGTTTGTGTATGTGATTATACCTAATTATTGTAGTGTTAAAAATAGGTTAGAAACTGTGGAAAACAGTTGATAATTGTTAAGCATGTCCTGTTAGTTTGGTTATGGTAAAAGGGGTTAAAAGTGTAGTTATAAGAAATACGGTACTCAATGTACCATATTACAACTAAGTAAAGTGCACCACCCCCAAGCGAAATGAGCCAGCCTGGACAGAACCGTAATGGGCCAATCAAGTGCCTTCAACCTTAATGCAAATGAAGGATCCAAAAATAAACCAATCCAGAAGGACAAAAAACAGGATAAAAAGAGGCATCTGACCCACTGAATTTGTGCCGCTCCACCTGGAACATCAGGGACATCGCTGCTCAAGAAGACCCAGCACTGGTGCTGCGGCATCCTTGACAGGAACATTCCTCCTCAGCCCACGGGCCCCCTTGCTTTAGGCCTTTCTATTATAATAAATGCTGAAATCACTTTTAGTACCAGGAGTCTGGTCCCATTTTTAACAGTAGTACACATTACTAGTCTCCCTAAAATAGTATATAAGCATTTGTATCCCACAAAAAAAAATCGGATTCTGATCACTGAATCAGTCTTCCCTGTCTCTCTCCATCACCGATGATTGGTACCTCCGTATGAGGAAGTGAACTGGCCTGACTGGTGAGCAGTTGGTGAGCCCCTGGAACTGATCGTGATGGTGAGAGAACCGCATCTGGGCCCACAATCGCCTGTCTGCTGCGACTGACATTTGAGCCAGGGGAACTACAAAAGGAACGAAAAACGGGAAAGAAAATATCCAAAGAGAGAGACGTCAATGAAATCATGTCACCCTTCTGGACAAGCATGACTCCCCTATCCTAAAGGCAGACCTTAAGTCACTTTTGTTATAAATGATCAATCGAAAGCCAAATTATAAAAAATGCAAAAAGATTTATTTATCTTTTTCTGTGACCAAAATACGGTCCTCAAAACCACCACAGCCAGAGACAGCGTCAAGCCCGGGATTGGCACTGGGTGAACCTGGATCCAACCTCTATCGCATCGAATCCCCCCCCCCCCCCCACCCCCCCCCCGTTCATGAGAGTCGCTTCTAGCGGGGATGTTTTATACAGTTTATTGTGCCCGAGGCGAAGGAGTCCCAGTTTCTTTTGTAACTCTTCACATTCATAGTTGGTTCTTTCACTGTTCAGAGCTGGACAAAGGCCATCTCCTGGTTGATAGCCAGCATTGATCGAATTCCGGGAAGTCGCGTATTCACATGTATCTTTCTGGTGACTTCGACTTTGACTCTCTTGAATGATGTTATCCGCAGGGCGATGATTGCTCTTAGGCGGTTTCCGGTGGCTTGGGATACCGGTGATCATCTGATCATCGCGTTGGGTGCGTCCATTCTTGGGTTAAAATGACGATCGTTATCTGGCTGACTCTTGGAATTTCGGAGTTTGAATAGACATCCGCCTTTTAGGCTGCTTGTGGTCAGAGACTCGTTTGGATTTCACAATGTTTATAAAATACATTCTTCTATAGCATGAATTATTTCTAACATATATTACACTTTTACTCCCATCCTGGAGAATACTTTTTAAGACATTGAAAAAGTGAGAGTGGCTGGATGCTGCTGGCCCCTTTACCTCGCTCTGACTCTCCTCATTCTGACTCGCCCTCCCTGCTTGAAACTGGCACCTCTGATACTGAAGAGCCATCAACCTCGCCCCTGCCCAGACAAAGGAGGGGAAGGCATCCTTTCTTATGGTCATTAGCAGTTTATATCGCTGATCACGGCTCTAGCAGTGAGGAGGAGCCCTTCGATCCAGGACTGATAGATTCAGATGATGAGACTGATCCATTCCCTCCTGACTCTCATGATAAGTGGATGCAACTAAAGAAAAAGACCATTAAGGAGGGGACCCCCAAACTTTCTTCCGGTGCAGGAAATCTCGGCATTTGAAAAAGGGCTGTTTTGAAAAGGGAGAGGCCAGATCCGAAACTCACGGTATTTGCCCTCGGTGCCATAATCAATGTCGGTCCAAGTATGATTTTGAAGGGTGTCCAATATCGGGAAACCAGAGCTGGAGCGTGGCACCACGCGAAGACACAGATGCCCCAGCTGATCCCTCAGAGCAGACCAAGCCTCAGCCCAGCTGCCGCCCCAAGCAGCCTTCACTGGACCACAGGCAGTCCTGGCCAGACCATCAGCAGCCAGCCACCCCAGGCGGCACAGGAATGAACCTGGCAACCTCCAACAGATTAGCTTTGCTTGATTCATCTGTTCATTTGCTTCCCACAGGAATTTTCAGACCACCTGGACAGTGTATGCATACTTTGTTTGATTGCTCTTCCTGGAGCTATTAACTCTGAGTCATGGCATGGGCTCCCCAGCCACCCTGTGTAGTCCCGGCCAGAAGCAATATAGCCCAGCTCATATTTTTTCCAGCAGCATCTCTATCTGCATCCCCGATAACTGAGAAGAGGGAGGGGGGGTTTCGGTTCTACAGGGGTCCCGCAGATTTTTTGCTTCCACAGGTCTAACCATCCCGCGTGTCAATGCAAAGTTACTCTGAAAGGCAGACACTCCTAACAGGACTCATTGATACCGGAGCCGGTGTGACAATAATTTTAAAAAGCCAATGGCTTAGTGACTGGCCATTAACTCTCTGCATAGGTGTGGAAACCTGCAAAGCCAACACTTGTTGCAAATAACAGGGCCAGATGGGCGGAGAGCCACAGTTAAACTTCTTGTGCTGTCTGTCCCCCTGGTTTTGTGGGGGGAGGGATGTGTTAAC
The DNA here is from genome assembly GCF_037042795.1 of Molothrus aeneus. Taxonomy (NCBI): domain Eukaryota; kingdom Metazoa; phylum Chordata; class Aves; order Passeriformes; family Icteridae; genus Molothrus; species Molothrus aeneus. Next base: position 55,701,792 of record NC_089646.1, read on the forward strand.
GCAGTGGTAAATCTTTATGCATTCAGATTTTGTATAGGAGTCATTGGGACACCCCCACAATGGTCGCTGGCTAAACTGACCCAGGCACTTGCAAGCATTGGAAGGAGCAGCAGCTACCAAAGGGATACTTGATACAGATCTAAAGCCCTGAGGGACTGTTAGCCCAGGTCAAATTCGTTATATTGCCAGTAGCTTGGGATTTTTTAACAATGTATTTAGTTGTGAATTTTTTGGTACAGCAATTTAGTACTATATAACTAAATCTCTTTTAGCCTTCAATGCTTATATCCCATACTCTTAATAAGCCAAACTTAAATCTATTATTATAGATAAATATTTTAATATTGGCTTTTCGCAAATATTAAAATGAATTTGAGAGGAATAGCAGATTTGTCTTCACAAACAAGCTGTGGGTCTGCTGGTAGATAAGACTAGCACTGGGAGATAAAAGAAACAATGGGAAGGATTCCACTGATTGATTAATGGGAAAATATTTCCTTTTACAAATAATCTTTAGGTTTGCTGATAAATGAAATTGGACATTGAAAGATGAAAGAAAGAATGGGGAGGAAAAACCCCTAAATTCCGTAAGAATTAAAAATTAAAAGGGAGGGTTATACATGGGAAATCTTCAGTATCAGGCGTACCGGGAAGTCTGTACCTCTCAAGTACCTCAGCCAATGGGGAAAGAGAAAAGGGAAATGTGGCCAGGAAATTAGGATAAAAAGAAGGTTGCATTCTCCAAAAATTTGAGAGATCCCAGGGGAATGCCCCATGGTCTCTCCCTTTATTTGAATAAAGTAAAAGCACTCCTCTGTCTCCTTTTTGGACATAAACCTCTTGTGTTTGTGGATTAATTTCCCTAACAGATTTTATGTGTGATGTTAAAGTAACTTTGTATAAAGATATAGTTGGTATTTCTGCGTTAATTAAGCTTGGACATAGTAGTGAAATAGCTATGCTTGTAGTAAAATGCCTGCTTGGATGGGATAACAATGAACACAGGATGAGGACACCTGCTCCAGATATACCAACTATCAGGACTCACCATCTGAAGAAAGCATGGACCAAGGCCCAAACTGAAAGTGATAAGGAGAAGGAGCTAAAACCACAGCCAAGAAACACGCATGCTCTAAAAAGGCGGACCTGAGGAGGGGCCATGTAAAATAGTTCCTGGAAAATGTAAACTAGTTTATGGATATGCATAAAGGTCTATGAATATGCAACAGGCAGATGTAAGGGAAAAGGTCTTTAAGGGGTATCCCCAAAGGTAACAGTGTGGTCTTGACTCAGTGCCAAGATGCACCCGTAATAACCTTTGGTTATGGTCCTTGTCACCTACTGTCCTTTAATAAACTTTTAAAATTTTCACAGGAGAGTGAATGTGTTTTTCACACTATCCTACCAGCAATCTTTAAAAGCTGCTGCAGGGGGTGCGGCCTCCCTCGCCTGGCACCAGCCAGTGTTGAGATTTACCTTCTAATTGTGAAAAACGCCAATCACTTGTTTTTAAAATTTTAAAAGTTTAATAGTAGCAAAATGGTTATAAAAATAATAATATAATTAGAGTATTAATAATTTGGACAATTCAGATTAGGACAATATGAGGCAATAGAAACAAAGAGTTACGGATGTCCAGGTACCTTTTTCTGGGCAACATAAGCTCGAAAAAGGACACCCGTTACCAGAGGATTAACCCTTAAAAACAATAACCTGTTGCATATTCATACATCTCATACATGATGCATAAATTCCATTCAAAGACAGGATTCTGTCTGGTCTGTCAACTTCTTCCTCTTAATCCTAACCGGTGTCTTCATGACTGAGCGCGGCGGGAAGAAGTTCGTTTCTCCTGATAATGGGGCAATAAATTCTCTTTCTCTGAAAGATTTTGGTGTCCTGTGTCTGCTATCTCGCTGCCAGTCCTTTCTTTAAAAAAATATCTTACATAGCATAGTTTCTATTTTAACATTATGTTATAACCTAAAACTATATTTAACACACTACTTAAGAAAATTAATACAGCATAACTTTCTAACATAACACATATAATATTCGTGGTGATATTTGCGAAAAGCCAATCGTAAAATATGCATTTTTCTCATAATTTTAATAAATTGTGATTTGTAATTTTTAACAGGATTGTTACTAGAAAAATTCAAAGGTGTTGTGTGGGAATCCATAAAATCAGAGGGTTTTAGGAAAACTGCAGAAGACAGGCCTCAGATACAGCAGAATTGTGAACAGTGCTAAAGAAGCAAAAGAAAATATTTAAGCTGTAGAGAAGACACGGGAATAAGAACAATAGAGCTATGTATTAGTGCTTGTTTGGCTTTCTAAGTTGCAAAAAGTTTATCTAGCAAGATATTAGGAAGGTTAAGCTTATGAATAGGGCTCTATGTAGGGCGTTGTGCCTCACAAACGGGTATTGTATTCGAAATAAGCAACTATTGTTTTAACCAAAGCTATGTATGCTTATGGTGATTGGATAGAACTACTGTCAATATGCTTTTGCTTCACGTGATTGGTCAAGAAGGTTATAAAGTAGGCTATAACATTAAGTTTTCCAGCCTGGTTCCTGGATTTGTGAGCTGTTAGCATCTTTCCATTATCATAATCTTGTAATGAGACTGATGCTGAAAAATAAATAGCTCAAGACAATCTTCATAGCAGCCCCGTCCTGTTCATGGCTGTAAATAAACTGCCGGCATCAGTGTTGTATAAATGTGGTGGGGTTTTTTTACATATTAGTAATATAGCAAACCTACATACTTCACTAAGAAGAATTAGATAAGAAGAATTAGATAAGTTTTAAATTCACTCACATTAAAGACAAAGTAAAACTTTATCTGCAGTAGTTGTTTGAGATTTAGCCATGATTAGTACATGAAACTTCACTGACAGCTTTACCAATTCCTTGTCTTTTACTCCACAGTTGTAGCAAAGTAATTTTATTGTAAATTTCTCAGAACAGTTTTTGTTTACCTTGCTGTTTAACTGTTATATAACAAATTTTCAGTAACCTTTTTGTAATAATAGAGTTTAAATAAGTTAATTCTTGTTAAGATTGATTTTTCTTTAGCCTTAGTGATGTTCTTTTAGATATATTTTATTAAGGTTAAATTTCAGTGAAGTTGATTAAGTTTTGTTGAAGTATACCTGTTGGAATTATAAGATATAATTCCTTTGCTATACAAGCAAATGACATAAAATCGGAATGAATTTTTGTTAAAATTTGCTCATTTAATTTACAAGATAGTGCTATTTTGTTATAGAAATAAGAACCATTTTTGCTATTTTATTTTTTATAAGTAGTACTGAAGAAGAGTAACAATTTTATGAATTATTTAATGCTTTCTTTTTTACTTTTCTGTTTTAATGTCATATATGCATAAATGTCTAGGAAAATATATCTTCAATTTCTTAAGATAGTTTTTACTGATATATTAGTAACCTGATTATATTGTTAATCTTATTATGTGAATTCACTGACTTTTTATAACAAGCATTAATTATTTATTTGCTATTTGTCTATGGCACCATTGTCTAACTAACAATAAATGAGAAAGCCAGCTACTTTACAAACCTTCACTTACTTCACTTCACTTACTAAGGCTTCACTTACTGTTGTATAACTATTTATAAGACATATATTATTTTTCTAACTACTATTACTAAGAGGTTTCTAAAATATATTAAAAAGACTCTTCCAGTTCAAAGCCTGGACCCTGGCCAAGTCCTGGCCTTAAGTAGTAGAGAAATTTTTCTGCACCAAAATTATCTTCAAGTAATTTTGACTTACCAAATTTGGACCTATAATAGCTAAACTTCCTTTTCAGGTGAACTTGGAAATCTCACCCGGGAATGATTTTCCAAGCCCTCACTTTAAAAATTAAAACTTGCCAATTACTACAGACTCTAAGTAACAGTACAATATTTAAGAAATTGATAATGTACTGTTTTTAATCACCATTTTATTTTTCACATGCTACTAATTTTGTCTATTATCTGATTTATTTTTACTTAGTATAAGTTTATTGTTTTATTACATATTGTTATGCTTTTATGTTACCTTCATATTCATAACGAGAGACACACATGTTATTCAAAACCAAAAAATTAAGGAGGAATATAGCTCCTCCAGAACTTTACACTAATATTTACACAAAAAGTTTGGGGGGATATAGCTCCTCCAGAATTTTACACTAATATTTACACTAAAATTTTTTGAAAGCAAACCACATCATATCAAATTGTATCCCTTAACCTCCGGAACACCCTTGGTGGAACCCCAAGAATTAGAATTCCTGGGTTCTGTGAAATTGGATTTTCGTGTTAATTTTAAATACATGGGAAGGAATCAGTCTAAAAATGTTTCTCTCTATCACCCTGTGTATAAGAATCAAACCTTTTGGTACAATTACACTTCTGGCACACTTTCTAAATCCAGTAATGTGGCTGCCATCAGGAATGTTTTTAGTTTATAAAGATCAAACCCGAGCCTTTTAGTTGCTGGAGTTTTTAACTAAAAGATTCTTTTTAAGATAGGTATGTGTGTGGTAATTCTGATAATAATTGTATTAATCATGATACCTTTCAATGTATGCAGAGATTAATTAATAAGGTCATTAAAAGAGTATTTTTAGTCAAAAGGAAAGGAGGAGATGTTTGGATATTTGGGGACACAAAACAGACAATGGACTTTGGACTTGCTTAACATAAGAGATTTGTTAACAGGATGCCTTGGCAAAAGCAAACAGAACTTTGAAAATTAGACCTAGATTGCAAGAAGATTAAATCAGACAGGTTTACTGGAAAAAGAACATCCCATTGAACTCTGCAAGCAAGAGATGTTGTTATATGCATAAGTTTGTGTATGTGATTGTAACCTAATCATCGTAGCACATATTACTAGTCTCCCTAAAATAGTGTCTAAGCATTTGTATCTCACAAATAAATCGGATTCTGATCACTGAATCAGTGTTCCCCATCTCTCTCCATTGCCGACACAGGGCAACCAAGGGCTCAGGCCCAGCCAGCATGGGTTTAGGAAAGGCAGGTCTTGCTTGACCAAATTCATCTTTTATGACCAGACAGCCCACCTAGTGGATGGGGGAAAAGGTTGTGGATGTGTCTACCTTGACTTCAGCAAAGCCTTTGATACTGTCTCCCAACAAATTCTCCTGGAGAAGCTGGCAGCCCACGACTGGGACAGGTGCAGTCTTTGCTGGGTTAAGAACTGGCTGGACGACTGGGCCAAGAAAGATGTGGTGAGTGGTGCTACATCCAGTTGGTGGGTGGTCACTAGAGGGGTTCCCTGAGGCTCAGTACTGGGCCCAGCCCTGTTTAGTATCTTTATTGATGATCTGGATGAGGGAATCCAGTGCACTCTCAATTGTCCACTCATGGACAACACTAAGTTGTTGGGCAGGAGTGTATGATCTGCTAGACAGTGGAAAGGCTCTGCAGAGGGATTTGGACAGGCTGGATTGATGGGCCAATGCCAACTGTATGAGGTTCAAGAAGGCAAAGTACCAGGTCCAGCATTTGGGTCACAGCAACCCCATGGAACTCTACAGGCTGGGGGAACAGTGGCTGGAAAACTGCCTAGGAGAAAAGGATGGGGGTGTAAGTCAACAGCTGGCTGTAAGTGCGTTTTTCAATGTGACCAGATGGCCAAGAAGGCCAATGGTATCCTGACCTGTATTAGCAATAGTATGATCAGCAGGATTAGGGCAGTGATTGCCATCCTGTACTTGGAACTGTTGAGGCTGTACCTTGTGTACTGTGTCCAGTTCAGAGCACCTCAATTCAAGAAAGACATTGAGGTGCTGGAATGTATCAGAGGAGAGCAACAAAGATGGTGAAGAGTTTAGAGCATGAATCTATAGAGAAGCAGCTGAGGGAGCTGGGTTTAGTGTGAAGAAAAGGCTTAGGGGGACCTTTATTGTGCTCTACAACTGCCTGAAAGGAGGTTGTAGCAAGGTGGAGTCAGCCTTTTTTCTCCCATGCAACTGGCAACAGGACAGGAGGACATAGACTTGAGCTGTGCCAGGGGACGATTAGATTGGACATAAGAAGAATTTCTTCATGGAAAGGGTTGTAAAGGATTGGAATAGGCTGCACAAGGAGGCAGTAGTATTGCAAATCCCTGGAGGTGTTCAAGAAAATATTGGATGTGGTACTTAATGCCATGGCCTAGTTGACAAGGTGGAGATTGGTAAAAACTTGACTTGATCATCTTGGAGGTCTTTTCTGACTTAAATGATTCCATGAAGTCTAAACAACTAGAAAATTTGGACATCTTTAATGTTAAACCAAAATTTTGGTAACATTTTCACTTCAAGCATGAATAGTTACAAGAAACATTGAATTCTTCTGAAAACATCTTACCTACCAATTTCTTTCCGATATAGCATTGCTTCTTTCTGCAGAACCCTGTCCTTAAGAAACTCACTTAATATAGTGCCTTGTTACCTGACCTGACTACAGGCCCAAATTCTCAAATCTAAAACAAGTAGTACTCAGCTCCATTCCCTCGGAAGGGCACTTCACATGGGAAACTTACTCAGCCCAGAGGGTAAATTCATTTCAGTGACACTGACACACAAACTCTATTGTAATTCTAAACGGTATTTTATTATACTGTTGTAAGGCTCTCAAAGTAGAAAGAGAAAGCCTGACACAGTTTCATCAGAGCACTTATACAGGGGTTACAAGTTTCTATGTCTTCATCAAGGTCCAAGTAACTGTGCAACTGTATACATTACTGTTCATCAGAAGGAAGATTTAACATGGTCTTTAGAACTAGAAATGAATATTGATTCCCCTAAGGAATATGTATAAACTACAAGGAAGACAATAGTGAAAAAGCAACTGGATAAATTGTAAGCCAGAGAAAGTTTCAGGTAGACTAGAAGTGTAAGCAGCAGCATGCAGTGAATAAAGTCCACCACCATCAGCTGAATAGAAAAAAATCACAAACTAATGTCGTTATCAAGCACCACGTGGCGAAAAGAAGGCTGTATAGATCTATTTATTAAAGCAACGTGTTGCTTTTATAGTTTTACAAGATATTTACATTTGCTTAACAAACACATACACTACCCATTGGTTATAAAAAGGAAACAAAACTCTCAATAGGTGAAAAGGAGCCATGTCACTCTGTGAGCCAACCAAAGTCCATATCTTTATTTTCTCTCTTTCTTCATGTTGTCATGGTGATAGCCTTGGTATCTTCCTTAAGAGAGATAGGAGGCTTTCCTTATCTTCAGGAAGCCTTCGCTGGCTCACAAGAACAGAAATGTCCTTCCTACAAACTAATTTGCACTTTGTGCAACCATCTGTCCTGTCTGCTAAATACTGAGTGATTTCTATGTACCTTAAACAGTAACACAGGGTGGCAGAATACAGTGTGAAAAGTACATAAATCATTGGCTCTTCACAGATATTAAAAGGAATACTGTATGTGTTACGTTGTATTAATTAGTAGTACTGTATTTTTTTAAGTAGTGTGGTAAATATAGTTTTAGGTTACAACATAATGTTAAAATAGAAACTATGTGATGTAACTAGCTCAAGAAAGGGATGAGATAATCAAGAAATTCTTTGCACAGAGATAACAGCAACAAGACACCTAAATCTCCAAGAGAAAAATTATTGCCTCCTTATTGGAAAAGACCAACTTTCTTCCACCTCCTTCCCGACTTTGAGGAGCCAACAGGATTAAGGGGGAGAAGTTGACAATAACCAGAGGACACCCTTTGTTTGAAAATAATTTATGCATCATGTATAAGATATATGAATATGCAACAGGCTATTGCTTTTAAGGGTTAATCCTTTGTTAGCGTGTGTGCTTTCGGGGCTTAATTGCCCAGGAGGCACCCGGACTGTCCATATGTCTATATGTCTTTGTTTTTATTGTACTTTATTGTCCTAACTCTGATTGCCCAAATTCTTATTACTCTAATTTTTATTTCTATTTTTATAACCATTTTATTACTATTAAACATTTAAAATTTTAAAACAAGTGATTAGTGTTTTTCACAACAGTAAGCAGTTACTACTTAAACTTCTGTGCCTCTAAGTGATTGAAAGCATGGCCTGAAACACATAAGCAATCTGGTCTAGCAGCATGTGTCCCTGTCCATGGCAGGGGCCTTGGAACTACATAATCTTTAAGGTCCCTTTTAAGCCAAATCATTCTGTAATTCTATAAAGTCTTTCCCAAGCTTACTCGCTATAGAAAGATGTAGTGTAAGTGGGAAATACAGGCAGTCATGACAAGCAATGTTAAAGATTAAAAGTGTTTACAAATGCTTGGACGAAATAAAAAGCTTGATCTCTTCCCATGAGTATTATGTTCCCACAAGATGCTGTGTGAGTGAGCTGAACTGGTACGCTCCCGTTCGAAAAACTAGGAGAGGGGTGTGTGTCAGGGAATGGCATCAGCTTAGCATGCCCTTGTCTAGGAGGCAGCTCTAGCTTGGCAGCATGGGAGCAGAGAGAATCACCCTGTAACAAGGGTGATTAGCTTCTGAGAGATAACACAGAGAATATAAATTTTCAGTTCTCCTTCAGTTCCTAGATAGAGTTTGAAAACTAGCAAAAAAACCAACCCAAACCGAAAAGAATGTAAAAGTATGCACAAGATGATAAACGTGGCTGGAACCAGTGGATAAATAATGAAGAATATAGTGAGATTTTTTGGCAAAGTTATGTAACAAGAAGCAACAACGCGGGCCCAAAAAAAAAAATGTTCAAAGGAAGGTCATCTGTAATATTGGGACACTCAGTGAGTACGAGCATCATAGACCCCTTTAGATGACCGTCTAGCAGTATAAAAGGACTTCCAACAGGAGGCGGACGCATGCAAATTAGTTCTACGCCAGTGATGTTTTCCTATTAGCTAAGAAGCAAGTTGTAATGAATATGTATGATCATGATAGAATTAATGCCCTGTAGTAGTTTCATTACACACATCCGATTAGAGGAGCTATCCTCCCAAAGTGTTCAAAGCTGTAATAAAGAATGCCGGCTTTCAAATTCTATTAGTTTATTTTCCGGCCGATTTCGGTATCACCTCAGGCTCGTCGCGGATCACCGAGACCAATGTTCGGTGATTCCGGCTGCAGGGGAGCTCAGGTTTGCCCGGCCTGGCCTCGTGTAATTTATTACAGAGCGCGGCCGCACTGTCACGGAACAGCCGCCCCTGCGCGCACAGCCCCACCTTTCCCCCCCACGCGACGCTCCAGCGGCGGCTCCGTCCCTCCTCTCGCGCGAGGTGAAAGAAGCTGCCCTATTCCGCACCTGCGTCAGGCCCACAGTAGTTCCCTTACCAAAAGTGCCCGCACCTAGAAGAAGGCAAAATATTAGTAGTGGTAGAAGGGCGTGGCTGAGGCCGTGCCTTTCATTGGACTAAGTCGCTCTCCACCAGTTGCTTTCAACGCTCAGTCTCTGCAGAGACCACTCTTTGCTGCTGCTAATAGTCAGGCAGCAGTGGACAGCATTCTTGAGGAGATGAAGGCGAGCTGGGTCCTTGCTAAAGCGGTGGCGCGGTGTGTGACGCCATGGAGCGGCGCACACGCACCGCTCTCGGGGCCACACGGAGTCGTGGGCACGATGATGCCTGGAGAGACGCCACCGCCGCCGGCCGGAACTGCGGCCGCTGGCAGAGCCTGCGCGAACTGCGGTGTTCTCCAGCAGGTAGGCATCGACCGCCGTCCCTGTGGCGCTGGAGTGGGGTTTTTGCTCACAGACGAGGTAGTGGATCAGCGCCGGGCCGCTGGCGAGAAGTGTCGGGTACCACAGTCACCACTCCCTGTGCCGTCGGGAACGCGGATAGCGTGCGTGGTAAACGGGCTCTCAAAGTAGCAGGAGTGTCGAGTTTTAGCTAGGCGAAGTGTGGAAAAGTAGCTCGTGTCTCTGCGACGTGCTTAGTGGGATCTATCAGGGAATTTCTAGTTGTGTCCTCTTGGCTTTGCTTCGATGCAGTATAAAGATTTAGAATTTACTTCCTTGAGGGCTCTTAAGAGAGTGTGTATTTTTATGGTATTACGCTTTGGGTAATTTTTATTTTTCCTTTCAATGAAGAGAAGGTCCTGTTGAGACTTCATAGGACCCACTTAGAATGAGTATGGATGAGAAACGGGAAAATCTGTAGACTCAAGTGAGCTAATGTTTATTGCTGATATTCTGCCAAAGGTCAATTGAATTTTGACGGAAAAAGTTATAGGGATTTAGTATATAATCTACTGCAGAGGCAAAGTTTGAAGAGCTTTTGTAGCAAAGCCTCACTTAAAGATGCATACTTACTTGTGGAGCCTGCATTCTCTGCGTGAATGAAGACAGTTTATTGTATTTTCTATAAAATTAGCCATTGGATTAGGGGTTATTTACAGTACTGATTTTTGGGGTGTAAGTTCTTTACTGACTTGAGACTCTTCTTTACAGAATATGAATGAATATGTAGCTGCATTAATTGCATTGAAGCAAAAAATAATTGATGGAGAGTAAGTACAATTGCATGCGGTTTTGTTTGTTTGTTTGGGTTTTATTCTTAAGTACTTACAGCAATGCAGGAGATATGATTTTTGGAATGTGAATATTTGCTTGTGCACTACACTAAATACTTCTCAAAATGAGAGTTCTTCATGAACATGTCCTAAATCTAGACTGTAAGACTAATTTATTCTGTAAAACATCTGTGTATAATGACAGTAAACAGAGCTATTTTGTGTACCTGTAATATTATTAGAAGTACAGGCAGAAGCAACTCTTTGAAGAGATTTATTTATTTATTTAAGGCAGAAGCAGATGATATTTATTGATATTTATTTTGTTCATTTAATTGTGCTTGCTTGTTTAATTTTTCTGTGGTGAAGAATGTGGGAACTAAAAGTTTAGTACAGATATGAACCTTTTCAGCAGAATTTAGTCTAATTATTAAATTCTGAAATTCTGTTGGGATTAAATATCAGAATGTGAAAAGTGAAGCTGAACATTGTTCAGAATGATATGATTATAAAATCCTTCTTACAGTTTGCTTTCTTTTCTGTGCTTGCTTCCAATTCTTCTCAAAACCTATCAACATATTGTATGGAATAATATATCAAGATATGTTATGTTTACCCCCATACTATGGCCTAATGTCCATGCAATGGCTCCTAATTTTAGTGGTTTGTTTCTTATGTATCCTTTTCTAGATGCATGTCAATCTGGCTTTAGTGAATCTAAATGACAGTCCTGCATTCTATTTCCAGAGTATTTCAGCTAGCACACACTGGGTCTCTTAACTAGGATCCTTTTTTCAAAGCTCCTTTACTCTGTTGTAATTTCTTTTCTGACCTCTGAATTTTGTGTCCCTCTTCTTTCTGCCAGTGCATATATTTCTTGAGGAAATTGCCTCTTCTTTAGCTACTTGCAGCTCAGCCTTTCTTTTTTGCTTTACTGGATTGCTCTTAACTATTGCAATAGAAAGTAATGCAGCCCTCTCTGTATTAGGGTAACTCCCATGGTATTACTCTTTCTTGTCCTTTCTTTTCTCGGTTCTTAAAAAACATAATATTTGAGAAAAGAAAGGAGTAGCTTTCCTTGGTGCTGTCCCATGGCCTTCTTGCATCAGGCTAAATGTTACCCTTTATGGCTGCTAGGAGAATAATATAACGATTAAAGCCTTTTAGGGTCTTTCAAACTTTCTCTGAGATGTGTGTTCTTTTTTAGGAAAACATCCTTTCAAGTATGGAAACGTGTTTTTATATATATATATATATATATATATATATATATATTTATATTTATATTTTTATATTTTTATATATATATATGTATATTATTTCCTTTATCTAAGCAATACTTTTTTTTTAAAGCTGCAATTAGTTAATGACTACAACTTCATGTAATCGCCAGTTGGTTTTTTTTCCTACTTAAAGCAGTTTGATTTGAGGTTTGAATGGCTTTATGAAATCAAAGGGTTGTATTGACTACTATCAGAAAATTTAAACCAATCTTACACTTTCTCTATTTACCTATAAAGCAAAAGGAAAGATACCCTAACATATGATTGTCAAAATCAGATGAGAAAATGAGTAATGTCTGGGTTTTTTCTTTTCTTACAGTCGTTTGCTGACAGAGTATCAACAGAAATGCACTGATATCCTTTAGTTTTCTCTTTGTGTTCTTACAGGATTAGTATACCTAAAACATTTATAAAAGGGCTTGAGTCTTTCTGTTTAGGTTATGAGATGATGTGTCTAATAAAGAACAAACTGGGTGGATTTTGTAAAGAAAATAGGCCTTTGGAATTAAAACTATCCATTTAAGATACGCCTATTTCTGCTATATGATTTAAGGTAGTCTATTTGAAATCTGAGTTGCTGAGAATTACTCAATCTTTTTCATGTAACAGAAGAAACTCTTCTTATTCACTTCAAATGTATTGAAATGCATGTATAAACACTTAGTTCTGCAAGTCTTGGGGAGTTTTTTTTCTGGGAGGAAGTCTTTACTGGATGTTTCTTTGCAAGTTGCAGTTGGATTGAAATATACTTAAGGACATTTGATAAACTGTTTTTAATTTCTACCTTAACAAGAGATTACAGCTTCAATTTGCTGAACGGTAAGTTGGATTTATATTGTCTACTAAAGATGTATTACTATATTCTCTGTGTTGTGGTTAGTTTTAGGAGTCTGACGGTGTCATAGCAGCAGCCATAGGTCTAAGCTGCACTTCTACTATGGTACTTTTACCATGCTTCCTAGGCCATAGTTAGCAAAGGTATGATGAGGAGAAAAATCTGTCCTTCCTCTACAATACATGTGTGGGATTCTTTCCTGGCCCTGGGCTAGTGAGAGGCCAAGTGGAGATGTGAAGCTCATCTTTTGGTGGCAGTTAAATGTATGGCTATTTCGAGCGTCCATATTTGTGTGAAGCGTTTTGACTTAAGAGTTGGGTCTGTGTGCCCTTGCTTACTCTGTGATTATAGAGGAAGAGGCAGCATATAATTTTTATGGAGTCCAACCTGCCTGTTGAAAAACACTGCATTTGGACTCTGCTCTTACTTTACAGCACTGTGTATGCAGAGACACTTATTACTGGCACTTTAATGTAGGCAGCATACTTCTGTGGCACATGCCATCTGCTTGCTTCTAGCTTTGGGTTCAGTGTAGTGCTTTTAAATCAGATCTTGGATTTTCTTTAAATAGGTGGAAAAATAAGAACACTGAAACTATTAAAAGTTTTTAGGTATCTCTTACAGCATTTTTTCTATAGGATAAAAGCAAAATACTCCGATGTTTGATTGAAGAATCAGAATGGTGAGTTTCAAAGCATCTGTGGTTTTGGCAACTTTTTTAATTGCACATCTAATTTCAGAGAGATCTCTGCTCTTCGTTGCCAAGTGGAGAAGATGTTACAGAAAATTCTGCCTCTGGAAAAATGTCAGGAAGAGTTGGGTTCCTTGAAGGCAGAGTTGGAAGAAAAAAAGGTGTGCTTGTTTAAATAACTTGAGCTTTTTCTGTTGAAAGAAATGCATATTCCTAATGCTCATCTTAATGAAGCTGACTTTTAATGATCTCTGTTCTTATTTCCAGCTCACTGGGGCAGGTAGCTCTGGTGAAGTTAGGTGAAATTAATTAAATTACTTCAGGTTTCAGTGAGGCAATAAGTTTAGGTTGTTGTAGTTCTTAAAATTTTTGATCAGATTATTTGGTTATTTCGGAAGGAAGGAAGGAAGGAAGGAAGGAAGGAAGGAAGGAAGGAAGGAAGGAAGGAAGGAAGGAAGGAAGGAAGGAAGGAAGGAAGGAAGGAAGGAAGGAAGGAAGGAAGGAAGGAAGGAAGGAAGGAAGGAAGGAAGGAGAGAGAAACATTCAGACTCCTTTGGTTTTCTGCTCTGATCTTGTCAGATTATTGAATATAACTTGCACTAGTGGAAAGGTGCCAAGAAAGAGGGTCTGTGCAGAATAGTGTTGTGCTTCTGTTACCTTTTTGAACATATGTTTTACATCATTAGCTTCTGAAGTTTATTCCTAATTTCTCTCCCATCGCTTAGCTGAGGTTTAGTCTACAGGGAAGAAGGTTTAGATTGTTCAAATTACCTACATGTATGTATTTTCTAGACATTATTATAATTCCTGAAGAAAATACCCCACTTTCTTTCTTGTAGCTTTTTTATAATGAAGATACTAACATTTGTCTTGTTGCTGTACGTAGTTAGTGTTCTGTGTTAGAATGATTTTATAACTGCTCTTCCCTCAACAAGCATTAGTAGCTGATGTCCTGATGGCACTTTTTCAGAAAAATGTATAGTGTATAATAGTTAAGATCTTGATTTCAGCTTCAAGTTCCTATCCAGCTAGGTGTTGAAGGCATGTACTCAAAAGATAGACATAAAGAGATTAATGTGTTTGTTTGTTATAACTTTTGCCTTTAAAGAAAGAAGATAACCTGACTTTCCAACTTGCTTCTTTTCTTATTGAATATACTTTTTTGGCCAGGCACTGTTTTCATTAGAAGAGGTAAGGGGTCTGCCATTTTTTTTTGCCCTCAGTATGGACATATTTTAACTGTGCTTTCCTTCTTCAGAATTCTCTCAAGATTTATCAGGAGACCCAACTGGAATATGTTAAAATTAAAGAAGAAATATTAAACAGTGATGCTGTGTGAGTTGTTTTTTCTCAACCTTTCTTTGCCTCTCTTACCTCTTCCAAACTTGATCATGTACCTTATCTAGTTATGCTTTCCATCTCACTAAAATTTTTGTACTTATGGGTTCTTAGAATAAGGAGTTGATGGAAGAATGATCCTAAGTATTGTAGCAAACTCTTTTGAGTGCAGTGTTACTTTATTTATTGTCTTGACATGAAGTGGCTTTATGTGGTTGTTTATTGAAAGTCTTTAAGAACAGGATGAAATTGAAAAAAAGCTGTAGTTTCTCCAGTTCTAAGTAGTTCTTAGTCTCAGCTTTTTGTTATTGCCATCCATTTCAGTTTTGCTGTTAAGTCTCTGAGGCAGTATAAGAATAATATTGCTAAAGTGGTCTGTACTAAAATCAGTCCTTAAAATAATTATTTTAATGTAACAGCTCAGCAGTTCATAGTGAACTGTCTGCCATGTTTGGAAATGAGCAGGAGGGATTTGGCACCAAAAGTGCAAAAGTAATTTTTGCTGCCATAATACAGAGTATTCTGAAACTGTGCCTTGTTAATTCCCAAAGTTTGTTTTTCCAGTAAGCAGTCAGTCAAAGGTTTCCTTGCCTGGAGCATATGTGTGTGTTAACTCTTACAGCTCTTGATACATACTCTAATGGGCTTGTCTAATTGCTTTTTAATCCTCTAATATTTTTAACCTTTAAATCACCTATATGAGGGAACTGTGACTTCTCAGTATTGTGTGGGAAGGTTCTCATGCTCTCAAAAGAGAACCAGCTAATATACAGCAAGGTGTTGGTAGTTGTGGTTATTTTTCTTCATGTGCATCACTTTGCATTTACAAAAACAAATTGCACTCTAATGACTGGGAATTCTAAGACCCTTTTGATTTTCTAGTCAACTTTTATTTCTGATGTGTTCTAGCACACATCCCAATGGGACTCCTGCTGCTGACTCCTTGCTTCCATATAAGCTGGTTATCATTTTTAACTTTGGTGTTTCTAAGCTATTTTGGTGCTACCAGCCGGTCAAGGGAAGTGATTGGTTCTCTCTGCTCAGTACTGGTGAGGCCATGCCTTGAAGTACTGTGCCCAGTTCTGGGCTTTTTTGTACAGGTTTATGGGTATACTGGAGAGAGTCTAATGAAGGTCCACAGAGATGATCAAGTGACTGAAGCATTTCTCCAAAGAAGTACACTAGTCTCTTTACATGACTTGTGAAACATACAGTGTTCACAAGCAGAGCAGCAAGCCATTACCCAAAAGACTGTATGAGGAGACTAGGATTGTTGTCATTTCTTCAGCCATTCTGCACTTACTTCACATATAGACGTACTCAATGTACTCTGAGCTTTATGAAATATTCAGTACATTGTCTTATCCAAGAGCAGCAGAGAGCAGCTACCCCATTGCTAACTGCATCTTAAGAGGGAACTGACCACTCTGATGTGCTGGCAATTTATTGTGTCAGTATAGATATGTTTGTCCCTGTCTGTCACTCATATCTTCAAGAAGGAGGAGCCAGGAAACTACGGACTAGTCAGCCTCACTTTGATCCCTGGGAAGGTGATGTAGCAGGTCATCCTGGAACTCATTTTCAGGCACACGAAGGACAAGAAGCTCTAGAGTAGACAGCATGTCTTCACCAAGGGGAAGTTGTGCTTCACTGACCTTATAAATTGACATGTTTTCTAGATCAGGGGAGAGCAGTGGCTAGTGTCTGACAGGGAATAAGATCTCTGACACCATTTCCCATAATAGCCTCATCATAGCCCATTAGGCTGGTGCTGTAGGGGCTGGATGGGCAGACAGTGGATCAAAAACTGGCTGAATGGCTGGGCCTTGAGTGTGATGATGAACACTGTGCAAAGTCTGGTTGGAGACCAGTAGATAATACTACCCTAGGGGGAGACAAAGAGGGCTGCACAGTGGGTCTAGTCCAGTTTACCATCTTGTTAGTGATCTGCATGATGGGGCAGAGCCTACTGTCAACAAACTTGCCAATGGCACACATGTGGCTGATGGGCCACAGGGGCATGCTGCTATCCAGCACAAGCTTGACAGGCTGAAGAAATGAGGTAACTTCTCAGCAAGGAGAAGTGTGAAGCCCAGCACCTCATGAGGAACAATCACCAGTATGTGCTGGTGGACAGCAGCTTGGGATGATTTCATTATGTGAGCCAGCGATACACACTGGTGGCAAAGAGGTACCAGTATCTTGGTTTTCAGTGAGTTTTGCCAGCAGGCTGAGGGAGATGCTATTCTCTTCTGCTCAGCACTTCTGATGCCACCCCTAAAATACTGTGTTAGTTCTGGACTTCTCAATACAAGTGAGACATGGATACATGGGAGTGAGTTCAGTGAAGGACCATGAAGATGATTAAGGAATAGTAGCATTTCTCCCGTGACAAAAGGCTGAGAGAACTGGGACTGTTAAGTCTAGAGAAGAAAAGACTCAGGGATGGTATTACCAATGTCTATAAATACCTGAAGGGAGCGTGTAAAGAAAAAAGAACCAGGCTCACTTCCTTGGACCTCAGTGATAGGACAAGAGGCAATGGGAACAAACTAAGACAAAGAAGGTCATGTTTCCTGTGAACATCAGGAAACACTTTTTGCTGTGAGAATGACTGAGTACCTCCATAGATTGCCCTGGGAGTTTGTGGCCTTACCATCCTTAGAAATATTCAGAAGCCATTTTTAAATGGTCCTGGCCAGTGAGCTGTAGGTGGCCCTGCTTGAGCAGTGTGGGTTGAACACCATAACTTCCAGTGGATTCTTGCCACCTCAGCCTCAATTCTGTGATGCCATAGCTGTTTTGTATACGTCTGATACTGAGGCCATTTGAAGCAGTAGGTCATATGAGTTCAGTAATTTGAAAGCTGATTTTTTTCAGAAGCAGAGTAATAGTGAATTGTGCATAAAATTACTGTTAATTTACAGGTACTATTAAAAACTTAGGTGAGAAATTATCACTCATGTCCTTTGGTCCAGTCTGCTATTTAGAGCCAGTGTTAAAGTTAGCTTGCTCAGGACTGTCTAGTTGAGATCTGAATATTCTACAGGGATGGCAGTTCCCATGGAGTACAACTTCTGTTAGCATAGCATTCTGTCAGCTGCAGTTGTGCATGTATCTTAAGGATCAGATAGGAACTTGAGTTGGGTAACATAAAAGGAGTTCTGCCCAAATGCATCATCTGCAAACTGCTTTTTGTAAATTGCTAGATTTAACATCTACCTATTTTCTTCATGTAGTTGTCTGTTGATGAAATTAGTATAGTTCTGTATATGTAAATGTAATTACTTAATTTATAAATATTATTGCAATGATAATGTGGTCACTTTGTTTCTCTTTGTTCAGATTCTTGTTATTTGTATCCTAGTTTTTTTTATCTCAAGTTGAAAAGTACCTGTGAGGATCATTGAGTCCAACTCCCTTCTCCTCGCAGGACTACTTAAAACTAAGCTGTAAGACTAAGACTATCATTCAGGTGCTTCTGGAACTCTGTCAGGCTTGATGTCAATGATTGCTTCCCTGGGGAGCCTGAAGAACATTTTCCTAATGTCCCATCTAAACTTCCCTAGTGCAGCTTGACTGCATTTCCTTCTGTCCTATCACTGGTCACCAGAGAGAGGAGATAAGCACCTTCCTCTCCACTGTCCCCTGCTGAGGAAGTTGTAAACTGTGATGAGGTCACCCCTCAGCCTTCTCTTTCCTGAGCTAAACAAGCCACTCATGGTCTTCCAACACAGGTTTCTGGGAGTCCCAGGGTCTGTCATTGGTGACAGATGTGAAGAAGGCATTAAATGTCTCTGCTTTGCATCCCTGTTTGTGATGTGACTAACCTCATCAAGCAATGGACTGATGTTATTTCTGATCTTCCATTTGCTGTTAAGATATTTTGAAAAGCCCCTTTTGTGTCCTTCAGAGTACTGGTCAGCTTGAATTCTAATTGAGCTTTGGCTGCATGAGTCTTCTCCCTGCAATAGTAAACAGCATCTCTGTGGTCTTCCTGTGTCAACTTATCTTGCTTCCAGTGTCCATGCATTGCATATGTAGTACTTCTGTGCATTCACTTGAAGATAATCTACAGAGAAACAGAAGTTTATTACGTCCTGTTTTCTAAAGGACAACTCCCCCCTCCCCTGCCTCCCCTTATTTCTTTCTATAAAGGTATTTTATGAGGAATTTTGCTGAAATTCTCACCTATGGCTTGACTGTCAAAGCCATCATATAGGAAAGTAAGTATGAACCTCTTCAGGCTGAGAAGGCACAGAATCCTTGGTCTATTACTTTATACTATAAATACTTTGACTACTGAACATGCAAAAGGTGGTCAATCATACCATTTGTGAGTGGATTTTTGAATATATTTTGGTTATTGTCTGAAGTGGTAATTAAAGCCTGAACATCCAGAAAGGCTTAGATGGTAAGTCTCAATCTATTACACAGGTTTTAATATGGGGAATAATTTAACTGTGTTCTGCTTCATGAAAGTGATCAGTGATCATTGGTAGAATTGTCTACTTACCACAACAGTTCAAAAACAATTTCTGGGATATTAGAATTTAGTAGAAGAAAATAATAGAAATGTGTATTTTTCTATTTTCTATTTATTTATTTTCCAGTTCTGTGTGTTTTACATATAAGGTAGGATTGGAAATGTTGAAGTAAAAATTGTTTGGGATGCTTCATGTTTTTTCCTTTGGTTTGACTTTAGTCTAAAGTATCTGGATGTTCTGAACAAAAAGGTTTGGGACATAAGTCATCCTGAGGGCTATTCCTGATTATATCATTGCTTAGATATTATTCATTGTAAGCAATGATTGTTGATTGTTTTTAAGGAGTAAAGCTAACCTGTCTGCATTACATCTTAGAAATGCAAAAACCGAAGTCAGTTTTCTGCAGTTGTATTTCTAATACTGGGTTGTTGCTAAAGGTATATTTAGTGGATTGCCTCTCTTAAAAGCAAACTTTGCCTCTGTAACAGATACAGCTGTTTGTGTGAGAATGCCAGCAACATGGCACCAATTTGATTTTTCAACTTCAGGGACTCATTGATCTCACAAGGTCCTGGGTATAGGAGGTGTGTTTTCTTTGAATGGCTAGATTTTTTTTTCTGACTTTTCATGCAACATAGTTCTATTTTAAAAAATGTTCTATTAATGTGTTTTTTTTAACAGGAGAAAGAAACTGGAAACTAAAGTGAAAAAACTTGAAGGTAACTTTCTACATTGAGTAGGACAACAGTACAGTAAGATAATCTTTTTTCCTTTTCTGTCCAGAGGAATTATGACTTTAACTTTGATGCCCAAGGAACAAGGCAGGCCAGTACTATGTGGGGTGCTTAGTCTCTGATTTATATCAGCCCTCCTGCAGAATATTTTCTGCTGAGTGTCTTAGGCATGACTCAGATGAAGTTGGAAGAGAACTTCTAGTCATGAAAACTTCAAAGGATGGAGTGTTACCAGCGTCTGTAGGTAACTTGGTTCAGTAACATGTTGGAAACTCCCATATTTCAGTTTACACCTAATGTCTGCCATACAGCAGTCTTGTTCCATCTTCTTGATTGAACAATCTCATTAACAGTCTCATTCCATCTTCTTGATACCTCTTTGTACAGGAAAGCTGTTCTTGTATTCTTTCTATGATTTGTTATGTTTTCCCCTCTGGCTGATTAAGTCTAGTTCAATAAGACTGTTTTCACAGGGCATGGGCTCCAGTGTTCTAATAATCCTGGCAGGATTGTTCATGTTTATGTTCATATTAAAGTATTTGGTGTTCCTGATGTGTGTTTTCTGACTTTTAAATGGTCTGGCACTTGTATTTTAGTTGGTTAGTTAGTTAGTTTGTTTGCTTTTTTTTACGTGGAGAAAAAGCATTGGCTTCATGGCCCTGTGTTTTTCTTGTTTGTGAGGATGGATGTATGTAAGACTTTTTGAGACTTCACTTGCTGTGTCATCAATTGGCAAGGCAGATATTTGCATTCATATCATGCATATTTTAGCTGTGCTTACCATAGTTCAAAATACAGTGAACTGAGTGACATATCTTAGTGTTAGAAACCCCCTGAATCTTACTGTAAAGTGCAGGTACAAGGTGTTTATTTTGATGAGAATTTTGGAGTTCCATTGCAGGACAGCCAGGCTTTTTACACACTTGCCTCCAAAATCTCAAATTCTGGCAGAACTAGAACAAAATACTGAAGAGACAGTATGTGTTAGGTCCAATTTCAGTGACTATTTTATCTGTTTTGGTTTTTTCTATGTTCATTAAATATCTCAAACATTGTATCTTTTGGCAGTATGAAATTTTGCCATTATTGGTTTTTTTGTTAGCTTACCACTCAAGGTTCCTTTTTAAAACCTTTTATTTTAATAGGCTCTCTTCTGATTTGATCAGCAGGAGGATTCCATTTCTTTTCTTTTCTATCCATATATAAGTAATCAAACTGAACTCTCAGGAGTTCTCTCAGCTGACTCTGTCACCTAAGAATTTTCCTAGGAACCTTGCGTTCAGTTCTCACCTACCCTATACCCTCTATTTCCACCCATCTGCACTCTTGCCAGGTGTCTGTTAGACATTAAGAGATAAGGTCCTCTTCTCTATTAGTTTTGAGTGCTTTATGTATTTTTCTAATGCAGCTGGCTGTGGTGTGTTCATCTTTGAACCAGAGCTCTTATTTAAATAAGAGAATAAAACTGTAAAAAACCCTTGCAACTCAATTTTATCTCCTTTTTTCAACAATATACTTGATGTATATTTATTGTTCTACAGTACAATATCATTACAATATGACCCACTCTTCATTCTTGCATATAATTGAGAAAACTAATAAATGTATTGCTGTGGTTCAAAACAGTAATTATACAGTAGAAGGCAACATACTTTTATGCATGAGATATTGTCCGAATGAACCAAAATATAACTTCAGTAGATCTGTATTTCACACTATCTGTTTTTTTCTGGTGACTTTATTTGCAAACTAGGGAACTACTATACCAGCACCACTTAAATTAGTGGCCTCTTTACAGTATAGTTTTTAAATTGAATTTTGGTTCTCTTTTTTGAAGAGGCTGCAACAAAGCATACACAGGACTTCAGACAACTAAAAACTGAAAAGAAAAGGCTTGAAAAGGAGCTGAAAAAAGCACAAGTAAGGCTTTCCTTGTCTTTGTGTGAAACTTCTTTTAGTATTTTTGGGGGAAAGAAAGAAGCTATTAGTGTAATAGGTGCTGAAATAGTAAAATTACATTTTTGGGGGAATATTGAGTATTAAACATTAGCAATTCACTGTAAGAGAGAAATTTTCCAACTTCAGAAATGTTGATATAGATTTCATGCTCTTTAGGAACTGATGTTCTAAGAAATATGTATGGCATAAAAATTCTGTACTTCTTCATTTTAACAGGGAAAACTTGATGGTGTAATTAAAGAGAAGTGCAGAAAATGTAAGTGCTTATGTTTGAATGCCTTTGAATTTGTATGTGGTATTGTTCCATTTGAATATTTTCTTTCCACCTCTCCTGTTTTTAATAGTTAAACATGCAGAAACTCAGAGTTCAAGTGAAGATCTTGCAACGTATATAGACAAAGGTAAGACTTTTTGCAAGTCCATTCTCTGTGTGGAACCAATTGTTACGAATTTATCGCAGCTCTTCTGGAGCTGCAATTTTGGAAACAGGGGATACTGCTAAAGTGCTATAAGAGCAGATGTGGTTGATACAAGTAGGTTACACTGATGAAGGACCAATCCAATAGATTACTATTTTCAGTTTTTCAGCAAGGAAAACTCTTGATTCATAAAAATGACTAGTCTACCCTGTGCGTATGTGAAGTCAGCTGATGTGCAATTATAAAACAAAATGCAAACACTGAAAAAAACACTAACAATCCCTCTGAAGCTTACTGAAATCATAAAGCACCAAATAGGAGAGTAATACGGTAAAATTTCTATGTGAGACTTGGAAAATCAAGTGGAAATACAGGAGGTATAGTTGTATTTTATCTTATTGACTTTGTTTTAGTGATCTAAAATATATGCTACAAATTTCCTGAATCTAACTGTAATGGAGCAAACTCCTTGAAAACTTCCTCCAAAGTACTGAGGCCAAACTTTAGGCAAATTTATTTTTTGTATTTTTTGCAGTCTTTTAAAGTGCTGGTACTGCTTTTGAACTGTTTAGATATGCTGAAGGCTGTTTTGAGGCAAAAGAACTTCACTGTTCTATTTCTTGCTTTGCAAAATAGGTTTGTTGCAGAAATTAAATGTTTTTAAAAAAGCCACACCTTGTCAGTTTGTGTGTGTCTTGGCATATTTTTTACTTTTGGATTGTACTGAATTGGTACCAAATTTAATCCTTTGATTTTTAATTAATGGCAAAATAGGAAAATTAATATCTGAACATTAATTTGAGCTTCAAATAGCAGCAAGGGTTTCTTAATAATGAGTAAATGGTAGTGTTGTTATTAGCTGTTTAGCAAAATTTGGTAGGTTTGCCTTGTATATGCTGACTGTTTTTTAATATGTCTCTTCATAAAATAATAGCAGTTTGCTATGGCCTTTGACTTACAGAATTTGCACAAAAACAGTCTCAGTTCCTGATTGTTGGATTTATGATACTTTTGGCATAAGTATATAAGGTGCTTCTGTATCTTACTGCAGTTTTGAGTTTTTCTTCCCTCTCCACTTCTCTTCTGTCTCTGAAACTAGGTTGTTTGACATCACCTAGCAATGGTGCTGTTAGAACTGTAGACAGTCTCCTAGTGTTGTGGCCTGATAATTAGTTCAGATACATGGTGCTATTACATGATAAAACTAAGATTAATTATTACTGAGTGAGCAGAAGTGTGATACGCATCTTCGTAGAAGATTTTCTCCCAGGTTCATGTAATTTGATTTGTTTTACAGAGCTGTTTAATTTCGCTAATGCTACATTTCAATCTGTTTTACCTTTTACTTTGGGGGCTGTTATAACTTTTTGCAGTACTCCCTATGAAAAGGAAAAGGTAAAGCATTCTCCAGCTGTTACTGTACTGGCCATATCCCCATAGCAGACTAAAGGATCTGTTCCCTAAATGGCATCTAGCATTTCTCTTTCACTGAAGCTTGTGCCTTGTTTTAATTTTTGTAGGTATTTTGTATTTAGTTGTAGGCATGTCTGTGTTCTGAGTAAAATAAAAACAAATTTTTAGTTCAATTCTATCAATTTATTTAAAATAAATAGATTTTTTATTTATTTATTTTAACAGGAAGAGCGATGTTCTTATTAGAACAACTCCGGATGTGCATTGACAGTGCAAAAGGAAAAAGAGAGAATGAGAAAAATGATCCTGTGTTAGGTACAATGTCATGCAAAGTCTTGAAATTTTCTTGATACTCTCTCCTTTTCTGACCAAAAGGCAATGTTGGTATTTTCTTTCAGCTTCTATTTGGGATAAGGAATGATCCAACAAAAGAAGACTAACTGTTACAGAGAGTAGGTTCCAGTTGGGTAGTAACTGCGTAACACTCTTTTGAAAGACTTAAATACTTTCCTTGGTCTTTGTCTGGTCAATTACATGTGTGATTAGAATCTGAATTATCTGAAAATAATACAAATATTAATTTGAATGGGTAAGTACACTTGAACCGTCTTCTGTTAAAAAGCTGTTGTAATTTCCTGTTGCAATCAAGAAATCAAATTCTTTTACTGTTTGTAAGTAGTCAAAACTCATCTCATGGTTAAAACTTTATTATTATATTGTTATCAAATCTGTAGTATATAATGTGAATGAAGGTGCATATGGGCTCTTTTAGTCTGAAACAAATACATGGTAATATAGATGAATTATAAGGTTTAAGAAGCTGTTACCTCCATTTTCTTCTTTGTAATGTGATATTCAGATAATGATAAAAAATAATCTGAGTAGTTATCCACATGCATATTCACAGCAAACTTTAACTGCTTTAACTTTACATAGCAGATGTTTTCTTTCTGCACTCAAGAGTAATAGATGCCTTGAAACTGCATTAATTTCTGTGTCGCATCTCTGGAATGTTTTTATTAAGCTTTATTAGTTTTTTCAGTGTCTCTACTACTTTGATTTTTCTGTAACTAAAGGTGTAGAGATACTGCCTGGGATAGGTACCCAGCAGCATTAAGAGCTTTGAAGATAAACTTTTCAAAGACCCTGTTAAGTCTGAAAATGTGCTACTAGTGTAGATCCCAATGAATCTGCCTTCAGATGTATTCCAATGGAATCCGCTTAAGAGGTGCCGAAATATAAGGACCAGCTCATAAACCTGGTAGTCAGCCTTACTTCCATGAGTTTAATGCAGCAAACATATGGCTTCAGCTCTAAAACTGAGCTAGGCACTTGTGCCCTGCAATTCTGAATTTAATGTCTTGATCAAGGATCAATCAAGTGACAAGAACAAGCACAAGAAACTGAAGAGTTTAAAATATATGTGATTTTAGGGGTATCAGGTTCCACAGTAATCCCTTTGCCATCCACCAAAAGAGGAACTTTAGATTTCAGAAACTGTGTTCCATCTTTCCTATTCATATCTTCTCAAGGAAACGACTGTACTTTCATAGAAGGAAGCAATTATCTCTGTCTCTTCTAACCAGTCCTTCTTTCTTCCCACTTCAGTATGGAGAAAATTCTAAGCTTAGACCATGCTTTTGTTGGAATGGCTAGATTTCATAGAAATAAGTCTTTTGTCCTGTTACTGGTTTGTTTTTTTCCCTCATCAAGCCTAGAACAGCTATATGGTTATTCATCCTCTTATGAAACTGGCCTTTACCTTGAATTCATAATAACAAAGTGCTTATGTTTACAGGTGCAATCTTCTAGGAAAAAAAGGATCTTAATGAATTTGCCCATATTATAATAGTTTCAACCTAGAGAGCGGATCAGCTTGATGGTAGTATCTTTTCCAGAGAATGTCAGTTCATCTGCTGCCTGGATCTAGCCTTTCAGAACTGTACTTCTTCTAACAGATTTCTTAGTATATTCAAATGTGCTGTGCAATATCCAAAGCTTTGCATTATGGATCAGTGTCTTATCTGTTCTACTAAGGTTGATACTACTTTGAATGGTTTTCTTGAAGAATATGTTCATATATGAAAATTGGAAGACTCATGAGGCTTTCCAAATGTGCTGTTGTGAAAGCCTCATAAGATAATGGAGGTTTGCAAACTTAATTTAAAAGCATTTGGTAGTACTGTTACAAATCTACCAGTAATAAAGTTGACAATACCTGCATCTGACCATCAGTCCAGTAACCTTGGGCCATAATCTAAGGTTATTATTAACATTGATAGTATTTTAGTCTTTGGAAAACTTTATCTCATATAGTTGGGACATAAAATCACCTACATTGTGAATAAACATTTAATGAAGCATTTGAAGAATCTTGCAGCTGGGTGCTGAATATTTTGCTAAGTTGGGTTCTCTAACATGCTCTGTTCATATACAATGGTGAGATGAACTGAAGAAAAGTAAAGACCCTGTCTGGGAGGAGCCAAGCTTCTTCAAAAGGTGTTCTGTAACTGGGTTCTGAGCTAAATTTGGCTTACTACGGAGCTATACCCATCTTATCAGCTCATCTTTTTGTTTGGGGATACAGGATAGGGGAGAAGCTGCATGTAGATCTTAAATGCAGAGATGGAAAGGAGTGCACTTGAGTTGTCTGCTTTAATATCAGATTTGCTGTCTCAGGAAACAGAATATTGCCTGTAGCTTCAAAGAATATTTAGTGTATGAAGCATCCTGAAATTCACATAATTGGATACAGGTTGAAAAATTCTGCCTCATTTTCAGGGCATTAAAAATTTCAGTGGAGGAATTTTTTTCTCAGAGAAACACCACTGTTCTTGAGAAGTGTGCAGTTGCTTCTTCCAGGCATCTGTAATCACTGTGCTGATGAGGTTTTGCTGTAAATCAGATGAGATTCTATGGCTAGATTATTTATTTTTATAAAATACCACATCTTAATCTGGTCCTTCTTGAGATGAAAAAAACACAAGACTTGTTTCAAAAAGTTGCTTTGTGGCTTGGAGTGAGTAGAGGACAACTTGCAACAGAGAATTGCCTTGCAATGTACTCAATCAAGAGTAAAGTTTTGACTTGTAAAATTCAGTTTGTTTAGTACCAAGGCAATTAATTTTAGCATTGGATCACTTATGTAATCTCTGCTTCTTTCTCCACTTTTCATGAAGAAGATATTTCAAGTAGTACATGATAGATTTTGATGGTATTTTCAAATCAGAGTAATCTTAATGTCTCAGAAGTGAGAGAAGGCAGCAGTGTAAGGGTTCAAAGCTACATGAACTAGATTCCAGGTTATAGATTTCAGGAGAAAACTTTATCATTTCATTAAGTCACATAACAAACAAGAGTGCGATTCCCTGGATAGAGTAAAATTTGTCTGTGAAATATGATCTTTGTGAGGATCCTTCCAATGAGATGGGCTCAATATTAATAAGGCTTTTCCTGGACCTGAGGTTCAGACCAAGGTGCCAAAGAGTTGACAATTTGAATGAAGAAACTTATGTTGAATCTTTAAAAATTGCTATGAAAACCCTTCCTACAGTTAAATGGGTAACTATAAGAAAGGTATCTCATTGCCAAAGAAATGCAGTTATCAGTGACTGGGTTGGAAAAGGATGAGTAGAGAAGTTTGGAGAATTTCTTAGTTATTCAGAAATTATGTCTTTGATCCATTGTTCAGGGGAAACATTTAAATTAATTATATGTATCAATATTCTTGGACTTGATGTAAGTGCATGACTGATTTTGAGAGTATAGATAGGATGTAAAGTTCTAATAAGTCAGTTCTATTGTGTAGTTCACTGTGAAAAGTAAACTTCCTAATTTTCTAAATGGAGTCTGTATAGGGGCAAAATCTGTAACTGTGTTGCTGCCTGCTTCAGTGCAGGGTAAATTCTGAGCTTTGAAATGGTTGGCACAAAACAACATGGAAAAAATCTAAGAGACAACCAACTTCTGAATTTTCCTTATTTTCTTTGTTTCTATTTGTCAAAGAGCTCCTTTTGCCTTGGATTGGAACTCAAATTGTAAAAAGAATGTAGGTTTGTCCTGAGAAAATTTAGAACATCCTGGAAGCTCTATGTGACTGTGGCTTGTAAATGGTTTTATAAAACAATGTATTGTTGTAATACTTATAAAACGTAAAGGGAATGGCAGAGCTTTCTTATCTTTGGTGAAAATGATGTGCTAGGGTCCTTCGGGTTGATCAGTTTCTCCCTCCTCCTGGTGTCTAGTGCAGTAATTGAGATCTTTTCATGGAGTTGCTACATGAAGTGACTTGAGATGGATCTTTGAAATAGGGTTATTGATCAATTTTTCTGATTTACTCCTTTAGTGGTGCTGATGTATCAGAATGTGCTTAAATGTTTTTGATTGCTGAGGAGGCTATTTTGACCTATCAAGTTTAATTAATGTTTTTGAATGTGATACTACCATTGATGTTGCTTTGGAAATATCTGTGCAAGTTCTAGTAGTGGATTAACACAGATAGCAGTAATGAAGTACACAATTTTTTTTTTCCCCTAACAGAATGCAAGTTGTGCCAGTTAAATTAGTACATCCTATACTCAAAACCATTTTATGCATGTGCTGTTATTTCTACTGTGGGATGGTGTGACTTGCCTTTGAGGCAGGGCAATCAGATTTGTTGCTAAAGGATCCCTTGGGGTGGATTAAAGTAGAAAACCACTAAATAATTGGTATAACAACAAATTTTATTAGAACTGCTTTGAAGCTATACATGGAAAACACTGTAATGGATTGGAAAGGAGTATATAGCTATTCTGAAGTGTGTGATCACCCTAAGGAGGAAAACTGTAAAGAAAAAAGATAGAGGAGAAAAGACAAAGATAACCACCACCTGTGGCTACAATGATGTGTGGGTGATTGTGGTCTGTGGTTGTGATATGCAGTAGGAGTCTGTCAGAGGTGGAGGCCTGCATAAGCATCAAAATTTGGGGTTTTTATAACCCTCATCTTTCCAGTAAACACCCCAATACCTCCTCCAGGAGGAGTTCCAGACATGTACAGTCTTCTTTCTTGAAGATCATGGAAATCCGGCAGTGCCAAGCAGGGGTGTGAGAGTGTGTTTTCAGGGGCTGGACAAAGTTTCTAAACAAAGGTTCTGAGTAAACTTTCAGAGTTTTGCAGCTTATGATGCGTGAAACTGTCATAAAAAACCCCTTA
Organism: Molothrus aeneus; assembly: GCF_037042795.1. NCBI lineage: Eukaryota > Metazoa > Chordata > Aves > Passeriformes > Icteridae > Molothrus > Molothrus aeneus. Next base: position 55,730,661 of record NC_089646.1, read on the forward strand.
CCCTGCCTGTGCAGTTAAATTGTTTAACAGCGGTTTCTCTTAAATCTAAACTAGTTTTTTTAAGGCAAAATTTAGTCACAAAATTTAAGTGGTTCACTGCAGATGGTGTACTCATGTGTATGCAGAATAGGCTTGATCTCTTGCTTTAATACCGCTGATTTGGTGTCTAGTAGTGTTTGTGAATACTATAAACAAGATCGCACATACAATGTCATATAAGAATTGCAAATACTACAGAGTAGATTTTAGCTCCATATGACACACTGGGGTTTGGGAATTGTTGATTTTTACTGTCTTGTTGGAGGTAAAACTTTCATAAAATCATAGAATTTAAATTTCAGGAAACTGGGCCATCTTTTCCCTTTTTGAAATATTTAGCATAATTATAATAAATTTAAATTACTTGTCTTTAGACTTTCCTAGATGAATGTGTTTTGTCTGCATAATAAATGAGTTACTGTGTAATAGTAAAAACTGCGATTTGAAAAGTAACAAAACAAAAGTATTGCAAAGAATCACACAGAGCATTTGGACATGCTTTCTTCTTGTTAGAATAAATGTAAAACTGTATAGTTGACATTTGGAAGGGTTGTCAACTGCTCAGTATCGTTATCTTAGTTGTTCCAACAACTTTGTGCATAGGATACGTTGTGGTGCTTTTTTTAATTAAGGCTTCAGAACTGACTAAATAATACCATTAAAGCAAAATCTTTTGTGATTAGACTCAATATTTAAATTTAAAGAACAAACAATTCAAAAGCATATGCATATTAAATCATAAACTAGAAATGTAGCTAAGAGCTTCCTTGTTGTATTTATGGCAGGGTATAATTGTAACTTGCTTGGAAGCACAGCTGCTGGTTCAAACCTGCAGGTTGCTTTAAGCTGAGAATTACAGCCTGGGTGGGGAATGTCTGTGCACGGTTGTTCTGCTTTTTATGACTGTGAGTTACTAGGCAAAGACTGAGATAAAACATATGGACCTTCAATCCTACCATGAATGACCCTTCCTGATGAGAAAAATTGGGAATGTTTTAATGATCCAAGTCAGGGAGTTTGGGGAAAAGCTCTTTGCACACGCTTTTTTCATTAAAAAATAAGGAAAGCATTTCTGAAAGTGACTAAGATCTTCTACAGAAACGTCACTTGAAAATATGGTATTACATTTTTATTACTATTATATATTATCTCTGTAAACAAAAATGGGAGGGCAAAAATTCTTAATGATATTTTTCTGTCTTAGACACCATACAAATCCACCAAAAGATCAGGAAGAGTGATGGCAAAACACTACCTTGGTGTTCTTCAGGGGAAAGTGCTGTAAAGCAAAATTCTGTAACAGCGATGATAATTCAAACAAGTACTGAGCCCTTTGGAGATGATTGTGCTGTGAACAGGACTACTGAAGAACAACTTCACAGTGGTGAGGATAAAAATGTAGATGTGATAATACAGACAGGGAGGGAGCACAGCACTTCAGGCTTCTCCAGTCAGGAGCAGAGAGACCCAGGTGGAAATGTGATGGATATATTGAACTGGGCCAGACCTCTTCCTGCTCTACTTTCTCCAGTACAGCTTTCACCACTGACTACACAGGTGAGTTTCAGGATGCGTCTGACTTGGCACTTAACTTGGTCTTAAAATTACTAAAGATACTAAAGAAATAATGATTTTTGTTTGTTTGTTTGTTTTTGTTTGTTTGTTTGTATCAGTATTACTTACTCATGCACTGAAAAGGTCTCTGTGTGCTTAGATCTGTATGGATACTTCTTTAACCTTGTGGCATATGGTTATGTGTGGAAGGGAGGATGATGGGGAGAATCAGAAGAGTAAAAGTGAGGAAATGTGTGGGTTGAGATAAAGACAGTTTAATAGGAAAAGCTGCGCATGCAAGCAAAGCAGAACAAGGAATTCATTCACTCTTTCACATGAGCAGGCAGGTCAACAGGATTCCATCATGCATAATGGTGACTTGGGAAGATAAATATCATCAGACCAAATGTCCACCCTTCCTTCTTTCCCTAGTGCTCTCACCAGTGTGCCAGTAGGAGAAGCAGAAAAGCCCTTGATGCTGTGCAAGCACCACTCAGCAATAATGAAAACATTTCTATATTATTAACACCATTTTCAGCACAAATCCAAAACATACGCCCTTTTCTGTGAAGAAAACTAACTATCCTAGCCAAAACCAGTATACAGTCACCTGTGTCTCAACTTGCTATCATAATTTCCCAGTGGTGCTGACCTTAAGTCCCAATTTGTGTTCAATATAAGCTTGGCTTTCATAGCAAAATTCCAGAGCTTGAAAGTTAGATTCTGCTCAAATGCTCTTTTCCGGTAATTTTAGAATGCAAGTAGGTAGATAAAGAAGTCTCCTATTTTTACAGAGGTACTTTCATTCACTATGAAGATCAATGGTGGAGAGGGTCGTAATTTTGTTGACCAGCCTTAATCTCTCAAAACCATTGCATGTCAGGGCCTTAAGTGTACTTGTTTAGAAAAGTAGGTCCTAAAACTGATACTAGGGTTCAGATTATTAACTTTGCTTTTTTTGATTGAAGGATATGTTCTTGGGAGAAGTCACAGGTTCCAGTGATGAAGAAGATGATTGCAGTACTTCTGCACTGGAGGATATTTTACAAGAAGACCAAGTTCAGCCTCTGAGTTGTAATGTAATCAGTCCTGGTGATGAGTATAACAGACAGTGCAAATCATGTGAGCATGGTTTTGATGCAGAAATCTCACTTAATCTGAGTTGGAATGAAAAGAATATTCATATCAGTCCTAAGATGTCAAGGAAGGAGAGAGATGCTGAAAGAAAGCAAGCTGAAGGTGCTACTCTAATGACAAACATGGTAACTAACAAATATTGTTTGGAGGAGAATTCTGGGGATGTGGAAACTGAGAACAGAAAACTAACTGGAGCAACAGCACACAAATCGGAAGACATGGAAGAACAGAAAGGAGATGGTGAGGACATGAACAGTGAAGAGGGAGATTCTTCAGTAGATTTTATGTTACAAAGTTTCAAGTGTCAGAATCAGATAGAAAAATGTAGTGTGGTAGAGCAAACAGAGGAGAATGTAACCTTAATTAGAGCTGTTGATAATGAGGGTACACATGAAAAATGTGGTGAATTAGTAAATGTAGAGAGAGATAAATTAGTAGCACAGAGAGAAGCTTCCAGAGAAGCATCTGTTCTGCGGAGTGTTTCTCATTTCCTATCTAAGCAATGCATTGTGCTTCAAAGAGAAGATGCTGAGGAAAAATCTGATGAGTTGATAGAAAATGAAGTAGTTGAAAATAAATCAAAAAATGCAGTCAAATTAACTAATATGACTGGAGCTATTGAGATCTCTGCACACTCTCAGTGCTCTGAAATAAAATATGACAGTGAAGAGATTCTGGAGAAACAACATATGCACACAAAAGACAAAGTGAACAGAGAATGTGAACCAGAGACTGTTCAAGTCTCTAGGCATTATTTACCTGTATCTGCTACTGAAGGAATCAGAACTTTGTCAGTCTTTCCAAATGATGAACACCTCAAAATTGAAGACATGAATATAACCAGAGCTCCAACTCCTGAACTACCTATGAAATTTAACAGAGGAAGTGTTCTAGAAATAGCTGAATTGTCAGAGCTACTCCATAGTGCAGAAAATGTAAAACTAGTAGATATAAAGGAGGTGGTAGGTTTACAAAGCAAACCACATCACGAGGAAGATGGTAGTAATTTATCTCAAAGGAAGTCAAACTTAGAAAATATACTTTCACTATCAAAGACAGCATGCATTATTGGTGCAGAAAGCAGTGTAGCTAAGTGTGGATCTTCTGCATTAGATTTTACAGAAGTGAAAGGTGAAATAAAACAATCTGAAAACTTATGTAAGACATTAGAATGTGGGCAGTCCAAATCTCAAAACTTTAGACTGTTTGAATCTCTAGAGACTGAAGTCAGAGTTAATCCAGAAGATTGTGGAGGGGAAATCAGTGAGTTGTTAGCAAGAGGGGATACAATTGAATCTATCTTAAGAGAAAGTAATCCTATTTCTCAGGAACAGTGTGCAAAACCTCTGACTCAGCTCTTGATAACTGAAGATTTTAAATGTGATGAAATAAAAGGGAAATTAAATAAACAAAGCAAGGAATTGGTGACTGAGACTTGCTTCAGTTCACTGAAGCAGGAAAAGAATGTTTTAAAGAAAAATGATATTTTGGAGATCATTTGCCATCCTACTTCAGAAATGGAATATAGAAGTGGCTTGGCTTTTTCTACTCAAAAGGCCTTGGAGAAGTGCTGTACAAATAATGAGGAAACCAATTCTCCTGTGCAAGTGGGAATTGGCTTGGAATCCACAAGATCTCCGGATCTAAATTTCAGTCTTCAGAAAGTTGTTAGTTTCCTTGAAACTAACTTAGCAGGAAAGGCTGCTTTTTCCTGTACTTGGGAAAACAAGGGACATACAGATTCCATTATGAGTAGTATATTTAACTGTTCTTCAGATAACTTAGAAGAGGGTGCTGAGATTCTGTCTACTGAACAATTCAACATGGGCAAAGACCCAGGTTGCCCTGAGAGAGAATATGTACACAAAAATGAAGAGAAAACTTCAGATAAGGAGCAGTCAGTAGATAAAGAACCTCAAGCATCTGTTAAATCTCAGATCATATATGCAAACCCTTATAAGAAGAATGCTTTTCTCCAAAAGTTTGATTGTCAAGAATCGGGATGCAGGACTTCTACGTGGAAGGTTAGAACAGGTCCTTCTAGAATTTATTCACTAACAGGTGGGAGAGAAAGTAAAGAACTGAACAGTTTTGTGGGTTCTGGGAAAAATGCCATAATAAATTGTAAAAGTGATTTTGATATGCCAGAGCAGAGCAATGACTCTGAAGAAAAGGACTGTTCTATACAAAAAGTTAAGTACATGAAGTGTTCTGAATGTGTTCCAATGTTTAGAAACAAACTGAGAGCTTCCAGCAGAATTGCATTGGGTGCTCTGGAAACCGGTGCAATTGTTGATGCTGATTACCAAGTACGTGAACTTCATTCAATGATGCACCCAGGAAGTACTTTCACAGTTAGTCACCTAAAAGCAGACACTGTCGTGGGTATGAATTCACAGTGTGAACCAAATAACTCTGGAGATAGTGCAAATGAGTGGTCAAGTGTGACTGGGGAGAGTTGTCCTGAAGACTCAGCCTCTTGGAAAACGGAATGTATATTAGTAACCTCTGAAAATACTGAGAGTGCTAATGAACTCATGCAGTCTAACATAGCTGGATGCATTAGTCACAATGAGGAAAGTCTATTAAAATCTGGAACATCAAAAGAAAGCCTTGTGACGCCAAATGCTTCAAAAAATAGGTTGCCACTATGCAAGATGTTAAACAGATTCTCAGAAAATTGCAGGCTGACTGTAAAAACCAGTAAATTAAATGCAAGAATGCTAGCACTTGGCAATTTCTTAGAAGAAAATGATTTTGCTAAACTTCAGTCAAATGGGAAACAAGGTTTATTACACAGTGTTGATACGGGGGTCTCAGTGTTTGAAGAATATAATAATAATAATCAAACTGCTTACAATACAGGAGAAAGCAGCACTGATGTTATCATAGATAGTGGTACAAAAAAAATTTTACTCAATTATCTTCCAAGTCCAGCCCTCTCTGATGTAAGGTGCAGTTGTCAAACAGTTGGTCAGCTTTCTGAACCACAAAAGACAGTATTAGAGAAGTTACATATGGTGGAATCAGAGTCTTCTGCTCTCAAGAAGAGCAATAAGTGGAAGTGTAAAGAGCAAGAACCATCTGAAATCTTGACTGTTTCTGCCAAAACAACTGCCCAAGTAATGCATACCAAGCTATCAAAGAAACTGTTTCAAGGTAAAAGAAAAACAAAGACTCTTAAAGTTACCCAGCCAGTTCTTGCAAATGCTAATACTTCTGTGGCAAAAAAATGCTCATCTGAGATGATAAATAAAATCAGGGAAGAGATAGGTCCTCCTCTGCCCCCCTTGCTACTGCCTCTGATTGCTACTCCTCCAAAAACTGCCTGTACTGTGTCCCCGGTAATGTCTTCTACAGGTCAATTCTCTCTGCTTTCCCCTCTTGATGATCTGATATCCCCACTATGCAAAACTCCTGTTCTTCCTCTCATGTCCCCATTAACAGATACTCCAGCAGTAAAATCTGCTATTTTATTTTCTCCTCCCTCACCCTCAGAAATGGCAGTAGGTAGAAGGATTTGCTCCTCACCTTTGAAATTTTGTACTTCCATTCCAAAGCATGCACTTCCCATTCCAGGAAGATTTCCTCTCTTTGCAGCAGTTAGTGCTGGTCCAGGTGCCCTTCAGGAGAACTCTGTGAAAATATTGGACACTATGTATCCAGAGCTGTCTGCAAGGGCAAGGACACTAAACATTCTGAAAGGCAATATTCAGCCTAACCGATGTACTTCTTCAGACAGCCAAAGTTTTCCAGGACCTGTGCCTCAAGTAGGTGGATTCAAAGCAATTGCATCTACATCAACTGCTTTTGTTAAAGCTGGGAGCAATTTGAAATCTGATAGTGGCAAAGATGTGCAAAATCAGCAATTCTTTTCAAATCATCTTGGAAAAAGGACGCTACTGCAGGTATCTATGCCAAGAAGTGCCAAAAGACTGAGGCTGGAGAGTGAACCACCAAGGATGGAGCCCAGTGATGTTACTGCTGTCAGAAATACTAAAAATACCATCTCTGAAATGCAGGAGGCTTTCCATGGTATAAGCTATGAAATCAGTGATTCATCACAGTGTTCCAATTTAGAAGAATCACTACCAGTAAAGAAGGATTCTGAGTGCCAGAAAGTTTCTTTGGCATTAGAGAAAGTTGCTGAATCCTGTTTTGACTTGTTACCAGTTATCAAAGGTCATGTGTATGTTGGTAATATCTCAAAGATTCCAGTAATGAGAGATGAAGAGAGAGAAGTTGTCTATGAATTTGGTATTAAAAACAAGGTAAGTAGCATAATTTTAAATTTTGTTGTTTAATAATCACTTCTGTGCAGATGGAAAGAGTCTAAGTTTGTAGTATTTGAATTCTCAATTGTTGTGGCAATGTCCTGTGCCAAAGTGTAGTCTTGAAAGGTTATTAGAAATCTAAATTTTTATAACATAAGAAAATACAGAACTGCACAAGAAATTACTTTTCAGTGGTGTCCAAGATGCAAAACTGCAGTTATAAATACATATGCTTTTCTGATGTATGCATGAATCACTTTATTTTTGCAGCATTTTTTGAAGTGGACAGTATTAACAGTTGTAGGAGTTTCTCCAAAATTACTCTATTTTTTTAATTAAAAAAAATAAACTTTAATGTACATACTGGTATATAATTTAGTTCTATGTTTACCTTTACTATTCTACATCAGGTTATCAAATTTAATTTTATTGGAAAATTCTTCCCTTATTTCTCAGAACTTCCTTAGCATCAGTGCTGAAAAATTTTGCTTCAGTTGCCATCTTTCTCATAGATAATTTGTAGTTTACAGCAGAGCAATTCACTGACTAGTACATGGCAGCATTTTGTCCTGTTACAGTCCTGGTACGTAATTAAGTTCTCCTTAGAAGTTGCTACCAAGATCTCAGACCTCTTTGTTAGGAGTTGTCAAGTCTGTTAACTTCATAGAAGCAAGGCTTGTAGCTTTATGTTTTCAGGTCCAGCCAGTAGCAAGCCAGAGTACACACTCCTAGTAGAGAGACATGCACACAGTACACACCTACTCTTATTCCCTTGTCTGGTTAGTCAGGTTGAAATCCTGGTAGAGGAAAATACATTCGTATATATACAGATAATATGGATTCCCCCAGCAGCTAACATTAGGCACTCAGTATATTCAGTAGGTGACTGATATTCTTCTCACTTCTCATGTACTGACAAACTTAGAGACACAGAAGTATACATACATTCCTCCAGCAGCTGGTCTGGACTTGTGTCTGGGCCTCAGACTTGTGGTCTTTCAGGTGGCTGGCTTAGATCTTCTGGTTCCTCCCAAAGTTAACACTCAGAATCCCTGTGGTTCACAGATGCCCAGTCTGAACTGTGTACTCTCCAGCACCTGGCTCCTAAACCTCTCATTCTACTCCCCACTTTGAGGTCTCCCTCTAAGCATCCCCTAATAAGTCATGCACGCTCTGCACAAACTCAATGTTCTTTTTCCTTGCATCTCATATTAAGTCCCATGTTACTATAGGCAGCAACATCTCCTCCCCATCTCCTGCAGTGTGTACAGTGATCTGGAGAAAGACTGCTGTTAGCTTACCTAGTAAATCTCACACCTGAACAATGGGCTGTTTGTCCTTCTTTGACATCTTTGGAAGTAGCTAAGTCAGGGTGCTTACCTTTGCTCTGATTAGGTTATTTGGGTTACTCTACCTGTCATTATTCCTCTCCTCGTTCCTTCTACTTGTCATTATTCTCCTTGTTCTTAGAGGAAGACTGTTGTTAATCACATAAACAAACAATTTATATTAAAACAGTAGTAGCCCTGTTCTTCATTTGTTTATCGCATGTTTATTCTGGGAAGTTGCCTGCTCCTCCCTCTTTTTTCTTTCACTGGTTGCCTCTGATTTACTTTCCTGCGTTTTATATATATGCAAACAGTATTCTTGCAAATAAGATAGTAGTTTTTTTACTTGTTATACGACTACAGTCTTGTCAAGTATTCTTCAGTATGTAACAGTCTAACAATATATTTTGTGTCTTATAGCATTTAGCAGAGTCCTTGCTGTGCGTTATTCTCAATAAGCTGAAGGCTCAGAAGAATGCCCCAAATTATAATTTCAGTCAGGCTTTGTGTCGACTCTATGCAGGAATTTGTCGACAGTTGGGAGATTTGGAAAGAGCCCGCCTTTTCTGCTATAGTCTACTTAAAGAAGGTATAGTGTGGTTTAGTGGCCTTATTTTGTAAATGTGCTGTGTGTCTTTGCTGCAGTGTGTCAGAATTACTGTGTTTGTAAAAACAAACAGAAATCCTGTTCAAGGGTTGTTTTCCTCTTCAAGGCTTGTTTTCCAGATTTTTTTTCTGTAATGCAGAAATATAGACTGTTCTAGAAGAAATTCTCATAGTTCCACCACATCTGTACTGTAGTTTTGTGGTGACCTGGGCTCTTAGTAGTCTACTTATTTTTCCAAGGAAATATTTAATTTAGGACACTCTGTGCTTTTATTTCCCCACCATCTCCAAAATGATAATCTGATTTCTGTAAATTTCGTCCTTTTAGCCTGTTAGTATTTTCTTATTTTAATTGAGTAGGTATTGATTCATAAAGAAAGTGTGATTTTAAACCAGGTATTTAACACAGTGTCAGGAGCTGGACAATAACTTGATCAAAACCAGGATATTTTTATAATATGTCCTCCTTAAAATCTTTTTACTTTCTGTTATCCAAATTCTTGCTTTGTTGAGAAGTTTTTTCCATTTTCATTCCCTTCCTTTGCTCCCCTGCCTTTTGGTCACAGGAACAAAGTTAACACATATGTACTATTGCAAAGTTAAGAATCTTAGTTTTGGAAGATTAAAACTCACTAAGTTTGAAAATAGTATACTGGTATCTGTGTTTAACATTAAAATAAAATTCAAGAGCACTGACAAGCAAAGTGCTAAAGCTTGAGATTGTTTCAATTACTTGCTATGTTTCATATAATGTTCCCATCTTTTTTTTGTTTTAATCTTAAAAAGGTTTGTGATTTCATTTTGTTCTTAGTTACCATTTTTTGAGGGGCTGTAATATTTTTGTTTGAGTTCTTTTTCAAATTCCTGTTCTCCCCTCTGTTTTTCTATCCTTCAGTCTGTTATAATTCTACTTTTACTTCTTTCATGTTAATAGTTTTAATACTGCACCATGTTAGAAACTATTACTTGTCAGATATATATTTTCTGCATCTAAAATAATAATTAAGCTTTTTGTTTTGCAGTATCTTACTGTTTTTTCTTTTTGGGGGCTCTTGCAAATATTAAACATTTCCCCTTTTTTCCTTTCTTTTTCCTTTCTAAGATCCAAACTTTAATAGCTTAATGCAGACTTTTATTGGATGATTTTATCTTCTAGACATTGAATTGCATAAGTTTCTATTGTCATTGTTCTGTGGTTTTATAGTAATTTTTTGAGTGAGGACAGCTGTAAACACATCTTAAGTTCTGTTTAGGCATTTTAAAATTTGTTTGGTTTTATTTGATTACTATGCATTTATTTTTGGGTTTTCTCTTTCATGTAATTTCACATATTCCCATCAGAATTATTGCAACCCAAGCTACACAATTACCAGATTCACTATGAACAGTCAGTATTGCTTCTTTAGACCAACATCATTTGTTGTCTTGATAACTTGTCCATCGTTTTTCTTCTGTTCTCCTTTCAAGTGTTCTGCCTTAAGTGACTATAAATAAAATGTTACCTTTCTGGTTAATTTTCCTTTCACCTCTCCTCTGTTCCCTCCCTTTTTTCTTTTTTTAATTTTTTTTATGCCCCTTGAACTCTACTCATTGTTGAGTGAATTTTATAAGTGTTTCAAATTCCTGGGCAGGCAATTCTAGTTGCCAGTAATTCTAGTTCACCAGCAGTCCTGATAGAAAAAACTGAATTCTTCACATGATGAGCAGCTTCAGAGTAGAAGTTCCATCCAAAACACCTCATTGAAGTGTATATCCTTTATGTTCATTAACGCTTCTTAATTTGATATATTTTGATATGTTTTCTAGTACTTAAGATCTTTCAAAAAATGTAGATGTTATGCTGAAGTGAAAAGTGAATTCAGCTTTTAGATTTCATTGTTTTTTGTATTGTGTTTCAGGCATATGCATTCCAGTATAGCATTTCATGCAAGGAAGTAGTATCTGCTTTTTTACTTATTCCAGTGTATTTGTTATTGCTTGCAATCTACACATTCATGTTTTATCTTAGTATTTTGCCTTGGAGCTCTCAGCTTTGGTTTTCAGAAGGGTCTTTTGGGTTCCCATTGATGGTCTGGAACTGTCCTGTCAACAGATAGTTGTCAGATACTTGCTCTGAATTACTTTATTGAATGAGGATTCTTCAATTATATGGAGTAGCACAAATTTTTACATCTATGGAAGTATAAATAGTAGCATGCAACATTCATATATGCTTACATACAACTTGCATAATATGCAATTTCTCTGACAAAGTCTGGGAAAACTGCTGAGGAATATCAGATTTGAATTATGCGAAAGTTCTTTGCAAGCTTTATATATATATATATCCATATATATAATTACATATAATTTCACAGGTGTATGGGTGCAATGTATTAGCAAGCACTGTAGATTTTTGGTTTTTTACTAATTCTAGTTTGGCCCAGTGATCAGAGTGCTTATTTGTGACTGGAATGTATTAGGTAGGTTGTTGGAGTGCATCTTCCAGTCTAATTGAATCCTAAAAGAATCCGGTTTCAATGCTCTAAGACCACTCTCCTTAGTGAACTAAAGTGAAGTAAGAAAGATGAAGGGAGAGGGAGTGAAATTACAATGGGGGAGGTGGCTTAAGGTTTGTTGTGGTTCTGCTGGTGTTTCTTGTTTGTTTTTTTTATTGGATATTTTCTTCTTATTTAGTCTCAGGACTGAGATGTGCTAGTATGACTCCCTTCCCTTAGGCTTCAGTTCTGATGTGACTTCTGTGCCTTTTTTCCTAGTTACCTTGCTGAATGCACTAGTTTTTAATGCCGAAATATATTCATTTTTGTGTTTTAAAATGTTAAAAATTTACTTAATTATTTCTTTTTTTCCTTAGACTATCCAGACTCAGAAAAATTGATTTTATTTGTCACAAATGTATGGTCTGACATATTTGTCTTCCAAGGTGCAATTAACAAAGCTATGCAATTAGTTATCAGGAAGAGTGCAAGCAATGAGATGCTGGCCTGTCTAAGTGCTTATCTCAACTGGGAAAAGGTAATGTCTGATTTCATTGTCAATATCATCTTTTGTCTGCATTGGTCACTTTGCTGGCTGAATCAAATCAAGCAACTTTCTTTTCTAATGAAAGGTGTGAATATCCCATGGAGGCTGTACAGCTGCACAACTAATGCTGCTTCAGGCATTTTCCCCCTAGTTGTCCAGACCCTACTAGAATACAATACTTTTCTTGTTTTCCCATCTACTGAACATTAAAAGTAAAGGTTGTTTTTAAACTTTTAACTAGAGCATTGTTGGACTAGGGAATTCCTTCCATCTTTGGAACTGTTCTTTGAGATGTTTCTTTCTTTTGCTTTATAATGTTGCTTTTTAAAATATGTATTTGTTTTGTCTTTTGTAGTTCTCTGTGTAACAGGTAATATGTTACTACAGTTATTTTCAAGATGAGCTGGTTTCTTTTTACTCATGATCTTTTTGCAAGGTAGACTGTAAATACTTGTTTATCACAAAAAAACTCAATTACTTAAGCAGTTGGTGTGATTAATACAAAACCAGTGATACCAGGAGAAGGATGATCAGTGAGAGCTGACTTCAAGCCTTTTAGCATTCGCCAAATCATTCAATTTCTATCAGTTTTCAGCAGGCACATATTACCATCCTGAAAAGAATGTTGCAAGAAAGGAAAATTGAAATAATTGGGAGCAATTTTATATAATGCAAATGGAAAGCCAGAGGTGCTTTGCTTCTAAAGGAGTTTGTGTAACAGGCTGGTGTGTCTGTTTAAAGGCTAGGGCCCCATATATTTGAAAACTCCATATTAATGCCAGGCTTGCTTCCTGGAAATTAAATAATTTTGTATATATCAAGTGAACAAAATCATATTGATTCATAGCTGTCCTAGTTGCCAAAAGGGAGCATGGCTAGGACTTGGAGATTAATTCTGTACCACCTCACATCATTACCAGGGATGTGGGGAAGGGGGTATCTTCCAGGGAGAATGAGTCCCTTCCAGGCCAGCATAGTGTGGTGGACGGAGAGGTTGTGTACTGTTGTTTCCATGCGAATTGTTGGTCTCTCTTTTGTACCCTCCATCATTAGTATTTATTGTTATTACTGTTTGTATTCTTATCTCATTGCTGTTTCCAGTAAATTGTTCTTCTCTCAACCTGTGATCTTTATATTTGTGCCTCCAATTCTCCTCTCCATCCTGCCACAGAGAATAGGAAGGGAGAGGAGGGAGGAAGCTAGCTGTGCTTGGTTTCAGTGAGAGCACTAATCTGGAGAATACCATTCCTCAACTATGACAATAGCTCATCTATTCCCTATCCTAACATGCTGCTGTACAACTGCCTTGAGGAATGCAGTAGTCTTACTGCTGTTGTCATAGCCTTTCAGTGTTGAATGATTTTTTTTTTCTTTAATCTCTGAAACCAGCTCTGAATTTAATTTGGTATTACTGAAATTACAGCCCCCTAAACCTGCTTTAGTGCAGGAGTGAATTAATTTGGCATGGATTTGTATCTGTTTTTTTTTACTATTATATCACAGTTGTGATGTAGCATTAATCTCTGGTATTCAGTTACACTGTGCTGCAGTCCCTGTTTAGCAAAGAATTTGTATTCTCCATTCTGTTAGGTTACAGCTTTTAGTATCATGCCAGTAGAGATACACATAAGAATGTCCTAGTAAATGTTCCTGGAAATATTAATTCTTTGCACTCACACTACCTACTTTATTAATGGATCTCTGAAATATGAGAGCTACTGCAGCTGGGGAGAAATACTTCAGAATTTTCTACATTGAAGATAGGAGATGACATCATCCTGTCTGTAAGCTCTGTTTTACTTGGGTAGAAATACAGATAAAAATTTCAAGTAGATTGTGATTAAAAGTCTGTTATACATATAATTTTAGGAGAAGATTGTTCTACTTCTGAAAGTAAAGCTCACTTGGGATGGGTATTTATTTCTTGGTCAAAGCATGTCATTTTAGTGCCTTGCACCATGGCAGAACTTGTCAATTAGATGAGGTTTTGTACTGAGGAGATCTGCCAAGCACCTATTCTGTTTATGTGATAAGCTTAGACTTTTTTTATATGTCAGATATTCAAAAAATGTTTGTTTTTAAATTTCCTTTCTTCCCTTAGCTGTTTAATTGGCAGAATGGTTTCACATGACATATTTATTTACCTCAACTATTGAAAGTATTTGCTTGCAAATTTGCGCCTAATGAAGAATAAATAGTAATAAATTTTAAAACTATTTATATTAGACTAATTATTAGACTATATTAGACTAATCTTCTTGCACTGGAAAAACACACTTCTTACCTGTAGTGAGAGAAATAAAAATCCCCAAATTGTAGGAGAAGTTGAGAGAGTGGGTGTGAGATCTGTGTGTTTTCTTGTTTGGGTATTTTTTTCCCAAACTCTTCTTTTAGTAAAAGTGTCAGAAAAAATACCTAGTACTTGAAGGTTTTGGTTTATGTACTCTATTTGTTTGTGCTAATTCAACCCAAAAGTTGGATATGTGGTGTAAGATGCTGTACACAGTCAGTATCAAATATTTGTAAAGAGTTTGGTTCTGGGCTGGTAATTTTTTATGCATTAAGATAATTACCTTCTGAAATTCCAGAGTTCATCTTTAGATGCTGGTATTATGGTCTCAAACCTGCTTTTAGAAATGCAGTCATGTACAAAAGTAGAATTTCACCTGAGTGAGCAGTATGGAGAAGATCTCAGTGAAGATGCTTGGCAGTATATATTTGCTGTTGATTTACTCTGCTCTCATATGAAGTGGGATTGGACACATGATAACGTTATAAGGTATTGTGGTGATCATGACTTTCAAATGTTTTCCTTTGTGTTTTTTTCTGAGGTTTGTTTTGGTGGTGTTTTTTTGTTTCCCAAATTCATTATGACTTAGCTTTTAACATAATAAAATGTTGCATAGGTATTTAGAAAATGAGGATGTTTCAGCCTGATGAGACCTAGATTACTATGTATGTGTGCATTATTTTAAGATAGGAGAAATTATCAATGAGGAAATGTAATATTTTATGGTATTGTCCCAAGAAATGAACCCTGTTAGAGCTATTCTAGTAAAGAATTGCTTTCACAATAGCTGTATAAGATTTTGAGATTGTCTGTCAGTGAAGCAAAGTGATTGTCTTCTTCTGAACGCACTTGTTGAATTCCCCTTCCCCCACTGTAGAAAATGAAGGTGGAATTTCTGATATGAAAATAACACTGCTTCTGTGCTGGAAGTGAAATATATCCATACTCATTAATGTATTATGTTGATTTCAGTCTGATTTTAATTCTAAAATAATTATAATACTTAGAGTCAATGTCTTAATTTTTCTTTGAACCTAAAATCCAGGATATGGACTGCTACCATACTTAACCTTGTTTGAAAGACTCCATTTTGACTGCTACACTGATCTGACAGCCTTGATTTTCTCTATAGAGGTTACATGACTTAGGAGACATTTGTTTATCTGTGACATAACATAATAAGTGATACTTATAATCATCATCTTGTATATAAATTCCATACCTTCAGATAGTAAAGAAGATTTTTTTGTTGAAATACTTTCAGAATTAATACAAATTAGCTTCAGTGAAACATATGTAGTCTTAATTAAAGCCATACCAAGGTGATTGTCTCTTGAGTTGTGCTGGTCATAGGACCTAGGTAACTAGGTCTAGACCTAGACCTAGGTAACTCTACCTAGACCTAGGTAACTAGATCTATCAGCATAATTGGTAACTCTACCTAGGTAACTCTACCTAGACCTAGGTAACTAGGTCTATCAGCATAATTTTAAGGATTAAAAAAGTCTTACTTTGGGTCATTTTAGGTTTAAAAACAAGCATCACATCCTACTTGTAACAAACAAACTGAATTTTCAGTCATATAAGAAACTTACAGAACATATCAGCATGACATTTGAAAGCAACATGATTTCATATACATTTGTCAAGTCAGTCTACGTAAAGTTAGTAACAAACAAAAGAGTCATTTGTGTATGAATACTATAACTACCCCTTCATGCAGTATGAGATTTTCAAATTAATTTTTCTTTCACAGCAAAGTGCTTTGGCCTTCTATGGATAACTGGATAAAGAAGAGAAAGGGGCATGAAATTGCTCAATCAATTCGTGATAGTGTTATAGCATTGACACTCAGGCTAATTGGTAAGTAATCTAAATTCTTGGTTGAACTTCTATTTTGTATAAGTATGTCTTTATGAAAGTGTCAGGCCTATCTGGAAAGGGGGTTGAAGTATTATTGAATTTTATTGGATCTTTTTGCAGGTATTTTCTGTTTATCAGCCTGTGGAAAGTAGGTACTTAAGTTTTCAGAGATGTCATATTGATTCATGATAACAAATACCAACATGTTTTATGTATTTAAAATAAAATTATCTGTAGCCACATATAGAATCATAGAAATCCTGAGTTGGAAGGGACCCACTGGGATCATTGAAGTCCAACTCCTACCCTGCACAGGCCAGCTCCAGGAATCACACCACATGCTTAATGTGTCTTGAAATCAGACAGGATTGGTGCTGTGACCAGTTCCCTGAGATGCCTGTTCCAGTGCCTAACCAACCTCTGGGTGAACAATATTTTTCTAATAGCTAACCTAAACCTCCCATGACACAGCTTCATGCCATATAGTTTCCAGCAAAATGTATAAAATGCGGTTTTTTATGCAACTTAATACCATAATAAATTTAAGTTAAATTAATTTATTTGGGATCTAGGTGGCATTTGATGTAAATATATATAATTTGAGTTTCAATAAATATTTTCAGTATGTAGGCTATATGACAGGGTTTATTTAAAAAATTGCATTCTTTCTGAGTTTTACACTAAAAAATTGTAAACCTATAGGAGGTTGGATCAATCTGATTAAAAATGCATTGGGGTCTTCAGTTACACAAGGAATAAGACAACTGTTGTTCCAAAGACAACATGGTAACAGGAATTTTTTGTAGTTAAAATTTACATTTTATGTTGATATTTCAACAGATAGACAGACAGTTGGGAAGTATAAAAGCTGGGAAGTTGACTGTCTAAATAGTCAGATATGTAGTAACACTTTTTTTCTTTCAGGTCGATTAGGACAAATAGGTTTGAAGGAAGGCTATCTTGCTGCAGTGAAGAATATTAGTTCAGTAATTGGACTGTTTGTACAGCATGCAAAAGAGGAAGGTAATGTTCTTTTAGAGGAACTTGAGTGTAACATCCACAATGTGAAGTTCTGCAATGCCAGAATATAAATTAAGGCACACATGGGAAAACAGCCTGCTCTTGCAGTTTTTATTAGTATATAACAGGTCAAACAGTTTTCAGTTTGAGTCCCTTTCTGTTACAAAGTTAATGAGCTATTAACAGTATTACCTTCTGTTTGAGACAGAGAAAAAATGTGAGATGGTTTCAGACACCTTGGAATTGGACTGTTTCATGTAAGAGCCTGCCAGCTGCATTAGAGATCACTTAAAGGGTGATCAAGTTAAGATCACTTGAAGGGTGATTCTAACTTGAGCAGTAATAGCTAATTTTTTAACTGAGCAATTTATGCTGAAGCTTACTAATAAAATTGTTGTATTGGGAGACGGACAGTTCAAGGTCCTGATGAGATGAAACTAGGCAGTTAGAGCAGCAGAAATCCACATTGTTAAGTTACTCTGGATGTTAAGTACATTTTGCAGTGAAGCATTTGTTATTGTTTGGGAGCTGTTTTGAACCACCTGTATAACTTCTCTTCCTTGCAATCTCAAGTTCTAACATGGTAGTGTATGGTGTACAGCGTATGTCTGTTTTTCTGACTCAGTGTAAACCTGACTGCTTTCTTAAGTCTGATTACTCTGAACTAAAGTCACTAGATTCTTAATTCCTGTACACCCTTTGAGTACTAAAAAGTTGCTGAATTGAGAAAACTGGAAAGTGTTAGTATAAAATGAGATGTTACAGAATTTGTTTGCACGTTGTCATCTTTCTACATTATGGTGTTAGACATCACAACTGCTGATGTGTTTTATTTTCAGTTCTTGAATAATAGTTTCTATAGATTCAAGATTCCCTAAAACATTTTTGCTTATCAAAAAGTATCTATAAGCTGATTTTTGTTAACTTTTTGCAGCTATTCCTTGGGGTGTGCAGCTGGCAGCCGTATATTCACTATGTGACTTGGGTTCAAGCAATCCAGAAGGTATTGTTGAGGCCATCCATACCTGGAGAGCAAAAGTTCATGACAACATCCCTTCTGCTATCACAGATGGCATAGCTGAAATCACCTCTCTGTGTGAAATGGAGCTAAACTAGGGAAGTGGACTGATCTAAAGGAAAAAGTGCCTTACCTATTAAGCAGTAGTTGGTTCCAGTTAAGAATTATACCAAGTGGTGTGTCTTCTTGTATTTCCTGCTTTTAATCAGAATGTCTGATCATACAAAGCAAGGTCAAGTATTTTATTTGGCTTTTCTGTTTGAAGGAAGAGTTTTTATAAAATAAACAAAAATACTTGCTTTTCCTAGTAGCTGATTAGTGATCTGAAAACGAGTGCATCTTGAACTTCTGATATATTTCTGGTTTGATGACAATAAAAATCAGTAACAGTTTTCGTTTTTCTACCTACATCAGTTTGGAGTATGGACTATTTGACAGAATATTCAGCGTGACTTGAAAACCTGGCTCTATTATTTTGTACTATTTTAATAAAGTAACCATTCAGATAGCAGAACATTCCCCAGATTCTGCTTTATTTTGCTTGGGTTGTCTTATAAACTTAATTTAAAATACTTGTGGAAAACAGGTAGGAATTGACTTTTTTTGTAGCCATTGTGTATGGAGTAACAGATACTAAATCTCTAAACTTGTATATATGGTGTATTCTGATGTGTCTCACATTTGATATTTTTTCCACTTGGAGAATTTTGTGTATGTAAATAGAGAGTTGGTTGAAAAAAAGTTCATGTTTCTAATGATAGCTTCACTACACTCTGTTTTTGTATCTCTCATAATAAAAGAGATGAATACTATTGTGTTCTTGTTGACCTTTTAAATAACCCAGAGTTAACTGTGTTTCTAGCTTATATAAATACTGTTTTGGGGGGCAGCAGGAAATTGCCTGTTGAGGTAATTTCATTCACACAGAATGAATTGTCCATAACATTGCAGTTCTGGACATCTCTCCAAAAGTTTCTGGTATGCTTTGGAGGCTTGGGAAGCAGCCTCAAAATACTATTGAAAATTTGTATTTTCACTCTGTGGTTGTGCCCATGTGAAGGGGTGAGCTTTGCTAATGCAGATTCTTATTGTAATGGGACCTAGCTTCTGACAGAGTTTTGTGGTGCTGATATGCATTGTGATTTTTGTGCCTCTTCTAAGTGTGACTACCAGTGGAGTCTCCTAGCCCTCTGTGAGTTTCTCTCCTCTGAGGTGAAACTGTGTAGAGCAAAGTGGCCATTGATTTCAGTTGCAGCTATAGCTGCTTGCACTCTGGACATCAAATTAACCTCAGTGAGCTTACCATAGACAATTCAGTCAATGAAAAATAATCTAGTAGTATTGGTGATACCTGTGCACAATAGGCATTGCTACAGATGTCTGTCATGAAGGCTTCCAATTTGCCTCAGGTTGAAACTGTATGATGTCTGGGACTCTGCACATTTTGGTGATTGTGAAGCCTTTGAGGATTTTATGTGTAGCTTTCATTTACCCTTCTTGCACTAAAATGAGTACAAAATCTCTGAAGTGGAAGAAGTGAAAAGAAAACACAGGTTGACAATAAAAGAAAGCATGGATCATAAATCTGAAAACTAAAGGAAATGGGATACAGAACAAATAAAAAAACAAAGTAAGAAACAAAGGGAGTAGAGGATCACAGATGCTTCAGTGCAAAAATATTGCAACCCAAAAATCTTCACAGCAAATAGAAAAACCCATTTCCTTTAGAATTTGTATAAAACACTGGCATTTGAAGTATGTGAGATTCACAGGAGAAATACCAGAATTTTCCAAGACAAAAAAATCTAAAACTATACTAATTTAAAACCAAATGAAAAAAAAATTCAACCTACCCTCAAACCATTTTCATGAGAAATCTTCTGCTTATGTAAGAAAAATTTTTGTGTGTACTGGAAACATAAAACTCATTTTAATTCTGTGTCCCTCTCTGCTGCCCGCCCAATCAAACTGCATTGGAACAAGTAAATTAGAATAATTGATACCCTGAAGGTGTTTGCTTCTGTTAAATACTAATCACTCATCATTCATCAAAAAATACTTGTAACTCCCACACACAGTGTCAAATTTACCATATTTAAAAAGCTATAAAATGTTGATATCCATAAAGGATAGTGATTTTCAGTATATGGAATGCTTTATCCATCTCAATATTTGTTCAAAATACTAAAGTCCCATTTTGTTCAAAATAGCCATTAAAACAGGGATTTACAGGTTTCTATCATCATTTGCAGATTTTTGCTCTTTTTTTGTTCTCACACAAGTATTGAGTGTGTGGCTTGTCAAAAACTATGTGTATCAGGAAATGTTCAAGTTTCCACTTCCTCCATGCCTTCTCATATTCCTAAACTAAAACATGAAAAACTGTCTTAACTGCTTAGACATTACTGTCAACAATACAAGGCTAGACAAAATGCTAACAGTCAAAATTCGTGTTAGATTAAAATACTCAGCTCTAGCAGTTCTCCTGACTCAAATACAGAAGACAGTAAACATCTATAATAGTTTATTTATAAGGGTAATTCTGACTATAGGCTTCTGAGTTCATAACAGTATTATTTGATATGTATTGACACCAGGAAAAGAAACTTGTCATAAATATTGGAGAGCAGTGTAACTTTGTCTATGTGTAGATGAACAGGATACTGGAATAAGTTGTTAAAGAAAAAATTTTATTTATCTATTTTTCTTGTTTAGTTGCTTTCATACTAAAAGTTATTTTTAGAGTGTCTGAATCCTAACATGTTGTACTGGCAGAATTATTTGATTGTTTACTCAGTCATCCATTGCTGGAATACAAATTTTGGACATACATACCATTTATTTAACTTTGTTTCTGCAAAAAGTAGCATCTTTGGGCTTGGCTATATGTTACGCCATTAGGGTATTTTGCCTCTCAAGGTATAGTAGGAAATATTTTTCAGTGTGAATTATTTCTTCATAAAATAAAAAAATGTTGGACTCTAGACTGCTTAAAATTAATCTCTAGTTATTTTATCAAACCCTCTGATACTGATGTATGGTCTGTCCTAGCTTTTGCTTTCACCTGCCTGTTTTGAACAAAAAGGATTTCTTATCTGGACACTAGAATAAAACCAAAGCAGTTGCGAGTTTTCCAGTTTGAAATGACTAATGAAATTATATGATGTACTCTGTTTTAATTAATGAAACTGCATGTATGAGTGGAAACCAGTGCAGAAAACCTGAAGATGTGTTATAAAGAAGCTGAAATTACATGGTTAAAACACTTTGGAGTATCACCATTTAGCTTGCATTCTTCCCACTATACCTCATTTTTCACTTCAAGAAAAGTCAGAGACTACTCTCAAAAGATGGACAAATTAGCAAGAAGGATTTCTTCAGAGACAGGGTTTGCATTTGCACTGTTACTTGCCTGAATAGGCTGAAGTCTTGTTTAGCAAAATTCTGAAACTCATTTAACTGTTCAGGAGTTTAAAAATCCATGAAATGCTAATGATTTTTGGTGCTCTGAGCCCATCTATTTCATTCAATTTAATGCAACTCACATTACGAAATTACTTTTTGGTCTATTTAAGTTGAAATTTTGAAAAAAACATTCTGAAGCTTAATAAAAAAAAATAGGTAGGTAATGGGAGTTGGAAAGAAAATAAGATAGATATTTACGCAAATGTCCTGGAGTTTGATTATTTTGAATTTTAGTCTCAAATGGCTCAAATTCCTTCAGCTGCCACATCATCCTAGAGATGTCTAAATGTTTGCTACTGAGAATTGCCTGTGTTTTCTAAATAAAACCTGCATCTTGTTGCCATGCTTTGACTAGAATAGAATGAATTCTGACATGGTTTAAGCATCAAGTAGGAGAAAGCCAAGTACTTGACGCAACTTGTCTCCTGGGGCTTACAGTCACAAGCCTGTCTCCAAAAAGCTTTTGATGATCACAGAATCACAGAATGAACTAGGTTGGAAAAGACTTTTATGATCTTCTAGTTCAACCTATGGTCTTACACCTCCTCATCAACCACTAAGTGCTATCTCCAGTCTTTTTTAAACACGTCCAGGGGTGGTGACTCCACCATCTCCCTGGGCAGACGACTCCAGCATGCAATCACTCTTTCAGTGAGGAATTTCTAACATCTAACCTAAACTTACCTTGGTGCAGCTTATGACTGTACACACATTCTGTCAGTTGTTGCCTGGGAGAAGAGATTGACCCTCACCTGACTACAATCACTTTTCAGGAAGTTGTAGAGAGTGATGAGGTGTCCTGGGTTGGCTATATAATGCTTGTATCTCCAACCGTCTGTTCTATTATGCTGAATAATAAGCTTTGCACCTTTAAGACTTGTTCTGAGAGTGAGGGAGGGGAGAGGAGAAGCGTGCAGTTTGTTTTCAGACACTGTACTCACTCCTCCATATGCCTGTGGCTGGACTGTGTTTTCTGCAGATGGACAGCCAGCAGGACAGAGCTGTCCTTTGCTTTTAGTTTTAGCTAGCTGAGGCAGTGAAGTTCCCTGGACTGTGGTTTGTCTTTTTCTTTGGACCTGTTTAAACCTGCTCTGGACTGAACACCCAGAGGAGCACTGGCAGCTCGCACCTGTGGCCCAGCGGGCCAGGCCTGGGCCGCGGCATTTCCAGTGCTGGGAAGGACTGATAAGAGACTGAGTGAGCCAAGCTACAGCCCACTAAGGAGTTTGTAATTTCTTTTTCTTTCCTTGAAGCGGCAAGAAGTTTTATTGTTTAATATTCATTTTTTGTACTAGTGAATGCTTTGCCTGTTAAATAAACAGCTTTTTCCACTTTTCTCCAAAGAAATTTTTTTCCTGAACCAGCTGGGGGAGGAGCCACTTGAATTTGCTTTCTAGAGGAAACACCTTTAGGGGTTTTTCTCCCAAAATTGCCCAATTGCCTTACCCTAAACAAAGACAAATACAGTTATTAACGCCCAATGTGGAGCTCCAGAAAGTGGAAGAATCCTGTATTGATTACATTTTAGTTGTACTTACTCTATATTGTGATAGAGCAATCAGTAACCATGTTGCTGAAATTCATAATGTCTCTCAGGGTGGAGGCCTTCATGTATTTCTGATCCCTTAGTTTTCTTGAGGTTTTAATACCTTTCTGGTCCCTAGGATTATTTTCTATCCAAAAATAACTCAAATATTCTCCCTAAAAAGTAGTTTTTACAGTACAGGGACACAGAATAGCTATTTTGCTAATCTCTGTAATAATGATTTATAGAGAGTTTACAAAGGTGTAGGAGAGACATTCTGTGCTGTTCTTGTGAGCCAGCAAAGGCCTTCTGAAGAAAAAGGAAAGCCCCATATCTCTCCTGAGGAAGACACCAAGGTTGTCACCATGGAGATGTGATAAGGAGAGAAAGTTAAGAGATACAGACTCTAGCTGGTTCACAGAATGAAGTGGCTCCTTGGTCATTCACTGAGAACTTTGTTTCTTTGCTATAATCAATGGGCAGTGAATGTGTATGTTGGATGAATGTAAATATCTTGAAAAAGTATAAAAGCAACATTGTTGCAGTGTGATTTCCTGTTTCACCTATCCCAACCTCTCAGGTGTGCCAACCTTCCCCCTCCCCCTTTTGCCCTCCTGCTAAGAGCTGTCCATCAATCTTAACATTCCAGCAAGGCGTCGTGTGGTTGGCAGAAGTTCAAAAGATGCCAGGCTCATTGGCCTGTCCAAGTGTCTTTATCCCTTGAGCCTTCCCCTCCTCACACCTGGTTGGCCCTCACCTGTCCCTTCCCCTCCCCCTGTCCCCGGGGCTTAAAAGGACACAAGACCATGCAGTTGGCCATTCTATTGGGAGCTGTTACAACATTCAGAGGTCTACCATCCTAAAATAAAACTCTGGATTAAGACTCTACAATAGAATCCGCTCTTTTCTCTTCACCGTCACCTGAACCTTTTCCACCAGAGGTAAACTGAGTTCCTACTTTGCCTGGATTTGTTCCGAGTGCCTAGCTGCAGCATCCAGCTGGCCAAAGGTATCTCTGGGGTGAAACACCACAGCTGCAGCCTTTGGTCCAGCAGCAAGGGCTAGACGAAGCCAGGCACGACACACCCGGAAACATCGGGATTAATATTCTATACAACATGTTGCTGTAATAAATCTCTCTTGCACCCTTCTGATGGAGTCATGGTACTTTGTACTGTGTCGTGCTCTATAACGACACAAAGGTACCAGATTCTGGTCAAGATAAGTATGGTTTATGGTTTATTCGTCCTACTCTGCGTCCTAGTTCCAATAACATGTTTTAGGGGTTTATAGATAATTGCACCCAGTTTGTTAGAGGAGGAGCAGGGGATGAGGCTTTTCAGCCTTTCCTTTCCTTTTATTCCTTCGAATCTCCTAAGTCACTTTTTAAGAATATTCAATTTCCCCTAAATGTTAAAGAAACCACCTTCTTAATATTTAATCTAATAAACTTCCTCTATATAGTTTACAGCTTGTCTAAAGTGAGGGCTGAGATGTCCAGAAGAACTGATGAGACCCCTGACCCAGAAACAGACCCACGTGTAAAAAATCCTGAGTGGTGTAGACAATGAGAGAGAATGGGTCAAGCCCTGATGGAATTTTCTGATCCTCCAGCCTGGGAATTTTCACATGAACAAATTCAGAACCCAGATGAAGTATGAAAATATCTAAAAGAAAACTGTCATGATGACTCTAAAGAGAAAAAGATCATTGCAATAAACTGCACCCTGGCCTAAGCCACACACTGCTAGATACTGTAAGGCAACAGATAGAGGCAGAAGAGCAAAGATAAATCAACAACTACCCCAGTCACTCAGACTACAGGCAACACCCCAGCTACTCAGGTTGTAGCTAAACCAGATAGTGAGCCTAAGCCCGCATCTAAACCAGACAATAAACCTAAGCCCACAACTAAACCAAACAATAAGCCTCAACCAATAGCTGTTGCTCCTATCATGACAGGCAGAAAACACACATTTAAAATCAATCAACCAATAGAAAATGATGATCTGAAGAAAAGACCCTCAAAACCAAAAACAAAGTCAGAGAGGTCACTCTTGAGTCCTTTTCCCTGTAAGACCTTCATAAACTAAGAAATAATTACACTCAATGACCTGATAAATCTATAATTAGTTAGTTAGTCCATCTTTGAGATCCTGCAGGCAAGGCTACAATTCTGGATGGTACTGAAGCAAGGCATTTGGGATCCCTGTCACATAATCCAGTTATCAACCAAAGAATAATGAAGGGAGCTGACTCTCACAGTCTCGGGCACAGATTCTGAGAAGTGTGTGACAAAGAGATCTGTGTGCCGACGATCTCTATATATAACAAACCTAATAGAAGACTGTAAAACAAGAGATTCCACACTCGAGAGAAATGGCAGTAGCAGATACTGTCTTCTCAAATAACCTACATACTGTAAATCCAGACTTAGCACCTATACATCCATGATGTAGCAAAAATTTATATGACTTAGACCACAAAGATACACTTCTGCTTTAGCAATAATGAAGTGAGATGACAGGGAGGAGGTACTTAATATGGTGAAGAAGCTCCAAACATGCAAATACCGTACATAATCCAACACATACAAAAATCACCGCTTTAAAAAGACTTATGCAGAAATTAAAAGATAAAATCACAAAAAACTCAGAAAGGAGATTAAGAAAGACCTCTCCAAATCTCAACAATACAGATCAGCGGTTCTAGTACCACAAGTAAACATCCCGCAGATGGGGAGAGAAGGCACACCTCATGAGCTGAGCTGTAGTCCTTCCTGTGTAATTGTAAAGAAAACATAAAGAGATAAGATAGAAAATCTATTGCTACTCTCACACAATGGGTGTGTGAATTAAAAAACAGCAAAACTCAGAGAAAAAGTTCCACCAAAAAAAAGCAGCTCCAATAACCCATAACCAAACTGCCATGTATTATGATAATGACAACATGTCTGATCCCCTCAAAGGACCACCAAAACATATGTCTGGGGAAAAAAAAACAAGCTTAGAGAAGCCCTGCCTCTAGCCAGGGAGAGTCAAGGAAAAACTGTGGGTTTTAGACTGTGTAGATTCATTAGCCTAACATATCAAAACCACAAAAATATGAAGCCTTAGTTAACAGTAGTGCACTGTGCACATTAATCCCATCAAAACCTGTGGGGGCAGAATCTGTTTCTATTGCTAATGTGACAGGGGGATCACAAAATTTAACTTTAATAGAAGCTAAAGTGAACCTGACTAGAAATAAATAAAAGAAACATCCTATTGTAACCAGCCCAAAAGCCCCATGCATTTTGGGTAGAGATTTCCTCTGAAATACGTATTTCAAAGACCCAAAGAGACTCAAGTGAGCATTTAAGATAACAGCTATAAAAACAAAAGATATCAAGCAATTAAACTCCTTACCTAGACTATCAGAACCATCTTCAATAAGACTCCTGAAAGCAGAACAGCAATGAGTACCAATTTCCACTTCAACAATACACCACCAACAGTACAGAACAACTCAAAATACTGTAATCCCCATCCACAAAATAATCTGTAAACTAAAAATCCAAAGAGTAGTCAACAAAAACCACTCACCCTTGCACAGCCACATTTAGTCTATACACAAATCTGAAAGAAAATAGATTGACTGTAAACTATTGTGCCTTAAATGAAATAACTCCACCATTAAAGATTGACTGTAAACTATTGTGCCTTAAATGAAATAACTCCACCATTAAGAGCTACTGTACCAAACATATTAAAACTCCAATACAGACTAAAGTCCAAGGCAGCAAAGTGGTACACCACTATTAACATTACCAATATATTTTTCTCCATTCCTTTAGCAACAAAATACAAGCCTCAGTTTACTTTCACCCAGAAAGACATACAATATGCCTAAACTGACTGCGCCAGGGGTGGAAACACAACCCCACCATCTACCATAGACTAATCTACACTAAAAAAAAGTACTACACTAAAAAAAAGTAAAGCTCCAAAACATCTACAAGACATTGATAACATCATTTTGTGAGAAAACACAACAACAGAAGTGTTTAAAAAAGGAGAGAAAATAATCCAAATTCTCCTAAAAGCCAATTTTACCATCCAAAAAATAAAAGTTGAAACCTACTCAAAAGATAGTTCCTAAAAATAAAATAACAAGACAAACAACATCAGATTCCCACCAATATCATCAACAAAATCACGTCTCCACCAACCAACAAGCAAAAACCACAAACTTTCTTAAGCACCGTAAACTTTTAAAGAATACATATTCCTGAATACAACCAAATTGTAAACCCTCTCTACCTAATCACCCACTAAAAAACCCACTTTCCAATAGAGCCCTAAATGACAACAAACCTTTAACCAAAACAAACAAAAAATCACTCATACAATAACCCAATCAAAACAAAACCAAATGTAAAAAACCTACTCTACTCTACAACCAAAACCTATAATCTATCCTAAGGCCCTTAACAAAAAATACCTAATAAGACTCAAAACCAACCACTATGATTTTTAAATCAAAAATACAGAAAATCTAAAACCAACTACACTCAAAAAAAAAAAGGCAACCTATAAAAAATCCAAACCACCTTAAAAGTAATAAACACTGAAGTACAACTCCTCCTGACACCCCAGCTACCAATGCTAAAGTAAATATTCAAAAATTCCCTCTACCCAGCATACCACCAATACGACATAAAACAAGTAGATTACCCTCATCACACAATACACCCATATTAAAAACCTAAATCACCCTGAAATTTTAGAAATCATTACAAATTTACCTAAAAATAAAAACTTTAGTCTCACTGGCAAAAACCCCAAGAAACGATACATACTAAAAAACTCTACCATTCAACCAACTACCAACAAAATCCCCACATTATGTTCTTTTTACTGATAGTTCTCACCACATTATAGAAATAAAACTAAAATAGAAAACAACCCCACATAACATATCACAAAAGCTCCTAAAGAAAAAAGGAAATCAAGCCAACTCACTAAAGTCAAAACCATTCACCTAACCCTAAACATTACTAAAAAAGTAACCAAAACTGTATATCTACACATACTATATTTCTAAAATCATAAATAACAGCCAGTACTCTATAAAGAGTACTGTACTGTACTAATTAACAGCATAGAATAAAAGCTAATGAGTAGAAAGACATCACTACTAGAAGAAACTACCTGTAGAAGTTCACCATATAAATACCCATGTGCCCAAAAATAAAACTGATAAAAACCACCAAAACAATCAACAAATAAATCAAGCTACAAAATTAGAAGTATCAAAAATAAACTTAAATAAACTTAAATTGACAACACAAAAAACATTATTCCTAGTTAGATGGGCTCATAATACCTCAAATTATCAAAATAAAAATGCTACCCGTAAATGGGCATGAAACCGAAGAGTAAATCTAACTATAAACAATACTTCTCAAGTTATCCATGTCTATAAGACATATACCACCATCAAACAAACCGAGTAAAACCCCTATAACATAATAAGCAGTAGTCCAAATATATAGAGAAACCTAATAGATTAATTGTGGGGGCTGAAGAATCAGCCAGCAAAATGGCTGCTGCCAGCCCCTGGAGAGCCAACCCTTGAGCAAGACACCTTTAGTCAGGGTGAGAAAAATCTCCCAGCCAGAATCCTTTGCAAGTTATATGTTCATTCCTTGTAACCCATTGGTCTTCTCCCTGTCTCTCCCCCCCCCAAGCTACTTGTATCCTATTTGTTGCCAGTTTCTCCCCGCCCCTCTCTTTCCCTGTATAAAGCCCCCTTTTTGCCCTGTGAGAGAGAGCTGTTGTCCCTGGCTCTCTTCACAGAGGCTCGTACTTCTAATAAAGACCTCCACTCTGTGGAATTGCCACACAGTGCCCTAGTCCCTTTTCTCTGCATTACCTTGAGAGCTGACCGGCTGGGATTGTGCCTGTGCCCCGAGATGTTAGAGATCAAGACACTTCTTCAGGAAGGTCATGGCACTCCCACCATCTATGCCGCCATGGTAGTTAACTAAATTACACTACCCCAGACATGCCAAAGTAAGCCCTATGTGCTCACAATTAAAAAAACCAGTGCAAAATAGTTAGAAACCTACCCTGTACTTCACACTATTCAAAACACCATCCTAAACCTTAAAAAACCAAATCCTATAGAAACATTGTACCCTTAAGAAGATTAAATCAAACAACAAAACTCATTTCAAAAACCTTATCAACACCTAGACTAGAAAACATAACTCCTACCATACACCAGCTACAAGCAAAATAAAAAAATACAATAAACTGTTAAAAACTACCTTAAAAATATTAAGTGAGAAATCTTTCAAAAATTAAGAGCAATATCTAACAAAAACCACCTAATTAGTTAACACCCAAAATTCCACCAGCCAAACAAACCCTACTGAATCTGAGCCTTTGCATACAGTAGAGACAAATTCCCAGTTGTGCATATCAAAATTTGTTTAAAAAGACAATTTAAATAAATTCTACCTCAAGTACAAGCAAACCCATTCATAAAGTTATCTTTGCTCAGAGACCAAGTTGCACATAGCAAATAATACTAAAAGATAAAACAACACAATGTATACCTCAAAGAGATCTAATTGTTAAGTGAAAACTATGAATAAATGTCACTATTTACTAAATATTACTACTATTGTCTATATATAGCTATATATTTTTATATATGTATTTGTAGAGTTAGAATATATAATAATTTTAGTAATAAACTAACAATATAGAGATAAAGGGTAGAATGTCCTGAGTTAGCTATAGAATACTTATATCCCCAATCGTCTATTCTATTTATACTAGATAATAAGTTTTACACCTTTAAAACTAGTTCCAAAAGAAAAGAAGAAGAGAGAAGAAACAAAAAAAATTTATTTTCAAACACTGCACTCATTCCTCCACATTCCTACTGCTAAACTGTGTTGTCTGCAGATAAACAGACAGCAAGACAGATCTCTACTTTTAGTTAGTTTTAGACAACTAAGGCAAAAAATACCCTAAACTGTAGTTTTTCTTTTCTTTAAACCTGCTCTAGACTAAACACCCAGAAGAGCGCCGGCAGCTCACACCTCTAGCCCACCAGGCCAGGCCTAAGCCGCAGCACTTCCAATGCTAGAAAACCTAATAAGAGACTAAGTAAACTGAGCTACAGCCCACAAAGAGGACTTTCTGAGTTTATGATCTCTTTTAAAGCAGCAAGAAGTTTTATTGTATAATATTATTCATTTTTTATACTACTAAATACTTTACCTGTTAAATAAACAACTTTTTCCACTTTTCCCAAACGAGTTAGAAGAGAAGCCCCTTAAATTTACTTTCTAATAGAAACCCCTTTATAAGCTTTTCTCCAAAAATTGCCTTAAACCAAAACAAATACATGAGGTTACCCCTGAGTCCCCTATTTTCCAGGCTAAACAATGCCAGCTCCCTCAGCCATTCTTCATAGGGCTTGTGTTCCAAGCCCTTCACCAGCCTTATTGCACTCCTCTGGATGCCTTCAAGAATCTCAATGTCCTTCCTAAACTGAGGGGCCCAGAACTGGACACAGCATTCAAGGTGTAGCCTCACCAGTGCCAAGTACAGAGCAAGAATCACTTCTCTGGTCCTGCTGGCCACACTATTCCTGATACTAGCCAGGATGCCATTGGCCTTTTTTGTCATATGGGCACACTGCTGGCTCATGTTCAGTCAGTTGTTGACCAGTTCCCACAGGTCCCTTTCCACCTGGGCACTGTCCAGCCACTCTGTTCCCAGCTTGTAGTGCTGCAGAGGATTGTTGTGGATAAAGTGCAGGGCTCGGCACTTGGACTCATTAAATTTCATGTTATTGGACTCAGCCCATCTATCCAGTCTGTCCAGGTCCCTTTGCAGAGTCCTTCTTTCCTCCAACAGATCGACACATGCTCCCAGCTTGGTTTCATCTGCAAATTTACTGATAGTGGACTCAATCCCCTCATCCAGATCATCAATGAAGATATTAGACAGGACTGGGCCCAGCACTGACCCCACTGGTGACTGGCTGCCTGCTGGATGCAGCACCATTCACCATCTTCTCTGGGCCAGGCCATCCAGCCAGTTCTTAACCCGGTGAAGGGTGCACCTGTCCAAGCCATGGTGGCCAGGTTTTCCAGGAATATGCTGTGGGAGACCTTTGAGTGTCAAAGGCTTTGCTGAAATTCAGGTAGACAACACCTACAGCCTTTCCTGCATCCACCAGGCTGGTCAGCTGGTCATAAAAGGGGATCAGGTTGGTCAAGCACTCCTAAACCCATGATGGCTGGGTCTGATTCCCTGGCCATCCTGTAGATGCCATGTGATGGCACTCAAGATGATCTGCTCCATAACCTTGCCAGGTACTGGGGTCAGGTTGACTGGCCTGTAGTTTCCCAGATCCTCCTTCTAGCCCTTCTTGTGGATGGGCATCACATTGGCCAGTGAGCCAGGACTGCTGGTAAATGATGGAGATCAGCTTTGTAAGCTCATCTGCCAGCTCCCTCATCACTCTGGGATAGATTCCATCTGGTCCCATAGATTTGTGAGCATCTAAGTGGCTCACCAGGTTCTGACTGCTTCCTCCTGGATAACAGGGGGGCTATTCTGCTCCCTGACACCATCTAGCAGCTCAGGAGGACAGTTTCCTGAGGACAATCTGTCTCTTTCTTAAAAACTGAGGCAGAGGTGTTCAGAACCTCTGCCTTTTCCTTATCTTCAGTTACTAAATTCCCTCCCACATCTTATAGAGAATGGAGGTTGTCCTTGCCCTTCCTTTTGCCATTAATGTATTTAAGAAAATATTTTTACTGTCCTTCACAGAAGTTGCCAGTTTGAGTTCTAACTGGGCTTTCCCCTCTCTAATTTGCTGAATGATGATGGATTCATTATTGAATGCACAGGCAGTAACCCGATTGGGTTTTGTTTGGGGATGTTTTTTAAATCACAGTATTTTAGGGACAAATTGCTCACTGCTTCTATGCTTCAATATTAGTAGTCAGCTTCATAACCGCTGGAATATTGGCCCAAAAGCAAGTCTCAGCTGAAGATATGATCCCTACATATGTTAAAAAAATTATGAGTCCTTTTGGCCCTCCTTATACCCCTTTTTTACAATAAATATGAGCAAAAATAGAGACAGGTTCTTCTCATGTAATCAGCCTGTCTGTAGATCTGGCATATTATTTTTTCATTTGGTACGTTTTTCTCTGCAAGCTGGCAGGATTTCCCTAGATGTTTTATGTGATTTGCTCACTTTAACATTAAACCCAAAAAGCAAAGCAACATGTAGGCAGCATATAAACAAGGTTCATTGACTGAAAATGAATGTGAATTACTTTGCCATGAAGGTACAAAGAGGGACAAGCACTTCCTCCCTAAGAATTCCAAAGGAAATTTTATTTTAATAAAAGACACACAACTTGTTTTAGGTAAAATTATTTCATTTCACTCAAAATAGTTTCTCATGATTGTCCCTATAGTCAAAAAAACTTCAATTCTTGTTTTGTGTAGATGATGACAGAAAATAATCTTGAACTTCTCACTGCGGATGTTGTTTTATTCTTAATTTAATTTTCACTTTTTTCATATCTAAATTAATATCTTTTTAATTTGTGATCACCACAACGGATCCATTAACCATATCATTAAAAAATGAATTGAATACTATATTTTGAAGCTGATCATTGTTTTGTGGTTTGTGTAGGCTTGTTGTACTATATTTTTCTTGCTCAAAGCACCATTTAACATAGGGTTTTTCATGAACAACTTTAAACATTGTGAGAAAGGTGTTTTCATTAAGTGTACAATTTCAAATGGAAAATACTGATTAACCTTAACATCTAAATATGCATCATGGTAGTTTCAATTCATTTATGTAAAAGTACTGAAGTTTTCCAAAATAGCTAAAAAAACTCCTTAGAGTGTTGTGGTTTGTGTTTGGTTTGTTCCGTTCTCCCCTCTCCTAGCTTGGCAAGTTGGTCTGGCTCAAACCCCCAGTTATGTCAGTCACGGTTTTCCCCTCCTTATTTTCCCTCATTATCCCTTATTTGTCCTTGTATCCCCTCCCCAGGCTTTCTGCCAGTCACCAGCACCCCACCCCAAGTTCCAGAATCTTCCAGCTAGGGTGTCGAGTGATTGGCTGGTAGGCCTGGGCTCCTCCCCTGACCTATCCCCATTGATCCACACCACCCATCAGTCTTCAATGTATCCAAATTTTCGTTCTATGATTGGTTTCTTGTGTACCCACCCCTTCCCTGTAAAACCCGGTCCCTGGAGGGGCTCGGGGCTCCTCCTCCGCTCGCCACCTTTGGGTGGCCACCCTGCACTTCCCCTACCCTGGATTAAACCAAGTTATTTCACCCAGCAGAGGAGGGCCGTCTCTTTTCTTCACTCCTGCGGCGGGGTTGCTTTAATATCGGTGACTGTTTCCTCTCGCCCCACCCACGGTCGGCACATGCCTCTGGCTTCGTGCCAGGGGAGTGCCGGTGTAACTGAAGGTGGCTGGTCTCTCTAAATCCCTTCAGCCGGGCCCCCCTTAAAAACAGCCACAGCTTCATTAGAGCTATTTTACTACCTCTTAAGTCCAGTGACATAGACCTATTCAGAGCTAAGCTTCAGCAGACTGGGATTAAATCATACACACTTTTCAAGCCAAATTCAGTTACAATAATACTCACTCATAGATCAAATTAATGTGGAAAGGACTTAATAGTACAGTTAAAACTCTTTTACAGAGAAAAGTCCTTTCTAGTACCTTCATTTTCTGTGGTGATATGTTCAGTGTCCCTCTGGTTCTCAGAGTTGACATCATCAGATTTTTACTTCACTTTGTCTCTCCATCAAGCAACCTAAGCAGTGTGAATGCCTTCTTCCCTAATTATACTTTGAAGTTATTTAGACAGGCTTGAAAACATAGAACTTTCAAATGCATGTATAATCCATTTATTATGTAAATAACTTATAGAAAAATTGGAAAAAATAAATCAACCAAGCAAACACTGTAGAAGAAATTGGTTGTGATCACAACAAGTAATTGTGTGGCAGCAGGACTCTCCAGACCTAAAAGTTGACAACGGATATAGCAGTATCACAAGCAAGAAGATAACAGGCTGTCCTAGGGTGACGTTATGATGCTTGTATCCCCAATCAGGTGTTCTATTTATGCTGGATATTATATTCTGTGCCTTCAAGACTGGCTGAGAGCAAAGGTGGGCAGAAGAAGAAGCATGGAGTTTTTTATCAGGGACTGGACTTATTCCTCCATGGTCTGCTGGAACAGAGAGCACACTGTTGTTTGTCTGGGCACACACGGGGCAGAACACTGTGCTCCTTTTGCTTTTTAGTTAGTTAGTTTAGCTAGCTGAGGCAGTCCAAGCTTTCCCTGGACTTTTTTCTTTCCGTTTTCTTGGAATCATTTAAACCTGCTCCAGACCAGGACCCAGGGAAACACCTTGCACTTCGTAGCCTGCCGGGGTCTACTCTGGGCCACAGCCTTTCCCAGCACTGGAGGAACTGATAACAGAGTGACCACCCACCAAAGAAACTTTCTGAATTTGTCATCTCTTCAGAATAGCGAATGAGTTTTGTCATCTGGTATTGTTCATTTTGTGTACTGGGGAGTGCTTGGCCTGCTAAATAAACAGGTTTTTTCCACTTCTCTCTGAGGAAATCTTTCCCAAACCGGTTGGGGGGAGGGGTCATGTGGGTTTGCCTTCTCGGGGGGCCCCCTTTTGGAGGTTTTCTCCCAAATTTGCCCTGAGCCAGGACACAGGCTGAGAAGATCCACAGACAGCACAGAGGTTCTGAGTTATTAGGAGAAGAGGGGTACAACTGCTGTGACGGTTTCCTACTCTGTCAGTGCTGCTTTGCCATTTCAAGGCTCCTTCACAAAGCTGTCTGTATCTGGTGTCAATGTGATATACCCTACCACTTCCATATTAAGCCAGTATGGATAGAGAACTGAACCTCTCTCCTCTCCTACAGCCTACATTTATTACAGTAGTAATAAATGGCTCCTGCCTGGCCTGAACCCATGAAGGAGAGCCTGTCAGTCAACTGTGATGAGAGCAAGAGCAATTTATTTCTGATGCTCATCTTGGTTATTAATTCCCCGTTCTTTATTACTTAGGGCAAGAAATGGAAATTTTTTGTATACATAAAGTCTGTCTTCTCATTGTGGCCTAATCTTCAGATGTTATAAAGCATTGTTAACAACAGACCATATCTAGAAAACAAGCTAGAGAACAAACTTCTGTCCAGCTGGGTTGGTTTTGCATGGCCTGGGTTTAGGTAGCGGGGAGGCCACAGCTTCTGTGAAAAGCTGCTAGAAGCTTCCGCCCTGTCCAGCAGAGCCAGTCTCTGATGGTTCTGAAGACAGATATGCCACTGGCCAAGGCTGGGCCAATCAGAAATGACGGTAATGCCTCTGTGATAACATGTTTAAGAAGAAAATCAAAACAAAGTGGTGGCCTAGTTTGAATTCCAGCTAGAGAAGAAGAGGAGGTGAGAACATGTTAAGGAAACAACATGGAGACACCAAAGTCAGTGAAGAAGGAAAAGGAGGAGGAGGAGGTGCTCCAGGAACTGAAGCTGAGATTCCTCTGCAGGCCATGCAGATCCACAAGGGTTGCAGAGATACATTTGCAGCCTGTGGGGGAGGTGCCCATGCCAGGATAGGTGGATTCCTGGAGAATGCTGTGATCCAGTGGAAGAGCCAGTGGGGAGACGGGGCCCCTGCTTTCAGGCTGGAGCAGCCTATCCTTAGAGGACTGCACCCTATTGAAGTGTGACCCTTGCCGCAGCAGTTTTGGGAGGACTGCTGCTCATGAGAGTGGACCCATGCTGGAGAAGTTCATGAAGAACTGTCTCCCATGGAAGGAACTCCACAGTCTCACAGGGAAAGGAACCCTCTCTCTCTGAGCAGCAGATCTCAGGTGACGAACTGACCAAAACTCCCCATGCCCTGTCTCCCTGCACTGTCAGTGGGAAGAAAAGAGGGTTTGAGGGAAGATGTTTTTAAGAGCTTATTGTACGTCTCATTATCCTCCTCTGATTTTATTAGTAATAAATCTACTTGGTATCTCCAAGTCGAGCCTGTTTTGCCCTTGGAGTGTCTTCTCCCAGTCCTTAACTCACGAGCACTTTATTTTTTCTCTCCTCTGCCCAGCTGTGGCAGGGGAGGGTCAGTGAGTGACTTTTGTGGGTGCCTGGCATTTGGCCAGGGTCAAACCAGGAAACCATAATCAAAGGCAGAAAAGCAAATTATGTGGATCTCTTAAACCTTATGCAATCCACACGTATCAATCAGGATGCCACAACTTGAAAGGGATTAGATCAACCTTCCTTCCGCAAATTCCTGCTTAACCTTCATGTAGCAATCATTTCACTAAAAGCAGTCTGCAATTATGTCTATGAAAGATGGAAAGTGTGTTAAACTGCAAAGTTTAATGTGTGGGATTTCACCATCAGGGCTTAATCTTCTGCAGCCACATTTCACTAAACAAAAGGCTAATGGACCAGTATTTAATGAAAAAGTTGGGGATAATTCTGTTAGTTATAAACCATTGTCCAAGTCTGAAGCTCAGACTGGCCCAAGCTGCACCTAAGCTCTATGAGGAGTTTAGAAAGTAAGAGGGTATAGTCTGAATTTGTGATTCAACAGGACAGTCTTCCTTACTCTTTTTTTCTCTGTAAATAATTCTAAAATTATTCTAACTAGATTTTTTTTGTATGTTTCATCCATGATGGAGTGAATCTTGTCATTGAACTTTATGTCACACTTTTATAAATGTATATTAACTTTTGCTAATACCTTTCATGATGATTCTCTGAGTGACCCTAAACCAAATATTTATGACAAATTGGCATAGTTGGCAGGATTCAAGATGAGAATTTGTGACACCCTGCTGCACTGGTTTCTCTGGGAAAATCTTCAGCTTCTTTCTACAAAATTTATGAGGCCTAAGAGAAATACAAGGAGAGAACAACCTCTCCAGAAACTATTGCTGTATCTGTCACTATGCAGACCCAAGGTTATTTCTTTTCATTTTCTTCATAATGACAATTGCAAGAGAGCATCAAGGCATGTGAGCAGTATCCCAAGAATATTTCAAAATTAAATGTTAGAGAGGCAATTTAGCTGATCTGTGGAACTTGCAATGTGACAAAAGAACACCAGACAATCCTGACAGACCAAGTAAGAACATTAGAAAACTAGTGTTGTTTTTTTTTTTTTGGCCTGTCAGGATTTGTCTCTGCAAATGCTGTAGTTTTGAAGGACTGCAAGGAACCAAAACCATTAAGGTAAAGGACACCGTCTATAGGAAACAGGCATGCTGCACATTTACTAGGCAAAGCAAAGTTTTCCTTCCCTTTCTATTTTCTTGACCTCTTCCAACCTTTGCATAAACCCATGTGCACCGTGCGTTAAGCTGGGAGCCTGGGTACATGAGGTGCCCGGCCTGACAGAGAGTATCTTTCTCAAAACACTTTCGGTTGCCCAGCCCTTTCTGAGTGGCCTGGTAACAATGCGGCAGTGGAAAGGCCCGTCACGAAGCTGTTCGCTCCACCTTGTAACACGACCGTTGCTTTCCTTCCTCACCACCGCGTCCTGTGGGGCAGTGTCGGAGCTTGGCCCCTGCCAGGGGCTGATGGCGTCTGCTGCAAGGGCTCCCTTGGATTTGAAAAATAATTTTCTCGAGACATCGGGACTGCGACCCATGCAGACGAATTTTCACGTGTGTTCCGGGGGTGCCAAAGCATTCTCCAGCTAAACTTTTCAGCCCGGATCGCGACGACCGCCGCCACAGCGGAAGTTAGCCCGGTCGGTCTGTGCTAGACCATGCCCAACCCGCCGCACATCCGGGGACGGCCCGGAGCTGTTGGGCGTGAGGCCCCTCCCTCCCTCCCGGGCCGCCTTCTGTGGCGGCGGGCAAGGGGCTGCGGGGGCTGGTGTCGCCATGCGATTTCGGGCTAAGATCGTGGATCTTGCCTGCCTCAACCACTTCAGCCGTGAGTATGTCGGGGCAGGCTCAAGGGTGGCAGTGCCTCTCTGAGCAGCTGGGGCCAGCTTTCTCGGACAAAGAATAGAGGAAGGGAGTTGAGGACCACAGTGCTTTCCTGGGAGGACGTGGCATGAGGCGCTTTCCTTCGCTTCGAGGTGTTTAGGAGTTTGCGAAGCAGCACGAGCTGCACTTGTAAAAGCTGAAGGTTTTTCTGTCCCGCAGAGACTGGGGTGCACGGAGTGATCACCGCTGTAATATCCTCCTCCCTCCCTCCGGCAGGTATAATTAACACAATCGCCAAGTTAGCCAAGACCTGCATCCTGCGCCTTACTGTCTGCAAGCTGTATTTCATCCTCTCCGATAAAGTAGCAAATGGAGGCGCCAGTATGTGGTGTGAGCTGAGCCAGGTGAGCCCAGGAAAGTTCAGAAATCACATTTTGAAAACCAGAGCATGCAATTGGGTTTGATGTACGAGGCATTTCTCGTAGCCCTCCCCTTCGATGTGCCAGGTCTCTCAAGGTCTGTCTGATTGCACGGGTGTTTCAGGTTGGATACTCCCTTTTCCTTGTCACTTCAGTGTAAAGCTTCAGTGTATCCTGGCCCACATGGCCCTGCCCCAAAACTGGAAACAGGAAAGCATAACTCGCTGTCTAATGGACTGATTAGGTGTTAGGGGAGTAGGTTAAATGGCTTAGCCTGAAGCAATGAGTTTTCAGGGTTGTGATTCCACAGGTGATGTGCGGCAGAGCGGAGTTTCTGGTGTACAAATGCAGTTCTAAGCTTAAGGTCCGATAAATAAAACTTGCCTCTCTTGTTTGCTTAATTTCCTGACTTTCAAAAATTGTAGGGGAATTTCTTCGATGAATTTCAGATGGAAGGAGTAGCTGCGGAGCACAATGAAATCTATTTAGAGTTTGTGCCTGAGAACCTATGGAGAGCATTAAAAACTGCCCAGAGTGCTAAGGCAGTGAAGATCAAGTTGACTAATAAACACTGTCCCTGTCTCAGAGTTGCTGTGGAGCTAGTAAGTGCAACCATGCTTTCACGTTCATTATTAAGAAAAAGTTCTCTAAAATTTAGTGCATTTCCTAAGATCAAAGGGTAATATATGGTATAATTCTAGAAAACTAAAGAAACATTGTGCCATTTTCCGTTTCACTAGCCTTTCTTGCCATCATGGTTGGTAGCATACAGAACCAGCTTTGTATTTTCCAAAAGGCAAGGAGGAGGTAGAAGAAGAAAGCTATGTTATTGGAACAAGTTTTTCTAATGTCTACTTTTCTCCATTCCTTCATCCTCTGTAATTTCTGCTGATTATTGCCTTTTTATTGAAGCCATTAGGTGAAGGGGGTTTCAGTGTTTGGCTCTGTGTTTTGCCTTTGGTTTTCCTGATATTGTATGCTAACTTCTGATTCTTTTGTTGTTGTTAACTCTGCTGATTCACCTCTTCAGCTCTAAGGATAGCTTATAGATACACTAATGACTGATACATCACAAACTCTTCATC
Organism: Molothrus aeneus; assembly: GCF_037042795.1. Classification (NCBI taxonomy): domain Eukaryota; kingdom Metazoa; phylum Chordata; class Aves; order Passeriformes; family Icteridae; genus Molothrus; species Molothrus aeneus. The sequence continues at coordinate 55,770,333 of NC_089646.1, forward strand.
ATTTGAAAGGGAAGCCGACTTAAAAGCATATTGATAAGAACTGAGGGAAAACTGGAACTGAAGGTTGGGCATGTAGTTATAGCATTTCCCACAGTGGGTCTGAAAAATTTAAATTTAGAATTCCAATCTTGTGTTTAACTGCAAAAGCATCCTCTTTTTCCTTCAAGCCATCCTTATCAAGCAGCAGTAGGGTTGTGACACATGACATTCCTGTGGGAGTTATTCCCAGAAGAATGTGGAATGACTTCAGAGAGCCCAGCGTGCCAGACTTTGATGTAAGCCTCTGCTTTTATATTCCCTTCTGAAAGGGGAGTTTGCAAGTGGAATGATATTGCTATAGAGTATACTATGGTGGGGTTTGGAAAGGAGTTGAAAGGAAAGAGGACAGACTGGAGGCTACAGTTTTGGAGGGGTATGGAACATGGCTTCTATCCTGACAAGGGAGCCCAGAACCTATGGAAACAGAGCAGGTGGTTGCCAATTGTTTCTGTGATGTTCATGGCAGAGGAAGGGAGGAGAAAAGAACTTGCATGGCTTTAGTCTGGAGCATCTCTAAACCACACAAGTTTAGACTGTTTCAGCTGTTCAGGTGCCAAATGACCCAAATAATCTGTTATTTCTGAAATTTATGGCCTATCTAGCAGAGTTAAAGATATATGTGTTTCCTCCTGATTTTGACTTTTAGCTGAGTTGTAAAGAAAGGTCCTTGTACAAATGTGCTCCTGTTTGAGGTTATGGATGTCTGTTACCTCTATAGCTAAGAGTATTTAGATTCTGAAGATGAGCACGAAGAAACTTTCAGTATTTTGTTCTTTTATTTCAGATTTACACTGCTGCAGTTCCAGCAATTACTGCAGTATCATAGGAATGTTGTTATTTTCTTTTTGGCTATAGTAATTGACTATTTAGTAGCACAAATGTTCATGTGAGAGTCTGATCTGGAAAAACATACCTCTATTTTGAACATAGACTTGGAATGTTAAGTCTGGAACAATTGCTAGAATGATGGCCTGTTGGTATAATGGGAAAGAGTTCCTCTGTTCCTGAGACATTTGCTGATTTCATATAGATATTGTGCACCCTGAAAGCCATAGATAACACTGTCCAAACTATGATAGAATTGAAAGTAGAAATAAATGTGTCCCAATCACATCTGAAATACTTGTGCAAATGCAGTTCTTATGTATTCCTAGGTCAGTATTTACCTACCAGTGCTGAAAACAATGAAGAGTGTTGTGGAAAGAATGAAGAATCTCAGCAATTTCATTGTAAGTTAAGGCACTTAAACCACGTATGCTACAGATGTTATTTCATGAGGGACATAACAGGTTGCCTAAACTGGTGCTGCCACATTATCTTATTTTGAGATGATTTAGACATTGAAATCAAGGCACCTGAAGCCTGTGTAAAGCCTGAATAAAATGATGGGATTTATTTTAGGATTTATACTGAAGAGCTTTTCCTGGGTTTCTCAGAAAATGATGCTCTTTGTACTAAATACGTGAAAGAACATGGCATTGTGTTGCTACAAACTACTCTTTATAGCTGGTAAGAAATGACAGTCCTTCAGGAAGCTAATTGGAGACTTTCCGGACTATTTCATTAAGGAAATGCCTATTAAGTGAGTGTTGTGTTAGGTGTCTGTGAATGAACTTCAGGTGAACTTGACATAGGATTTAAAGGAAATGCTGCTAACAGCCCCTGTGCTTTAGACTGACATGTTGGATTTGCACTCTACCCTGGATTTCTAGAGTGCTGGTGGGCCTTTTAACTGAAAGAAGCCCTCTGCAGTTGGACAAAAAAGGGCTTTGGTTTTTTACTTAGTTGTTTGTGCTCACAGTCACCATAACTGACTGACATGAAAGTTAGTAAGTAAATGTGGAGCTTTGAAATAGTTTGGGTTTGATGCTGTTCATACCAGTTTTGATAAATAGGAAATTTTCTGTTAACTGAGAATCCTGAAATTTGAACAGTCTCAGTTTTTCAAGACTTGGAAGACTTGAGAGATTACCCTGGGTTACTGGCAGTTTTGCAAATGGCAGCCATCCTGAAAATACACATCAAACTCTTTTCTTTTGTGAGATTTTTTGGGGGCTTTGTTTTTATTTTCTTTCCTTCCCCCATGTCCTTGGTGGATATGTTTATGCAAAATTGAGCGCAGTGCTTTTGTTTAGAGCTGAGGCTCTTTTCCCACACAGGATAGTTGTATGATGGGATTGAACTTACACTAAGTGCCTTGCTTTCATGTTGTTAGAAAACAAAAGCATCAAGTGTCATAATTAATTATTTTTGCACGATGCATCCTGGTAATAAAACTGGTCAAGATCAGTGCTGCAAAATGGGCTTAGAAGCAATTTCTGATAACACTTGTCCATTGTTTGGAGCCATTCTATACAAGATTCTGATTGCAGTACAAGTCTTTTTTTTTTTTTTTTAATTACTGAAAATTCATCTAATCACAGAAACAAAGTGCTTAGTTGTGCTTTAGGAATCCTCTGATCTGCTTGGGATTTGTGTAAGACCATATGTAGTCTCCTTCAAATTCCTTCTTCCAGTTTACAGGATGGAATTCGAAAGCTTTTAGCACTTTTCCAGGATTTTTTTTCAGTTCAAAGTCCTTCTTGGAGTTACTGATCTGATCCAGTTGTTGTCTATTTTAAATTCTTGAAAGCAGCACTGTCAGCTCCTGTTGCATCCCCTTTTCTGTGTGTGTCATATAGACTGTGTAGGTGCCTTTCTATTTGTTGAATAACTGAATGGAAATTCAGGAATCTTTGCATTTCTTCAGCTTTAGTCTCTTATTTCTGAAGTCTTTTCCTCAGCACATGAACTTCCCAAACTAATACTTGTTCTAAAAGTACTGGAGAACAATTAAATTTCTTTCTTTTCATAACTTCTGAAAGTTTGGTCTAGAGTAATTCACATGGGAATGATGGGAAATGCATTTTATAGCTGAACATTCAAATGTTCAACCATTTTCGGAAAGTATGGTTGACTTGTACTGAAGAACTCCTGGAAGCTTGTATTTGAACAAAACCAAACTGTATTCTTCTGTAATTCTGCAGTGTGAAAGTGGATTGCCTAAAATTGAGATTGATTGCAGGTGATTGAAGCAAACTTGAGTGGTGAAATGAACTTGAAAATAGAAACTGACTTAGTATCTGTAACAACACATTTTAAAGATCTGGGAAATCCTCCCTGGGGTAAGTTTCCCTGTTAACCTCTTGTGTCTGTCTGATCTCATTACTTCTGTGTTGCTTATAACAGTACTTTTTAACCTTTATTCTTTAGAAAATAGCATCAAGTACTTTGAAGTCTTCAAATGAAATCTTAAAAGAAAAAATGGAGTGGCCAGTGGAGTGTCTGTTTCATGTTTGGGGTGGTGGAGGGGAATCTCTTCCATTATTCTTGACAGTTTGATAGGAAAACTGGGATTTCTTTTCCTTGCACTGTTCTGGAAAATGAACCAGTTGAGTTCCAGCACTTCAGCAGTTTTCAGGTATGTCCTTATGGGTGTTGAAACTACTTTTTATGTTTGGACTAAGTGTTGTGTTCTTACTCTTTTAGCATCAGAGGATGGATGTCAAAGTTCTGCTCAAGGCAGAGATCTGGAAAGTATGGCTGAAGCATGCATAGACATCAAGAAGCTGCAGCAGCTGCTTGCTGGACAGCAAGTCAATCCTACAAAAGCATTGTGCAGTAAGTTCAACAGCTATACTTGTGAACTCCAGTCAGTAGGGTCATTTGCCATACTTAGTTTCAGCAGAATATCACTCTTCATTTTTGTCTGTCTGAAAGTCAGTATTTTTACTGTCCCTGAGGACTTCCAGTATTTATATTTTTAGGCAGTTAGATTCAGGTCCTAGGCATTTGGGAAAGAAAAAATAAGTCAGGCTATTTTAAAAGTCTCAAGCTGAATACTCAGACTCACTAATCATGTGTGTTGTCTTGTTGTCTTTGTTTTAAAGTTGTTAGTAATGTTTATTATTATTTTGAGATACTATTTTTTGAAAGTCTTAAAGCCTCTAGCTTCTAGCAGAGAAATTGGAATTTACTGGCATGTTTTTTTGGCTGGGTTTTTTTTCCTTTGGATGTTTTCTTACACTGATTCTAATACTAAATTGCTTTTTATACACCTAGTGTTTCTAGCCATAGAAAACAATACTTCCTTTCTAGCAGAAGTCTATGCAGGGGTTTCTATCCTATTTTTATAACTGTGCTTTTCCTGAGAACATCTGTTTGTTATGGTTTAGTGCAGATACTAAGAATTTCCCAAGGAAGATTTAAATAATTGGTGTAGCATTAATAAACATATACACTATGTATTTACTTTTTGGTATCATCTTTCGTAATCTATTAATGCTTCACAGACCCTCAAGGATTTAAATTGTCTAGTTACCCCTCTGTCAGAAGTGGTGGAAGCATTGTTTTTATGGTGACATCCTTAAAAGATGTAATTTTAAAATATTTTTCCTGCTTTGAGGTGAATTTATGTTTTAATTTTTTTTTCTCACAGATATTGTACATAAGAGAATTATCCACTTCATCTTGCTCCATGAGGAGGTTTCACTTCAGTATTTTATTCCAGCAATTGCCTGAGTGTTTTGGAATCTTGGTAATTTTCCAGCCTGAGGCCTCTTTCATGAAGTCTGAAATCTTTCCTGAGTTGCTGAAGTATTTTGATGTGAGACACTGTTAGATGCAGCCATCCGATGTACATTTTTTCAATATTTATGAAAGTGTTCAAAATTCCTCCTCATCCAGACAGCCATTTTTGTGAATAGTTATATGCTGTGAAAGACACAATGCTGGGGAGCGTTGGTATATCTTACTCTTAGGAGGAGCAAAACTGAAATTTGTCTTAGCCACAGCTCAAAACATCCCAAAAGCACACTGAATTAAATACTTCAGTCTTCTCAAAAAACTAAAGGTAGAATTCACCTTTGGAGCTGCTGTTGTGTGTATTCAGTATTGAGCAATGCAATCCAAGTTAAGGGATCTCTGAGCAAGCTATCATACCTCCATGAAACAGGAGAGCCTTCTGGAGGGGTGCCTGATTGGTATTTGTCTGGACAAGTATGCACAGCCCTCCTGAAGTGGTACGGAATTGAATTCTGTTCCAGTAGGAATCTTTTGATGGCACTCGCTCCAACATATATCAGTAGCTGTGTTCATGCTTACTCTTTGTTTAACTCTTGGCCTGGGAGGATGAGCAAAACAGTCTGGATTACTTTGTTAATCTGGGTAGTGAAAGTCACTATGTACAGAATGAATATCATATGAGGGTGTGTGAGCACAGCAATTGGTGTGAAATAAAGAACAAGTTATCCATGGATCGCATTTTTTCCCTTTCTCGCTAGAAAACATTGTACAACCTGTGTTATCATGGTGTCAGACATGGTAAGATTGTGTGTAGGCTCTCATGCCAAGCAGCCAAGAGGATACCTGAATTTCACTCATAGGAGTACTACCCCTGCTTCTACCTCCTGCTTATTTTCTGAGGTATTTTCCTCCTTATTCCATGTGTGATTTATTTGTTACCCTGGCACGTACCATACAGCTTTTTTTTAGTGATTGAGTCTATGCTGCCAAATGAGACTGGGAGTTTCTTCTATAAAGTAGTTTGTCATGGTCAGAAGTGCTGGGTTTTTGATGGTTTGGTTTTTTTTTCAAGGGGCATTGACATTAAGGGAGCAATGGATCTTTTGTCCATGGAGATGCAAATGCTCAAGAGAAGGCTGAAGGAGAGGCAGTGGCAATGAGAAGGTAGAATAGGCTTGCAGTGATGAGTGTATTGACTGACTGTTTATAGACCTTTCTACCTACTCCCTCTTTGTTCCTCCCTGCTCTCTCTTGCCCTGCACATTGCCTCATCAATTGTCATATTTCCACCCACTGCCTGCAACATGCTAAGGTTTGCATCTTTACTATTTGCAAAGTCCCATTTTGCCTATGTTGTGAGTTGACCTTGGTAAGCTGCTGCTCACTCACTCACACCTGGTGGGATGGGGGAGAGAATTGGAAGGGTAAAAGTGAAAAACATCATGGGTTGAGATAAGGACATCTTAATAGGCAAAGCAAAATACGGAATTAATTCACTACTTCTCATGAGCATAGGTGTTTAACCATTTCCAGGAAAGCAGGGCTCCATCATGCATAACACTTACTTGGGAACACAAACTGCATAACTCCAAATGCCCTTTCCTTCCTCCTTCTTTTCCCTGAGATGAATGCGATGTTGTATGATACAGATATCCCTCTGGTCAGTTGGGGTCAGCTGTCCCAGCTGTGTCCCTATCAATTTCTTGTGCACTCCCAGCATATTTGCTAGTGGGGCAGTATGGGAGTAATGCCTTGATGCTATATAAATGCTGCTCAGCAATAATAAAAACATCGCTGTGTTATCAACACTGTTTTGGTCATAAATCCAGAACATAGCACCTCACATATGAGCTCACATATGAGGTACTATGAAGAAAACAAATTCTATCACAGCCAAAACCAACGTAGCCTGCTGTTTCTTGATAGCCCAACCAAAAATTAATGCAAACAGATATTTTCAGTTCTTTTTTTTCTGGTTACTGTCTTTGTTAATGCTAATCAATCAGGGTTTATATTTGTGTTTGCCTCATTTGTTTTCTTTTTCTCATCCAGTATAGGATGTGATCAATCAGATAACCATAGAATAAATACTCTTTAACACTTTCACACCAATGCCTCCTAAAAGACTCGCATCACTTTCATGTCCCTTGGTGTCCCTTCACGTTTTTGGTTTCTTCCTCTTAACCCTTTTTTTGGTATGGTACGGAAACTTATAACCTTCTCTTGTTTTTCTTGCTTTTTGGTTACACACTGCATTACTGATCCTTATTTTTATGCTGTATTTGAAAAAGCTTTTGCATATAGTCTGATTTTTTCAACGTCATAGCAATTAAAAAAGAATGACATTTTGATTAGAAAAAGAAAACAGAGGGTGCTAAAGAGCTGTGGAAAAATGTATTACTCTGCATTCCTAAGAAAAAGCTGGGAACAAGTAATGGGCCACAGTTAACCCTTGTTAGAGGGTTTTTCATAAATGACAATTCTCAAATGGGCAGATTGCCATGACTAAATGTAAGACTGAAATGATTTCAACACTGTATGCTAAGGAAAAAATACTGTTTCCAGAGCAAGCATCATGAATGACCCAGTTAAAATCATTTAGGAATAGACTCAGTTATGCTGCACGCAGATTAGGTGGCTAAATAGCTATGTGATCTCTGCTTCAGTTCTTCATATGTAAAACACTTTCTGCTATACAGCTGGGTGCAATATGTGATGAATAAATGCATGAAGGATTTCCAGTGCACTTGGCTTGTCTGATAGAAGCTTAAATTCTAGCCTTCTTATTAATGCAGGGACATCTTTATGTCAGGGAAACAAACTATGTTAGTGTGTGTGGGCTAGTGCCATAAATGTTTGGTTCTTCTTTGTTTAGACTGGTATGATACATGTGTTCAACTCTTACTTCCATAATAATTAATCTTCCACTTTGTGATGTACTATTCACGACAATCTTAAGCACAGTTTATTGCGGTTCACTAAAGGACTGTTGGACTTTCTATCTTTCCATACCAGATCATTGGCTAATTAGTTAGGGTTTTTTAACACTTAACAGATTTATATTTTATGAACTTCAGTGGTTTACTGTCATGTCATAGCTATGGAAGAAGCCAAATTGGAGATGATTGCTTCTACAATGGGATAACTGGCCGGATAAATGAAGGGAGAACAGTGAATGTGGTCTTCTTGGGCTTCAGCCAGGCTTTTGACACTGTCTGCCGTGACATTCTGATAGGCAAGCTCAGGAAGTGTGAACTGGATGAGCAGATGGTGAAGTGGATTGAGAACAGGCTGTATTGCAGGTCTCAGAGGGTTCTGATCAGTGGTATGGGGTCTAGCTGGAGGCCTGTGGTGTCCCCCAGGCATAAGTATTGGATTCAGAAGTGGCCAATACTGCAGAATGTTGTGCTGCCATTCAGACGAATCTCGACAGGCTGGAGACTTGTTCAGAGAAAAACCTTCTGAAATTCATATAAGGCAAGAGCAGGGTCCTGTGCCTGGGGAAAAAGAACTGCATGCACCAGTACTGGCTGGGTGCTGACTTGCTCTGAAGCGGGTCATGGTGTTCAATAGGCTGCCACAGTGTGTCCTTGTGGCAGAGAGCCACTGATATCTTCGGGGTGCATAATGCACGTGGCCAGGAGGTCATAAGAAGTGATCCTGCTGCTCTACTCAGCCCTGGTGAGTCCGTATGTGGAGTGCTGTGACCTGTCCTGAGCTCCTCAGTACAAGGAAGACATGGAGTTCCTGGAGCAAGTCCAGAGGAAGGCAGTGAAGATGAGGAGGGTACTGGAGCACCTCATTCATGAGGAGAGCCTGTGGGAGCGGGACTGTTTGGCCTGGAGGAGAGCAGACTGAAAAGGAATTTTATCAATGCCTGAAGTATTTGACGGAAGGACATAAGAGGTAGGACCAAGGCTCTTCTTGGTGATGAGCAACAGGATAAGAAGAAACGGGCAGAAATTGGAACACAGGAAGTTTCACCTGAACATGGAAAGGAACTTCTTTTGATCACTGGAATAGGTTGTCCAGAGAGGTTGTGGAGACTCCTTCCCTGGGGATATTCAAAAGTCATCAGGACGTATTCCTGATTAATATGCTGTAGGGAACCCTGTGTGAGCAGGGAGATTGAGCTAGGTGTCCCACTGTGGTCTCTTAAAACCTTACCCATTCTGTGATTCTGTGATCCCTGCAAAGCTCGTCTCCCCCAGAGATCATTTGGATTTGCTGAGTCAGACATTCAAGAGCATTTTGGACAAGAGGGATGCATTCCATAGTGTAGAAGTAGGAGACCTGGAGCACGTGCAATGTGTTCTTTGCTTCATTCCAGTCTGCAGATACCTTTTTCCAATCATACTTGGGAAAAATGTTTAAGAAAGCAGAGATAAGGAAGACCATTGTGATTCATTAAATCTCTCCCATAGAGTGTGTCAGCCATGATGGCTCCAAGTCTTTCCAGAAATAATTCAAAGTATCTGCAACTGATGCTGTTAAAGGCAATTTTGTATTTTTTTTTTGTTTCTCAGAGAACGGTAGTCTTTTCAGTGATGCTTTTCTGTCTGCCTTATGGTCTCTGTCTCTGGGATATAGGCAAGAGGTTTTAAACTTACTCTGTATGTATCATATATCATGTGTCTTCATACAGTTTCTGTAAGCAAGCTTCCATTCTGAGTCTTTGAACATTTCCCCTTATTTGCAAATTCACCAAGTCCTTCAGGTTAAAGACTCAATGCTTGAAAATCTGTAAGTTTCCATGATTGAAATTACAGTTTGCTTCTAATGGACAGCACAGAAGGTAGTTGTCCTAGGGGGACTTTATGGTGCTTGTATCCCCAATTGTCTGTTCTCTTTATGCTGGATTTTAAGTTCTGCACCTTTAAGACTGGTTCCGAGAGTGAAGTTGGGGTGAGAAGAAGCATGCAGTTTGTTTTCAGAAACTTCACTTGCTCCCGTGCATTCCTTGCTCTCTCTCAGTGCGTGTTGTCCTCAGCATGGACAGGAAGCGGGAGAAAGCTCTCCTTTGCTTTTACTTAGTTTTTAACTAGCTGAGGCAGAGAAGTTCCCCGGACAATGGCTTTTCTTTTTCTTGGAACTGATTGGCCCTGCTCTGGATTGAAAACGCAAAAAAACACCTGGAGTTTGTGCCTGTGACCCATGGGGCCCAGGATGCAGCATTTTTCAGCTCAGGAGGGACTGATAAGAGACTGAGTGAGCCGAGCTATACCCTATGACAAGGACTTTCTGAATTTGCCATCTCTTCAGAACAGCGAGAGGTTTTATTGTTTAGTATTATTATTTTTTTTCTGCTTGTGAATACTTGGCAGTTTTTTTCCACTTTTCTCCAAAGAAATCTTTCCCAAACCAGTTGGGAGAGGGGCTGCTTGAATTTGGTTTCTAGAAAAGACCACTTTAAAATTTTCGTCCCAAATTTGTCCCAAACCAGGACAATAGTGAAGGCAGATGGAAGATAGGCCCACTAGAGGGGAAATGAATTATTAACTCCCTCAAGTATGGTATATGTTGCTAGAGTTGTTAATATTTTAATATGACATGGCCACAAAAAGTTATTTCCTTCATTCTACAATAGCCTGTGAGTTGCAAGGAATGAATATATTTACAGAGAGGGGAGAGGAGGCTGCAGCGACCCTATTCACTTGGATTTTTCTTTTACACAAAACCACTTTCTCACAACTAGACTAGTTGACAAATGAACTTTTATTTGGTTCAATTGCACTGGTGGAATGGAAATCTCATTACATGCAGAAAGGAATGCTCCGTCTGATCACCACCACTGTAGGCTTGAAGTACAGAAAAGTAATCCCTGTAGTTTTTTTATGTCCTCAAACAAAACATCTGTACATTATATGTATAGGATGTTGGTTTTTCAAAGGACTTCAACACATTTTCTGTTCTAGCCCAGTTAAAACATGCTTATGAAGTCCACTGATTTTAATAAGAATTAAGGAAAACTTCAAGTTAAGGATGAATTTATTGCCAGTCTGGATATTTTAGCCATTAAGATCCTAAATACTTCAGCACAGAAATGCAACATAATTTTTGACATTTCCCTCATTTTTTAACCACACCCACTTGACTAAATTAGTGTTGCCACATGTTGATGACACTTTTGTAACTAACTCTCCTAGTTTCAACTTACTCCTTTCCTATTCCTCCAATAAGGAAGGAATACAAGTAGATATAAGTGAAAAAAGTAACAGTTTACCAACAAGTGAAACAGCAATAGGCAAAGCCCCCCCCAAAACAACAAACAACTCACCTCTGAAGAAAGTAAAAAAAATCTACAACATTGCTAAATCTTGTTGAAAGGAATGAGAAGGAGGTATCTTTACAAACTGTGGGCCTGATGGTAGATAAGGCCAGATATGGAGAGATTAAAGAAGCAATGGGAGGAACCACAAATTCCAAAGGAATTCCACTAATTGACATAGACTGTTACTCACTCAAGACTGTGCTACATCTCTGGATTTAGAGAAAAATAACAGAGACACAAGGAAAAAGAAAAATGGAAGGTGGGGGGGAAGTGTGTGTGTATACATTTGAAGGGGTTATTAGGCGTTTCGGGAAGTCTGTATCTCTCAAGTACCTCAGCCAATGGGGAAAGGGGGAGGTGAATGTGGCCGGGAAATTGGCAAAAAAGAAAGGCTGCATCCTCTAAAAATTTTGAGACACCCCATGGGGAATGCCTCATGACCTCTCCCTTTTTTGAATAAATTTACAGGACTTCTCTGTCTCCTTTTTGGACATAAACCTCTGGTGCTTGTGGATTTTCCTGACATCATGAGCTCCATGGGAAAAACCAGACACCCAAAATGGCAGGGTACCACTCCCTTCCAAGATTGAGGCCCTCACTGCCAACAGTATGTAGGGAGACAAAGGGAGAAATGATGTCAGATTCTCCCCTCAAGATGGTGCCCTCCAGGCTACCACATGGCTTGAAAGACAAAGGGAAAATCAGCTCTCTATCCCAAGATGTTGCTCCCCTGTCGACCTGGGAGTTTGGAAGACAAAGGGGGGAAAAAAGGACAGCAGTCAAAAAGAACTCTCTGGTGAAGGTAGGAGCCTATGAAGCAGTTCTAGTGGTAGATAAGAATTCTTCGCACATGTGGATTCAGCTCCACTTCCCGCTGCTTCATCCTGCTGCCTGCTGGACTCCACTGATGTTGGTGGTTCTGTTCTCCATACTGCAGGTGCATCAGGCAGGGGGGTGGGGTGCGGGAATAACCTGACATCCACGTCGGGAGGCCCAGCCCCAGGGACCTGCTTAAGCATTTGTGGCATATAGAGCTTGCAAACTTCCTTTGAAACAATTCCTAATTATCACATACAATTTTTCCTAGTTGCTACAGTTGCAAGCCCAGAAACTTGCCTGTTGTATTGCACGAAATAGTTTGTTTAGTTGTTGTTTTGCACTGGGCGATTGGAGATTTGCACTGAGTAGTCTTTATATTGAACTGAGTAGTTTATGTTATATCACATCGTTTGTTCTTCCCCTCTCTTATCACATGGTTTTTGCCTCACGCACTCCTCTCCCCAGTACCCCCGGTGGTGGTCTCTCCCCTGGTCAGCCCCTCCCCTTGCCCCTCCTCACTTGTATCCCATTGGCTGTAGTCCCTCTCATCCAGGCCCCTTTCCCAGCTCTTAAAACCCCCTAGAAGCAGGTGGCTGGCCTCTTTTTTCAATGTGGGTTTTTTCATCTGGTGGTTCTCCTGGGAATAAACTGAGGACATTTGTCCCCATGTGGAGAAGAGCACTTCTTGTCTTTTACCTTTCTCCATGTGAGATCGTGTGGGCTGGGGTCCATAGCTAGCGGGATTGCACCCGAACAGCCCATCCAGATACGGATTCTTACACTTGCCTGAAGCAACTCCCTAGGAAGCAGAGCCTCCACTTTCAGCAAACATGTCTGTGCAACAGAGTGAGATGCCTGGGAGACCCAACTTTAAAAGTATTTGCTGCACCTCTTCCCTCCTACCCCTGTTTTTGTTTTCCAGCTGCAGGGTCTTAAAGAGACACTAACAGTTTTCGGTGCAGATAGATATGGACTATAATAACATTTTGGATTACTCACAACAGCATGGCACTTGTCTGGGGAGGTTCTTCAAGCTGTATGCCATTGACCATCTATACTCATCTACAGCTGAGTTGTCACTTAGATGCTAACACTTAAATCCTTTCTATAGTCTGCTCCTCAGTATTTAATTTAGTCCTTTTCATAGGTGGACATTTCTTTTTTTGAAGGCTGAAAGTCCTTCTTCCTAGAAATCATGAGAGAAGGCAGACAGTATTTCCTCCTGTAGAACAAATTATGGTAGAGGCATCAGATATCTGAGTCTTGTAGCTTAATCTCCATCCAGATTAACTGCTTAGTGAATAGCAAGTCCCTCAGCCCTTTCCACACAGATGATCCACAGGATTTTTATTAGTCAGTGATGATAAATTTTGCTGCATTGCATTCCTTAAGTGGGTAGTAATATATTCAAGCCTTCCTTCAAAGTCATTAATTAAATTCTCTAATTATAGGTGAAGAAGAGCTAGAACTACAAATATGAGTGTAGGCAGGAGGAATGCTATGTAGAAATGTTTTTGTGTCAATTCAGTGAAGAGGAGGCAAGTATAACAGGTTTAAGACACATTAGGAAAAAGTTTTCTAATTCTTTTGGCAGCAACACCTGTTTCTATTCTCATAGGAAATATAGCAATCATCTACACATGCCAGTATCCAAAACACTTTAAAAGGCAGTACTTTTTGATAATACATCAGATTTTACTGATGGCATGAAATTGGGAGGAATGGCTATTAGGCCAGATGAGCATGCTATCATCCAGCACAAGCTTGACAGGCTGAAGAAATGGGCAGACAGAAACCTTGGGAAGTTCAGAAAAGAGAAGTTCAAAGTCCCGCACCTTTGGAAGAACATTGTGAGGAAGGATGTGTGGAATTGTGAGGAACAATTCCACACGTCAGTATATGCTGGAGTCACCCAGCTGGAAAGCATCTTGTCAGAAAAGGACCTGGGAATCCTGATGGACACCAAGTTGGACATGAGCCAATGATGTGCACCTCATGACAAAGAAAGCTACCAGTATCCTGGTTTGCATTAAGCAAAGTGTTGTCAGCAGGCTGACAGAGGTGCTCCTTCTCCTCTATTCAACACTGGTGATGCCACACCTGAAATGCTTGACCTAGTTCTGGGCTAACTGCTACAGGGGAATTGTGGAGCTACTCGAAAGAGTCCAGCAAAGGGCCTCTAAGATAATTAAGGGACTAAAGCATTCTTCCTATGATGAAAGGCTGAGAGAGCTGGGACTATGAAGTCTGGAGAAGAAAGGCTTAGGAAGGATCTCATCAATGTATAGAAGTATCTGAAGGGTGACTGCAAAGAACAGAGCCAGGCTCTTTTCAGAGGTACCTACTGACAGGACCAGAGGCAGTGGCAGAAAGAGAAACACAGGAGGTTCCCTCTGAACATCAGGAAGCACTGTTTTACTGGAAAGCTGACCAAAACTGTCACAGATTACCCAGAGAGGTGCTGGACTCTCCATCCTTGCAGATACTCAAACGTTTTCTGGATGTGATCCTCGGCAGTTGGTGCTAGGCAGTCCTGCTTGATGTAAGAATTTGGACCAGATGGCCTCCAGAGGTTCCTTTGAATCTCAATCACGCCATGATTCTGTGATGTTAGTATTTATTATTATACTGAGTCTGGAATTCAATCTGAAAATATTAAACCCAATATACCTATTTTCCCCTCAACTCTGCATGCTCATAGTCCTTCTCAGGAAAAAAATATTTTGTAGAAGTTATTAACAGCAGTGCTGCTTTTGCATAGGTGTCAGACTCAGAGCTTGTGATCAACATCAGTGTATCACACCAATGTCAGCAGGTCTATGTGCTGCACTGCACAGCTGAGGTACTACTTCACTTCCCTTGGAAAATAGTACTTTATTTTCTTTGGTCTTTAGGACTGGATATTACCACTAAACTCCTTACCAAAACCTGTTGTGGTGTGATTTCATGGTTTACCTCAGGGCCCAGGGTCCCTCCCCTGAAGATTCCCTCCCAGGAAGATTCCCTCCAAGGTGTGTCAATCATCCTTCCTTTCCCCACCCAGACCCCTGCCGAGCACTGTCTGTCAATCCTGGAATTCCAGAAGAGCGTTGAGTGGTTGGCAGATTCAAAAGATGCCCTAAAAGATGCCCTCTACCCCGAGGGGGGGGGGGGGGGGGGGTGGAATTGGGCCATCCAGGTGTCCTTTGTCCCTTGAGACCTCCTCTCCTGTACCTGCTTGGTGGGCTTCCTATCCCTTCCCTCTCCCCTCTGCCCCAGGAAAAGAGTGTGCAGCCACACGGTCGGGAAGTTCTGCTGGAGCAGTTGCTAGATTCAGGGGCCTGTGGGCCAGAATAAAAGCTCTGGATTGAAAGCCTCCATCAGAACCGATTCCTTTCCTTCACCATCGCCCTAAAGCTTCTCTGTCAGAGGAAAACCTGAGGAGCGGACCCTCCACAAGAGGAAGCTCTATCCTGCCACTACCAGAGCCCCAGCATGACTGAACTTGTCTCCACGCGCCCAGCTGCAACCTACAGCTAGCCAAAAGTGTCTCTGGGGTGAAACACTGTTGCAGGCTCTGAGCTTGCTAGAGCCCCATGGAGAGCCCAGGCTTAAAGATAGGAAATGCCAAGTCATGGTGAAATAGCAAAGAAGCCCCTGTCTTCTGCCTTTCAGACCCCTGCTTATCTCTCTGACCCCCCATAGGTCACTTTCCCTTAACCCCTGCTATTGGACAAGTTTGGATCCCCTTATACCCTATATAAAGGGCTGTTTTAGCCCATTCTGGTGAGAAGAGCCATCACTGGAACCCTTCACAGACTCCCAATAAAGGCATCGCTGTGGAACTCCAGCTGCCTTCTCCTCTCTCGCGTCTGCCTTCTCAGTCAGGCCTGCATGGGCACCTTAGCAAGCAAAGAGCTGAAATCATAAGAGAGCTGATAAATCACTAAAGAGCTGATATCCCTTAAGCTTGCTAAGGTTGCCCGCGGCTAAGAGTGGCCTGGGTACTTGGACACTCTGTCCCCGAAAGAGGATTGAGCTATCAGGCCCGTGCTGCCTGCTCGGGAGCAAATTAGCCCAGCAGGAAATTGGGATAAAACACCACAGTTGCCACTATTTGGTTCAGATGCAGAGGCCAGACAAGCCAAGGCACGTCCCATCCAGCAATATTGGAAATACCAATAAAAATCAGTACTGTTTGTGCTGACTGAAAAATGTGAAGTGTTATAGAAGAGCACGTTCCCTCTTGTTTTTGCTTGGCTCTTAAATTGTGCCATTTAAATCACTATGCATGAAATGCAATGTATTATTACTCTCACAAAACATTGAACTCTCTTCAAAACTGGCTTTCACGGTTTAACCCCAGTATCTCAGTTTAGGGACAAATTTAGCAGAAGACACTCTGGAATGACTCATGTCCTCTAAAAGGGTTCCAAAAATCCCTTTCCACCAATAGGAAATGAATACTAATGGATAAAAGTGAAGGGAAGAAGTCCCCAACAGTCTATTAACACCTACAAGATGAGGAAAAAAAAGCAAATAGGTGCTAGGTATTAAACTGTCAGACCTTTACCCCCACACACACTGGAACAAAACCTCAAAATGCTAGGGAAAATACCCACTCACAACACGTGGTACAAGGTGGTATTGGGGTCTCTCTCAGGGAGGGGCAAAAAGAAAAAAAAAACCAGGAGATTCATGCAGCAATTTGGGCAACAGATGAAAATCTGGTTACTCTCTGGCATTGACCTCCTCTCCACAGCAGATGAAGCAGCTGAGGTGGAGCCCAGCTTGGTGTGCTTGGTGTGCTTTTTCTCCCTGGCTCAGCTTTCCCAAGGTTTGGGGCTGAAACAGAGTGGCTCCTCTCCCACTGATCCTAAGCGACCCCTGTCCTGCAGCCCACAATTCTCTGTCTTGGACTAACAAACTGTCCAATTCACATTAAAAGGTTGCTGAAGGATTGCTGCTGCAGCTTCTTCCAGGCCGGGAAAGGGAAAAAGTTTCTTATCTTGGCTAAAAAAAACCAAGCAAAAGCAGACCACATGCCACCTGGATACCAAGGGAGTGAGGCTTTGAGAAAGCCCATCAAAGAGCCCAAGGTCCCCCTCTACCCCCTCTACTGGCCACACCTTAAAGGTATAGATTTTTGGGCATAAAGCAGAGGATCACGGAAGAGACTATCATCAAAAAACACCCCAAGACACCCAGCCAGCAACTAAGTACCATGCAACAGGTCAACAGTTCTCTCCTCTCTGCCCCAGAAAGATGGAGGATGAAAATCAGAAAAAAAGTAGAACTTGTGTATTAAGTGAAGAAGCATTTAATACTTGAAATAAAGTAAAATATACTATTACTGTTACTAGTACTAATTGTAATGAAAAGGGAGATTACAATAAGGGAGGAGTAAAACTAAAACCAAAACCTACCCCAAGTGATGCACCATACTACTGCTCACCACCTGTTGACTGCTACCCAGTCAGTCCCCAAGCAGCAATCAACCCATACTAGCCAACTCCCCCCAGTTTATATACTGAGCATAAAATTCTATTGTCTGGGATGTCCCTTTGGCCATTCTGGGTGAATGGCTTACCCCGTGGCTCAGGGTAAGCACTAACTAAAACAGCAGAGCAATAACTAAAACAGCAGTGAGTTATCAACATTATTCACATACTAAATTCAGAACATAGCAGTGTTACAGCTACCAAGAAGAAAACCAACTCTATCCCAGACAAAACCAGAACACAAGTGTAGATTGATTGACTAATTTAAGACTTAATTTTGTTAGTCCAAGTAGAACTGACTGTCATTTTTCTACTAAAAACATAATTTCTGTTATGTCCAGATAATCTGAATAATAAAAAATAGCCTGTTAACATATACTGCTAAGGCTAATGGGACTTTTTTTGGCAGTCATGTACTGGAAAACCAAAACTTTCAAACAGAGCGAAGCTAAGTATTTGATTATCAGAAGGCTAACCAATAGAACCTGGACAATAAGTGCAAAATTTAGGGGCTGGTGCTCTACCCTCTGCAACAATGCTTAAAATTCCTGGAACTTTGAAAGAATGTCATATAACTTCTGTGATCTTTCTCTGCAGATGTTCAAATACAGATACATCATGAAATAATTTTTCTTCTGCTCAGTAAAAATAATGGCACCATGAGGAAAATGTCCTTCTTGCCTGAGTAATTTCTGTCCCACCAAGTAACTAGCTATAATTTCAATTATGACTTCACACTGGTACGTTTCCTGGAAAGCTAATGTCAGACTTGATACTAATATTCCTTTGCCTGTGTTTGTGGTCATGTTCTGGGTAACCCAAAGTGTTACTGCTGTGAGAAATGACCCCTTAGTTTTAAAATTTCAAGGGTTTATTAAATGTCAACAAAATAAAACAAAGGACTGAATAAGGAAAAAGGACAGTGCCACTGGGAGTTTGTGACCGGCCATGTGCCACGTACTTGTCTACAAAATGGCTGCTTCACCTTTTATACCCCTGGGGGTTGCTTTAAGCAATCCTGGCTCCTCCTAAAGTCTATCAGTCAACTCTTCTTTGCCCTTTATTCATGGAGGCTACTTTCTTGCAACTCGATTGGAGGTCTGGTGTTGTTATGCTGCGCCCCCCAGCAACAAGCTTTTCTCATTCTCAACTGCCCCTGTCGCAGCGCACCCGGTGATGCACTTTACGGGGGGCGACACTACCCCAGGACCCTGAACCCTCCTCAGCAGTTGCCAATGGATCAACGCAGAATGATGAGATGGGCCTTGCTTGCTTATCCGAGGATCGTTTATTATGCCAAAAGGGCAAAACTAAAAGCGTTCGTAACTGCAAAAGGAAGAACTAAAAATAAGAAGAGGAACCTCCCACAAAGGCAGGGCAGTGGGGTTTTAAGGGACAGGAAGACTGAAACGGGCTAAACCAATGCCTCAGGGGAGGGGGGTACAAAACCAATTATTGAAAACAATATATAACAAAAACACACCACAACACCCCCCCCTTTTTTTTTTTTGAAAAAGAAAAAAGTCTTGCTTAACAAACAAAATCCTAGAAATTAGCAAAATAAAACTAGAGAACAATTATTAAAGAAATAACAAAGAGTAATAAAAGATTCTTGGATATACATGTATAACACTAATCAGTACGTTCCCAAGAATGTAATTATAAAACTGAAGAAGGTTATTAACTTTATAATAACACTTATGAAGTTTAACTTCAAACAAACTTTTGTTAGTAGTTCATTTTTGGAAAGTTCTTGTCATGGAAGGATCTTTGGCTCTCTGTATTGCTCAGGCTGTGACAGCACGGTCGTTTACAGGCATGATTTTGCTATTGTCTGTTATGGAAACTTGGAGTTGCTAATTGATGGTGGTCTTAGCTTAGATGTCCACTTGGTGCAGTGCACAGTAGATCAGAATTCTTGGACTCAAGTAATCCATTAGGCTCAGCTTCTCCGGCAGCTGAAATTACAGGTGCAGGCCACCGTGCCCTGTGCCATTACACTTTGAATTGTTTTTCTTTTCTTTTACAGCCTTTTCTCTGCAATATAGAACTCACATCACAGATTAAATTGCATAAACCCTTACATGGGCTATTTTATGAAACAGGGTACATATAAGAGATTAAATTTAGCATTTGTAAGGAAACTGACGGAGAAGTAAGGAAATAAAGTTTAACACCCTGATTAACATAACTATTAACTAAAATGGTGGCTGTCCTCTGTTTACTCACATCTTAATGCCTTTTATTCTTAGTAAACCACTGATTTTCCCTTTCATGCATTCTCTCTCACTGTCTCTTCTATCTTTCTTTCTCCTACTCTCCATCAAACAAACTTACTAGTAAGAATTTCATAAGTAAATCAGGAAGCAGCTTGCTCTATAACAACATTATTTCAAGTTTCCCCTATGCTAATTATGTCAGTAACCCTGTGGAAACTGTACAGCTGAAATTGTATTCTATGACCAAGCTATCTACTTGCAGCTTCTTGAGTTCAATTTTAAGCATTCTACACAGCACTCCTCGTCTTACTATCCACACTCTACACACACCTTTTTACACTTACTTTTTTGTTCCAAATAATTTTTTATTATCTTTTGATGGATGAAAATTATGTTTTAAAACATTAAATACTAATTAAAATGTCTTATGGCTGAACACACAAAAGAGAACACTCTTCCTTATAAAACTGTGAATATTGTCCAAGGCCCTTTGCAAAAGGGGGCAATAGGTAGAGCATAAAGGAGTGTATTAAATTAATTTAACTACTAAAATTAAAATGAAATAATTAAACCTAATGAACTCACAAAAAGTAACTCTGAGCTCAGAACAAAAGCAATATTAATACTCAACAGTTTTAAAGTAACTAGGATAATGGAAATAATTAAACAAACATGTTTTTGATACAAAACCCATATAGGCTTAGGATGGTTTATACAGCAAAATAAACTAAGAAGGGAGCTTAGAGTGTCCCAGACAGTTTGGACAGTTGCCACTAATTATTATCTTGCATGGAAACGATGATAATCTCCTTTGTTTTGCCATTAGTCTTTAAAAACTTGGGATGGAACACAGTTATTCTAAAAATTTCCATTGTTTTAGTTGGGAGTCAGAGCGGTCTTGGTGGTGTGGCCAGCTCTGTGGAGAGATGGTGCTTCCCTCATGTGGGTTTGTTACCAAGTGGGAATGGGGAACCTGGTCTTGTGAAAGTCTGTATGACAGATGCTGCACTTCAAAAACTAGAGAATACTGTATCGTCTCTATTTAAGAAGGACTGTATCATTCTGACTGGTTGACAATGGAGGGATTTGTTTCAAGAGGGGCACTGATGTTGCATGTTATGTGATAGTGCAAAGCTATCTGGGTTTTCAGTGGGGGAAGGGGTAAGGACAGGGTAGGGAACATGGGCACTGCCGTTGTGGGGGGAGTACACAAAATGGCGGTTTCCGGTAGGGAGCTTCTTTTTCCGTCCCTTCCAGAAGGGGCGTGACCTATGGTGAAATGGTTGCCACCCCTTGGGGTGGAGCCTTCTGGGGAAGGGGCTGGAGCCAGGGCAGGATTATGGACAAGAAAAGAAGGAGAGATGTGGGAAAACTGGTTCCAAGTGACATGGCCATCGCCATCTTGGAGAGGGGAGACCGGGATAACACAGCTAATGGTATCCTGGTCTTGGGACTGGGAAAGGGATGGGAGAGTCTGAGGGAGAGAGGGTAAAGGAAGCTTCAAATAAGCTGAAAAAGGGTCTATGGGAGAGGGAGCTGACAATCTAGAATTTCGATTTTGCTCAAATTGGTGGATGGTATCTCGAACCACATTAAAAATAGGCATAAACTGGGGTGCCCTGATCTCTAAAGGCACACTTATCATGTCCCGAAGGCATAATGAATGATGTCTGTAGATATTCTAAAGGTGTTATGATGCCATTTGACAATGTTTTTCAAAGCTTATTTGAAAAAGTCTCTCCCATAGGAAATTAAAATAAATTTACAGACTTTATAAACATCTTGTTGGCAAATGCTGTTGATCCCATTGCTGGCCCTTCCCAATTACTTCTCCCCTCACTCCCCTCCCGAGAGTCCTGAGGGTTTTTAGGAAGAACCTTCCTGTGACCAGTCCACCCAAAACCCAAGTGACTCCTCTTACTAATCCAAAAGGGAGCCCCCACAAGTTTGGCCTTTAACTTTTCGGGATTTGAAATCTGGATTCACTTTCCCACAGGGAGTGTCGACTGGCTCCCCGCTCACCACAAAGATGCCCAATGGAACAGCTCTAGTCTTGATCCCACACTCATGCTGTTGATCAAAACTAGTCATCCTGGTCATGGGCACATTGATCAAGAGCTGCTCTCTGCTGTTTTGAAGCTCAGCTCTTCTTCTCTGATCCAATAAAACCTGGATTTCGTTCAAGAGTGGCAAGTGTGGCGCTGTTATTTTTCCTAATTTAGTCCTTTTGTTGTATTTTTTGTTAAGGTTTAATAAACCTTTATAATTTTAAAAGCTAAGTGGTCACTTCTTCACTTCTCACACTCTTCTTTGTGTGTCTCCCTTTCTTCAGTTATCATAAATAATGTAGATGTGAAATGTTTTAGAGAGTCAACTGCCACTATGGTTTATCAGGGCTGTTTAAAGTCTAGGGAGAAAAAAATGGATAATGCCAGAGCTAACTAAATTTAGCTACCTGAAGGGAATAGGCAGTCTCATTCATTCCTGGCCTGTTTAATTTCCTAGCATATACATAAAACTAAGCAAAGTCTTTATGGTGATAGAGTAAAATGAAAGTCATTTATCTCAAAGTAGAAATTGAGATTTCTACTTATTCTTAGCCAACAAGTACATTTTTTTGTAAGGACTCCTTCAGACCTGAGGAGTTGGCTATCACCTGAGGATGACCACTGGTCTTTTTTCCTTTGTCTGCAAAGAAAGGCAGGAGCCTCCCTTGGAATAGAAAATGTGACCCCCCCTCCCTCCAAATTGTTATAATTTTGAAATTAAGGGGCTTTCAGGCAAAGATATGAGAATAGGAAAAACAGTTCTTTACTAGTATGTATAAGAAAGCAAATCAACAGCAACAACTACAGTTATTAACAACAAAAAAGAACTAGGAATCCAATGACAACCTTCTCAGCTGAGAAGGGAAGGCATGGAAGGGAGGCTTTGCTTTACAAAAACACCCCTGAGGCAGTCAATCCTGGTGCCCCAGCAGGACACTTGGAAGCAGCAATCTGGGCCAACAGGAATAAGCAAAAATCCTGGGGTGTGTAAAAAATGCATATTTTATGATTGGCTTTTCGCAAATATTAAAATGAATATTTTATATGTTATGTTAGAAAGTTATGCTGTATTAATTTTCTTCATGAGTGTGTTAAATATAGTTTTAGGTTATAACATAATGTTAAAATAGAAACTATGCTATGTAAGATACTTTTTTTTAAAGAGAAGAATGAGGTACTTGCACCAAGATAGCAGCCATAGGACACCTAAATCTTTCAAAGAAAAAGAATTTATTGCTCCCTTATTATCAGAAGAAACTAACTTCTTCCTGCCTCGCTCAGCCCTGATGATGCCGTCAGGATTCAGAGGAAGAAGTTGACACTGACCAGACAGAATCCTTTGTTTGAATGGAATTTATGCATCATGTATGAGATGTATGAATATGCAACAGGTTATTGCTTTTAAGCGTTAATCCTCTGTTAACGTGTATCCTTTTTCAGGCTTATTTTGCCCAGAAAGAGGTACCCAGACTGTCTGTAACTCTTTGTTTTTATTGTCTCATATTGTCCTAATCATCCAAATTATTATTACTCTAACTATATTACTATTTTAATAACCATTTTATTACTATTAAACTTCTCAAATTTTAAAAACACGTGATTGGCCTTTTTCACAGGTGTTAGACAAGATGTATCAGAAGCTCCAGAGCAGTGGCTTGGACCACGGGACATCTTGGCGGGCAGGGGGTGCAGGGTTACAGTGCAGCGAAAACTAGGAGCAGTGCTGAAGAAGCAGCAGGGTCAGGATAGTGGCAGACTGGTTCCCAACAGAGCAGGGAGGGATGAGCTGAAAACCTTGGGCACCCAAGCAGATAGAAGTAGGTCCCTCTTTCAGTGAGGTAGGATTTTAATAAGGCCCAAGTTCAATGGCCGCTCTTACAGCAAAGGTTCACCCACAGAAAGGATGAAGCAGTACAGGACTGGGCTCCAGCGGTGACAGTGAATTCTCCCCACAGTAAGCAACAGCTTGACAGTTCTCCTCCAATGCCAGGAGGGAGAGAGCTAGCAGCTCCCCAGGCCATCTTTTGCCTGCTGTACTCGGTTGGTAGATTTTCCCATTGATTCTCATGCAGCTGGTCATGGATCCCCTTTATGAGGAAGGGTTGACCCTCATAAGGGTTGACCCTTGACTTATTTGACCCCACTTTTCTGGATTCCAACTTCAGCCAGCTGGTAATAAAAGGAGAGGTGACTATATAACAGTGATATTGAGATAACTTTCTGTTTTCTGAACCACTTTTCAACCCTGTGGTCTTTAAGAAAGTGTACTTACGTCCTAGATCCCTATCAAAAAACTAGGGTATCCCACCCAAACTAGGGTATCTGTCATTTCTTGGGCACTTAGGTTTTACTAGTAATCTTAATTGTACCTTTACTGCCTGTGTATAAGCAGTTTCAGTAGCAAGAGTTTATGTTTTGAAAAAAATTAATGTGTATGTTTTCACAAAATGCAGCACATAATCAATATGTGAGAGTACATGTATGAATGTCTTTATAAATGATCAGTCAGAAATCCAAATTAATAAATGTGAAAAGATTTAATTTATCTTTTTCTGCGACCAAAATACAGTCCTCAAAACCACCACAGCCAAAGAGACAGCGTCGAGCCTGGGATCGGCGCTGGGTGAACATAGATCTGATTTCTATCGCATCGGACCCTCACCCGTTCACGCATGCCACATCCAGCGAGGCTGTTTTATACAGTTTTTTATGCCTGAGGCAGAGATGCCCCGATTTCTTTTGTAACCCCGCATATGCATGAGAGTTTCTTTCACTGTGCAGGGCTGGACAATTGCTGTTTCCTGAGTCGTGGCAGGCACTGATCATGTCAGGGCAAGTTGTGTATTCAGATGTATCTTTCTGGAGACTTCTGTTATCTCGATCGATGGTATCAGTCCAGCAATGATTACTCTTGAGTGTCTCCTGATTAACCCGAAGGATGACGATCATCATATCACGCTGGCCACGTCTATTCATACGTAAACGGGGTATTGTTCTCCTGCTGCCTTCAGGAATTTTGACATTCCGAAGTAGACATCTGTCCCTGGGCTGCTTTGGATTTTACAATCTTATAAAATACATTCTCTCTTTAAGCATGAATTATTAAATAACACATATTACAATGTATTCACACTATTCATATCTCAAGGTAATTGTGAACCCCAGAATGTATTTTAACACATGGTTAAACTGGTGGTGTATTAATTTCAAATAATGCAGCATTAAGCATTAAATCATGATGACAGTGGATCTATGGCATTCCACAGAGCTGCTCTTTTCTTAAGTCATGTTTTGGTTTAGGGCAAATTTGGGAGGAAAATTATAAAGGGGTCCCTCTAGAAAGCAGATCCAAGCAGACCCTCCCCTAACTGGTTCAACAAAAGATTTCCTTGGAGAAAAGTGGAAAAAAATATATTTAACAAGTAAAATATTCACAAGCATAAAAATTATTAATATTAAGCTGTTCTGAAGAGATGGCAAATTCAGAAAGTCCTTGTTGTGGGGCTTGCTCAGTCTTTTATCAGTCCCTCCTGCACTGCAAAATGCTGTGTCCTGGTCCCCAGTGTGCCACAAGCATGAGCTCCCAGTGTTTTTCTGGGTTTTCAGTCCAGAGCAGGGCTGATCAGTTCCAAGAAAAAGAAAAGTCATTGTCCAGGGAACTTCTCTGCCTCAGCTAGCTAAAAAAACCCAAACAACTATAAGGCAAAGGAGAGCTCTCTCCCACTGTCTGTGCTGCAGACAATACAGTCCATGAGAAGGAATGTGGGGGAGCAAGTGAAGTTTCTGCAAACAAACTCCGTGCTTCTTCTCTCCCCTGCTTTGCTCTCGGAAACAGTCTTATCGATGCAGAGCTTGATATCCAGCATAAACAGAACAAATGATTGGGAATACGAGCATCATAAAGTCACTCTAGGACAGGTCATGATTTTTAAGTTCAATCATGTTGTTATATATGCTGCCTTACACATGGATGAAGTCAGTAATTTTTTCAGGAGCTGTCACATATGGAGGAAGATGTATCTTGTTTCCCATATGGATTTCAGGATGAAGGCTGATCATGACTGACTGTAGGACAATTAATAACAACATATTAAAGTGATAATTCCAGTTCTCACAGCTAGTTGGCATTGCCTCTTTAATATGTTCTGCCCTGAGAAGATTGTAATCTACAAACCTTCTGAGCTCTAACCTACCTCAAATGTGTGGAGGAGGCATTAACCTTCCACCTTCCTTCCATGTCTGGCAGGAACGTGGAACACAACTGATGAAAAATGGACTGCTGCTTATGGATCTTCACTGTTACCAATATTTGTCATGTGGTTTGACTTTTCCAACAGGGCAGCAGGCAGTTAGTAGTATGTGACATTCAGGGACAAAACAAGTGGAGTGAACCACAGCAATATGTGGAAATATTACATATTGTTTCCTTTCTGTTAATGAAAAGCTTCCAGTGATGAAACAGAGCTTGATGTCATAAGCCACTTATTTATAAAAAAAGTTGAAAGGGACACAAAGACAGAATGTACTCTTCAGCATCTTGTTTCTCAGTTGCTGAGTTACTGTTGCTCTCAGTTCTCTGTCAACACTAACCAAGATCCTGCTCCTAATACTTTTTTTTGGTCAGTTATCCAAGCAATAGAGTCAAGGAATATTTTTTAAAGTAATAGGCTCTCAGAAATTAATGCAAGTTTTGGCCTGGAAAGAGCAAAAGATTTTCATTATGTTTTTAAAGCAAATGTCAAACATAAACTCTTTTTCATGTCTGTATAAGCCCAATGGGCATGTAATGCTTGCTCCCTGTCAGATCTGGTATTAACTGTGGCTATCACTTAGAGAAAAATCAAAACCATTTGTGCTTTTGTTCTTGAAGGCTCCCCATAAAACTTAAGAAGGTTCTTTGTAGATTTATTGCTATATCAATTCATGGGTTTTCAGCATGCACTCATTCAGTATGGCATTTCAACAACAAGCTGATCATGTTGTGATCTTAATGCAGTGGTCCAAGGACATCAATTTAAGCATATACACTGTAGCACCAGAACTTAGATACGTTGGGGGTGCATGCCACTATGTATGGTGTGAGAGAAAAAGACCAATACAGAAAATAAGGGAGTTCAGCCTGGAGATTTTGACCTGTATTTCATACAGCTGTAATTTTGGTGGGCAGTTGAACAAAGGCTTATATTATTATCTTGTCTTTAAGGTATTTGAAGCAGCTTTTTCTTGCCTTTGTGCTTGAGCAGGGGCAAGTGCTACTTTGTGCATGAGTGTTTTTGATGGGTACTGTAAGAAGAACTGTTGCAGTGTGGTTTCCTGTATCACCTATCCCATCCCCCTCAGGTACGCCAACCTTTCCCCCTCCCCCTTTGCCCTCCTGCCTGGGAGCTGTCCATTAATCTTCACCTTCCAGCAAGGCGTCGTGTGATTGGCAGATGCCCCCCAGGCCTGGGCTCATTGGTTTGTCCTAGCGTCCACATCCCCTGACCCTTCCCCTGCTCACACCTGCTTGGCCCTCACCTGTCCCTTCCCTCCCCCTGTCCCCAGGGCTTAAAAGGACACGAGACCATGCAGCTGGGGGGGGGGTCTGTCTGAGAGCTGTTACCATATTCAGAAGTCTACCATGCTACAATAAAACTCTGGATCTAAGCTCCACGGCAGAACCCGCTCCTTTTCTCTTCACTGTCATCTGAACCTTTTCTACCAAAGGTAAACTGAGTTCCTATTTTGCCTGGACTTGTTCTGAGCGTCCAGCTGCAGCACCTAGCCAGCCAAAGGCATCTCTGGGGTGCAAACACCACAGCTGCAGCCTTTGGTCCAGCAGCGAGGCCAGACGAAGCCAGGCAGGACACACCCCAAAACATTCGGGGCCTAATATTTAATAAAGAACTACATTAATGTAAAAATGATTTAGAGTACACTCCTTCACTCAGCTCTTTCAGTGCCATGACACCAGCAGTAGTATTAACTTGAGGGGGGCTGAAGTCATGCATAGGGAAGTTTGGTGGATAATCTGTTGCCCTGAGGTTTTGTGGTTGTAGCTTTCTCATATAGAAGGAAGCTGATGTTTGCAGTTACTTTGATGCTGTCTTGGTTTGAAAAGACAGGTGTCTGCTAAGGAAGGCATGACCCTCTCTTGAAATGGAAAATGTAAACTCCCTCCCTCTGAA
Organism: Molothrus aeneus; assembly: GCF_037042795.1. Lineage (NCBI taxonomy): Eukaryota > Metazoa > Chordata > Aves > Passeriformes > Icteridae > Molothrus > Molothrus aeneus. The sequence continues at coordinate 55,797,939 of NC_089646.1, forward strand.
TTATTCTAATTTTGAAATTAAGGGGCTCTCAGACAAAGATATGGGAGTAAGAATAACAGTTCTTTATTAGGAAATATAAAAATAAAAATGCAGTAATATAAAACAACACTGACAGAGTCAGAATATGACCTGACACCCTGTGGGTCAGGGTGTTGCTAGCAGTCCAATTAAATGGTGGCTGCACTCCTGCTGTGGTGACAAATGTGCTTCTGTTGAAGCAGTGGTCCTGTAGAAGGGTGTCTTTTTCCTCTGAAGGCCAATGGTGGTGTAGGTAGGCCTGGTCTTCCTCTGGGAATCCAGTGGAAAAGAAAGCTGCTCTGGGAATCCATTGGGAAAAGGCTGCCTGTGGTGCTCCAAATCTCAGATTATGTCCAGGTAGGAACGCTTGTCTTCTCCCCCTGGGCAGAGCATCTCACAATGGGATGATATAATTTTATCAGTCATGCAAGTGAGTCTCAATGGCCCATTAACAGCAGGTATCTCCCAGGAAGGAGAATGGATTGTGGAAGAGATAAAAAAACCTGCCCCACCTGGTTTTAACAAGTGGCCCAATTAAAAGATAACTGCCCCACCTCTAACAGATGGCAATAGAATACCCTGGCCACATCTTGCATTTGTAACCTAAGATAGACACAAAAGTGTATATTCTGTTAACTGCTTATGTGACATTTGACCTGTAATTTTCACTGAGTCTGTCCGAACATATTTCCCAATGACTTTGGATAGCTTTAGTTGCATGAAGTGTGTCCTCACCTGGGAAAAGAAGAGAATGCGTTCACTCAAACTGAACAAACGCTGCAGGACTTTAGGGTTCCTAGGTTATTGTATTTTAAAGCCAGTGATTTGAAGGCAAAAGTTGTGTTCCTCACTGTGGAATCATGTTAGACCAGTATGGGGATGGCTTTTCTTTCCTCAGCCCTCAATTGCAAAGAATTCCTATTTAGGAATGCATTTACACATCTATCCAGGCTTAAGATATAAGAGTCTAGACAAAAGCAACACTGAAAGAACCTTCCAATAGTGATGGGGTATCTTCCATGTCACTAAATCACAATACTTTACTATTTTCCCTGCAGAAAAAGAAGCATAGTTTTAATGTATCACACAGAAAAATGAACATGGTTTTAATGTATCAGCTGAGATCAATGAATGCTCTGAACATCTGAAATGGAAGAATACTGAAAGCAGAAAGATGTTTGCCTTACTTGTGTTACTTCTCACTTCACAAAAGGAATCCATCATGAAAGGATGTTGATGCTAAATATTCATTAAAGCATATAACTGATTGAGAGAATCAAGTTCTTGGTTTCATTGTGCATGGCCCCCATCTTGAAAGGCAGAGGCTTTTGTAGAAAGGTGGAAGCTGAGCCTTAGGCAGCTCTGACTAACATTCTGGCAAAGCTTACTGCTTCTTGGATTTTGCAGCCATATTGAAGTTGTCAGTGTTACAGTACTGGAACATTATTCAAAAAGATAGCAATCCTGGACAGGTTTCAGCAATGTTGGAGGGCATTAGATGGAAAAATTAATTGTGTGAAACTCATCAGAGAATTTTCAGTTTAAATTGTTTTAAGCTCTTTCTAATTTCAGCTCAGACACTTAGCTGCAAAGGCTTTTCTTACAACACTTAAAATTTTATTCTTGACTTTTTGCTGAAACATGGTGAGAATGAGAAAAAAGGATGAGAATGATGAATCTTGCTACAGATTTGTGCACTTGAAAGTGATGACTGTTATCCATACTGTGAATTTAATGGTTTTCTTATAAATATCCTGTCTTGCTTCTACATACTGTAGAATTTTATGTACTACACTTTGTTACAAAAATTAAAATCGCAGAATAAATAAATAAAAAGAATCCTTGTTAATACTGCAGTTGCATTTCAGTCCTATCTTCAGTGTTTTGAACATTTGCACCATAACTTCTTAAAGCAGAAGGTCAAATTAATTTAATTATAGTCTTCAACACTTTTGTGTCTCAGATCTGACTGCAAACTGAAATCTGGCTTATACCTGTCAAACACTACAGGACAAATATAAAGTAAGCATGCACTGTGTTTTCAGTGCAAGCTTACTGAGAAGAAAGATTTAACTTGGGGGTTTGTGGTATGAAGCTGGGATATACACTTGAATATGCATTAGTTAACAGGGATTTGACAGATGAATAGACTGCTGGCTGATGCATTCTTGAAAATTCTCTGAATCTATATTTTTGGCTAATGGTGTGTGGAGAAATCACATCTCTTCCTGTAGTAAATTAGAAAAAAATTTACCATAAGGCATTCCTGCTCTAAAATCCTGCTGGCAGTTTGGGCCATTCTACAGAAATTGGGAGCCAGGATTAGAGAGGAAACCTTGCCAAGAAATCCTAAAAATGGAAAGCTGAAAAATATTACTGGTGTCACTAGAGTGATGTCTACTCCTAATTAGCTTCATAATTGTGCCTTTAAACTGTGAAAATCACACTGCATTGAAAGCATTCTTCTGAAAGTACTTGCAGATTTTAAGAGATCTTGCAAGGATTGAGCTGTGGATCATTTTTCCCTGTCTCCAGTATATAAAATAAAATGTAGAAATTGTAGTACATGGTGGTTTTTCATCTCATTCCACCCCTTATACTGTCTTTCTAACTAAGGAAATAGTTGGATTCTGAAATGCAGAGGAATTTATAGTTAAATCTCAGTTGATCCAAATATTAATATTAAAAGCTGTCAGCCCACAGCTTGGAGAGTTGCACCCTTCACTGGGTTAAGAACTGGCTGGATGGCCAGGCACAGAGAGTGGTGGTGAATTGTGCTGCATCCAGTTGGTGACCAGTCACCAGTGGGGTCTCCAGGGATCAGTGCTGGGCTCAGTCATGTCTAAATATCTTCATTGATGATCTGGATGAGCAGATTGAGTCCACTATCAGTAAATTTGCAGATGACACCAATCTGGGAGCATGTGTCGATCTGTTGGAGGAAAGAAGGACTCTGCAAAGGGACCTGGACAGACTGGATAGATGGGCTGAGTCCAATAACATGAAATTTAATGAGTCCAAGTGCCGAGCCCTGCACTTTATCCACAACAATCCTCTGCAGCACTACAAGCTGGGAACAGAGTGGCTGGACAGTGCCCAGGTGGAAAGGGACCTGTGGGAACTGGTCAGCAACTGACTGAACATGAGCCAGCAGTGTGCCCATATGACAAAAAAAGGCCAATGGCATCCTGGCTAGTATCAGGAATAGTGTGGCCAGCAGGACCAGAGAAGTGATTCTTGCTCTGTACTTGGCACTGGTGAGGCTACACCTTGAATGCTGTGTCCAGTTCTGGGCCCCTCAGTTTAGGAAGGACATTGAGATTTTTGAACACATCCAGAGGAGGGCAACGAGGCTGGTGAAGGGCTTGGAACACTAGCCCTATGGAGAACGGCTGAGGGAGCTGGTGTTTAGCCTGGAAAAAAGGAAACTCTGGCGTAACCTTATTACTCTCCACACCTTTCTGAAAGTTGGTTGTAGTCAGGTCGGGGTTGGTCTCTTCTCCCAGGCATCAACTGACAGAAGAAGACAGTGCCAAGGGAAGGTTAGATCTTAAAATAAAATTCATCACTGAAAGAGTGATTGGGTAATGGAATTGTCTGTCCAGGGATGTGGTGGAGTCATCATCCCTGAGTGTGTTTAAAAAAAGGCTGGAGGTGGCACTCATTGCCATGGTTTAGTTGACGAGGAGGTGTTAGGTCATAGGTTGGACTCGATGATCTTAAAAATCTTTTCCTAGTTTATTCTGTGATTCTGTGATTCTTATTTGAAGGGGGATAATTTGATGTAAGCTACATTTTAAAAAGAAAACAAAAAAATCAATATGCAAAAAAAATCAGAAATAAATAATTTGATTACTTCTTAAAATATCTTCATTTTTACCCTCCACATTGCTTTTGTCTGGTCTGTGTAAGATATTTTTCATGTATGCTCTTTTTTGTAGAATAAATATTGAGCGAATAGAGTGTACAAGCTGCAGAAATGTTTATAGTCCAGAAAATGACAATTCAAGAATAATGGACTCTTTAAAGGAATCTGATTTTGCCCCTTATTGTGGTCTCTCTTTTTTTGTGCTTTCTAGGTTCTTTGCAGGAAAAAAGGCAGAGATTGATTGAATAATGCAGCAGTAGTGATTGTAGCTTTTGATAGTGACAAAAAAGGGATGTGTCACTCAGTGATGATGGAAGATCTTTACATTGAGCTCATGTTTCCCTACACGTGACCTGTTGTATATAGGTGAAGCGTTATGAAATAAGGGCCTTGTTGCCCTTGTGAAATCATGGCTCAGGCCTACTACTTCAGCTAAGTAGAAGAGGACTTTGGGAGAGTGACTCAGCTGGAATACAGGTAGAGAGATGTGAGAGACATGAGAGATGTGCTGCAGAGACTGCTGCATGTCCACATTGTGGAGTATGGTGATTGGTTGACTTGGGCATGTTGTGCCTTAAAACTATGTAAACTGATAACCGACTAACTGCTAGAAAAGCCTGGCTTTTACAATAAAGTGGGCTATTGATGCTTGCCACCATCTTCAGTGTCAGTCCTGTGTCCACCGTTAGTGACCTAGTTTTAGAATCACAGAATCACAGAATTTCTAGGTTGGAAGAGACCTTTAAGATCATCGAGTCCAACCCATGTTCTAACACCTCAACTAGATCATGGCACCAAGTGCCACATCCAGTCTTTTTTTAAACACTTCGAGGGATGGTGACTCCACCACCTCCCTGGGTAGATGATTCCAGTATTTGACCACTCTTTCTGTGAAAAACTTCCTCCTTAATTCTAGCCTGTATCTCCCTTGGTGCAGCTTGAGACTGTGTCCTCTTGTTCTGTCTGTTGTTGCCCGGAGAAAGAGACCGACTCCCAGCTCACCACAGTCACCCTTCAGGAAGCTGAAGAGAGTGATAAGGTCATCTCGGAGTCTCCTTTTCTCTAGGCTGAACAACCCCAGCTCCCTTAGTCGTTCTTCATAGGGCTTGTGTTCCAAGCCCCTCACCAGCCGTGTTGCTCTCCTTTGGACACGCTCAAGCATCTCAACGTCCCTCCTAAACGGAGGGGCCCAGAACTGGACACAATACTCAAGGTGTGGCCTCACCAGTGCTGAGTACAGGGGAAGAATGACCTCCCTGCTCCTGCTGGCCACACTATTCCTGATACTAGCCAGGATGCCATTGGCCTTCTTGGCCACCAGGGCACACTGCTGGCTCATGTTCAGCCAACTGTCAATCAGCACGCCCAGGTCCCTTTCCTCCTGAGCGCTGTCCTGCCACACCATCCCCAGCCAATAACGTTGCAGGGGGTTATTGTGGCCAAAGTGCAGGACTCGGCACTTGGACTTACTGAACTTCATCCCATTAGATTCTGCCCATCCATCCAACCATTCCAATCCCTCTGCAAAGCCCTCCATCCCTCTAACAGATCAACACACGCTCCCAGCTTAGTGTCATCTGCAAATTTGCTAATGAAGGACTCTAAACCCTCATCAATGTCATCAATAAAAACATTAAACAGAACTGGCCCTGTTGTGGTTCGTTTTGAGTTTGTTCTGTTCCCCCCTTTTTTCATTGTCATGTTAAAAGGTCCTGTCCTAACTCAGTTATCTGTCAATCTCCAAACCCCTCCCCAACCTCCATGGTTACAGCATGTATCCTTTTACTTCTCCACCCCCGGTTGCCTGCCTGTCACTCGGCACCCCTGCCTCTTTTTCCAGGAGCTTCTGGCCAGGGTGTCGGGTGATTGGCCCAGGGACTGGGGCCCCTCCCTCAGTTGTGTATGATTGGTTTTGTCGCTATGTCAATCCCCAATGTATCCTTCCCTTCTCTCTCCTGATTTGTTACCCCCTTCCCCTCCCACCTTCTTTATAACCCGAGGTTTTCCTCACCTCGGGGCTCTCAGCCTCTGGATCCCTTGGGGGTGTTTGGTCCCTCTGGGGCCTAATAAACCCGATTGAACCGAGCCACTGAGAGACGCCTCTTTTCTTCCTGCGGATTGGAGTTCAGCGGCCACGTCCCCAAGGCAGATTAGTGCCTTAGGCGCAGTACCCGGCTTCGAGTTGGGGAAGCGCCCCCACTGGCTGGAGACGGGCTGGTCATTCTAGCCTGGGCATGTTTCTACCAGCCACACCGCTCCAGTTCTGGCGCCCAAGTGGGGCCCCTCCGGACTGCTCCTGACCGGCAAGAGGGTCAGTAGAGCGTCAAAGGACGCCGTTTGCCGGACCCAACGGACGGGATTCATGGAATCCCTTTGGCCGCAGAACTACCCCAGGGTAGAGAAGACCCCGTTTTAGGGGTGGCGCTCCCTGGGGATCCCAGACGTTAGCTCCGTGCACCAAGGAGTTGTCTTGGCCACAGGACCCCCTGACATTCCAGTTTTCTGTTTGCCACCGCCGAATTTTGTAAGTTTTTCTCCTTTTTCCCTCCCTGTCCCTCTCTCTCCGGTGTTTCGCCACCGCTTCTCTCTATATTTTTCTCTCTGGACAGGGGCTGGTGGGTGGCTCTCTTATTCTTTTTCTTTCTGCCTTTACTGGAACGAGGGGGCTTTGTAGCGGCTGCCATTTGTTTAACATCTAAAAATGGGTGCAAAGTTTTCAGCAGCCCAGAAGGGGCTTTATCACCAAGTTGTGGGAATCCTTGTTGGGGGGGATTTTTAAGTTGAAAAATCTGAAATTAAAAAGTTAATACGTTGGTTGCTTTCCGAGTTCCCTGAAGTCTCTCCTGACCTAATCAAAGACTCTGCCTTTTGGCAGAAGGCGAACAACAGATTATTAAGTTTGATTAGGTCAGGAGACACCTCGCTTTCCCAATTCGCTTTTTGGATTCGGCAAATTCGGAATATTTTAAAAGCGAGTGGGAACTTGGGAAAGCCCTCTGTTAGTTTTAGTTCGTGCCCCAGTTCGTCCCGTACCTCTACCTCTGCCCCTAACCCTCTTCCCTTTCCCTCTCAACCAAAAGCCGGGATTCTGAAAGGAGCAGCCCGCACCAGCCCGGCACAGGGTGTCCACCAGTCCCCTGGCTCCTTTCGGAATCCTCGGCCCCCCCACCCTAAGAGTCCTGGCCAGACTCTTAGGGGCTCCTCTTCTTCTCCTTCCCCCCCTGCCCCAGTCCCCAAGTCCCCAGTTAAGAAACCCCCAGTTCGTCCCCAGCTGCCTCCATCTCCCCAAGATGGCTCCCATGGAGCTCAAGATGGAGGTAGCCTCGTGGCCGAGGCGGGAAAATCCCCTTCTCCTTCCCAAAATCCCTTTGTTCCCAGTTCCAACCCCTTCCTGCCTTCCGGCCCCTCACAATGGTCCACCCCTTCATCCCTCCTCCCTCCTGGTCCCTCCTCCTTCTTTTCCGAGTCCTCCCCTTTGTTGGTCCCTCCCACAGCTCCTCCCACGGTTCCTCCCTTTCCACCTCCTGTCTCTCCTCCCCCTGTGTTTAAGGAAGTCCCGCCCCCTGACTCCTCCTCCTGGGTGGGCACTCTAACACCGAACTGCCCAGCCCAAGTTCCCTGCCACGCCCCTGCCCTCCTCTCTTCCGGTTCCCACGCTTCGAGTTCCGGGGTGGGGGGAGAGAGGGAACCGAGAACCGGGGCCTGCTGCCATTCCATCTGCAGCCCCGGTCATTTACCACCCAGAGGGGGAGAGTAGGACGCGCAGGCAATGGGTCCCTTTCCACCATACACAAATTAAGGAGCTGTGTAAAGCACAAAAGGACTATGGCAGAGAGAGCGAATACTTCAGAGGAATGTTACAGGCCACCTTATCAGAAGCTGACATCATCCCCTCTGATCTTAGGCGCCTCTTCACGTGCCTGCTCAATCCCACCGAGCGGGTCATGTGGGAGGGGGCCTGGAAGAGGGAGGTGACAGAAGCTCTCCCCTCGTTGTGGGGGCAACCCCACACGGGTTTAGATACGATGGGGAATGTTCTCTCGATAGACCAGCTCCTAGGGACCGGGAACGGGGTGGATGGGCACTTGCAGGCAAGTGCCATCCCCCCGGAGGCCCTCCGGGAGTCGGCTAGGGCGGCGGAGAAGGCGTTCTTGGCGTTGCCGGGGGCGGCCCCTCTCCTTTCGTATTCCAAGACTTTCCAGGGCACCGATGAGTCATTCTTAGACTTCGTGGAAAGACTCCGACTCCGAAAAGCGGTGGAGCAGCAGTTGGGGAGTGAAGTTGCCCAGGATCACATCCTAAAGGAAGTGGCATCCGCAAATGCCAACGCTGCGTGCCGGGACGCCATCCTTAGTCTGCCGGTCCACCCTCCCCCCACGCTGCAAGATATGTTGGAAGTCTGTGCCCGGAAAGTCCTGTTGTCACCACCCAAGGAATGCGAAAGGAAGATCAAGCCACCACCCAGAGTCAGCGTCGCCAAAGATCTCCCAGAGGATGCCTTCCAGGAGACATCACGCCACTCGCCTGCTTCCGGACCCTCAGCCACAAAAGCTTCCCCTTGCCATCTTTTTGGGAAGCTAGGGCACTGGATGCCCGACTGCCCTTTGCGGAGGGAGTTTTATGACTTTAAAAGAGGGCAGGGGCTTCGGGGGAAGGCCTTGCCAAAAAACTAGTTTCCGAGCGCAGCTCCCCCCTGCGCAATGACAGAAATAAGGCGGGTCTTATAACATCTAGCAGGGAGGGGAGAACTGAGAGACCGCCGTTTGCCACCAACAGTTCTGACTCTAGTTCACCGGACTTGACATGTTTATCATGCCTCCAACCAAAACCAATTTTAACCACCTCTTCCGTCTCTAGGCCTTTCCGGCTGCAGCTCACGGAGCCACTCCATCTTAAGGACTCCAATTTCCATCTGGTCTCGGTCTGCCCGGAGTGCCCAGGAAACTGGGGACGGATCAGGTGTAAGTACGTTGTCGTCGGAGACACAAAACACACTCCATTGGAGGTGAACGTTATCCCGGGTCTCCTAACATCAGACCCGGGACAGTTCGCCATTGGGCTGTACTGTGTCCAACCCCCCTCTTTCTTGCCCAAAGGATAGGTGATTGCGCAAGCAATCCCTGTTCCGGAGCTGACTTGGGTCCCGGGGTCCTCTCCATCTAACAACCAGGGCCCAACAGTGGCCTGGGCCCAGGTCCTGGGGCAAGAAAGACCACGTATCACCTGCCAACTTTTGAAAGGAGGGGAGCAAAAGCCACTTCGAGGCTTGTTGGACACAGGGGCAGATGTGACAATCATTCCTTCCCGGGAATGGCCGTCACATTGGGAATTGCAGGACGTGTCGGGTCACGTCCGAGGTGTCGGGTGTGGGATCTCAGCACATCGTTCCCAATGTCCAGAGATGCCAGGAGAACCTTTGGGGGTCTCGAAAATCCTGGAATGTTGCCAGAAGTGTCTGGTGGCTTGATTTTGATCCATCCACAGAAATAACAAGAGTTTGAGGACAAGAGAATCACTTTAGAGTAAAAGGTGTAAAAGGGACACGTTTAGAAAGTGAAATATAGATTTTAAGGTTTTTTGGGTACAGGGGGGTTATGGAGACAAGATGGAGGGATCAGGGCGTGTCTTGTCCTTCTTCTTCCTTCTTCTTGTCCTCCATCTCCTGTGGTGATGTTGGCATTTGGAGATTGGTTTATGGTGAAGGTGCACTTGCCAACATGGGTGAAAAGCATTGGGAAATAAAGGTAAATATTGTGTACATAGATATTAGTATAAAAAGACATGACCGCCCCGTGGGTGGTCAGAGAGTGCCTGTGACTGCTTGCAGATCAGACCTCTGTTGGGCAGACAGAAAATTTTGTAGATAAGAAATAATAAACAACCTGAAGACCGAAAAGCTGAAGAGTCCAGACTCGTCCTTTAAAACGCGTGCCACCCAAGGACCACACTACCCGTGTCAGGGCAGAGACAGACAGCCGAACCCGACAGTCGGGGGCTTGCAATTGGCTCGTCAATGCAGGAGCACCATGCAAATTATGGGGCCGGATGGGCAATTGGCTTCAGTACGCCCATTCGTGTTAGACTACACGGAACCCCTGTGGGGGAGAGACCTCCTTGCCCAGTGGGGGGCCCGAATTGACCTCCCAGCGGCTCCCCAGGTTTTTTGGGCAGCGGTCACTGAAAAGTGCCCTACCTGGAAGCTGAATTGGAAATCTGATAAACCAGTACAGGTAGTGCAGTGGCCGCTCAACAAGCAAAAATTAGTGGCGCTCAACGAGCTCGTCAAGGAGCAGCTACTGAAGGGCAACCTGGTGGAGACCATGTCAGAGTGGAACTCCCCAGTGTTTGTCATCAAGAAACCCAACAAAGACAAGTGGCGGCTCCTTCACGACCTCCATCAAATTAACAACATCATTGTTGATATGGGGCCTCTCCAACCCTTTCAATTTTACCCTCGCCCCGCTTGTATCCGGAACCCTTCCCCATCCATCAACGTTCAGGATGTCTGGAGGGACGGGATCAAGGGGCTGGTCCCTTTGAGTTCCGAACCTCCAGAACTCGATCTGCTCGGTTCCTCCAACGCCCCTATTTGTTTCTTGTTTCATTTTGCCCCTTGCCTCTGGGACAGTAGGTACACATGGTTGAAACCATCGAAAAACCGAATATGAGGCTACCCAGTGGTGCAAAATGGCCGTCGATATACCACTCGCATCCACCCTGGGCAGCAAACCATTGTCCCTACCCCGGGGGATCTTTTTTATTTGCGGAGACCGAGCATGGGCAGGCATCCCCGCTCGCCTGGTCAGAGGTCCCTGTGCTTTAGGGCGGCTGTCGCTGCTTACCCCCAACATGACCCAAATTCGTGATTGGAAATTGAAAAGAGTCCATCCGAATTAGACCCGTTCCAAAAGAGATCTTAAAGATCTCGATCCGGATTGCAACTCCCAAATTGAACATTGGTCAAAGCCGAAAATTGTAGCCATCACCCTGTTTTTACCCTGGGTGTCAGTGGCCAAGTCTCTAGGCGAATTGGCTCGCCTAGAGTGTTGGGTGGTCAAGCAAGCCAATTTGACGTCAGCTACGCTTTCGGACCTCCTTACAGACGAGGAAATAACGAGGAAGGCGACTTTACAAAACAGCGCAGCGATTGATTTCCTGTTGCTGTTACATCATCATCGCTGTGAGGAATTTGAGGGCCTCTGCTGCCTGAACTTGTCATCACGGGCCGAGGACGCGAGGGTGGCCATCGAAAAGATGCAAGGCCTCGTCCCTGAAATAAAACAACAAACATCAGACTGGCTGGGGGACCTCTTCAAAGGATGGGGACTGTCAAGCTGGGCAGGGTCCATTTTAAAAACTATTCTTTCGTCCCTTCTAGTTTTGTTTGTTGTTTTGGTTGCCTGCTCCATTGTCTGGGGACTGGTTAAAAGGCTTGTCGTGAGAGCCACAGCTATCCCAGACGTTAGCTGGGTAGAAGTCCCCGAAGAAGACGGCGAGGACTGGGACTCCGCCTCCTCGGAACACCAAGGCTCCGATGACTTCTGCCCGAGCTCAAGTGAAATGGAGCAGGCCCAAACCTCAGTTTAAGTTACGTTGTGCCCCTGCCGTGTTTCTTTCTTTTTTAAACAAAAAAGGGGGAGATGTTGTGGTTCGTTTTGAGTTTGTTCTGTTCCCCCCTTTTTTCATTGTCATGTTAAAAGGTCCTGTCCTAACTCAGTTATCTGTCAATCCCCAAACCCCTCCCCAACCTCCATGGTTACAGCATGTATCCTTTTACTTCTCCACCCCCAGTTGCCTGCCTGTCACTCGGCACCCCTGCCTCTTTTTCCAGGAGCTTCTGGCCAGGGTGTCGGGTGATTGGCCCAGGGACTGGGGCCCCTCCCTCAGTTGTGTATGATTGGTTTTGTCGCTATGTCAATCCCCAATGTATCCTTCCCTTCTCTCTCCTGATTTGTTACCCCCTTCCCCTCCCACCTTCTTTATAACCCGAGGTTTTCCTCACCTCGGGGCTCTCAGCCGCTGGATCCCTTGGGAGTGTTTGGTCCCTCTGGGGCCTAATAAACCCGATTGAACCGAGCCACTGAGAGACGCCTCTTTTCTTCCTGCGGATTGGAGTTCAGCGGCCACGTCCCCAAGGCAGATTAGTGCCTTAGGCGCAGTACCCGGCTTCGAGTTGGGGAAGCGCCCCCACTGGCTGGAGACGGGCTGGTCATTCTAGCCTGGGCATGTTTCTACCGGCCACACTGCTCCATGGCCCCAGCACAGACCCCTGAGGGTCTTAGCTTTTTTGTTTTTTAGAGTATTTTCCAAATAGCATAATGTATAATATCTATACACCAGAATATCAGACTTAAAAATCAAAAACCTCAGCATCAACATCCAGCATCAGGATGTTGGACTTTGTATCTTATTCTTAAATGAAACTACAGGAAAATGCTACTCTGGCACCTTCTCTGTGTTTTGGTCTTGAAGGCATAATGGTTTAGAAATCCTAGTATATTTTACATGATAAGTTGTTGTCTTGGTTTGGAAAGACAGGAGTTTGCTAAGGAAGGCAGGAGCCTCCCCTGAAATGGAGAATGTAAACCCTCCCCACCCCTCCAAATTGCTACAAATTTTAAATTAAGGGGGCTCTCAGGCAAAAATATGGGAGCAGGAAATAACAGCTCTTTAATAGGGAAAAGGAAAAAAAAATAAAGGATAAAATAAACAGTGCAGTACACTAGAACAACACTGACAGAGTCAGGACCCAACCTGGCACCCTGGCGGTCAGGGTGTTGGTGGCAGTCCAATTGGAAATGTGGCTGCAGTCCTCCTGAAGTATCAAGTGTGGTTCTGTTGGAGCAAGGGGAATCTGTAGAGAAGGATGTATTCTTCCTCTGAAGATCCAGTGGAAGGAGAGGCAGCTGCTGTTTCTCTGGGGAATCCAGTGGAGAAAGGCCTGCTGGTGTCTCAAAAATTTCTTGATTATATCTGGAGCAATTCTTGGCTCCTCCCTCTGGGTGGAGCATCTCACAATGGGGTGTTATAGTTCTTATCAGTCATGCAGTGACATTCAATAGTCTGTTATCAGCAGATATCCCCTCCCCAGGGAGGTGTGAATGTGGTCACTCAAAGAGAGAGATAAAGCAAACTGCCCACTTGACTAAGGTAATCTGCCATACAGATGGTAATGGAAAACAACTTGCATTGCAATCTTCAACAGTTGTTCTTGCTATTATGTTTGATAATACCAATAATTTTGAAACCCATCTCCATTTTGTGGTCCAACCAGGTAAGAAAAACTTTATCTATGTGTGTGATCTGCAGAATAAAATGCTAGTTGCCACAACATTTACTACTTCTTCTGTCCATCTTGTTTGGCTTACAGCCTATTCTTTAGGAGAAACTTTTCAAATAATTTTCAAACTTCAGGTATATAGCTTAAGGAACTAGGATGTCAACATGCATGTTCTCAAAAAGTCTTCCTAAAAGGCTGCTTTACAGCTGAAGAGGGCTGGACACACTGAGTGCTTCCTTTTCAGTTTTTTTGCAGTATATCCATTCTTAGCAGTGGCTAGATCAAATAGATCTGGTACTGTCCATATCATTAGTGGAATGACCCTGGGGTACAGTTTTTGCTTACATGGGTAAGGAATTTGTACAGGACTTTTTTGCCTAAGAGAGAGCTTTCTCCCCTTGGCTGTACATTCCTCAAAGGCACTCAGAAATTGGGGGGATTGAGAAAAAAATATTGTACCCAGTGTAAGCCAGGATATTACAGTGACTGGAAAAACACCTCCAAGTATTGATTATCATACCATGTCATGGGCTGCTGGACAATATTTTGAGGCACACTTATTCTGACTTTCATTGACTGACCTCTTTTTATCAACTGGAAAGATATCATGCAGAGACCAACACAAAAGAAACAAATGACTTTACGACAAGGTAGAGAACAACATATGGTATTATAACTAGTTTTGTTTTTAATCACACATATAAATGTTTGACTGGGCACTTGACCATGAACTGTGGACTAAGTGTGAACCTAGTTCTCACAACTGAATACTATGCAGAGTATGAGAAAACCAGAAACTTTGCTATAGAGAAAGAGGCTCTTCAGAGCCAAATGGATGACACCGGAGACATCACAATAATGTGCAAGAGGAGGAAAGAGTTGATGATTACAGTGTCAAATATATACAGCTCTCAGGACACAGCAGAAATCATAGGTTGCAAATGTAATTGGCAAAGTGCACCCAAAAGTAAATTCACAGGGACATATTTTCATTCTGTGCAAACAACATGAGGCTAACTGCTTTAGTTGCAGTACTAATCAGGAGCAGAGTTCAGGCTATGGAAATGGTAGGTAAAGGGAAATAATCATACAAACAAATACTAAAGTCTTCTGGACATTTAATTACCTCTAACACATGGCCATGATAGTTTGGTCAGTGAAGAACAAAGGAAAACTATTCCCATTGGTGCCTTTTTCCTGTAGTTCAGCCTTTCTCCCTTCCAATGAATGGATTGTCATTATGGGATATCTGGTTGTGATGGACAAGTAAGTTGCTATGGGAAGTTCAAAGATACCCCTGTGAAATTGATCTTGGAATAATGAAAAAAGTTTCACTGAAGCTGTGGTAATTTATGAAAAGGTTGCCTCTTCCTGTATTAAGAGAGGGAAGGAGAACAAAATCCACAATACATTAATAAACCAGGAAGAATAAGTAAGTTGTTCTTTTTCTAACTAATTTTTATTACAACTTTTTAGTTCTTTAGAATTACATCCTGTTCCAGCAGACTTTTTTTGTAAAAAACCCTTTTAATAATTGCCTTCCTTTTCAGTTGTTGTAACTGTACTCTATGATTTACTAGAGAAAGGGTATTTTATTTCTGACTTCCTGAACCTCCTGCAGGCAGATCTGGTGCAATCTGGTGCCCTCCTGAAAGGAATGATTTTGGTTGCTGGTCCACCCAGCCATGCTAAATTCATATAAACAAATTTTATATATCTAAAGATGCCAGAGAAGCAGATGCTTTATGTTTACTGATGTCTTTTGTCATTAGGCACTAGAGAACAAACTTAATACATCCAAAGCCTTTTAAAATTATAGCTTTATTAGATCTGGTTAAGAATTACCCATTTGTCAAGCAAGATTATTTTACTGACTAAATTACTGATTCATAGCTGTGCAAGCAGGGTCAGTCCCGATTCTCTTTTCAGCTCAACAAAAGGAGAAACTGATTTTTAGCCGATATTACTGTTCCCTCTGTTTTCTTCCTACTCCTGTGTGTAACAAAACTTCTTTTTGATTACTTTCTTGACTTTAAAACTTCAGTGACTGGGAGAAAGTAAAGAAGAGAGAGAGTAGAGTAGTGGGGACTCAGAAGTAGAAGGCATATTTGAATGTGGAGATTTAAAGAGGAAGGCAGAGAGCAAAGGAGATCTTGAACAGGAGGACCAAAAGTTGGATATGAAGGCAAGAGCTGCAAAGAACAGTGTCAGAGAAGTGAAACAAAAATAGCTGAGGAAATAAAAGATGGAATGAGGAAGAGACAGGGAGACTGAGCAGAAGATGAAAACCCAAGAAAAGATAACTTATCACAAGCTGCATAAATTTCTGTAATATGTATATATTGGCTTAAATTGATGTTTATTCAGAAGTTATGCATCTAGGCTCCCTACTTAAGTATTCCAGAAGATAATGTATTCAACCCATTTTATAAGTGGCTACTGCTGTTTGCTGACTACAGAGGGAGCTCAGACAGTTTAAACTTGGAAGACCAGCTTTTAGCTGTCTCAAATTTGGCAAAATTATTTCTATTTAGTATACTAGAGCTGGGTTTTTTTAAAAGATGTAGGTTTCTCAGAAATAACTTGGTATTCTTATAGGATCAGGATGGAACTGTCGGTCAGCAAACTTACCTGGTAAGGAAGAAAAACTGTTTATGTCAAAATAATTTAGCTTGACACTTGATATTTTTTTTTCTTCACCCATGTGTAAAAACTATTACAGAGTTTAGTTTCTGTTTTGCTTTGTATATCACTAAAGAATGAAGAATGAGTTAGCATTTATTACTATTAGCATTTTAGAGGTCTTCCCAAATTCTGAGGGTGTAAATACAAGTATAGGAAAGGCGTCTGAGGACATAGGAATGGAGAAAAAAAATTGTGATTATATAAAAAACTTAATTCTGTTTTAATTAATTTAAACAGTTAATAAGCTGTCCCAGTCTTCACACTTGTAATTATGATCTAAAATTTCACTTGCCATAAGTGAGGATACCAACCTGACTTACTCTTATTCAATGTGAATTAAAGGATCCAAATATGTTTCTTTGTCTTCTGATTTCTTATCTAGCAGCACTGAAAGCTATGGGCTTGTCTTCCAATTGAGAAATATTGCTGTGAATTCAGCTGTGTGAATCCTGAATACTTGTGCAAAAAAACCACTGCTAATTGTTCTTGAGGGGAGAAATGTAAAGTTTTTCCCATGCATGTGCCTTTCCCATGTTTAAATGTCTGTCTCTAAGAGCAGGTGTTTCTCAGTCCTCCTGTTTTAAAGGGAAGTATGAACTTTTCTTTTAGCTTCCTTGAAAAAGTCTTGAGTAGGGACCCACTAGAAAATTAGTATAAATAATTTTGCTAAAACGTGACAAATAGTCTTGGGCACTTAGGACTATCACAGGATTTAGGTTCAGTTGTGTACCTTCTTCTTGCAAAGTCCAAAGTACATGGTAATGTTTGCCTCAGCTGAGCAAAGGCAAAAAAAGCAATGTGGTTATTTTGCATATGTGAAGGATTAAAATACATAAAACAGAACAAGAGTATAGAATATTTCCATGGGAAATGAGTGGATTAAGCAGGTAAGCAAAGTTTCATACTGGAAAGAAGAACTACTTACTGAAATAGGTGGCGTTGGGATTAAATGTTTTGTCTTCTTCCCTACATCTCTGAAGACTGAAATGTGCAAATGAAATTAGCACATTGACACAGATAGCCAAAAGCCTTTTCTATGTTTTTTACATGACTCCGCACCTGTGCTTAGTGAGAAGTCTGTAAAAAGAATTTGTGCTTGGTTCTCCAAACTGAAGCTTTGTGTAATCATTTCTCTGGACACTGCCGCAGCATTGCTCCAGTACAAGTTGTCCAATGGGGAAGGGAGTCAGGGGAGGAGTCGAGGT
Organism: Molothrus aeneus; assembly: GCF_037042795.1. Lineage (NCBI taxonomy): Eukaryota > Metazoa > Chordata > Aves > Passeriformes > Icteridae > Molothrus > Molothrus aeneus. Next base: position 55,814,995 of record NC_089646.1, read on the forward strand.
GGGGTGACATGGGGTACTCCAATGAGGGAGTGGAACGAGGGTGGTCCTTCGAGGGGAAGCAACAGGGGAAAAGAAAGTGGAGAACTTTCTGGAACGGGGGAGTGAACCACAGTTGATTGACAGTCAGACAGCAGTATCCTCCCAGGGCATCTCCACCCCATCTTCCCTGTGGTTCCCTCTCACAGGTCATAACTGGTGAAGAGAATCTTGTCTCAAATGTTACAGTATTTTTGTTATCTAAATGAAATGAATGAGAGACAGAAAAGCTTTTTCTCTCATGGGTGCAGTAATTTGATGCTGCCCTCGGTCCACACAACCCACAAACACGGGTTGTGAAGATTTCCTTCAGAAGCTATTGCTTAATGGTAACTTCTACTTAGAATATGAAGAAAAAGAGAAGGGGGAAACTTTAACTAATGCAGGATTCATTTAGAGGACTTCAGCTGTCTTAAAGATACTGTCCCAGGTTTTCACCCAGTTTATCATCATGCCTCCAGAGGGAGGGGTAGGGAGGATGAACCCTTGTTCACCAGGAATGGGGTGATTACAGAGCAGCTGACAAGAGGAAAGGGGAAGGCAGAGGCCAAATATATGGCAGGTTTGTGAAAGGAAGAACTGTTTTGTTTATACTTGTCCTTCTTATTGTCTAAGGACAAAGTTAAGATTGAATTCGGCTGTGGCAAACACTCTTTTTCTCTTTTGTACTCCAGATGCTGAAGCTTGTGTTTCTTTACTGTGGTTTGGACTGTAGAGAGTCAATTAAGTGAATGCTCTTTGGTTTGGGAAAAGAGGAAAGGGAAGAAGTAAGTGCATTTAAAACAAAGATAAATAGCAAAGTTAACTAGGTCTGTTTTCCTGAGCTTTAGTGTCTTGAGGTCAGTCTTTGAGTGGACTCAATGAACAAGGATGTGCTCTCAGGATTTTATTGATGAAGGTGTCCCAAAAGGGGGAGTCGGGAGGATTAATTTTGGTAGATTTTCTGACTAAAATGAAGCGCAAATGCAACAAAATTATATATGAGTACTGTTTATTGATAAAGAAGGGTAAGTGTTCTTACCGAAGGGGGATAGAAAAGAGAGCAGAGAGGGGGAAAAGAGAGACAGAAACAGAAGACAGGAATAGCGTGACCGCAAGAACCCCGGGCGCTCTGTTGGCGTCAGCTCGGCAGATGGAATGTGTGTGCTGCAAGCCGCGGTGAGCCTGCGCGGCTCTGGTGAGCGCTTGGGCACGGTTTCCAAGCGGCTGCGGCAGCGTGTCTCCGGCGTCGGCGGCAAGCCGCGGCGGGCCTGCGCGACTCTTATGAGCGAGCGGCTTGGTGCAGGCAGTGGCTGTGGTAGGCTAGCCACCGCGGGCTGGTACTGCGGCAGGCTGGTGCGGCGGGCAGCTCTGGACTGCTTCGTCCGGGAAGCAGCGGAGCACCCGGTCGTCTCGGCGAGGAGCTGCAGAAGCGGTGAAGCAGGGTAGGACAGGTGCATACAGGGAAGCAGGACCACAGGTAGGAAAAGGCGAGGGGGGGAGGAGGGCTAAGCTGACCTTCCGAGCGAGCCCCTGATCCCTCCAAGAAAACCAAAGAAAATGGCCCACGGTTGTGTCACAGTTAACTGCTTTTATGTTCTAAGATTCCTCCTACAGCTCGATTTCCCAGGCATTTCTTCCTGGGCATTTTTCCCGGGCATCCAGACATCTGCCCCACTGGCCAGTGGGAGGTCGCTTGCCACCCAGTCGTGGAATCTTCTCTCCCGACTGGCTGCCTGGAGGTTGTTGGGAGGAGACACAGACAGGACAGAGGACCCAAACTGACCAAAGGGGTATTCCAGACCTTCCCTGGCGAAGTCTCCCCTGGGACAGGGCTGCCAGCACGTGTACAGCCCTTATAGGAATCCTTCAACCAATGTATAACGTATTGTTAGGAATAAGAAGCTTGACTAGGCTAATATTCAAGCAGCAATCAATTTATTATTTAATATGGTAAAGTATGAGCAATACAGCACTGGGTACAGTGGGGGAAGTTTTTCCTCCAACTGCACACCGATAATTGATGGTTACAGGTATTTATAGGGGTACTCATCAGCTTTTTCAGCAGTTTCTATTTCCAATTTTTACTCATCAGCAATTTCTATTCCAAATTACTACATCACAATTCTATACACTATTGTGATTTTAATTTCTCTCAGGATGTATCTCAAAAGGAGTATCCCAGATGGTGGCGGTCCAGTTTCCGAAAGAAGAAAGACGAATCCCATCTGGTGGAGTCCAGCTCCCCAGATGTGGGTCCACCTTTTAATTGCAGAGACTACAAATCTAATAACAGTGATGTCCAGATTCCCTTGGTCAAAACCATAAATCCTTGAGGTGATGTTCATCTTCTTTTCTCAAGCTGTTTTTCTCTGCTTCAATAAGGCGTAAGATGAGCATATTTCCTTTATATATATTCCAAAGCTATAGTTTCAAGGATACAAGTAATATTCTAAAATTATACTTCAAAAGGTTATTATTGCAGAGCTCTTTATGGATTAACTACAAGCAAAAAGCAACATCCTTAACACTTTAATTCCAATGCTCCTAAATCAATCAGGGTTATTGCAAACAAAAGATAGGTTCAAAGGCCTTTTTCCATGCTTTATTTTCCTCAGTTATTATTAGAATTCACAGCTCTCCCATTGTCGTGTCCACACATTTTGCACTCACAGATATACATGTCGCCTGTTTGTACCTGACATGAAACACAGCTTTGTATTTCACAATATGTTGAGGCATAAATAAAAATCAGATTGGTCCCTCTCAGGAGGCATTAGTATAGTTTGCATGCTTCAGCTATTTCCTGTTTTTAGGAAATCTGAATGAACTATCCAGGAATGAAATTGCTGAGTTTGAAAACTAGAAAAAATGATTAAGACAGAGATCTAAAGCAAGGTGATTTTTGTACTCACAAGTAACAGTTATAAAATCAAGCTAAAAATAAAAGTAACAGAGAAAAATGCACTGTGCAAGGCCATCACAGCCTAATTCCTGGTTAGATCTGCTGCCTCACACTGCAGCTAGCTGTGAATTTTCAACTTGTCAAGAATTAAGCAAGAATGTGTTTTATAGTGATTACTATATTTCTGTTACTGAAAGGCTTCTAGGAATACATGAACACCTCCAGCCAGAGGTGAGTGAGAAAAATCTAGCAAATTTGCATGAGGGTATCTCTGCAGCAGCTATGTTTAAAAACCTCAGGCAGTTCGGATGTTACTGATGGGGACTTCTTAAGGGGGGTAAATATAAATTCACATTATTGTGGTTTAACCCCAGCCAAGCACCATGCAGCCACTCGCTCACTCCCTCACCAGCTGGACTGGGGGGAGAGTTGGAAAGGTAAAAGCTGGAAAACTCATGGTTTGAGATAAAGACAGTTTAATATGGAAAGCTAAAGCCATGCACACATGCAAAGCAAAACAAGGAATGAATCCACTGCTTCCTATGGGCAGGCAGATTTTCAGCCATCCCCAGAAAAGCAGAGCCCCACCATGCATTACAGTTACTATGGAAGACTAACACCATCACTCCAAATGTTCCCTTCATCCTCTTGCTTCCTCCCGCCTTATATACTGAACAAGATGTCATATGGTCTGGAATATCCCTTTGGTCAGTTTGGGTCCTCTGTCCTGTCTGTGTCTCCTCCCAACCACCTCCAGCTTCCTTGCCAGTGTGGCAGAACAAAAAGCAGAAAAGGCCTTGCCTTTGCAGAAGTACTGCTCAGCAACAACATAAACATCTCTATTATCATCTCAGCACAAATCTAGAGAATAGCCCCATACCAGCCACTGTGAAGAAAGTTAACTCTATCCTGCCAAAACCAGCCGACATCCTCTTTCATGATCATTAAACCTTTATTACTGGTAAATATTTTTTATAAAGAATATTCAGATTAAAGGCAAAATTGCTACTGCAATCTTCTACCTCACTATAAAATTTTAAGTAATTTCATTCTGATTTTAATTGCTTTAGCTGATTAGTAGAGACAGTAAAAGAGTCACCTTTGAGGCAGGTGCCATTTGACCCATTTATTCCTTAGGGAAAGAAAGCTATTGATTGGCAAGCTTCACACAGGAGCTGAAAACTCCTCTTGTAATGGTTAGCATAACCTCAGAAATTACGAGTATTTGGTTAAACATCTAAATAGTCTTGAGAGAAGGGAAGGGCCAGAGATGCTGCCCCCAGAGTCACTCTCTAAACACATTATTTTTTCAAGTGTCAGCCATTATTACCTGCATTTCCACTGTACTCAGAAAGTGAATGCTTTGACACAATATGGTGTTGATTGTGTGCTTCATATTACAGGTAGGTACTGACACATTGCTAGTGGTTTCCCATGTAATCAACGGACACAACTATTCAGGCTCACAACGTGCTCCAGATGTCAGTTGTTGTAATTATGGTGTTTGGAGTTTCTTTTATTGCTAGTTGGTACTCCTTTCTTTATTTTTGGTATTTGTAACTCCAGGTTTTCTTGGTGAGAAAGAAAAAGGAAAGTGATCAGTATTTTATCTTTCTGTGTAATTTTAAATTATTTTCTTTCCTGTTAGTCTTCTTTTTTTTGGCAGTGATTTTGTTGTACAAAACAGTGAAGTGCTTGGAACTTGTCTTGAATGTGTCTTTTCCCTGGTGACTGAAATGAAAGGAAGCATTGTGTATGTGAGGTTATAGAATGAATTGAATGGAAGGAGATGGTTTAAGATATGCTCTGGTGTGTCTTACTATACATAAATGCCTGTATTTGATAGCTGCCTATTGAGCTGCAGAAGAAGATGCAAATTATCTGTGGGATGCCCAGACCCTAATGTCAGTGTTATAGCTGTCTGCCTGCGGCATTGTAAAAGCTGAAGTCCAAAGAGAGGTGGCATAAATCCTTCATGTCCAAGATGTCATTAAAATGTGTGCAGATTATTTAAACCACTCTAAAAACTTACTCTGAAGAAAGATGCTAGTATTCTAATTTCTAATTCTGATTTCTGGAATGAGTGTTCTAGTTTATAATCTGTCAGTTAGTTATTTCTGCTAGATTCTTTCCTCCTAACATGGTCAAAAAGTTTTTGTGAGGTATTATTTAGCTACCGAAACTCCTCCTCCCCCACCCCACCAAACTAGATAGGAGTTAGACTTACTGCTAAAATCAAAGTAATGACATTTTATAGGAATACTTATTTAATAGGAATTTTAAAAAGTAAATGGAGTTAAATATGAAAACTGATAATCTGGAGATAGTTCTAAAAATGGAACAAAGATGAGAAAATTAGCAAAGGAGGGTGACTTAAAATGACTGTGCAGGTACAGGCATTTATGGAAATAGATTGGCTTGAGCTAAGTAAGAGGGTAGAAAATTGGCAGAAACGAATGTAATTCTGCTTTATATAGTACCTAGAGTTAATGTGCAAATACTCTGGTGGCAGAAGGGCACCCCAGGTTCTGAGGGCTACGGGCCTTACAGATCAAGAATAAGCTAGGAGTGGATCTCATTTAGGATGGGATTAACTGTGCTGTTAAATTAAAGAATGAGCACATTCAAAATTGACAAAAAGGTGGACACTAGCAAGTATAGAGCAGAGCAGGCACTGTATACATAAGCTTTAATAGCAGCTACATATGTAGTCATCAAAGCTGAAGATAAAATGGTGCTATAAAATAAAGGAAAATAGTTAATACAGAAGAAAAAAAAACCAGTATTAATCCCAATAGTATTCATGGTGGAAAAGACAAAAAGTATAACAGGGAATTCCACTAGAAATGAAAGAGTTATTCATGGATAAATCTTAATTTCAAAGCACAGCAATCTTCAAACTTGATTAATTTCTCAGTTGTTCCAAAGTAGTTATTTACATGATTCCCTGATTTCTCTGTCAAGGTTGTTCTGAACAGGGGACAAAAATTCCTATCTTCAAAATTTTAGGAAGTATTTAAATTGTAAAATTAATATCTAGAGTACTCTTACTTAGGAGAAGGCAGTGGCTGACAAGACAGGGCTTACAAGACCAAGGCATAAGTTAATGTGCTAGGAAAATTTGTTATATGTACTTGTAAAGGCTTGTACAGATTCACTGTATGTCACTTTCAGTCATAACTCACCAAAAATAGCAAGATGCTTTGAATGTAAGAATAAATAAATGGATATAATTGTACCTAAAGTCACTGGTATTGGGATAAACGGTTACGTATACACAACCATTTACCCCTTCTAATGCTTCTAATGCAGTGAAGCTAGGGCTTTGCTGTAAGCAAGTGCTGATATCCCATCTATAAAAAGTGAACAGCAACTGTTGCAGTGTGTTTTGTTAAGTTATTAGGTTGGTTTGTTCCATTCCCCTTCTGTCTGAAAATGGTTCTGCCCCAGTTCTCCCTTCCCGCCTTTGGAGCTGTCTGTCTTCCTGGCTCCACCTCAGCCAACAATGTATCCCCTAAACTCCGTCCTGGTTTCCCTGGATCCCTGGAAACCCCTGTATTTTTTCTTCTGATCCCTCCCCAGTGCCCCGCCAATCACTCTCACTCCCCACCCTTCTCTCACTCCCCACCCTTACTGCTAGAATGTTCCAGCAGGGGAGTTCGATGGTTGGCTGAGGAACTGGGGCCCCTCCCCAGAATGTTTCCCGTTGGTGTTGCCCACGTGTCAATCCCTTGGACCCCACTCCCCACTGCACCCCCATTGGCCCAATGCCTGGCACCTCCCTACCCCTTAAAACTTGCTGTCAGCCCCCCCCCCCCCCCCCCCCCCCCCGTCTTCTTCTTCTCCTGTCGGTCCCTCCGGGATTCATTAAAGCCTGGATTAAGCCACAGTTGGAGTCTGCTGTCTTCTTTCCGCTGGTTGCAGCCTTTACTAGACTCCGTCCTGCACAAGGTGTGCCTTGCCTACAGCCGCAAGCTGGGCACTGCCTTAGGCACTATCCCGAAGCCAGCTCTCGGGAGAAGTGCCCCCTCGTGCTGCTAGCAGTGCTGGGAGCTAGCCAGACGCTGACAATTGAGTCGCACTGCTGCAAGCAACCTTAACACGTGTCTGGTTTGCATGATTATTAAAAACTCAAACTGAAATGCAGTTTGCTTATAATTTTTGGCATTTCATCTATTTCTTCAGCATGGACAGATGAAGTTGAATTGGCTGAGTCTCTACTCTGTAATCTCTGCTGTTGGAAGAACCTGGGCAGAATAGTAGTAGGGCACTTGTATTTGCACTGCTGACTAAAACTTGGCCTTGGGATCTAAATTAAGGAAAAGAAAGTAGCCTACTTGGGTTTAGTTTCAGATATATCATTACCAAATGTCAGATATGAGATCACCCTCCACTCCTATACTTATAAATTGCAGAGCAGTAGTTGAAAGAATTCCTTAGGGCACAAGAGTTAAGGATGCATGATGTGCATGCTTAAGGTTTCTGAGGCAGCATTTACAAACAATAAATGATCTGGTTTTATCTTATTTCCTTTGGGGAATATTTTTTTTTGGTGTAATTTGATTAAGTGATACAAGGATTATATGTGTGTGCCTATGTGTATATATAAATACATACTTACAATTATCCCTAGGCAGAAATGCAAATTAATTGTTAAAGGTCAACAGTTGCCCTCTTGCTGAGCCAGTAGTAAGAGGCTCCCTGTTGATTAGCTAATGCTTTCTTAGTTACGTTAACTCAGTTAAGCTAGCTGAATGTGAAAGAAGCGTCCTTTTGATGTCTGTTGAGGTGCTAAGGTATCTTGAAGACATGTTTGCTGCTCAATATTGTAACTTACTTCTGGAATGCAACATGGTAGTATCCTAGGTGAGCCAAAATATGTGTACTATATTCCATATTTTCTCTCTGTCCATCTGCACTGAAATAAACAAGGGCAGGAGACCTTTCTCCTTTTTAATGCCTTTATTGAAAGTGATCAACTCGGGTGGGGAGAACCGAGGGGTCCACGCTCACGCCACCATTGCTCCCAGGAGTGATATGGAGGAGAAGGAGGAAGTGTGCAGCTTTGTCCGTTGGTCTGTGGGCAGAGCTGGTGGTCCAGTCTCACGGAAACATCAGGACATGCCCTTACTTTATCGTTCAACATCCGATTTCCTCTCTCTAGCCGACATCTTAGGTTAGGGTGAGGGGTAAAAAGGGTCTTAGCCGATACTAGATTCTGTTCCTCATGTCTAGACATTACTTTGATTCATCAATTTTGTGTTGGCTCGTTGTTTTTAGGGGTTTTTGGCCAGGTTTGGTGAGGGGTCCCTCCCGTTGCATGCTGTATCCGATGTCATTTGCATGCCGACATTTGCGTCCCTTCCCCTTCAGCGTCTGGGTGCCATCTTCCAGGAAGCAGCAGGGCGACGCCTGGCTAAGGGAGTCGGCCAGCAGCTGCCCCCGCGGGACACGGCGACCCAGGCCGATCCTCGCGGAGCTCCCCCGGCACGGCCAGGACCCGCGCCGAGGCGGGGGGGCGCCGCGCGCTCCCCGGGGCGGGTCCGCACCCGGGGGCACCAGCCGCGGGACTCCCCGGCATGGCCGAGACCCGCGCTGAGGGGGAGCACCCTGGGTCACCCCCGGCACGGGCGGGCCCGCGCCGAAAGGTGGGGGTGGGGCCTCGCTGGGGCAGCGGCGGGCTGGCTCGGGGCACTATTGAGAACAGGTAATTAAAAAGGGAAACTGTTAACAGGAGATTACAACATGAAATGATTAACGGTTAGAACTCCCAACTTGGCAGCAATTGGTTTAACTCGTGAACTCTGCAACCTTTAAAAAAAATGGGCAGCTTTTCTACTCATAACATGCGCTGTTTGTGTTACTGTCACTAAGAGTCGACAACTTGGGAAATTGAACTTGTGGTCACAGAAGTTTTTACCCGGTTCACATAAAAGAAGCGGTCCGTGGTCCCTTTAAAAGGCAGCCAACAGACATAGAGAGACCTCTTTTGTCACTCTCTGGGCTCCTAAGGAAGTTGCTTTGGGCAGGTCTCTGGTTAGAAACCTGAGAAGCTGAGTTTTGCAATCCAAAACTGTTTCAGAGTGAATACCTTTCTGCAGCTGCCATACCAAGATAGGACTGGTGGGGACTGGGGCCACCTTTCCTCATTGCTTCATGGGTCCACTTTCTTCTTCCTCCTCCTACCCTTTGGGATAGGGGCCTATGACAGCAGCACCAACACCGGCTGAGTGCAGCAGGTGGCAGGAGGAGTCAGCGAGCAGCTGCTCTGACCTCACACACATACACATCATGACAGTCATTAAAAGGAAGAAGGGGAGCTGACACCCTGGGACCGGAGGCCCCTAGGCAATGCCAGCACACCCCATCTGCCACCAGAACTACTTCCTGTTTTTTGTTCCAGGGGAAAGGTTGAGTTGAGTGGGGCTTCTTTGCCATATTGTCTTTGCCTTCTGGTCCATCCAATCTGTTTATGATGGCTGCCATCCTGAGGGAGGGTTTTTCCACCATACTTTGTTTGTCTTCTGGTCCATGCGGCATGCTACAGTATCACCATCTGGGGAGGAAGGATGTACTCCTTACCTATCAGTGCCCAAATTTATTACCATCTCTTTTTAAGACAGGGTGCCAGGTTTGGGGGATTGGTGGTATTCCTTTAAAAAGTCAGAGTCACCCAAGCAGACCATCTTTTTTGCCTTGTGGTCTTTGCTCAAGGCAGAGGGTCTGCTTTGGGGTTTTTTTATCCACTTTTGTTCCTCTCTTGCATCATGGACTGCCTCAAGATGAATTCTGGGAGTGCTTGACTGCGGCCAAGACATTGTGTCAAGGGGAGTGGAGCAGCCTCACTCTGTGTGGTCCTCAGCCCACAAACAGTGCCCAGCTGAGGCAGGAAGGGAGAGTCGCTCCAGCCCTGCTTTGCTGTCTCCTGCCTGCCAAGAGGATGGCAAAGTCTCTTCATGAGTTCTAGCCCATGACTGAGTACCAGCTGCTGAAGTGTGCCAACTGCCTTTGTTGATGGAATTTCCACTGCTGGAGAGGTAAGGCTGCCATTTTTCCCCACTGTTTTTGAGTCACATGCTTGGCTGCAGAGCAGCCATCTTGGTAGGAGGTGTCACTGTCATTTAAAATTTCTCTTTGTTCCCGTGGAAGTTGGGCAGACTTGGCAATTTTGTATCTAATAGATTATTCACTGGGTTTTTTTTTTTTTTTTTTTTTTGCCTGGTTCTGTTTTGCTTGTCAGTAAACTTATTTTTTCACTTATATCAACTTGTATTAATTTCTCCTTATGTGTGGCAAGGGATTGGTCAAAACCAAGAGCAGGTAACTCATCTTAGAGCATTTCCCTTAAATTGTCTTAAACCAAGATACCTAGCATGTGGTTTTCTTGGAGTCCAAGGGTTTCAGCACCTTTGTGTCTAGTGTTTATTGCTGTTATCTTGGTGGTTGTTGTTTGTTTTCTAGTAAACTGTTTTTTCACTTATATCTTCTTCCATTCATGTCTCCTTATTGGTGAAAGGGGAGTGGTTAAAACTAAGGGTAGGTAGTTCATTTTGGCATTTCCACTCCATATAATTGTCTTAAACTAAGGTGGCCTGATAACTTGTCTTTAGATGTTCTGTGAAGTTATAAATATTACATTGGTTAGAGCATGGTGCTAATAACACCGAAGTTGCAAATTCAGTCTCTGTATGCATCAGTCACTTAAGAGCTGGACTTGACCATCCTTGTGGGTCTTTCGTAAATCAGAATGTTCTATGTTTATGTGAACAGCACTGTGATTTCAAGATCCAGCCTCTAGGGTAGTTAGAGTTGTTTGAGATTTAGTTGAACCTTTTTTATGGGGTCTGTTTAAAATAGAATCTTAGACGTCTACTAAGTTTCTTTTTCTAGACCCTCTCTCCTCCACTTAATGCATTTTTTTCGGTAAGTGTTGGAAAAGAAAGGAAAAAGCAGTCACAAAAATCTGAGTCATGCAGTTAGGCTACCACTGTACATCTGTCTGATATTGGAGTGGGCACAGGAATGATCCAAAATAAATATAAACTTGATCAAGCTTGAAAGAGAAATTCCCTTATGGTGAAAAAAATTTGAGTGAGGGATAACATCCCTTATTTTAGGTTTATTTCTGTTCTCCATATTGAAGAGAGAAAAGCACTGTACTTAGTTCATTTCAGAGGTGCTGCTTTTGGAATAATGTGAGATCAGGAAGATTTGTCAGTCTGTAAATATGATATATATCAGCTGTTCTGGTGACATAGGTAAATAGGTAGATATGTCTCGGCTATACCAAGTTTCTGTAGTTCTAGGCAATATCTTCTGCCTGTAACTTTGAGAAAGTGGATGTTCTTGCCTGTACTCTTCATTTTATCTTGAATCTTGCAATAACTTGGTGTATTTATAAGGTTCTGAAGATAAGTAAATAATACATTAATCCCGGTTTTCTGTATTATAAGGATAGTTCCTGGTTCAGGATAAAAGCTTGAAAATGTGAAGTCTCCAGGCTGACAAAACAGATAGCAAAGAAGGGGAATTAAAACAAAGATTATCATGGATAAAAGGGAGTTAATCTAAGAATTTTGTCCTGCTGTACATTTTAAAGTTGTAAAGTTGGACTGGCATAGCCATTTCAACTGGGAGTCCTTTTAGGGAAAATACCTTTTTCTAAACTGGTGGAACACTGCTGACAAAGCCTCAGTGGAGATGGAGGCCTCCCAGTAGAAGGGTAATTCTCTGAGTGCTCATATTTTTTGAACAGGTAAGATGGCTGTAGTAGCAGAAGACATTCTGTAGACCAGTGCAAACTAAGTCTGTGGTAGGAAGCTGTGTCAGCGTAAGTGGGCCAAAAGTGTGGGACAGCACCAATTAGTGCTCTGCTCAAGAAGTCAAGGGCTTTCACAGGTGGCTGAGTGAACCTAGAAAAAGTCATGCTAGTGCTTCCTGCCATTTGTCATAAATAACTTACCAGTATCTCTACTAGTGTAAGACTGGCATAATCTAACAGGTAGGCAGAAAGCAACTTTTCAGAAACTTCTATGGGAAATGACCTGTTGTAAGAAGGTTTTTGGGTTTTTTTTAAATTGTCTTCAGTGAGAACCATGAGACAATCTGAGCACCAAAGATGCAGTGAAATTATTAAAACATTCTCCATCCCTATAACAGATCTCAATGAAGAATTTCATTGTGTTTTATCCTACATTTTTCTTGACTGGATACTGCGCTGAGGTTTGGTCGGTATTGAACAAGTTGAACTCAATGCAGTTCCCTTGTGCCTTATAATTGTCACTATGCTAAAAGTCTTCCTCCTCATTCAACAGTTGTAGTTTTGGTTTGTCTTGCAGAGTTGAATGTAAGCTCTGGGAAAATACAACAGGCTGATTTGTGTCTCATGTTCACTCAGAGCAATGTTGTTCCTCTGTTCTATTTTATTATGGCTAATTGAATGTATTTTCCTAATTCATGTGGATACAGTTATATTATTGCAACTCTTCTGATGTTATTGGTCAGCTCACACCAAACTCAAAATTGGTGTCTTCCTCTCTCCCCTTATGATTCAAACTGGGGAGAAAAAGACTATTTTGATTTATAAACTGGACTGGAGGGGAAAGGATACAAGATTTTGAAATAGGGCACCTGGAGCCTGGAGGCAGACATGTTTCAACTCACAGGAAGAAGTTTTATAAAAAAAAAATTTGTCTTGTTGCATCTCCCTTTCATAAGGGGGGATATACATATACATTTGCAGGTTAGATTTAATTCTTTAGGATGTATTCTTTGAATCATGTCATTATGAATTAAAAAGAGGACATCATATTCCCTGAGAAGATTAACTACGAGACCTATGATTTTTGTGAATCATAGATGTGCCATTAAAATCTTTAAAGCTTTTTGTACAGCTGAAATTATAATGAAAGTTTAGGGATCTTCCTTAAACTGGAGATGATATGTGGGGTTGTAAAAAGCAGCCAGGAGTTGAGTAACTGGACAAAAATTTAGGCTCCTAGAGGCACACCCATTGGTTTTACATATTACAGAGACATAGCATACTATGCTTAAGGAGGGATAATTATTATTGTATTTGGTTAAATAAATTTCCTGTTTATAGTATTGTCCTGGTTCCAGCTAGGACAGGGTTAAGTTTTCCAGTAGGCAGGAGGGGGCATGGCTAGAACCATGACTGACGTTATTCAATACCACCTCATGTCATTCCTAGGATGGGGGAAGGAATTCTCTGAATCACTCTCTATTTTGTATACTTTTGTTATTAGGATTGTTACTGTTTGTTTTCTTATTTCATTGCTGTTTCCAGTAATTGTTCTTACTTGATAATTATTTTTTATGCCTTGAATTCTCCTCTCCAGCTGCCAGATGGAGAGGGGGAGTGGGAGCAAGTAGAGCAGTGCCTGGGTTTTGGTGGGAATACTAAACTGGGGAATACCATTTCTAAGGACCTGCAACAGGTCCTTAAAGAGTGTGGCTCTATCTACCCTTATCTAAAGAATCTTAATTTCAAATTAATTGCTAGAACCCAAGATGTCTGGCTCCATATTCTAGAAAACAGTGGTGGCTAACCTGCAGTCTGTGAAGGTTCTAAATGGACATGGAAACTCATGGCTGCTCATCTATGAGGTCTTGTATGACTTCACTGATAATTGGTAGCTGATACTACTGGACCATAACTAGGAGGTAGGATGCTCTTCACAGACTTGAAGAAAGCTTGCTTTCTCTTCAGTTTAAGGAAATCATCCCATCTCCACTAATAAGTAGTGTACACACATACTAATGTTATTCATAGACACTCGACATGTACAGCAGGTTCTGTCTCAGAGCTGTTATCTCTACAGATTGTTCTGAGTTGGGGCCTGTTTCACTGTATGCTAAAGGGAGGTGAAGGAAGAGAAAAATATTATTTTGAAGCTCTTGTGCCATCAAAAAACCCTGGCAGTCATTAATCATGAAGCGATGCACTGAAATTTGAGGAAGCATGTTGTAACATCATGCTATAGGTTCTCTGTTTTGTTTTTTTAAACTTTGTGTAGCCAGTTTAGTGCAGAACTTTTGTATGTTCTGCACTAAATTTCCAGTCATGTTACACTAAGTATATGATACATGGCATTTGATTCAGTTGTATCCCATCACAGAAGTTGAAGAACTGTGCAATTGATCCCTGTGCGTGGAACTTCTGTGTGAGTCCTTGCCCTGGGGTGACTTTATGATGCTCATATCCCCATTTGTCTGTTTAGCCCAGAAATAAGTTTTCCACCTTTAAGATTGGTTCTGAGAGCGAAGGGGAGGGAAGATGAAGTGCAGAATTTTTTTTTCAGAAACTGCACTCACTCCTCCACATTTCTCCTCCTGGACTGCATTGTCTGCAGACGGACACCCAGACAGCAGGACAGAGCTCTCCTTTGCTTTTAGTTAGTTTTTAGCTAGCTGAGGCAGAGAAGTTTCCTGGACTGTGGTTTTTCTTTTTCTTTGGACCTGTTTAAACTTGCTCTGGACTGAACACCCAGAGGAGCACTGGCAGCTCACACCTGTGGCCCACCAGGCCAGGCCTGGACCATGGCATTTCCAGTGCTGGAGGGACTGATAAGAGACTGAGTGAGCCAAGCTACAGCCCACGAAGGGGACATTTTTGAATTTGTCACCTCCTTTGGGGCGGCAAGAGGTTTTGTTTTTTAACATGGCTCATTTATTTTGTGCTGGTGAATGCTTTGCCTGCCAAATTAACAGTTTTTTTCCATTTTTCTCCAAGGAAATATTTTCCTGAACTGGTTGGGGGAGGGGGCCGCTTGAATCTGCTCTCTAGAAGAAACCCTTCAGAGGTTTTCTCCCAAATTTGCCCTAAACCAGGACAGGCCTATGAGAGAACTGATCTGAATTTTGTGAAGAGCAAAAAGCAGCAACTGTTTTACTTTTTATTTAGTTCTCTTTCCTATCGGTTTTCTCTGTATTAAATAACACATGACTTCGGTCACTTAGTACCACCAGACTTGCCTTGAAAGCACCTCTAGAGTGAGTGTTTTTTTTTCTGAACTACAGTTGTAGTAGTATATGTTAAACAAAGCATCAATTATACAATATATTAGAAGCTTTTCTGCAGCCTTCACAATTTTAAACTTGCCAATTGCAGTGTTTCTCACTAGTTTCTTCTTAATGCTTCTTAATGCAAGGAAAAAAAACCGGAGGAGCAGTTCTAGGAAACTGGAGAATAGAAAAATGTTTATGGGAATATGTAAAGTACTAGGCTTTTTTTGTTATATCACAGGGCATCAAGTATTGGATTGCATGAATACACATATAGTGCTCATTGTATCATAATAATGTAAATGAGCCAACCTTAAAACTGCATAGTCCTGATTTTTACAATAATTTTCAGCATGCCTATACTATCTTGTAATGAGTAATGTAGATATGCATTTACAGGGGCTTGCTTGCCTTGCAAGCTGATAACCTGCAAAAATGTAATCATTTATTAGGAATATCATAAATCAATAGAGGGAGAAAATGTTGTAAATACTGTGCAAGATTCTTGTTCTTGCCCATTTTTTATTAAAGAACCAGAGTACCAATAAGAATCAGATAATTGATAGATTTTTTTCTGCAACACACTGTCGGTATGGACGGCAGTTATTCTCAGTTTAGAGATTTTGTATCTTTCTTTTGATTTTGTATCAACTGAACATTTCAGAAGGTTAATGCAGCTTGATGTTTCATTGTTGCACTTGTAACACAATCACGGGTGTGTTTGATAAGTCAGCAGATTTAACATTAGCTTTTTAACCACCACAGATACCATGCATCATCTGTACCAGTAAGTCAGTGGTGGAAAATAGGTCATGTGGGTTCATTCCTAGAACATGAGGTTAAATATGGTCTGTTGGTGTGGTAGCTTGAAAATTTCTGAAATGGTGACTTAGTGCCCAAAGCTGACATATGCAGGGCAATTCATAAATCATAGAATGGTGTGGGTTGGAAGGAACCTTACAGATACCAGTTCTGTTAAGAGTACATGAATGAGAGATTATTACTTGTACAGCACTGCAGCTATAAGGATTTGTTTTGCTGAAAATGAAAAGAAACAATAAAACCAGTTACCAGTGTGTTGTTGCAAGCCCCCAGCTGGGTGATAATTAGCATTGACTCCATGATTGCAGAAGGCTGATCAATCACCATGCAATGCCATGCCATACTCATTAAGAAAAAACCTATCACCCCAGACAGTCAAATACAGCTTTGAGCAGATTGGTTAATCAAATCCAAACACCATCACCATTGGCCAATCAAGAAAACACCCTTCGGTAAACAAATCTCCATAACACATTCTACATGTGCACAACAGGTGCAGCAAGTGACGGCAAGAATTGTTTATCATTCTTTTCTCTGATCTTCTCACAGCCTTCCCCAGGAAAATGCCTGGCAAAGTTGTGCCTGTTGTTCTCTGTGGAGAGAGCTGTGGCTACACCAGAGAATTCTTTTTCTTGTTACAAATAAAAATGTGATGGTTGTTCATGCCAGAATGCAGAGCTGCTGGAGGGACATTTATGAAACACTGTAAGTTCTTATGCTACTCTTTATGTTACATTTGGAGCTACTTAAAATTATTTTGTGATCTCTAACACTGAAGTCAGATTACAAATTTATATTAAATAGCCTAGTTTGAAAGAGTGTACTGAATTTTAGGAGACTTACTCAAGGGAAACCTGATATCTATCAAGTGCTCTTGATGCAAATGTGATATATGCCTTATGAGTGGTTATAAACATAGTTTATGCCATCACCGTATGTATTTTATGCACATGAAAGACTGCTGTTCTGGTTTGTGTTATTGAAGCAAAATGGCAATAGGACTGAAACCATTTTTCTGTTCCCTGATTTCTGCGTAACTTGCTCTCCAATTTCTTGGTTGCTGGTAAGAATAGATGATTAGTTTCAACACAGTGATAACTGACCAAGCAATCCTTCTTCCATCTGATATAAAAACTTTATTTGTTCACCTGATACATTACTCAAATTTGGTTGCTTCTGTAGAAACCAGTAAGAATAAAGCACATCAGAGCAAGTAGTAACCCAGTGTGTGAAAGGTATGAATCACTACCATAACTACTCTTACTCCATTCTTTAGAATACGTAAATGTGTTTGTGATGTCATTAAAGTAGAAGACAAGACTATTTTGATAGCAGGTTAGCCTAGCACACAACAGCAAGTTTGTGTCTGAGATGAATGTTTAAGATGGTCAGTGGTAACATCTCTAGGCAGGTTCAACAACACTGAAACCTCTTTAAAACACAGACACAGATTTTCTCCTTTCCTGTCCCTCCCAATTCCTAGGGAAAAGTGATGAAGGGAGGAATTCACAATATAGAGGTGATAAGTACAGCTGTAAACATATTAGAAGGTATTATTTACCATAGATATACTATAAAAAGTAAAGAACATTTATGCTAGGCTAACACTGTGGTATTAACCCTACACACTGAACTCCCTGGGACTGACCCTTCACATTGCAGAACTGTGCAAAAATACTTTTTTTCTTTGGCTAGTGTCATATGTAAAATACATGCATCTGTAAGGTGGTGTCTGCATATATGTGAAGTATTGCCTAAGTGGAAGAATTTAAAAACCATGTTGTCAGAGTGCTAAATCATGATAGTTTAAATTTTAAAAAATATAGTAATTTCTACCTTGTTTCCTTGGAGGTCAAGTTTTGAAACTTTCGCTTGAAAGCTAGAAGGTGATTGTAATTCTCTTTTTGTTTTGTTGGTGTTGCAGGCACTTTGCCTATTCCCATAATATGAAATTTCTATTGCAAAAAACAGACTTAACATTGAACTTTGAAACCCATCTCTGGGATCTCTAGAGATCTCTGTTTCTTGGTGGTCCTTTGTCCTCAATGCAATGGAATTGCAAAGATCAGCCACTATATTGCCTAAATCAGCCAGAAGAAGTGCCTAGTGCTAGAATAGGCTGCCTGTAAATCTAGCCTCTAAGAGTAATGAAGTATTTGTTATTGCTTGTCACTTCCATGAGCTTGTTTCTGGGACAAGCTACAACAAGGTCACATGATGTTTACATGGGGTCCTAGTCATAAGAGGCATGCTCAAATCTTTGTCACTAGTAATATGCATTCACCTCAAGTGAGGCCTCAGTTAGCATCTGAGTGTGGTGTGTGTTAGCAAATCCAATTTTATTAATTAAGTTCCTTTTTGCTTCAGATAATATTTGATTATATATATATCTCTATAGACAGATATATATATATAGATATGAAAGGAATGGACTCAAGTTATACCCATTTTAGCTAAATTTCAGAGTCCCCTTGGGGGTGAAATTCTGCACCAAAGGAAAGTTACGGAAGTTACTCCTTATGCAAATGGAAGTAGCTGTGAACCAGCAGGTACAGATACCAGTGACATGTGTGTATGTCCGGCAGGAACTCCAGGCATGGAGCTGCCCTTTCTTGAGCTACTTCAAGGGAGAAGTGATTCTTGGTGTGTAAATAGCATAAATACCAGTGTAGTAAATGTTATAAACAAAAATCTGCCAATTTTTTTTTTTTGTGAGAACAAGGTTACAAAAACTAGTCAGACCAGTGTTGCTGCCAAAGTGCTACGTGTTTGTTATGATAATCACAAGTCGTTGAAGTTAAAGGTTCTTTTTGTATCAGTAAAGGCCCTGGCTAGGGCTAAGTTAATGGCTCTTCTCACCAGACAGTGAAGGGAGGGGACTTCCCCAGACAGTGAGGGGAAAGGACGAGACGTAGGAGGAGGGGGTATCAGAAGATGCAAAATAACTTCGGGACCAGCATGCCATGGGAAGTGTCAAACTTACCGAAAAGACCCCCAAAACAACGAGCCAATGCAGAATTAAGAAATTGGAGTGATGCCTGGACGTGAGGAACAGAATGCTGAGCCTGCAGAGATGCTGAAAAACCTTTGTTACTCCTCGCCCGGAGCACAAAAATCATCTAAACCGAGGCGTGGAGCTAGAAAAAGATGGAGAAGCGAGATCGGGGTCATGCCTTAATAACTCCCGCGTATACTGGACCTCTCGCTCAGCTCCTAGTGGACAAAGCTGTCCGTAGTTTTCTCCTTTGAGTCACCCTGGGAGAGATAACGGAGAGTGCAGACCCGTCAGGCTTCCCAATCTTGAGCTAATTGCTTTTAATAAAGGCATTAAAAGAAGAAAGAGTCTCCTGCCCTGTTTTTTACAGTAAAGAGCTCTACTTGCATGAGCTTTTGTACAAAGGGAATCTGCAGCGTTAGGCAGCGTGACAAATGCCATTCACTTTTGTTAAAATTTTAAAAGTTTTGTAGTAATGAAAATAATAATAAAAATCAGGACAATAAGAGACAATCAGAAAAGAATTATGGACGTCCATGTGCCTGGCACTCTGCCACAAAGCACACCTTGCTAACAAAGAATTACCCCGTAAAAGCAATAGCCTGTTGCATATTCATATATCTCATACATGATTCAAACCTTCCTTTCACACTAGGGTGTTTCTACTTAGTTTTAACTTCCCCCCCTCATCTTGAAAATCGATCTTCTTGGTTCCTCGAAGTCTGAGCTTTCCTGATAAGGTGATACTTCTTCTCTTGGGATCTTGGCGTCTGTTGCTGTTATCTCTATCCAGTTAGGATAATGCGACGAATTTCTTGGTTATCCTTTCCATTCCTTGAGCTAGTTACAAAAAGTATCTTACATCACATAGTTTCTATTTTAATATTATGCTATAGCCTAAAAACTATATTTACCACACTACTTAAAAGAGATTAATACAGCACAACTTTCCAACAAAACACATAGTATTCATTTTAATATTTGCGAAGAGCCACTATTGTAATACGTGTCTATAACAAGCAGCATCTAAGCTGTGATTTTAGGGATCATCTTTGCATCTCTGGTGCTGTGCTGAGAAACTAAAAGGTGCAAACCTCTTGGTTTTGGCTTCCTTACTGTGGCCGCTTTGCACGTGGCTGGTTATGGGTGTTAGCCTCACTCCTCTGCCGGCAGCCAAGCCAAGCCGTCCTGGAGAGAGGTAAATGCTCTTGTTCCAGGAGCTGCAACTTCTAGCCCTGCACTTAAGCTCAAAGCCGCCGGGATACAGGGAGGAAAGCCAAGCCATGCAGGGCCCTAGGGGTGGCGGCACTCTCCCGGCCTGAAGATCCCCCACCCCCCTCCCAAGCCTTCCTATCGAGGCAGTCAGGCTGCCACGGGGAGATGGCGCCAGGTAGCAGGCCAGAGGAGGGGGCTGGTGTCGCCGCTTCAGGGTGAAGGGCAGCAAGGCACGGCTAGGCTGCCCCGTACCCCCCCGCCCCAAGCCGGGAGCAGTGCCACGCGCCTCTTCCCCGCCTCCTCTTCAGCCTTGATCGAGACGCTGGAGGCTTCTCACGGCGGGAGGGAGCAGAAGAAATAAAAACAAGTGTGTGCGGCGCTGGGGGAGGGGGATTCCTGCTCCTGCTCCCCGGCCGAGCCGCCTTGTCCTGTCGCGGAGCCGGGAAAACGAGGTAAACTTTGTCGGCCGTCGTGATCCACGGCAATGAGAACGCGCCGACCGGTGCGGCGGCGCGGGGCTTTGTTCCTGGTGGGGCGGAGGAAATTCGGCGGCGGGGAAGGGAGGGAGGCCCTTTGGCGGGCCGCGGGACCGCCGCGGTGGGGATTGAGGGTATGCGGGGCCTCCACAGTCGCTACCGGGTGTCAGGGCTCCGCGCTCGCCCCGGAGTGTGTTAGGGCGGGAAGGGCGCAGTTCCCAGTGGTGGGGTCGGGCGGGGGTTCGGGCAGTCTAGAGGGATTGGGAGCGCCGTCCACTGGGACAGTGTTCGGGAGTTCATAGTACCGCTAGGGTAGAAGTGGTAGAGCGCTGCCGCAGGGAAGGCAGGATGGCGCCGGGGCTGTGAGGGCCGTGCCGTCCGCAGGCAGGCTCCGGCCGAGGGGGCGGGAAGGCGCTCCTGTATCTTTGTAGTCACGCTAGCTCTCTCTCCATGCTGGGCAACTTAGTGGCCGGGCACTCGCTTCTCTCTTAGAAAGTTACTTCAGCCTGTGGGTTCGTCAGGCAGGGAGACGCCCGGTCTGAGGCTGAGGTGCGTC
Source organism: Molothrus aeneus (assembly GCF_037042795.1). Taxonomy (NCBI): domain Eukaryota; kingdom Metazoa; phylum Chordata; class Aves; order Passeriformes; family Icteridae; genus Molothrus; species Molothrus aeneus. The sequence goes on from NC_089646.1 coordinate 55,836,003, forward strand.
CGCCAGCGGGGAGGCCCCCCCGTCCTCCCCCGCTTCGCTCGTCGTCCACAGACAGCCCTTGCTGAGGCTGCCCTGGGCCTCAGCACATCTGCTGGTGTGTATGATAAATGGTGCTGGTTTTGGTACCCACCCAGATCTCTCCCGATGCCCAGCTTTTCTGAACTGTTGGCAGTGTCTTGCCATCACTGGCTAAAACTTCCAGATGCTTGAAGCCTTCTGATCACTTTCCTAGATAATTGATCCTTACTGAGGATCGCTATTTAGAACCTTTGTATGTCTTCTCACAAACGTCCAGGTCTTGAGCAGCTTTTGGCATTGGTGCTGGCCAGTAGTGCAGGGTAGGTGGCTCAGGCTCCGCAGCTGTGATCCTCCATGTCGGGTGGTCTCCTGAATGTTAGGGAGTTGCACCTTAACCAAGAGTCACATTTCCAAGTCTAGGATTAGGTGAGAAGGTGAGAACTACAGTATTTTCTGTAACTTGAATTTTTTATTTTGCAATGCTGCTTATATATTCAACAGAGTGGGTTTCTCTCTCTCTCTCTCTTTTTTTTTTTTTTTTTTAATGCTGAGAAGTACCTGGTGGTAGTCATTACATTTGTAATCACAGTGTTTACTTTCTACGAGGTATGAAATGAAACAGAAGTGAAAGCTATAAGGACTTTGGGACTATTTTATGTGATATTTGATAGGAAATTTCTGTATGCTGGTCAACGTCAACTGATTACAGATGTCTTAAGCTGGCTAATTTTTTAAAAAAACAACAACAGTTAGTCTAGGCTAAGCAGGACTTTTGCATAAACGAATGAGATTTTTGATGAGGTTGAAGCTGTGAAAGAGAACCTCAGAAAGTAGTGAACTTATTGAAACCTAGGTTCTAGTGAACCTAGAAGAGAACCTATTGAAAGTAGTGGGTTTTTCTTCCTACATAGGCAGAATTGGCTTTTTTTGTGTAACTAAATCGATTACTTCTAATAACTCATGTTTATTGGAAGTTTTAATTAGTCATGTAATTTGTTGGAAGTACATGTGCTCATGAATTAGTGGTGCATTACCAAGAGTTTTCTATGATTTAAGTTAAAACATTCTATTTCAATTTAGATTGTGCATGTGCCCCAGGGAATGATTATTTAGAGAAGGCAGTGGCCACAAGCAATTTAATCCGTGTTCCTTGCAATCTCTGATTTAATCCAAAGTACCTTTCTGCTGGTCACACTTTGTTTTACTAAAACAGCTGTGATATTTTTGGATATCATCACCATTGGTATTACCTTCTTTGGCCTGCTCTTGTTTTCTGGTCATCCAGAAAATATTTCTATCTCAAACACAGAACCCACAACAGCAATCTTTTTCGTTCTCTCTCTGGGCTGCTGGCCAGGGAGGCATGTTAGTCCATTCCTCTGGGTTATCTGCCTCTTTGACTATAACCTCTATAGCTAGCAGATCAGAAGATACCACTGAGATAGAGATATAATAAGGCAGAATATTGGAAAAATACAGCAATTTCTTTTTGCATTAGAAAAAGCTGATGGGGAGTCTCTTAATGTCTTTTGTCTGACTTCCCTTCTCTGGAAGTGACCATAATGACAGAGAATGTTGGTATTTTTGAGAGATGGGTGGCACTTATTTGGATAAAACCTTGTTAGTATAATTACCTATGTGTCTCCTAAATATACTCTTTAACAAAAAGAGAAATGATAACTAAAATAGAGTAGTTCTGAAATTGCAGAACAGGTATAATGAAGGAGAACCAATATAAGGAAATTATTTTAGAAGTCAGTAAAAATGCTATAGAAACTTAATAATTGGTTAGCATTTAATTTTAGGGCTTACAGTTCCATATTATTCCTGGTGAGGATTTCTAGTGGTGTTTTTCTGGCTGCCAGTTGAAGAATGAGATTATTAACTCATTTGCATTTTGGAAGGATCTTGGCTCAAATACACGACTGAAAGTAACCAGAAGTTACCATGTCATAATGAGGGTCTATGTATAAGCTACACACTTGACCTATTGCTGAAGAGTCTCTTGGAAAATACCTCTTGATGGAGACTCTCCAGCTATGAAGGAAGATGTGTGATAGGAGAGGTGGGAGACAGGGAGTGAATGATTCAGCTTTTTGGTTTTGCTTTTTTTTTTTTTTGAGTTTTGTTTTGGCTGGGCTGGGTTTTGGATCTTTTGTTCTGTTATTTCTCCTGGTCTTAGTACCTTTGTGGGTGGAAGGTGAGAAGCAAACCATGTGACTGGATACCCTCTCTAAAAGTTAAGTTTGGTTTCTGCTTAGTTATTTCTTACACAGCAGGCCTGTAACAGGGATTTGTATGTAAGTATTTGCAGGTGTTTGGCAGCAAATTATTTTAGTGAGGGGTAGGGAAAGCAAGCATCTGGGAAATATCAAAGCTATTAAAGGTGCAGGCCAACGTCCCCAAAGCCTGCCATTTGATGATGAATAAAAACTGAGTTTCAGAGAAACAGCCTGCAATATGATGTTTTACAGCTAGGGATAGAGCAGGCTGGTGTTTCTGATAAAAGACATACAATATCAGCAGTTTGTTAAAAATTACATTTCAATTGCAAACACGACAGGAAAGCGCACCAGGTAAACAAAACCTAGCACATATTTTCAGAAAATCAGACGTTCCCAGAAGTACACAATACCCACAAAGATATTCTTTATAGCTGCTATTTCCAGGACACTGACTGTTCAGAAAAGTATCCTGTAACAAGTCACTATCACCCTGAGGTACGTCTGAGGTTTTCTTACATTTATGGTAGTGTGAGGGAGTCTGCAGTGATAATGGTAATACACTTAATGTGTGTAAGTGCCCCCTCACCCTTTTTTCCCCACTTGATAGTCTTCTGTATTGATGTATTTCACAATGTAACTGTGCTTTTAAAGTTGCTTTTTTCACAGTTTAAGAATATAACTGGATTTGCATACTCAGGACTTGTTAACTTCTGGAAAAGAGTATAGCTTTTCTGTGCTTGATACCTTAAGCCAGAATTTTCCTGATCTGCAGGGTCTGTTGTAGCGATCTGCCAGTGACAGGAAATTAACATTGCCTTGCTTCACAGGGATTGGGTGTCCACCTTTCTTTTTTCTTTTGCTCACTACTCCCTCTCTCATCTTGCCTACCCCACCATGCTACTATCTAATTACCTTGCAGGTACAGACCTTTGTGATAACAGAATTGAGATAATGAATTGCTTGAGGCATAAGGTGGCATATTGATATGCAGTATCATGCAGTATCATGCAGTATCAATGGACAGATGTGTTGATGCAGCCTGCTTTCAGTGTACATCCACTGAAAAGGACCTGAGGAAATTAAGCAGCCTCAGAGACAGAGGAAGGGAAGATGCTGTTATATCGTTGTAGTTCCATGAGCTTCACAGACACTCTCTTAGCTTTGGGGATGGCAGAAAGAGGATGTGATTCCATTTAGGAATGTATTTATTTGTGATTTGGGGAATAAGAAAAAGAGTGGTGGTGTTTGGAGAACAGGTTTTATATGTTCAGGAGAAACCTCTGTAACTTAGCTTTTTAACTTTTGGTCTTGCATTAATTTACTGAAAAAACAAAACTTTGGTGGTGATATGTTTTAAGCCTTAACCATGAAACAAACAAAAAGCAGGGTAGAGGGCATCTTTTTTCCTCCCAACTTGGTCAAATCTATATGCTTGCAGACGGAGTGAAAAGGTGATTGTAGACATCTGATTTTACTTTCAATTAAAATGCTGTATTATGGTTTTTCTTGAAGGATAATTTTAGTTGGGGAAACTGTGGAATCCTGTGATGTGAGTTTGAGCTCTTTTCAATTCAAGGAAGAATGTACATTAGACCATATGTAAAATTTTCAATGTACTATACTACCTTGTGTACCTTGCATACAGTATCTCAGACTCAATGCTTTGTAAGCACATTATCATTGATCAGTAGAAGAACTGTATTTACAGCTGTCTTTTTAGTTGAAGTAAAATGGGTGGCCTCTCTTCTTCAATAGGTCTTTCTGTACTTGTTCTTTTTTTGCAGCTAGTACTACTAAAATTCTTTTGTGGAGATAAGGTAAAAAGAAATTGCTAGTATCTAATTTGATGAGGGATATTTATATTTGTGTAATATTGCCTTGTTGTATACCAGGGTCTCTGCTGAAATATTTTCTCTATCAGTGTTTCTTTGTGCCATATAAAGCATGTTGCACCTCTTATCTTTAGGCAGACAAAAATGTCAGGTTTTTGTAAGGCTTCTTGGTTGCCAAAATAGGACATTTTTTACGTCCTAATCATCTTTATTAATCTCAGTTAGTGCATTTTGGGGGCTTTTTTGTGCACTTAGGTTTCCATATCTCTTGGTTTAGTGATTCAGCAAGTTGCTGCAGTTGAAAGTGACCCAGAGAACACTTTGATCTGGCTTGCCACCTGTTCTCTGGAGGGGATGAAGAAGGCCCAGAGAACTGTATTCTGCATTCTGCACCTTCTTTCATGCTGCTGGTCAGTGTCAGGATGCTGCTGTTGCTTCTTGTCCTTGCATATAAGTGGGTACATCTTCCTTCTCCAGTCCTCTGGCAGCAGTAGTGTCAGTAGCTCAATCCTCTGATATACTGAGGTTTTTTCCTGTTTCAGGGCTGTGGCTGTGTTTGTAGTGGTTAGCAGAGATAGCTTGCTGCTGTTAGACAAGTTGGTAGTTTAGCAACGTAGGGGGAATTGAGGGCAACCCACTGTGAAGAAGAGCGGTAAAATTGGCGTTGGAATCTGAGACTAGATCGTTGTGGTAAATAATCCATTATTCAGAGAGCCAAGAAAAGGCAGATACCACAGCACTGTGTTTGGGGTGCTCATGTGCAATCTGGAAGAAAAGGTGAGAAGGAGCTTGAAGGTGAGCCTTCCTCTTCAGAGGACAGTTTACTGGCTTAGAAGTCTTCCGGTATGCCTTTTAGAATGCTGTACATGCAGATTATCCCCTTCCTGCTTCAGTGCTTTAGTATTGAGGAGCAATTGCTGTAACAGGAGAGACTGAGATGTGCTCAGGTCAGGCGTTCCTGACTGTTTTATACCAACCACAAGCTAGTGGATTGCTCCATTAGAGGTTTCTTCCAGAGATGGATGGTTTGTAATGCCTAGCTTTAGCAGTGTTAGATTCTGTACCGCATTGTTGAGCATCCTTGTCTTCTGTCTCATGGAGCTAGTGAAGAGGGAGACATGATATGTGTTCCACAGCCTGGTGTGACTTTTACCCTAATTGTATATGAGTTAGTTATGAAAATACAGCTTTTGTGCATGCAAGTTTTACATGAATGGATGATAGTGACTTGTTACAGGATACTTTTCTAACAGTCTGTGTCCTGGAAATAGTAGCTATAAAGAATATCTTTGTGGGTATTGTGTACTTCTGGGAACATCAGGTTTTCTGAAAATGTATGCTAGGTTTTGTTTACCTGGTGGCCTTTTCTGTTGTGTTTGCAACTGAAATGTAATTTTTAACAAATTGTTTATATTGTATGTCTGCCAGGTTATGGGTGATTTGCTGTTTTTTAATTTATTATGTATACATGAAGAAACTTTAGCTGCTTGGATTTTGGTAACAAACTGTTCCCTCTGGCTTTGATGAATGTATTGTTACCTGATTATAGCTAATAAATACATAGACTGTTGTGGTGGTCAAGAAATGAGAGCGTAGGTCTATGATTTAATGAATTGCTGCTGATTTTAGTATGTAATCAATTTAATTTGTGCTTGAAAAACCTCTGAAAACGCTTCCTTTAAGAACACTTACTTCCTTAGTATTAGTAATACTTCCTTAGTATTAGTATTAGTAATACTTCCTTAGTATTTCACTAAGTTAGAAATAAGTAATTCCTGAGGCATGTAATCTTTTTTCCAGTCATTCAATTATTCTTGCAGTTATCAGCCACACTCAGTCTTTAGGACTAGTTTTATTTTCAGTTGAGATGGATTTGATTTGGAAGATGAAAAGTCAAGTACAACCTATTACTGCAGGTTCTGGGAAACTTGGCATTTCCAGTGGCAAATTCAATAGGTTAGGGTGTTTAAGATCAAACTCTGGGGGGAAATGCAGAGTTTTTTTAAAGTAGTAGACTGGATTTTAAGTAATAAATGTTTGGATTAGTAGATTTCAACTGAACCACTGAGATTATTATTAGCCTGTTTCCTAAAATTTCTGTCTGTTCTCTACTGGGGCTCTAGTCTAGCCCAATTTTGGATTTTTTTTTGACCTGTAAGGTTATAAACATTTAAAAAAACCCCTGCTATTCTATTATAGTTGCTCTTGCTCTTTGAGTATGGTTTGTTGAAATAAAACTGTCTTTCAAATATCAGCAATATGCATGTTTCAGAAGTGCATCTTCATAAGCAAATTATAGTATATAAATATGGGCAAGTCTTTACATATTTTCTTTATGACTGTGGAAACAAATGACTGACAATTCTGTGCTTTTTGTAACTTTGCAGGTATTCCCTTTCAGCAGGTATTCAGCAGTGGCCTTGCTGCAGTTGATACCAGCTGTTCTGTTATTTTGAGGGCTTATTGTATTTGAGAGCTTTTTGTATTCTGCAGTATTTTATGGATGCTAGTATTCTTTTTGTCTAATTTCTTTCTGTCTTATATACTGTGGTTACATAAAATATTTTGGTGCTGCCCTTCTGCTCCTTTACTTGCCTGCCTTCCAAAAGTATATTTAAATGTGAAAGCTCGAATCTTATGTTAAGATTTGTCTGTCTATATTAAATTATCTATGTTGTTTCAAGACATTGAATGATGGGCCAGAGGAGGAATTAGTTTTAGTTCTGGCTTGACACTTAATATTCTTCCATAAAGTTCTTGCCTTTTGAAGCTTAAAAATTCTGCCTTTTCAGTCTAATATTGTGCTTTGACTTCTGTACTGCTTTCTGGAATGTGCTTAATTTGTGATATTCTTCTCCCCCCTCCCCCACCCCTAGCCTTGGTAAGCACACTGGACTTTTCTCCAAGGAGTAGCTTTCCTGAAGCACAATAGTTGTATTGTTAGCACTGATAAAATGCATCATAAGATTTATAGTTCCATCTAGGAAATGAACCTCTAGAGGAGTTATGCCAGAAGCCAGTTAAAACTCCATTCCCCAGGAAGTGCAAGAGTAGCATGTCAAAATCTTTTAGCTTTCGCAAGGAGTATTCTTTTGTTTAATACCTGCTCTCTCTGCTATGCAGAGGTAATTTGAAGAAAACCAATTTAAAAAAAAATTGCAGTTTTAACTTTTTAATTCTATGTCATTAAAACGCTTTGACTGTTCCCTGTGTGTATACAAGCTGTTACTCTATTTTATTTTGGAATGCAGATGCTCATTCTGCCCTGAAAAGAGAATAGCTGTTCTCCTTGTATGTTAGGGTAATAAAGTGTAGGAACAAGCTGACCTTTACCAAAAGTTAGAGACATAATGAGGCACTCCAGCTTTCATTCTGGTCTACAGGAGATAATATGCCTCTTACCAAGAAAGAGGATTTGGGGGCTAATTGGGAAAGAGTGGCTGTATTCAGCTGTGACATCTTGAATCTACAAGTACAGAACAGTACTTCTGAGGAAAACCAGGACTGAAGCATTGATTCTCAGTTTAGCTTAAGACTATAGATTCAAAATGGTCAATGATCGTGTGGTGCAAGATCACATGTTGCTAGAAGGAACTGATAAATAATCAGAAGAATCTTTGAGAATTGTTTTCTAATGGCTTGTGCCTATTTGTGAAGAAGGCAGCCCCTAGTTGAATTAACACTTCATATAAAAGATCCAGTTGTCCTGGTTAGTGCCTTTAGCTGTGTGCTTTCAAGTGAGACTATGTCCCCTGCAGGTGTGAGATTTTGTGAAAACATAGTTATTCTGCTTAATGTAGAAAACTTGGTTTGGCTGAAATGTGAGTAAAGCCATATTGGTTGTGCATGGCCTGGTTTTTGGTAGCGGGGGGTCACAGAGGTGGCTTCAGTGAGAAGCTGCTAGAAGTTTCCACCATGTCCAGCAGAGACAATCCCTGATGGGTCTGAAGATGGACATGCCTTTGGCCAAAGCTGGGCCAATTAGAAGTTATAGTAATGCCTCTGTGATAACATATTTAAGAAGAAAATCAAAACAAAGTGGGGGCATAGTGTTTTTCTATCTAGAGAAGAGGAGGAGGTAAGAACATGTGAGGGAAACAATATGGAGACACCAAGGTCAGTGAAGAAGGAGTGGGAAGAGGTGCTCCAGGTGCCAGAGCCAAGATACCTCTGCAGGCTGTGGTGACTGATGACCATGGTGAAGCAGCTGTGCCCCTGCAGCCCATGGAGATCCATGGGGGATGCAGAGATCTGCAGCCCGTGGGGGAGGTGCTCATGCTGGAGTGGGTGGATGCTTGGAGGAAGCTGCGATCCAGTGGGAAACCCAATGGAGACAGGGGGTCCCTGCTTCTAGGCTGGAGCAGCCTGTCCTCGGAGGACTGCACCCTGTGGAAGACTCACCCATGCTGCAGCAGTTTTGGGAGACTCTTTGTCTGTGGGAGGGACTCACGTTGCAGTGGTTTTGGGAATGCTGCTGCTCATGAGATTGGAGCCACATTGGGGAAGTTAACGGAGAACTGTATCCTGTGGGAAGGAACCCCACGGTCTCACAGTGGAAGAACTTCTCTCCCTGAACAGTAGAAGAAGATCTGGGGTGATGAACTGACCAAAACTCTGCCCCCTGTCTCCGTGCACTGTCGGTGGGAAGGAGGGAGGCATTGGGGGAAAAAAAAGGGGTATTAAGGGCTTATTTTACTTCTCATTATCCTCCTCTGATTTTATTAATAATAAATTTACTTTATGCTTCTAAATTGAGCCTGTTTTGCCCTTGGAGTGTCTTCTTCCAGTCCTTAGCTCGTGAACCCTTTGCCCAGCTGTAGAAGGGTGAATGGGTGACTTTCTTGTGTGCCTGGCGTTTGGCTAGTGTCAAACCACGACAGTATTCTGGATAATCATTCTAATTTCAAAGACTTTGTTGCTCTGGGAGGGACAGGAGGGATATAGTATGTGTGAATGGGAGGTGGTGAACATTCCTGAAGGGGATTAATTTTGAGGTAACTTAGATGCTTTGATCCTTGCCATCTGCAGGCTGGCTTGTTTTAGCTTGCTAATATAGGGATAGCAAATTCCCGCCTTCCTTTTATGTTTGAAAAATTGCTTATAGCCCACACATGACTCTGTAACTGGGGAGGGATTGTTCATTCTTGCTTGCTGGAAGACATTTCTCTGTCTGCTGACATGGAGTTCCAGACTAGATAGAGAGAATACAAGAAGAATGTGGATGGGAAGCAGGGCTGCACAACTCCTAAGCTACAAGTCTTGAAGAAATTGACATTAATTGTCTAGAACAACATCATGTATTCTGCAGGATGAGGGAAATAAACTTGCTCAGTAGCACTCTGAGCCTCCTCTGTAGTATTTGGTTACTATGTAGAAATTTTAGTGAGTGTAGGAAAATTTTATTTCTTGACAATCCACAATAGTTCACTCTCATGAATATGTTTTTCTTGGTAATTTCAACTTCAGACCTTTTAAATGTGGGTAGAAGGGATCATATACATGGACAAGGGACTGCTGATTGCAAATTTTATGCTCTGCTTCTCAAGCAAACATCTTAAAGACTGTTAAGCTTGTTCTCTGTTGAACTTGTATTGCCCTGCCTCCTCTTAAGTTGCTCTTTTTTAAGTCAAGATTTTCCAAAAGAATTAGGATTTTCTTTGCACTGAATTTTCTCAGAATTCTGCTTGGGCGCTTATCCTGCAGGTAAGATAGCACTCATCAGGTTACAGAGAGATTTAATCCCTTACCTCTTCCCCACACCAGAAGACACTTTCAAAAGATTTTTATGTGTGCATGTGTCATTTGTAACTTTTTGTCTCTCTGAGGGTATTTATTTCTTATTATGGTAGAAACTAGCAGCACGGAGAGTCAGAGTCCTGGCATAAGCTTATAGGGTTTTTTTTTTTTTAGTGGAATTTCCCCCAGTGTTGCTTCTACATTCAAAGATTTTAGGAGTTTGCTTTGGATTGGGATCACTCTTTGATTATTTTAAGATCTCTCAGAATTTTGTTCAGAAATGTGTTTGATAAAGACCGTTTTCTAGGATGAATAAATGTAGTCTGTCCAGCTTTGTAGTTGGTGGCTTTTTGTAGTGATGCTTTTGTAGTTGGTGGCTCATTCTAGGTGCATTGGGTCCTAAAGAAAGAATATTAAACACTCTTCTCATTCTTCTCACCCACCTCACAGAGGTCTTTTTAAAAGAAACCAGGGGCAGTTGAAACCTCCTGAACTCACAGTGACTGTCACCTGCTGGTAGCTGGGCCTCTGCTAACAGGAGATTGTGTATTTGGGGTTAAATTTGAGTAAACTGAATAAAGCACGGGGTTTTTTTTGTTTCTTTTTTTTGTTTTGTTTTTGGTTTTTTTTTTGTGTTTGAGAGACCTTGGGTGATATAGTAGTATTAAAAAAAATTAAAAGAATTGGCAATTCCGCCATCTGCTACCATTTTTGAAGAGCAGTAAGTGGTTTCTATAACAAATGTCTCTTTAAGAAGCTGATGACTAAAGCAAGTTGAGTGAGTCAAAGAACATAAACTGTGCAATGCCTGTAAAAATGATTTTTTTTTTTGAGGACCGTGTTAGATATTGGCACTTATTACAGGAGCACCTCTGGGACACCTTGGAGGATAATTTTTTGTTGCTGTCTCTGTGGTAGTATTTGCTTCTAGATTTAGATAGGTCAGTCAGTAGTGAAGAGGAAGTCTTAGCCTAGGTCATGATGCAAGTAAGCATTGCAGTAGATTATAAGCTATACAAGCTTATGCTGACTGGAATGCTTGGAAATGATGACATGAGTTGGACAACTATGAGTCTAAATTCCAGGTCATCTGATTCTGCTAGAAATTTTCACTTAGATGACCTTGTAGGATCACCTTGCTTTCCTGAGACTGAGCTCACTGGAATACTGAATCTCAGTTCAAGCAGCCTGATGTTTGGAGGATGCTTCACATAAACCAAGAAGTCTATAAAGGGTTCTCTCCTTTTCACAAAGCACATTCAGTCACAGTGAGACAGTTACACACAGCCATTCTTCAAGAGGCAGAGTAATAGAAAGATATTAAATTTTCTGAAAAGGGTTACCATGACAAAGACATATCATTTAGTCTGAAGACATCTCTCTGTACTCACAGCACCTGCTAGCAGTAAGAGCAAAAAGGGATCTGTATGTTGTGGTACAGGAATTATACAATTAATAGATTGTGTATATGTGCATGTTTTGCATGGAAAAGATTAATTTGTCATGGTTGGGTGAATAAAATACAGTAGTTCAGGTTATGAAATTGCAGAATTTGTTTTGGCTTAACTTTAAAGAATTTTATCACTTATTCTAAGAAAAATACTTCATCCTTTATTTGCTTGCAAAATGGTATTTCTTTGTTATAAATTTCTGCACTACTACTGATGTCTTCCTGCCTGTTCTATCAACGTACTTACTACCTGTTCTATCAGCAGTAAATTTTGGTTTCCAGAGTTCAAGCTGCTATCATATATAAACACAGTACACTTGTGACTGTATGGAGGACTTGGAGACAGGTTGGAGTCTCAGGTTCACATGGTGAACTGTGGCATGTTAGGTTATTCAAGGTGGTGAAAGAATAACTGGAAAGCAAAAAGGTGGACAATTAATTGCAGGTAGGGGAAGGTGACAGCTGCAGTCAGTGTAATAACAGGCTGTGAATTGAACTTAAGCTGAACTGAACATTAGTTTGCACAGCTGTCTGGCATTTTATTTTCCTTTACACATTTCCCCCTGTGCCGTCACCCTTCCTTTTGCCCCCTGTAAAAAAATTCAGACCAAGTGGCATCTGATACAGATGTGAAAGAAAATGTTGCCTTCATCTCCGTTAAAAACGTTGGGAAGCTTTTTCAGATGCTTTGGTAAACATTTTTATTTCTCACTTAACTGCTTTTTTGATGTACAGAAGGGAAATGGAGATGCTTAGAGCATACCTATGTGGCTGTGTAGGGGTTAAGTGCTATTTAAAAATTGTTTTAGTGAGGGGAAAAAGATTTCTAATTCTACTGAAGTATTTTTGGAATTTGCCCTGTCAGTTAGTAATATTTCACTAATTGAAGCAACCCTTTATTTAAAACAGGCTCAATTCATCTGGAGAATTGGCTTGTGGGCAAACTGAGGTACGTTCATTCATCAGTGATTCAACATATTTTATATGCTGATGTTTCTGAAGTAATGCTTTTAACTTGGAAGAATGTAATCACATCTGTGCATTCCTTGTGGTTTCTCTACTGCTGAGGGCTGCATCTTATAAAAAATTTTACTGCCTTACAATCTTGTGTGTAGTGAAAATTAACAAACAAAACAAGCATGTAGTCATAGGCTCTCTTTGGCTGTTAGTATCAGGTTTGTTTGGCAACATTAAGACATTATAAATCTTTGCTGAAAGAATACTATGAAGAGGCAGGTCTCTCTTTTCCCCTTTCTCTTCTGTATGCTCTTGCTTGGGAGATCTGTAGTTTGCTCAATATGCTTATATGTGTTTGTAGGAAAGTGAGTTATTGTTTGGAAATTCTGCTTTTGCTGTAAGGGAAAGGACAGGACAGGCCCTATGTTGATATACAGCTACAGTTGAAAAATTTTACAAATTTTCCTGCCCTAAACTGCATTATACAAAGAAAGTCACATAATTCTAAAAGGTCAACATACAAATCTTGAGTAGTTAACTGTACACTTGCAGGTTCTGTTTTCCCAGTACTGCAGAATCACTGCTTGTTCTTAGATGCTTAGTTTTGTCAAATGACTTCCTGCTTGTTAAGAAGTCTACTTTGCCAGATAAAAATATTTTGAAAGAGCAAAACCTCTAACCATCTGGCTTTTTGGACTTGGTAGCTTTTTCTGGAAAGATTACCTCTTCTTCATTAATAGATGATTGCAGACGCACCTCAGATTTTGACAAAACAGTATTTGTGCTTTCCCTTCACAACATTTATAAAAATACCAGCCTGCAGATCTGCCTTGTAAACCGACCTGCAGACAAACATGTCCAGGCAATAAAGATGCTTCAGAAGTTGTAGTTGATTTCAACAGCAGTATTGATACACATGATATACTCTGTAATAATGAAAATGTTACCAAATAATTGGATGTCAAAACTAACTAAGCCTTTTAAATAAGCATTCAGTGGTCTCACATATTTTTTGGTATTTATTTCCATGAAATTTCAGATTTTGGCAAGTGGATAACGGGACTATTGCCTTTGTAAATTATTGGAACCCAGGAAATTCCTCTGGCTGTCCTAGAGGACTCGAGCCCCTGCCTGGGGTGCTCAGAGACCTTGGCACAGAGTCCAAGACCCCTGTGCCTTTGATCTTGACCCATGGATCAAATTACCACCTTTATATGCAGAATTACAAGTCAAGAGAGTTTAAGTAGAATAATAGTTTGTCACGGGGTGAAAAAATAGATTTTTGAGGTTTTTAGAATGGGGGCTCAGGGTCCCAAGATAGAGGAATTTGGGCATGCCTTGTCCCTTTTCCTTCTTCTTCCTAGCCTCCATGTTCTGGGTGATGGTGGCATTTTTAGATTGGTTTAGAGTAGAAGCTCACTGTCTAACATAGGTGATAGGTACTGGGAAGTTATTGTAAATAATGTACACGTAGTTTTTAGTATAAAAAGATAACACCGCCTCTGAGGTGGTCAGTGTGCCTCAACCCGACCTGCCAGACAGACCTCGGCAGGTCAGAGAAAGAATTTTATAGATAAGAAACAATAAACAACCTTGAGAATGGGAATAGAAGAGTTCTGACTCCTTCTTTGACTGCCAGGCTGGGAAAAGAGACTTTCTAACGCATCTCGGGGTCACTGACCATCAGAGATTATGAGAGTAAATTGCTGTGATCTAGAAAATTACTTTATTTGAAGAATCTATCTAGAAGTGCTTTCTGGTTTTTTTTGTTTTTTGTTTTTTTTCTCCTGTGGGGCAGAAGGAGTAGTAACTGCTCTGATAATGAAACCCTCTAAAAGTGCAAGAAAAAGAATCTAACCTATGATAAAGTAGAAACTATGAAGGCTTTAAAGGAAACTTTTTTTGTAAGAAAAGAGTAAAAAAGCAGAGTACTTTTCCAGTGTACCAATATGAAAGTACCCTTGGTGCTACAGATGTGAATGGAAACCGGAGATCCCTGATGAAGGGATACTGATGAGATTGGAGAGTATTTGATAAGAATAAGGGTTTGTGGAGCTTTGTTGTTGGTCAAGGGAAGAAGTTGGTGTTTCAAGTGGATTCTTTGGGCCTTTGAAAAGGATCATGAAAATCAAGTTAGGCATGTGTCTTTGTGAGTTTTTCTTTACTTGTGGTAAGAGATCCTGATTTTAGTGCCAGAGAAATAACCAGAATAGCTATTTAGAAATTTAAAGTGTGTTGTTTTTTGAGCCAAAAGAAAAGAGCAGGTTAGTTGAGTTAAGCAACAATTGCATTTTATGTATTTTTTTTGATGTAATAGTTTAACTGTTTGTCCTTGGGCGAGTGTCCCAAGTTAACCAGCTACGGAGCAGGCACTGTATAATAACTCCATAATTGTCTCTTGTGTTTGATTTCCATTTCCACAAGAGCTTTAGATTTTGTAGCTGAATGTGATCCTTGTACTTACGCCATTTTACATTATTCTGGTCCATTCATATGGTAGAGCAGAGGAATTCAAGTTCCAAGCCTCAGGCCAGTAGCAACAAATCTTTTCTTGGCTGGATGAGAACATAGAATGGTCCCAGTTGGTTGCAGCCTGCACTTGTCAGTGACCTGAATTGATGAAATTTGTCAAGACAGCTATTTTCTTGTACTCTTGCTAGAGGTAAACGTTTGAATGGGAATAGCTAACTGAAAAGGTGGAGACCATTTGGACAGGCAGGCAAGGGTGTTATCCCATCTCCAGCCTGTGACTGAAGTGACTGTGAAAATGATTCTTAATAAGGTGGGATTAAGGTTAATTTAAGTAAAATTCTTTTATGTATAAAAATCTGAGGTTCAGCAGAAGTAGGTATAATTATCATTATTGGCCTGCTATTGATGCATTCTTTTACCATAGCATGGTACGCTTTGCTGCTAAATATTTCTTTCATTTGCTCTCTTAAATAGAGGTAAGGTTGAACCTGATATGGCAAGTGCTTTCCCCTTCATGTCTGCCAAAGCCTGAATAGCCTACTTTCCATACTACTGATTCAAGTACCAGAGTGTAAAGGATGGTTAGAGCTGGAAGCAGTGTGCAGATTGGAAGAAGAGCCTTGTTTTGCTATTTGTCACAGTAAGCAATGTGTCTGTTACCATCAGGTGAACACTGATTCCTCCTTAGCATTTTTAAAAATTGTTGTGCATCATGAAAATGTTGTTGTAATATAAATTACAGTTTTAACCAGGAAGTTTTGACACTAATGCTTGCTGTTTTTTGTTTGTTTGGGGGTTTTTTTTTTTTTGTGTGTGTGTCATTCAGGTTCTTTAGTAAAAATACAAGCCTACCTAGTACCTGCACCATCTCAAAGTTTCCTCTGATTTGTTTAGGTGGTGGGTGTGGTTTTCTGTATATTATCTATGGTGAGTAACAATAAGGGAATATGATCAAGGCTTTGATCCAGTATACTGCTTTAACAAGAAATACTTGTGTTCAGTGGTCAGTACCACCAATCTTGTATTATTAAAAAAAAACCAAAAAAACAAACCCAGAAGGTATGCAAAATCTACAGTTCCAAGTAGAGTGTTTTTCATCAGCTTGTGTTTTTAAAGACCACACAGGAACACCAGGATAAATGCAAAATAAATGACTAACCACAAGTTGTCTGCTCTCCAGTGAAAATAATGAATTTGTATCCCGGAGCAAGACTATTTCTGATTTTTGGAGTGGCACTTATTCTATATAATTTTTTGTAGAAGTCTGTGTAATACTAGTTAGATTCTCTTTCCTGAAAATGGTTGATTATAACTTGATGGAAAAAAATTGTCAAAGCTTCAGTAAAAGAGCAGGAAAAAGTGAAACTAGATGTTATGAAGGAAATTAGGCTTTACCCAAAAGTGCACAATGGACATTTTAGTTTTCCACATGAGGTTCACCCTGCTTCCTAAATTACTGAATGAAAAATTTTGTAAGCAAAAAATGTTGAGTCCTCAGGTTTAATGAAATGCAAAAAATGTTTCTATTTTAAGTTGTTATATGAAACATGTTTGTTTAGATTACTGTTTAGAATAGTCTAAAATAAAATAAAAAGAGGAAATAGATAAGGACATAATTCCAGGCATACACACAGCGTGTTGTTTTCAATATGAGTTACTATCATTAGTGCAGATGGTAATCTGTATAGGATTACTTGTTTAACTAGAGCTGCTTACACACTGAAACAGGAGTGTTTGGAATACCGTTGCTTCTGACCTAGAGGAATAAATTGAAGTACCTGCTTTGGTGTGGAGAGTGAAGGTGTTGAATGAAGATGTTTTGGCCACAGATGCTGGTCCGTGCTCTTGTTACACTGCTCTCTTGCTTAGTGTAACTCCAGCCTTTCAAAGTATAACAGCCAGGTAGACTTCATGCAGTCACTAATACTGTATTTGTCAGTAGGTCATATGAGCCATGCTGATGGCCTGGGTTAAAATGAAGTAGGTAAATAAGGATGTGTGTGGGGAGAGGAGGAAACTGAACTGAGATTGCCATTTCTTCATCCTGCCTGAATGCCTTTAATGAGATCTTCCTGCAGACTTGGAAAGCTTGTTATCTTCTGCTTTTGAAGATGTAATGGTCAGCCTGATGATCTCCCTGATAAATGCACTTTCAGTGTTAATTCTTCCTTAGTACGGCATCTACTGAATGCACATATATATGCAGTGTGCAGCTGTCAACTTCCTTACCTCTGTGTACTTCTGTCCTGGATGCTGATTTTTTTTCTGAAGGATAGTGGGTAGAAAAGATGTATCTGTAAGATAGCACTTATGTGCTGCGTACATTACCTGCTTGAAGTGCTAAATTGTATATGTATTAATGTAGCACACTTGCCTCAAGCAGGATTGTTAGGGTAGGAGAGCAAACTCAAGCTTTGAGCCTAAATGAAATGGGTAAAAATACTCACTACATTAGTATCAGTAATATTTTTTCTACTTCTTTGTGACTGATTTAGTGACATACATCTTCATTCCTCTCAGCTGTTTTTCTTCTGACCAATGTTCTGACACATAGCTGCTTTCTGTCTGTCCTTTCTCTAGTGCAGATCTGACCTCTTCTTTTGCTTTCTCTCCTTTCTCTGCAGAACTTGGTAAATTTCCTGGTTATTCCTTGTTCCTAGTTGTTTCCTTGGGAGATTTCCTGGTTGGGTGTTTTGTGATTTTTGTTTTAAATTATTATTTTGTTTGTTTCTGTTGTTTTTAATATCTGGTTCTACCACATCAGAAATCACTACAAGGGAACTCTTGGTAGCTCTTTGGTATTTGGTCTTGTATCTGCATTGTGTCACAAGAGGGTTTAATTGCACATTGCTGCAGCCCTTTGTTCCTTCTGGAAACGTTCTCATTAGGGACTATCAAGATAGAGAGATAAAACATGCATGTAAACTCAATGTATTTGTTGTACCTGCAAGAATTCATCTGCAGGTATGATTGGAAAAATAATTTGATTTGATTGGAAAAGATTTGATTGGAGATTCTGTGTGTCAGATGATTTTAAAAAAACCTGGTTAGCTGGCAACATTTTGAGGGTAGATGCCTGATGTATTTGAATTGTAACTTTTCTTATGATCTTCTTTTTTTTTCCTGTTAGCAGAATAAACCAAGTATGTTCAGATATGGCCTTTTTCCCCCTGTTATTTAAATACGTGAATTCTAGTCTTCAGCTGTCTAGTTCTGACTATGTGGGAGTTCCAGTCATTATGTAATAAAAGCAGTGTTATAGTCTCAGAGAAGACAAGGCCAGTTCATTTAAAAAAGAAGGAAAATAGCCGTTGACAAACACTGAAATTTTATGAAAAGTGAAGGGATAGTACTTTGCTGCTTTCACACGTTTCCTTTCTGTGGTATTTTCCCATACAAAACAAATGTTGGCTTGCCAATGAGATGAGGATAAAATAGACAAGCTTTTCAGTCTGGAGTAATGATTGTCTTAATGGACTGTCCGTCTGTCTCCTAATTGCTATTCTGCTTATACAGATGCATGAGCAGTGGAGAAATGGAGGTGTTGAAACAAAAATGCAAAGAAGTGATGAAATGAAAAGATGTGAGATCTGCTGCTGTTTTATGCGAGGAGTGAACCTCAGGCTCCCTGTTTGCTCCTGTTGGGAAGATTGGGGATGAACCACTGCTCTATACTGGTTACTGATTCATAGGGATATTAGGATAAAAGAAAGCAGTGAGGATTTGGCTGGAGAAAGGCAAGAAGGTTGTTTCTCTCCAGCAGGTGTGTCACTCTGCCTCCGTTCTGGTGGAAGGAAGTTAGACTACTAATGGGCATGCATTCAGACAATCCTGGGTGCTGTTTTTCTTCAGCATACCCACTTTTTCTTCAGTTACCCACTTCTGTGCAGATCTGGATATATTATTTTCTGGGCTGAAATCTCAGCCAGATCACGTTGGGAAGAACTTTTTGGAAAATTGCAAACGTTATGAAGTTTGTATTTGTTGTTTAAAGTTGGAGGTGATCAACTTCAAAGTTTAAAAAGGGAAAAGAAATTTATCTTAATTACCAGTCTTTTTCAAACACTTTATTCTCTTACGTTATGTTTGCATCCTGTAGAAATCGTTTTTCAAAGAAAGCTGATAGTGTTTCGTCTCAAGAACTGAAAATTTTGAGAAGAGCACCTGCAATTGATGAAGGACCTAGATGGTCTAGATAAAGGGCCTCCTCTGAGGTGAACTGTCTACAAAGGACAAATGTGCATGAAAGAATAGTACATGAGACATAGATCCACTCTCTTGTTAGTGAGCAGTGAAGTTGTTGTTACGTTTAGTCATGGCTCTCTCTGGACAGGTCACCTGATAGGATAGCTAAGGCTCCGGACCCATGTTCTAGAACCCAATGTGAAACTAGGTTTGTTCTGCTGCTTCTCTGTTGCATCTTGCACTGCCTTGTGTCTGTCTGGCTTTTAACTTGTTAGTTCAGAGCTGGAAGTGAGAGAGCTGAGGTGAAAAGCTTTGTGTGTGATGGCCAATACAATTTTCCTTTCAGCTACCAAGGTGTTTTTTTTATTCTGACAGCAGGAATTAGAAGCAGCTATGTCTGGAAATCTAGATCTAGAGTACTAGGCTGTATAAATAGGCTGTGGAGCAAATTTATTCTTTTGGATTGTTAACTTGAAACTTTGAAGTATATGTCAGATCCCAGCCTGTATAAAAGCATGTGGTAGGGTTATGAAAATGGTCAAGGGGATGGAAGAGTTGCTTTTTGGGAAGGGACTGAAAAGATGGGGACTCTTCACTTTGGTTTTCCAAAAACATGGGGCAAGTTACGCAGTCCCACAATGCAGAAACTAGTAAGTGTCAGACACAGTGGGAGTTTACTTTAAAGTGAACAAATAAAGATACTTTAAACAAAGGAGAGTATGACTTTTTGGAGCATTCTGCTGCAGAATATTGTGGGGCAGACAGTACCAGCATGTTCAAAGCAAGAATTTGACAGAACTAGTGGGAAATGTATCCATTAGCATAAATGGGAAGGATGGGTCTGTGATAGACCTTCTAGACCTTCTCATGTACATGCAGGAGCATGAAGGGAGTGGGACACAGAAGGCACAGGGCTGGCTTGCTCTGCTTGAATAGTGTCTCTCTGAAACAACAATGAAGTACTTGTGTGAAGGAGGTGGATGTTGTGCTAACCCAGTTAGGCAAAGTTTATATTTTGAGCCATGTTTTTTGCAATTGGCTGTTGATACACTGAATAAACATTGAGTGCTCGTGCTTTTCACCTCTGACCTTTTTTTTTAAATCTGTATGGATTGTAAGGTCATTTGGAGCCTGCTTTTTAGGGGCTTTTTTGGTTGGGTTTATTTATTTGTTTGTTTTTTGAAAAGTGTATAGAAACCCTAGTACCTGTGCAGAATTTCTATTTTTTTTTCTAATTTTTATTAAAATAATGAAGACCTGTCTTTAGTCTCAGAAACTACAAAGGCCTCTGCTGCTTGAAATTGTAACATGAAGTATTTTCAGCAAGCTGGGATAAAAGTACTTTCTGTCATTTTATGTTACTTTTTTGGCCCCTTATGCTTGTATAGTAAGGCAATTTTGTGCTACCGAATAACATGATTTTTTTCTTTTTGACATGAACTTTACTCAGCTGTTTTGGTGAGACATTTTTTTCCTCACTAAATTCTCCATGTGCTGTCACTTGAATCGCAAGTCAGGAGCAGACTCCACTTGAAGATGTATTGCTGGTTCAGGTTGTATGATCCTAAGTCATAGCTCTCTTCTCTAGCTTGGTCTACTTGTTTATCTTTCTGTGAAACACCTTGAATGAATGAGGAGAAAATGGGTTATCTATAACAAAGACTCCATTGTCTTTGAAATTCCTCTTAAGTTAGTAATAGTGTTAGTACTATAACTAGCCATTTGTGTACATTTTAGGATGTCTGTGTGAAAATAAAACCGTATTTTTATACATACATACATACATACATACATACAAACATACATATATATACAGCCAGAAATGACTTATTTCAGCCAGTGTAAAAATACTTTGGTGCTCTAATTCTTTTGCCATCATCCCATATTCTTGTCATGTAGCATAGGTTCTACAATATTTATATATTCACTGGTGGTACTTGTGGATGTACTTAAATGTGCAGGTTAGGTTTAGTTGATGTCATTTGGTTAAAATACAGTGCTACTTTTGAAGCAATAATATGTTTTCCAAGAGATTCTTATATGAGAGCTTTAAGGAATCTCATATGCTTTGCTCTTTGCTATTTCTGGGAGTTCTTAATTGTATATTCATATTATCCTCGTGTGAGACTTTTGACATAATCACTTCTTTTATTCACCAAGAAGTTGTGGTCAGTCCTGTTCTAAAAGCCAGGTTTAGAGGGGAGATGGACAATATATTACTTGGTCTGTATGCACAGTAGGCATTCTTAAATATTTTTCTGGAAATGAAATCAGCAAATGTGGAGTACCGGTTCAGGAAGAGGAAAGTTAAAATATCCTCTTTTACTGCGTGGAGAGTAGAGAAACTCAAAGCTATTTTGTTTCATCAGTATAATACCAACTGTTGCATTCTGGGAAGCTCTATCTCATCAGTATTTGCTTGAGGAATGCTGGTTATGGGAAAGTGTAGGTAGCCTGAAGAGATTTTATTCTTTGATTTTCCCCTGGGATTTTTAAGTAACTGGGCAGAAATCATGCAGCTTCTGTGGTGCATTCAAGTAAGAAGGAAGAGAGGAAGTGGAGAAGTAACAATGAGCAAACTTAACAGAAAGGGCTGAGAGATGACATTCCTCTGTTTGGTGTGCTGTTTTTCTGTTAGTAATATGGTTTATTTATATAGCTTAGTTTTGCAAAGGTTTCGTTTTTTGTACTGGGGCTGAGACTTTTCATGAAGACTTCTTTCAGTCATCTCTTGTCTGAACCTTTCTTTTGGAAACATCTATGGACATTTCTTTAGCCTATGAAAGGTGGTGGAATACCGATTCTGCTAATAATACATTGCTAGCCCCTCCCTCCATGTATTTAAAATAATAGTTGTAACCATTATATAATTCAGTGGATTTAAAGCTACCTTAGAGAGTAGAAGAATGCACAAGGAGAGTCCTAGGAAATTGCAGTATAGGTTGGTAAGTTAGAGGATAAGGAAAAGGAATTTGTATGACCACAGGTGGGAAGTGAACAAAACATATTTTTTTAATATGATTCTGCAGTTATGCTAAGAGGCCATGTAAAATTCAGTAGGACTAGAGTCTGCCATAGGGAGAGTTAATAGGGCTTTTTATGTATATTTATAATTTTCTTTTAGCTGGAATGTGACATGGATTTTTACAAGTTTTGGAGATAGCCAAAACCTGTTTGCACATTATTTCTCCATCTCATCAATACAGAGAAACACCTGAAATAAATTAATTAATTTCAAAAGTCTAATCATTTTTGATTAGGTTTTTGAAAATTTTCTCATAAGTATAAATTAGTCACTGCCTGGATGACTTTTTAGGGAACCAATTCTGTTCAGCTAAGTGCCTTTTTTTGGTTTGTTTTTAATGGAGCATGTATGTGTGTGAATACAACTATAGTTATATAGTTTTTGTGAAGATTATTTGAAAAGGTTTAATTTAAAAATATTTCCTTGATTATTTAATAAAATAATCTAAACCCTCTGACTGCCTCTTTAAAGAATGAACTGTTATTACAGTTGCAGTTTGCATATTGGAAACATGAAGCTGAAATAAACTAATGTTGCTAAGGTCTGTTATTCATTGAAACATTAACTGTTATGTTGTGATATGATATTTGGGAATAATATTAGGAATACCTACTCCATAGGTGTAATGAACCAGTGCTAAGTCTCTGTTAAGAAGGAATTGCTGCACTGGTATTGCCAAAAACAAAGTTGTGGATTTTGACTGTTTTATTCTATATTGGCTTAATTTCAGTCTTGAGAGTTTTTTGTGTAAACTGCCTTTGACAGAGTTGCTGTGAATTTTGTATCTGATAATGTTTAGCCTGTAGCTACCTAATGAAATTGCTCTGTCATTAGTAGTATTTGAAATTCATCAGCTGATGAGGACAGCTAAGGATGCATCTGTAAGTTTTTACACAGTTCTCAAAGTTACATTGATGTAAGCCTGGGACAGATTTCCAGCTTCATTAGATTTCTGCGTGCCAAAGAGAGCGCAACATAGCAAAATACTTCCAGAGTAATTGTTATAATGCTATCAATTGAGACCACATGTAATTACAGCCTTTTCTTTCGGCAAAACCTGAGTCTGGAGCCTGTGGTTCTGCATTGTTTTCTTCCAGTTTTTGCTCCTAACAATTATGAGTACTTTGGATTCCAATCTTGAGCCTCATGAAAGCAGCATTGCTTACTGTTTGGTGTATTTGCTTTGCCTTACCTTCAGTTCCCTTCCCCTCCCCCTACTCTGTCCCCCCCCGGCCCCCCTTCTTTTTATATATTTTTCTTTCTTTTTCCTTGATGTCTTTCTTTGTGATTCTCCACTAAAGCTTTACCAGGTGACAACAAAAAAAACTTTGTCTAGGCTTCTGTAGATTTCAGAGTAGGTTATGATGAGTTCTTGTATAAGGAGACTGTAAGTTGTGGGTACTGAATTGCTTGGAGAGCCCACAGTGGCCTAAAATGAACAACAGGGAACAAAACATGCACATGTTAAAATACAAATGCCAAGACTGCAGTGCAGAATATTTCCTAAATACCACAGAGAAAAATTGCATTTGATGTTTATGTTATAAATTAAATGGACAGGTTGACTAGTTGGTCAACTAATGTCAAGACCTTCTTAAACTAAACTTCAGTATATAAACTGTGAGTTATGGTAATTGTCTTTCTTTGTAAGAGTGCAGGTGCCAGGGTTTGCGAAGAAGTGTTTGTTAGGTAGGAAATAAGGAGAAGCAGGCCTAGCAACAGAATAAATTTACAGTGAAGTTTATCCATTAATTTCTTCAAAAGTGCAAGTTCTGCTAAGCTCATTTTTAGAGAGCATCACAGACATGTCCCAAAAGTAGAACTTTGTAGGGAAGAAGGGAAGATAAATCTAAAATGAGAATTGTGGATTTTTTGTTTAGAAGTTTACAAAGAGAAACTGCAGCAACCAGTGGAGATCGCTTTTTCCCCCCCCTTTTTTTCTCTCTTTTTAAAATATATATGTAGGAGAGGCTATGGAAATGAGGGACTCCCAGCTCTTTGCGAAAAATGCCCAAACCCAGTACAGAACCTCCTTGTCTTGGATTAGAGAAGTAACCTGCGTGTAATGACATTTTTTCTTCCTCCTAGACCCCTGTCTCCTTAAAAGCATCTCCTGTAGTTTCAAAGGCAAAAAACCCAGTCATGACAGAGATTTTTCAAAACAATAAACTTTGATCTGTTTGCCATCAGCTATGTTCCTATGTAATTCTGGAGTTCAGCTATTCTTTTTCTTTATTGTTTATTTTTGATATTAATCATACTTCTGACACCATCATCCAATTTAACCTGAAGTAACATGCTGCAAATGTCATACAGGGGAATTTGTGCCTTTGATTTCTACAAAGAGTGATCAAAGCATCTAATTACCCTGGTTTTAGCTAGGGTAGAGTTAATTTCTTCTCAGTAGCTGTTACAGTGCTGTGTTGGATTTGGAATGAAATGGTGTTGATAACAAACTGATGTTTTGTGTTTTGCCAAGTTGTGTTTATAACTAAGTCAAGAACTTTTTTCTCCTCCTTGTCTCACGCTCTGCTGGTGAGAAGGCGAGCAAAACAATCTGGGAGGGAGTGTAGATGGGACAGGTGACCTGAGCTGACCAAATAGATATGCCACACCATAAAACATCATGCCCTATATATATATAAACTGGGATGAATTACTGAAAGGGTGGCCAGTCTGCATTCAGGAGGAGGTGGTCTGGCATCAGTCAGCAGGTAGTGAGCAATTGCATTGTGCATCGCTTACTGTTTCCTTTTTATTATCATTATTATTTACCATTGAAAATTAAGTACAATACAATAATAATTAATAATAAATTGTTCTTATCTCAATGTACAAGTTTAACATTCCATGCGGGGTGGAGGGGGAAGAAAGAGGGGAGCTGACTCAGCAGCTGTTAATTTCCATCTGGGCTTAAACCACAGCAGGCCCCTTCCTGAGTTCTGGCACCAAAAAGACTATAGTGGGTTGATCCTGACTGGATGACAGGCACTCACCAAAGCTTCTCTATCACTTTTCTCTGCTACTGGACAGGGAAGGGCTCAAGAGTTGAGATAAGGACAGAGCCAGGTGACTCACCAAATGCCATTGTGGGCAAACTAGGCTCACATTAGAGATATTAATTGAATTTGTTGTTAACAAAATGAGAGCAGGCTAATGAAAAATTAAATTAGACCTTAAAAATACCTTTCCCCACCCCTACGTTTTCCCCAGCTCTACCTCCTCCCCCCCAGCGGTGCAGGGAGATGGGGAATGGGGATGCACATCAATTGATGAGTTGTTTCTGCTGCTGCTCAGGGAGAGGATTTTCCCCTGCCTCCAGCATGAGGTCCCTCCTATGGAAGGCGGTGCTCCACAAACTCCACCAAAATGAATCAATCCCATAGGCTGCGGTTCTGCATAAACTGCTGCAATGTGGGTCACTGTTCCACAGGTCCTTTGAGAACAGCCTGCCCCAGTGTGGGTCCTCCATAGTATCACAAGTCTTACTAGGAAACCTGCTCCCTGCTCCCTCCTCTGCAAGGGTCTGCAGGTCCCTGCCAGCAGTCTGTTCTAGCACAGGCCTCTCATAGGTTTACAGCCTCCTCTCAGGCATCTACCTGCTCCAGCGTGGGTCTCCTCCATGGGCTGCAGGTGGATTTCTACACCCCTGTGTTCCTCCGTGGCCTGCAGAGGTACAGCTGCTTCACCATGGTCTTTACCACAGACTGCAGAGGAACTCAGCTCCCGTGCTTGGAGCACCTCCGCCCCCTCCGTCTCTACTGACCTTGGTGTTTGCAGAGTGGTTCCTCTTACGCATTCTCACCCTGCTCTTCTCTGGCCAAAATTATATCTGCACAATAACTTTTTTCTTCTTAAAAATGTTATCATAAAGGCATTACAAACCATTTCTGATTGGTCCAGCCTTGACCAGCAGTGGCTGTCTTGGAGCTGGCTGGTATTGGCTGTACTGGAAATGGAGGAAACTTCTATCAATTTCTCATAGAAGCCACTGCTGTAGTCACCCTGCCCACCAAAACCTGGCCATGCAAACCCAATACATTATTAAGCACTGTATACAATTCAGTTTTATTTCTCAAATGTTTCAACTTCTCTTCTAGACTTCCAAGGATGTGGACTAGTAGGTTATTTCTCTCACTAATTTCTTCTGATTAATATACCTTATCATGGGAAAGATTTTCCTGAAAGTTTATTCCTGTAGTCTCTAATTTATTGTTTATGGATGTAAGTGAATTATCTTGGCTTTGCACTGTGGGTAAGACCAATAATATTTCCTGAAGCTATTCTTAAGATCAAGCTGACTGTGAACCCCCAGTGGGGATAGCCTCTGAGCCCCCACACTGCTCAGTGTGGTCAGTTGTTGCAATCTCTGCTCCTCGGGGCTTCTGTGGAGTTTTGGATAGGCCCATGTGGAGGCTGTATGTGAAAAGTGTAATTGATTTTATTACTGTTGTTGTGCCTGTCATGTAGTTGTGTTGAAGTTATTTTTGGAGTCAATGAGCCTTTCACCTAGAGCCATGGTAAGTTGCTTAAAGCCAGAAAGAAATCTTGTGATACCTCTTTATCATGTTACCTTAGGCATTGCGCCATGCTGGGAAACTCTCTCAACCAACATACGGGTGGAAGTCTGGTGTTACAATGGTACAGCCATGGGACAGCTTTCTGCTTCTAGACACTTGTGAGGCTAAAGCTCAGCACAGGTGTTAGTGTTGAATGCACACTTGTTTGCAGTATTTTAAGGGCAGTAAGGTGCAAATGTGAAATGAAAATGAAGAAACGTGAAAAGTGCTGGGAGGTTTTCATGGTCTGGTGAAATGTACATTTATTTCTGAATAGGTGACTGATATTTCCAAAAAGTCTGCCAATGAATATGAATGTTGTTCTGCACCTTGTAAAAAAGATAACAGCTGTCAAAGGCTTTTGGTAGCCTTCTCTGTTTTTCTACCTAAATGTTTCCTAAGTTATAGAAGCCATAAAATACATGTTACAAATATGGTATTGACTTTTTGAATTCTGTCCCCAGTTAGAAATGTAATAATTGCATTATATTACGATATGATATTTCAGCTACTGTGGAAATAGTGCTACTTTAAACTAGTGTATGTTTGTTGTACAGGAAAGAGACAAAGGGGTTTTAAGGCTTTGGTTAAATTGGCTGCTGTGATAGGGCAGTACTAATGATATTTTTAATCAGTTTAACCTGAACCAATGCTAGTTTTTATGTAGATAAGACCTTAGGTCAGAAGACTGTTGGTCATATCATAGACATTATTGTGCATTTCCACTTAAAAGATAAGTTATAGAGGGAATTGTGAAATTATGATAAAAAATTAATTGCAGTGGCCATGTGCTGATATGGAAGAGATTCCTCACATTTTGTTGTCTCCCACACTTGAGAGTTGAAGAGCAAGGATGAGAGAGCGACTGAGAGCACTTTCATGTTACTACTATTATACTGCTAAATATAACATTACTGTTAAATTGTATTATATACAAAAGTATACTGTTAAATTATTTTATATATATACACCACTATATATAACACCACTGTTATTTTTATTTTAAAATTATTTATATTTCCCTTAAAATTCTGACTCAAAAGCTGAATGAAGGTCTGTTGTTATTCTCCTTGCTTCCAGCATCAAGAAACAGCTTCAAGGTCTCACACCTTCAAAAATAAGTCTTTTAAGAAATCCAGTATCTGTGGATTCTGCAAACAAGTCATTGATAGCCAAGGAATTTCCTACAGAGGTGAGTAATATATGATGTGGTTTTTACTTTCTTGCTTTGTTAAGAAAATTAGTTTTATATTAATGTTAAAGTTTCTAGGAATACATGTTTCTGGTAATTCCCCTCGGACTAAGTTACCTTTGGTTTATTTCCTTCCTTTGTACAGTTAGGTTCCCTGCTACTGTCAGGGAATAGGGTTCTGTAGTAGGTAATTGGACTTGTATAATCATGTGCTTTTACTACTATGCTATTCAGACAGAATAAGGCAGTGCCTGCCGAGGATCTTGAGGGGACATATGAGTGACATTTGCATGGTGGATAACACTTGGCTCTGGAATTCAGTCTACAAATGAGGAAGTGTGTGACCCTTGCTCTCTGAGGCATGAAGGATATTCTATGTTAATTTGCAAAAAAAATCACAAGAGCAGTTGTCTGTTTCCTTTAATTTTTCTATTTGCATTATGCTCTGTCTAATCCTTAGTCCTTCAGTCTAATCACTCACTGAAAGAATAAAGATCTCCTGGATAACACAGACTAGAGACTTTCTGCCCGCGGCATTCCTGCCTGCACCTTACTGGTGTGTTCCCTCACTCTTCTCCCTTGTAGAATTGCCCATCCTTTCATCTTCTCCATGGGGATACCTGTGATAAAATTGGGAAAGCTTAATATGTCTTTTCTGCAGGTTATCCAGGGATAGGGCTTTTGATCCCCTGGTTCCGCCTGGTTAATGTTTGACTCCTGTTATTCTACATTAATCAAACAGTTTCTTTACTTGCTTTATGCATGGTTTACTTCCCAGAATGAGAATGTTATTGTCTGTTCATCTAAAAAGTGGTTGCTGTTTTCAGTTAGAGGTGTTTGCACCAACTTCAGGTTCTAGTTGAATCTCCTTCTCCCATCTCCACCCTTCCATATTCTTCAGACACATTAGGATCCCTCTGAGGGTTTGAGAGGGAAGTGTGAGAGGATGTGGAAGGAATGTGGCCATTTTTGGAGCTATGGTACAGACTGCACCATAGAAAAGCTATATATTCAGCATTATAGCTAGCATCATAGGAATGGTAATTATGTATGCATTAAAAAAAAAATTAGTCTGTCCTTCTGGAGGTTGATTCCAAAGTTCTTAGAATTTAGTTGTTTTCAAATTAGCAGAAATTTTTTGGAAGGAAGACTGTTTAGTGAAGGAACTGCCTAAAGACCCTCTTGATCAGCTTCAGTGTAAAAAGTACTGTATCAGGAGAGAATCAGAACTTTGATTCATAGAATGATTTAGACTGGTAAAGACCTCTGACATCATTGTGTCCAAGTGCTAGCCCATCACGTCCAAGTATAACACTAAACCATGTCCTAAAGGGCCATATTGATGTGTCTTTTAAATGTCACTTCCTTCCAACGCACTCCCCATTCAAATACATTCATGTCTATGATACATCTGTGTCTATATCAAAGTCAGTTTTGGATAAAAAAGCTGTGAGTGAGTGTTGTGTAGGTTTTTAGTCGTATGTGGTAGTCATTTTGGGGGTGTGTCTTGTAAATGTGGTGCGTAAAAACTTACTGTGAACAATGAACGTTTGAATGAAAGGTGCCTTTGAATGGTGTCCCTTTATCCTTTCATACTTCATTCTGTCCCAGTAAAGCATTCTCAGTTACAGTTTTTTTACAAAAGCAGTGTCAGAAAGGAAAGAGAGTTGAAGGAGGGGAAGCTCCTCGCTCTTCTTCTGCATGGTAAGCATGTTTGTCTTTGATACAGATTCTTATTATGAAGTAAGGACAAAAAGCTGTGGATTGATTTTGACAGTACCTGCATATATTGCAGTATGCCCAGGACTGCACAACTCCCAGTGTCTCTTCAGCACTACCTCAAACTTGAATGTTCTGGTTTGATTTTCCCTGAAGTACAGTATGATTTAATTCGCGGCTAAGCAAATAATACATAATAATCTTGCACATTTACATGGTTAGCAAAAGGCCACTAGAGTTACAGGAGCCTTTTGATTTTTTTAAAGCTGCTTACCCTAAATGTTGAATGTTCACTATTTTACCTTATTTGTAAATGTAGAAACCCCCACCCCCGAGGGTCCCCCTGATGGGGAGACCCCTAAATATTCTGTGCCAGTATTGACAGATGAATGGGACTTTTGGTTTTTTGGTCTTCAGGTTGCAGTTTATTTTTTTCTTTTCAAAGGTTCAGCACACTGTCTACATCTCAGACTTAGCATACAAAGAGAAGGCACCAAAAGTCACAAGGCACACCGGTTCAAGGTCTTTTAAAGCTATCTTGTCCAATTAACTCTTAGAATGTAGTTTATTTCTATCTTTCTACCAATAACTAATTATTTGTCTGTTAATGCAACATCTGCATTGCGGTTCTTTCTAACCAATCACTCTGTGCTACCAACACTGCAGTGTTGCAGTGTGATTTCCTGTTTCACCTATCCCAACCTCTCAGGTGTGCCAACCTTCCCCCTCCCGCTTTTGCCCTCCTGCTGAGAGCTGTCCATCAATCTTAACATTCCAGCAGAGGCGTAGTGTGGTTGGCAGAAGTTCAAAAGATGCCCCTCAGGTCTGGGCTCATTGGCCTGTCCTAGCGTCTATATCCTTTGAGCCTTCCCCTCCTCCCACCTGGTTGGCCCTCACCTGTCCCTTCCCCTCCCCCTGTCCCTGGGGCTTAAAAGGACACGAGACCATGTGTCCTGGCGTTCTATTGCGAGCTGTTACCGCGTTCAGAGGTCTACCATGCTGAAATAAAACTCTGGATTAAGACTCTACGATAGAATCCGCTCTTTTCTTTTCACCGTCGCCTGAACCTTTTCCACCAGAGGTAAACTGAGTTCCTACTTTGCCTGGATTTGTTCCGAGTGCCTAGCTGCAGCATCCAGCCGGCCAAAGGTATCTCTGGGGTGAAACACCACAGCTGCCGCCTTTGGTCCAGCAGCAAGAGCTAGACAAACCAGGCACGACACACCCGGAAACATCGGGATTAATATTCTATACTGCAGAAAATGGAGCAGATGAAGAACAAGAAAACAATCAGACAACGCCCAAAATCCTCCATCTTGTCTTCTGTCTACCTCCATACTAAAAACCCAAAGCTCCAAGTTTTTCACTCTGTGATAAACTATACTACTATCTATTTCACACACTTGTAGATTTCAAATAATCCCAAAGTCTTGGAAGCTTTCTCCATGGATGAAGGTTAACAGCAGTATTCTCCTGGGGATCAGGACTTCTCAGGACAGACAGAGAAATATTCCCTGTGCAACAGGGTTCTAACAGTAAACAAGCTGTCAAAAGGATGTAATTTCTGTCTTTACAAGTGGATTTCTATTTTATTATTTTTACGTTATATTTTATATATATAAAATAGATGTTAAAATTTTCTTTTATTTTCGTTTCCTTTTAAAAATTATTATTTATCTTTGTTGTGTTGTGATTGAATAATTTTTAGTGTAGAACAGAGAGCTCTGAACCTCCTGAATCTCTAGACTTCCTGGCAAGGAAAAAAAACTGGAGACCAGATTTGGGAGATTTGAGTAATTTTAAATCAGAAAGTATAATTTCACAGCTCTTAGAACATTGATGTGATGGGTGAAATATATGTGAAAAGTTGAAGCACTGTACAGATGTCTTTTGATTAAATTCCCCTCATCTCCAGTTGATAGTTAAGTTACCTAGTTTAGGTTTAGCTGCTAGTGAGGCTTTACATGCAATACAAAGCATTCCATAAACTAATTTTTGAACTTAAAGCAATTAGTGGTTCTTTGAATGAATTGAGTGTCTTTTTGTTCATCTAATGTAGCTATGAATGTGTTTGTTTTGGAAATACATATGTTGGAGTGATGCAAATAGGAGTTCTTGTAGAATTTTAGTTCTCCTGTCTTAGGTTTTTTTTTCTTGAAACCTTTTTCCATGATGCTTTACCTATATTTGAGTTTTGCTTTCTTCCTTTGGTACTTTCTTACTTTAAAACATGTATAAGTGTTAGCTAGAGGTGCCACATTATATTGGTATGTGCTGTTAACTATTGTGAGCAGAGAAATGCTTACCATGATACTATGTGCAAGCTGAGTGTAATAAAGAATACAATTCATCTTCTTGTCTTATTTGTAAGATATTATACATTTTTAAATGTAAATTGTAAATTGTATTAACATTTGTTTCATTCATTTGTTAATCGGCTTATAGTAAATAAGTCCAGGACTATTTCATTGAGCTGGTTAATGATAGAAACTATGTTCTCATCAAATTACAATATCTGTTTAATCAAGTGCTTTCACATGCTTACAGACCGTAGATCAAGATTTGAAGACAATTGGAACAATTTTTCTTCTTTAAGAGGTTTGATATTTTTCTTTGAAATTCACCTACTTGTTTGTGACTGTGCTTGTGGTTGTCTAGTGATCCACTTAATATCTCACTTTTGGGTTAGTTGGTGTTACTCAATTGAAAAAGCCTTCTGTATTTAATCAAATTCATTGCTTTTCAAATTCATGGCAAATCAAAATACGTTTTTATATTAAGACTCATATGGACATGACAGATTGTTTGGGCGCACTGTGTGTGTAAATATATGCGTATGTAATTTTATATTATTATGTTGCAGGTGGTTTTATATACTCTGTTTTTCAGTAAGTGTTAAGACCAGTAATAACTTATGAGCATCTTCATAATGTGCAAAGCATGTCTCTTGTTACAGTCCTGACAACAAGCTAGAAAGCTTGAAATTGAATTTGAATTGACAAACTAGAATACTAGAATTTGTATCCTGCTTGGGATAGTGGCATTACAGATGGCTCTAAATGGCAAAGAGTGCAGTGAGGTACGAGTATTTGTGTCAGTCTGATTTCCATTGAGTGATCCTTGTGAATTAAGATTCTGCAAGGTGCTTACATGGGTGTAGTATGAGATGTATCTATGTATCTATCTATCTGTCTAGCTATC
Source organism: Molothrus aeneus (assembly GCF_037042795.1). Lineage (NCBI taxonomy): Eukaryota > Metazoa > Chordata > Aves > Passeriformes > Icteridae > Molothrus > Molothrus aeneus. The sequence continues at coordinate 55,868,574 of NC_089646.1, forward strand.
TATCTAATATTTATGTGTGTATATATATATATATATATACACATATATATACACACACTGTAACTTCAACACAACTAACCCACCTTCTAGTTAATTATGGCAATGGACATTGGTTGATTACCCATAAGATCATTAATTATGCCAACAGGCATACCCATCAACTCATGTTGATGTTATAACACGGGAAATCTTTGAGAGAATGAAAAGATTGTCATCAAATTGAAGGGGATTTTCATCATATCACTATTTGCGCTCTGTGTGGTGTTTGTACACTTACATGTTTTCTTGAGGACTGATCCAGCAGATCAGATTGTCTTCTGCAGGACTGTTTTAAGATGGCTTTGAATCTCTTGTATGTATGGCTTAGACTCACCAAGAAATAGCAGAAAACAAACCAGACAACCATACTATTTTCCAAAGCAATTAACTACTAATTACCTCCAAATTTAAAGTAGGATATGCAGCTTATAGGACCAAATGGCATGGTCTGTTGTTGTCCCTAGAGCAGATGAATAACTTAACAGCTCTGGTGAACTCTAAGGAAGAGAGATTAGAAAATTGCCCAAGCAAGGCTGAGTTAGGTAGGGACCCAAGCTATTGCTGTAAAATTTAATTTGACTTTCAGTCTTGTTTGTGACGATGTCCAAGTGAGACTGTGTTAATTGAAGCAGAGAAGTCTTTTTAGTGACCCCTCAGAAATGGGTGGATGTTGACCTGGATATGAGTGACACGGAGTGTGCTGTCCTAGAAAGGAGGAGAGTGAAGAAAGAAATATGGACTGCAGCCCATCTGTGGCATTGAAAGCTTGGGATTGTCAGCCCCTCTTCTCTAGATAAAAGCTGCACACAGTAAATAGCAAGTTCCACTGGATTAGTAAAATGTACTCTAACACAATTCTTCAAGATATGCATTAATATTTCAGTGCAGAGCTTAGCTAGTGAGACATGGAAACTATGCACACCATGGAAGTTATGTGCATGACAACAGCACAGACATGAAAGGGAATGATGGTTACAGACTTACTGGAGCATATAGAGATACAAAAGAAGCCACTGTAATCAACAGTCATTACGCAACTGGTACATAAGCATTCTGGCTGAACACACCCACTCTGTAGCTGAGAGAGAGAGTAAAATTGACATCCTTTGATGGAATATTGGTACCTTAGTAAGAACTTGGGGAGAGGGGAGGAATTTTGGCAGAAATCTCTAAGGTAAGTTCCTACTAACTTAAAAATAAAAAATGCACAAGGCAAAGACCTCTGTGGAATGTTTAATGTTCACAGCTGTTACATGATGTTTCAGAAAATTGTCTGTAGAACCTGAGTTCTGTATTTGTTTACCTCAGAAGCACCAACTTAATGACACCAGAATTTGATCTGTGATTATTTAATTTAAAGTTAATGTTTAAACCTTACGTTTAACCTTAGTGCTCCTAAGGTTTCTAAAAAGCTGCAACTTCTCTTTATTATGGCCAATAAATAATTAAATAAAAAGTAAATTTGATCCCTCACCCCACAGTTTTTGCCAGCAAAGCCAATGACTATTGGCTATTTCATCTGATATTCCTGCAATTTTATAAGCTTAGCCCACTTGAAGGAAACATAAAATTCCTAAGGGTAATTGGAAATTAGAATTATCTGCTCTATTGGGAAAATCTGAAATGAAATGCTAGTATCTTTAGAGTGAATGTGACAAACTTCCTATGCTATGTGAGGAGAGGAACCTCAAAGTAAATATTGTTGCATTTCAAAAACAACTTCACCCTTCTAATTAGCTTCAGAACAAAGGGTGGGGCCAGGGGAACAACTACAATGGGAGACGGAAATAATGTATAGGAAGATAAAATATTATTTAAAGAAAAGGTGGGGTGAAGGAAATTGTTTTAATACTGAAGAGTTTGTTTTGGTAAATGAAGAAAGCTTCAAGACCGAGGCAGGCTACAAGCATAACATATTGATTATATAAGCATATGTCTTAGGTTGGAAATGCAAGATGTGGCTGGGGGTGTGTATTCTATTGCCATCTGTTAGAGGTGGGGCAGTTATCTTCTGTCAATTGGGCCACCACTTAAAACCAGGTGGGGCAGTTTTTTATCTCTTCCACAACCAATCCTCCCTCTGGAAAATATCTTCTGTTAATGGGCCATTAAGTCTCACTGCATGACTAATAAAATTACATCATCACATTGTGAGATGCTCCACCCAGGGGGAGGAGCCAGGCATTCCTACCTGAATATAATCTGAGATTTGAAACACCACAGTCAGCCTTTTCCACTGGATTCCCAGAGGAAGACTAAGCCTACCTACACCACCACTGGGCCTTCAGAGGAAAACAGCACCCTCCTAACATGATCACTGCTTCAACAGAACCACATCTATCACTGCAGGAGGACTGCAGCCACCATTTAATCAGACTGCTACCCACACCCTGACCAACATATTCTGACTCTCAGGTCATATTCTGACTCTGTTAGTGTTGTTTTGTATTACTGCATTTTTATTTTTCTTTTAATTTTTATTTTTTCCTGATAAAGAACTGTTATTCCTGCTCCCATATCTTTACCTGAGAGCCCCTAGATTTCAAAATTATAATAATTTGGAGGGGAGAGCATTGGCGTTTTCCATTTCAGGAGCAGCTCCTGCTTTCCTTAGAGGACACCTGTCTTTTCAAACCAAGACAGCATATCATATTGATAATATTCAGATCATATTGATGGTTTTCTTTTCATAGCTGTATTATATTTTCATCTGGTGGTGGTCTTTGTCACTTATATTTTTTTTAATGAGCTTTAAGAACAACTGTGAATCAGAACTTCTAGGCCCATAATGTTTTACCCACATAATCTAGCAACATCTGCCTTCTTACTTACTTTGGAGCTTTAAGCTGATCTCTTCTTATTTTTCTTTGATCCGTGCTCTTAGCATAATTTATGCAGGATATGTTTTCAAGATCCATCACAGACATGCAAGCTCTTGAGATCTTATACTGTCTGCAGCTGAAGATAGAAGAAAACCTGGAGACAGTCCAGCCATTTTTTGGGTTTCATGTGGGTTGCTGTCTACAGTAATCCACAGTCTGGTTGAAATGGTTTTGTGGATGAACAAACCCCATGTTGCAACATGGGGTTATCTTTTTAGCTGGAGGAAGGAGGTCTAAAAATTACCTTTGTTTCTAAACTGGAGTAAGGTTTATCAATTTCCTAATTGATTGGCAAGTGTACCTTAAAAAGACTGGAGAAATTAACAGTATTTTTTAAAATGTTAATACATTTTCATTGTTGCTACTGTTCTACCTTTGTAAACTTTTTGTGATGAAGATTTTTCTGCAGGACAGGAAGAAGGTGGTAGTAAAGGAAAAGAAAGGACATGCTATTGCAGCTGTAGTGCCAAAATATTTTTCTCTTTATAAAGATTTTCCACTACTTTTGTTGGCAACAGGAGTGGAAATATTTCATCTGTGGGAAGGCTCATTCACAACACTGTATCGCTCCCCCCCTCCGCCCCCCAAGAAAATGCTGAAGTTCTGCACAAATTTCCCATAACTGTCTCTTAGCCTTGTAATGATTTAAGGAAAACCATATGTTTTCAGTTGGGGGAGGTGGTTCCCTGTGGGGAAACTGGTGGAGCCAATGAGCTGGCTAGTTTTGAAGAGCCAATCATCTGGCTAGGTTTGAAGATTGATATCTGGTTAAACTACTTAAAAGAGTTGAATACGCCTCTGTGGAAAAGCACATTTAAAAACTAACAACGCCAGGGAAAGCTTTCTTGGCTTCTGGCTTTTGAGGAGGTAGCTGGCTGACCTGGCCCTGTGTGGCCAGGTTGGGCAGGGCTGGACTAGGCTGGGCTGGGCCGCCATCGCCTGGCCTGCATGGCTGGGCTGGGGTGGCACCGTGTGGCTAGGTCGGCTTTTCCCGCCGCGCAGCTGAGATTTCTGCCCTCTGAGGGGTGGTGCATGGGCTGCTGAGCCCCTCACTGAGGAGCCTGTTGGGCCCCATCCCAGCGGCCTACTGGGGCCCCTTCCCAGCAAAGCCCCCTAGTCCTTTGTTCTACTGGCGCTGCTGCGCCATGCCGGCCGGAAACTATATTGGCATCAGGAGCAATCATGCAGTGGGGACCAGCACTGGGAGTGGCCCTGCGGTGGGCGCTGGGTGCAGCCCTGAGGCCAGGAGTGGCCAGATCTGGGGTGGCTCTGTGGCTGCCAGCAGCCTGGATTGGGAGGGGCCACATGGCTGAGACTGTGCAGATGAAATCGACCAAGACAAAGGGGCACAGCCATGGTTGCCTCGGCATGGCTCATAATGGACTTTGTTTGTTTAGCTGCTTTTAGCAAGACATACTGTGGACAGAAAGACAAAACCGGCAGCAGCAGCTTTTCTTGGTTTTGGTGCTCGGAGTGAAGGAAAAGTGTTAAGTAAAGCTGGCAGCTGCCAAGGCTCTCACGGTGTCGGTGGAGACCACATCAATAGCAGCAAAAGACACATCAATTTCCCTGATGCAGAGCCTGGATAAGATCAACCTTTGAGTGCCAGAAAACTCTATAAAAAATGTTTCAGTTGATAAAGAGAACAAATGAACCTACGAACACCAATACTCCCCCGAATCAGGAAGAGGAAAAGGTGAAGACATGTAGGGAAAACAACATGAGACACTGAGGTCAGTAAAGAAGCAAATCAAATTCTAGATGGGAGGAGATTGGGGAGATGCCTTAGTCTTGGACTGAAATTCTTTTATGAGGCTATGATGAAGATATATTTTTTGGTATATCAGATTTTGTTTTTTCCCTGTAATTCGTGAAGTACATGGGGAGATGCAGCATTCACTTGCAGCCCACGAAGAAGGGGCACTCATGCTGGAGTGTGTGGATGCTGAAAAGCTCTAATTCAATGAGAAACTTGAACAGAGAGAGATGAGAGAGATGAGAAACTTTGCCCCAGGGATCGAAGAAGAAAAACCTTGTTCCCAGAGATAAAAGAAGAGAACTTTTGTTTTTATGCTAAAACAGCTCATCCTTAAAATAGTACCCTCTAAGTTGACATGGCCCATTAAAGCAGAAAGACATGGGAGGGACTTTCACACTGGGAATTGATTTTCCTTACCCAGGCAGCTGATTGGCTGTGACATGGAAGCCAAGACTCCTGAGAGAACTGTTGTGGAGAAGTCTCCATAGCATGGCAGGAGTGACTCCTCTCCTAAGCGGACTGAAGAAAGATTATTTTAGAGGTCGTAAACTGACTGAAAATTGCAAGTTTTGTCTCTTTACGTTTGGTGGGAAAGAAAAGAGGATGTGGGGGGAGAAGTGTTCTGAAGGTTTATTCTGATTTTCTTATAACTTTTCTGTAATTCTGTTAGTAAAGTTTTCTTTATACTCTTTAAAGTTTTGAACTTTAAAGTTTTGCTCTCCTCCTCCTAATCCACATTTCACAGCAAGAAATGAGTAAATAATTTCTAGTGGGTACACTGCCATTTGACCAGCACTAAACCCACTAGGTATATTGGTGCGTTGACTGGGAAACTCAGATCGGCAAACCAATACCACTACAGCCTTCATCTTCAAAAACAATGTCACTGTCATGAAGTAGTGGGAGCAATACTCAGGTGAGGAGACAGTGGTTGGCTGAATATGAGGAAAAGAACAAAAGTAAATGAAAGATAGTATTTGAAGCTCGGGAAATGCACTAGCAGATGTTGTTGCTGTAATGTGGCTGTTATAGTAGTGATACCTTTGGCATGTGGCTTTGGTAACTTCTTAAAAATAGAAGTGTTTACTTTTGCATCCAATAATATGTTCAGCTAGGCTACACCTATCCCACCCTCTACACAAAGTGGGCTGCAGGCACAAAACTGCCTCACACGAAATTGCATACCAACGTATTTTTAATGCTGTACTTAATTTCTGTGTGTCTGATTTTCATGCTGCTTTCCTTTTGATTTTTTTCTTGAGTTGAATTGTTGCAAAGTTGGTGGGAACAGATCAGCAGAAAAGTGTGGTGGTGTGAGTTTTTTTTCTCATAATCTGGTCACAACATTATTAAACATTTGTTGAAATAAAAATAGCCGGCAAACTGCACTTGTAGTCACATTTCATCCACAATGCCATTTCAACCAGACTGGTTTGCTGTAGCCAGTAGCCATTTGGGAGATTTTGGTCAAAAATAGCCTCTTCTCCTTCTGTGCCCCAGTGAGATTTTGTTGTGGTGAGCCTCTTCTCCTTCTGTGCCCCAGTGAGACTTTGTTGTGGTGGCTGTAATTTGCATTTTCAGAAACCAAATCAAGTTATATTAACAAAAAGAAAACAAATTTTCTTCAGAGCCAATGACAGGCCTAATATTTTGTGCAGGATATTTCCTGCAGGTGTGAGCTGTTGGTCAGTAGCAGTATCACTAGCCTACATATTAAAATAGCTGGGCTCTACAGATTCTATTACCCTCTGATACCTACCTGTCCTGGTATTAAGAGAGAAGTCTGTAGTTGGGAACTATAAAACTTAAGTCTTGACTACACAAATCTTTTTTTTTGCTTGGTTTAGATTACATTCTGTTCTGAATTTTCAAGGACTCTGCTATTACTTTCAAAATCTGTCTTTAATAGCATGTGTCTGTTTTGCTGAATTGGAGATGCTGAGGGAAAGAAAGTATCTTTCAAACATCTACGCCTTTGATTTAGCATCCCAGTTTATTTTGTTACCAGGAAGTTAAAAATGAATATCCAGGCCTGTTAGGTATATGTTTTTGGAACAAGTAATTTTTCTTAGGGATCAGAAAGGCATTAAAAAGGGTTACATCTCTTTGATTCTCTATTTATATGCAAGTTTCTACCCCAAGAGTATTCCTGAATTATCTTCTTTCTACCCTTGCCATACATGGTGGGGTTTATAAACAAACACACAAAAGCCTATCACAGAGAATCACTTGATAAAAGTTGTGGTTAAGTGCATGGTTGTCTGTATAAACCAGCCATATTCACTACATGTGCAGTGTGATGGAATATATGAAACATCTTGCCATAACATAAGTCCATTAAATGCTTAAATGTGTCAAGGTGCAGAGCCCTTACCAGACAGAGAAAAGGTTGTCCTGGTAAAGCATAAATCATTCTACGGTTCGTTTACAGCAGTTGTTTCTTACTTTGTAAAAACATTGCTAATGGTTTTCGCTTCTTACACACAAGAATGTAAGAAGCAGAATTTTCATTTTACAAAGCCTTTGGAGCTGAAGTCTAAAAAATATGATTCACTATGCTTATTCTTCTCTCTTTACCCTGGCAGCAATATTGGTAACTTGCAGGAGTTAACACATCTTCATTTAGATGCCCTTACTCCCTTTTTCTCCCTGTTGTTTAGGAACTGTTTTGAAGTGCAGTAAATTGACTAAATATGGCTTAGTCTCCATTTTACTACTAGCCAGCTTGGCATAGTTGTTCTTGAAGCTTCTGAAAGACTCAATCTTGAAGTTGCTGTCAAGGTTAAATTCACATTTGATTTGAGTGATTTGTTTCCAGAAACAACTGTAAGAGCTGTTGTGTTACACAAGTGCAGAAAATGCTGATTTCCTTGTACATGGAAACTTAAAAAAAAATAAAATTAATCAATGCTTCCATTTAGTTATCAACAACTTTAATAGAGGTTTTGTGTTTTGGTGATATTTGTGATTTGGTTTTACCTGAACCAGTAGCAAAATCATGGAAGTTGTCATGGAATTAAATCTGTTTTATATTTCTTCTTGCCTCACAGAAATGTAGGTCTAAGCATCTATAAAGTAAATGAGACCTTGTCTGTAATATCAGACATTTCTGACAGATTCACCATTTTTTAATTTACTTTATTTGTGGTTATCTTTGTTTTTGGAGGAAATCTCAAAGTAGCTTACAGAATGAAGAGATAATATGTATATTTTTAGAGCATTTGTTAGCCTTTTGCAAAGTTAAAGCTAATCATTGTACTTTGGACCTGATTCGCGTATGAGATTTAATAATCAGGATGCCTTGGCAAGAACAGAGCAAGAAGGTAGAATCAAGAAAGAAGATTGCATCAAGACTTCTACAAGCAAGAGATGTTGCTGTGTAAGTTTCTTTATGTGATGATTAACCCAATCATTGTAGTAAAAAATTACTAGCCTTCCTGGAAGAGTATATAAGCATACGTAGTCCACAATAAAGACAGCTTCTGACCACCTCTCAGTCTCCCTGCCTATCTTCATTGATGATAAACCATACTGATGTAAAGTATGGATTCTACTAAATAGACAGTTTTGGTATGTGAAATCACTTAACGAATTTAGCCATTTATCCCCTATGCTGTCATGCAAGAAAAGGTAGTTTTTCCTCATGGTTTAAGAGAAGTCTTCCATTTGCTTTAAGGTTGATAGAGTTTTTAAGTGGTATATATCATTATCAATGCTAATAGTGTATTTGTGTGAATGTTAATACATTTTGAGAATAAAGAAACTTGATCCTGTAAGGCACTATGGACATAGAACTTGCTTCTAACTTATATGTGGGGAAAATAAATGAACATAGCATGTTGTCCTAGGGTGATGTTATGATGCTTGTATCCCCAATCGTGTGTTCTGTTTATGCTGGATATTATATTCTGTGCCTTCAAGACTGCCTCTGAGAGCAAAGGCGGGGAGAAGCAGAAGCACAGAGTTTGTTATCAGCCTGCACTTGCTCCTCCACATTCTGCTGACTGTGTTGTCTGGGCGTGGATGGGGCAGAACAGGCCCCTCCTTTGCTTTTTAGTTAGTTTAGCTAGCTGAGGCAGAGAAGGTTTTCCCTGGATTGGTTTTCTTTCCCTTTTCTTGGAACTGTTCCAACCTGCTCTGGACTGGGGACCTGGGGAGCACCGAGAGCTTGCACTTTGTGGCCTATGGGGGCCTACTCTGGGCAGCAGCCTTTCCCAGTGCCAGTGGGATTAATAACAGAGCGAGCACCCACAGGAGAGACTTTCTGAATTTGTAATCTCTTCAGAGCGGTGAATGAGTTTTGTCATCTGGTATTGTTCATTTTTTGTGCTGGGGAGTGCTTTGCCTGTTAAATAAACAGGTTTTTTTCCACTTCTCTCCGAGGAAATTTTTTCTAATCTGGTTGTGGGGAGGGGATGTGTGGGTGAGCTTTCTGGGGGAGCCCCGTTTTGGAGGTTTTCTCCCAAATTTGCCCTAAACCAGGACACATGTACAAGATAGAATAGAAGATGTGTCAGTAGGCCTTACTTTTTTTCCCCCTGAGCAGTGATTGGAGCATGAAGGCTTTATGAGTTGTTGCACTTGAATATGAGTATGAGAATTTGCTGACCTCACACCTTGGTACTTGTATCTTTCCTGTTGGGTCAGAAAGCACAAAGAAACAAACATGGCTTTCAACTTCAGTGGTCTGAGGTTATGCCCTGGTTAATCTTGCAGTTAAACCTCTGTGGTATTCTGCAGCTTACTGATCTTGGAGATTGAATAAGTAAATTTGTCCTGAATTTAAAATACAGGTTAGCTCATGGTAACCCAAAGGATAGACACTGCATAGAGTTAAAGCAAATTTCAGAGTAAAGGAGGAAGTGCATATGGAAAATCAAATTAAAAACAGCTTGTGTCACATTCTAGCTATTGTGCTTTACATCACAGTTACATCACTGCTCATCTGGCTGCTTTATATCTTAATGCTGTTTCCTGAATCGAAGATTGCTGGAACAATTCATCCTATAATTCATCCTGCTCTAGGAAGAAGGAATTTAAAAGTGCTTACCTCTTGAAAGTAATGTTTGCAACACTGTATAACCTGAATTTCATAATCAGAAATTACAGTCTGGCCAGCACTAGTGTCCTGTGAGTTTGAAGTCAACCTGTTTTTCTTATATCTCTGGGCCTGCTGATATGACTAAGATTCAGAGGTTACACTGGGAACAATTTACTATCTGTGCTATTTAAATGGTAACACCTCTGGTATATGTGAAGCTTTAAGTGTCAAGATATTCAGCCCACGATGTTTAACCAGACATGTGGTATCATGAGCTGATAGAATGCACAAATCTGTCAACACTGCTGTAATTAACTAGTCTTTCAGGAATGGATGGAAACTAACATGCATCTTTTCTTTTAGTTTAGTTTTGTTTTGAAGTATGTAAATACTTTTAGAGATACAGACTTGAGTTTGGCCAGGTCTTATAGAAAGCTGATGTAAAGAAAAGGAGGGGACAGTCCACTTACTCTTTTAGTCATATATTTTGGGGTTTTTTTTTGTTTTAGTTTGCAAGTATGCCTGCAACAGGAAATGTGAAGAAAAGGTAAGCATGTTTTTTTGGCCTCCCTTCTTGCTGTTGATCTACATCTATTCAAAATCGAGGTGACAAATTCTGTATGCGGTGATTAAGAATAAGCTGCCTAGCTGGGGTATTGTTCTTGCCATTGATTAAAAAAAAAATCCCAATTTAGTTGAAACATTTGCACCAATGGTTGAATTTCTCATTCTTCCCACAGGAGGAGATTTTTAAGTTGAAAACGTCAAGTGGGTGAAATACAAATCACACAGTTCTGCCGGAAAAAAAAAAAAATATATCCAAGTAAATAAGGTATACATGCTGTTATGATCTGATTTAAACCCAGAAAAGTAAAGAACATTAACTCTCTGTGTGTTAACTGGAAAGAACTTGGGGGGGGTGGTTCAAAATGTACCCAAAAGTGGGATTAAAACCAAACAAGGTTAGATCTTGGTGCCAAAAAACGGATGCATTTTATTTAATAGTAGAAGAGGCAGAGAGAAAGAAAAAAAGAAAAGAAAAAAGAAAAGAAGAAAGAAAAAAGAAAAGAAAAGAAAAGAAAAGAAAAGAAAAGAAAAGAAAAGAAAAGAAAAGAAAAGAAAAGAAAAGAAAAGAGGAAAGAGGAAAGGAAAAAGAAAAAGAATGAATGAAAGAGAAGGAAAGAAAGAAAGAAAGAGAAAGAAAGAAAGAAAAGAAAAAAGAAAGAAAAAGAGAGAAAGAAAGAAAGTGAAAGAAAGAAAGAAAAAGAAAGAAAAAGAGAAAGAGAGAAAGAAAGAAAAAGAAAGAAAGAAAGAAAGAAAGAAAGAGAGAAAGAGAGAAAGAGAGAAAGAAAGAGAGAAAGAAAGAGAGAAAGAAAGAAAGAAAGAAAGAAAGAAAGAAAGAAAGAAAGAAAGAAAGAAAGAAAGAAAGAAAGAAAGAAAGAAAGAAAGAAAGAAAGAAAGAAAGAAAGAAAGAAAGAAAGAAAGAAAGAGAAAAAGAAAAAAGAAAAGAAGTATGTGTGGGGGGTGTGGGGAGAGAAAGTGACAGGAGTTAGGTGGCAGCATATCACCCACCTAAGGGTCCCAAGGTGGTCTTGTTGCTCCCTTCCATTTGGTCTTCTTGGTGGTGAGGGTTCCATGCCACACCGCCACATGCTGAGGAGTACAGAATTCTGTGTATTATTATATACTTTACCCCACTTGCAGGGGACCAGTTTGACATTGTCCTTTGCAACACTGAAGGTCTGTTGCATCATCTCTGGTGCTGTGGTGCAGGGTCTGGAGACCCCTGGGAGTGGCCTTTTGATGGATGGTGTCACCCCCTTCTGCTGTAGATAAGCTTTCCCATAAGCTTTCCCCTGGAGGAGGGCCCCTCAGCTGAGCTGATCTGCACATTGCGCCTCTCCTCCCCCACCCAGTGCCCTTTGGTGGGAGGATCTGTGGGAAGCCTCGCAGCTAATCACCCCGGGACTGTGGTGTTCTCCCTAAAAGGTGCTAAGCTTGTGCTTTGTGGATGTCTCCAGTTCCTGAGTTTTATCTTATCTTCATCAGTGAATGGTCCAGGGCCTCATTCTGAAGGCCTGTTCAGGGTGTGGTGGTATTCTCTGCAGCTTTTGTAATACAGTTCTAAAAGTCCTTAATGAAAATGTTTAAGTCAAAAACTATAATATTTCAGTCTCTGACACTTGCACACTTTTATATGAGCCCCCATGTATGTGTGTATACACACATCTATACAGTTATATATATAATTTGTACAGCAACAGAGATTTAAAGGCAAACTTTTGGCATTGGATTATAAAAGTACAAACATATTATTATTTTTCAGTAATTGCTATAGATTCTCCCAGTTCAGTTTCATTACTAGATTTTTGTTACTTTAGAAAATCTTTAAGTTCCTTTTGCACAAAATGAGATCAGTAGTTCCATGGTCTCACGTCACTTAATTTCCCCATTGCTAGATTTGTGTAAATCAGAGATACAGATTCAGTCTAAAGTCTTGGAGGGCTTTATTTTTCCAGCAGCACTTTTATGGGGTAATATTCCCTTCTTTTAACTTAAACTTTTGATTAGTACTTGCTATCTACTAAGACAGCATATTTTATATTCTCTTGTGGAGACCAAAGATCTAGACCTAATATCTGTGTTGTTACCTTGATGTTTGCAAGTATTTGTTTGATTCAGTGCATCCAACGTGTATCCAAGAGAAGAATCTTTGCTTTGTGAAGGACTTGGAGATTTTTCAGGACATTTTGGGAAATTCTAGTAAATACAAGTTTCAATAGGCTAAGCATTTCCCATTTTGAGTAAAAATGGTACATGTGCATTTGAAAATGTGTGGTATGCTGGGTAAATGCAGAAATCTGGGTTTTTTAATGAAATAAGATAATAAAATACACAGTGGTAATAATACCTTGAGGTAAGGTACTACCTTTTAAAGGGTTTCATCACCGACATACATTCAATAATGACTAGTAATAATACTATAATAATAGTGGTCAATTGCTAGAAGCAAAACAGTTTAGCAGAAAGATGTACTTTTTGTTAGACCAGATGATGTAATTGATCCCTCTTTGCACAGTAGCTTTGGTTCTCAAAATAGTACTTGCAGTATGGAATTCTACCAGTTGTATAAGAAAGAATCTGATTTGTTGATAACATTGGTAGCTCACAGATTTACTTGGGTAGGTGCTGCATGGAACCAGAAATGATCATATTTAAATGATTCTAGAGACTGATGTGATTCTTTGAACTTGTTTTGGAGATGAAAAATTTAATATGCGTGCCTTATGATTAAAACAGGAAACTCATTTTAGCTCTCAGGCATTTGGGTGTTGAGTGTCAAAAAGAGTAGTATATGGATTATCAAAAATATTTAATAGCCTAACATCTAGATACTGACTGTCATGTTTTACGATTTTGAATAACTGAAATAAAATTATTAGCATTTGTTACAGAATAATAAAAATTATTAAAAGAAGATAAAATTCAATAATCAATTATTTCTTACAAGAGGCTTATTTTCTGATTTCAGAGAAGTAGTCAGCACAGCCTAAATTCAGAACTTTTCTATGAGTCTTTTTTTCTTTCCGACTACTTTCTAAGGGTCATGATTTCTGCACCCATCTGTGTATGTAGTTTAATGTTATAGTTGAGATGGTCACAAGACAAAGCAACACTCCATTTTCAGAAGGCTTCAAACCTGGTTTTATTATGGTATGCAGGCTTTTTATACATTCTTACAAAACTCATAATTTTACACCTTACCCATTGGTCAGGAAAGACAAACAAAGTGCTAATTGGAATAGACAGTTGCATGTTTCTCCTATTTATCCTTCTTTCTTTCTTGGTTTCTATGTCAATGACCTTGGTAGAAAATTTTTTCAGGGGCAAACATGGATCCTCTTATCAGACTTCTCTGTGGCTCACAGAAGTCACCGTAAAACCTTTTCCACAGTTTCAGATAGTTGGTTGTGTTGTGTAAGATCCAGCTGATACATTGTCCTGGTTTAAAGGACAGGTGTCTGCCAAGGAAGGTGGGAACCTCCCTTGGAATGGAAAATGTGACCCTCTCCCCTCCAATTTATTATAACTTTGAACTGACAGACTTTCAGACAAAGATGGGGGAAATGAATAACAGTTATTTATTAGTATATATATATACATATATCTGTACATATGTATGTGTGTACAACAAGGCAAACAAACAACCACAATGACAGCAACAACAAACAGAACCAGAAACTCAGTAACAGCTTTCTTTTGGCTGTCAAGCACTTTCCCCTTTGTTGTAGTTATGGTTACAGCTGGCAGGGGCGCTGGTGGCTCCTGGCCAGACAGAACAGGTGTAATGATTCCCCCATAGGTGCAGGGGGCAGTGTGGTATGAACTCGGCTTCATCTTTCCACATGGGTAGTGGTGGGCGCTTCAGCAGGAGAGATAGATAAGGGGCTTTTTTTACAGCGTCACAGGGGCAGCTGATCCTGTGGAATGGCAGAGGCAGGTGCGTCCCAGGTGGCAAACAACATGTAACAGAAAACGCCCCAGCCTTAGCAGGAGCCCAGGGTGGGTGGACACTGGGTGTCAGGGTAGAGTGTAGCGAAAACGGAGGCAGCGGCAGAAAACAGTGAAGCTGGGCACCTGTGTTTCTCTGTAGTGGCAGAGAAACTCAGTGGCAGCTGAGTTTCTCTGGCTGCCACACAAGCTGGGGAGATGCGCCCCTCGGGGAGGGGGGAGGGGTCCTGTGTTTTTCCCCTGAGACACCCGAGTAGATGGTGAGGGTCCTTTGCAGTGCGATTGGGTGTTACTAAGGTCCCAGTTCACCAGCTGGTCTTATGAACAGAGTGTCACCCATGGTAAAAAAGAACCAGAGCCGGGATGGACTCCATGGAGAGGGAGAGGGAGAGAGAAGGGGAGATAGAGGGGGAGTGTGCAGCCAGCTCCACCCCCTCCCCATCCTCCTTGGCTACATCCTTTTTTCTCTCTGAAATACTGGTCATTATCATCTCTTAGGCAACAAATGAAACAAAATTCCCTGAGAGAAAAGGAAAAAAAAAAGAAAAATCCTAACCTCCAACATACATGTATAACTTTGAGGTTGGGTTTTTTTGGTTGCTGTTTTTCATTAAAATAAAAAAAAATATGCTGGCAAGGGGAAAAGTTATTGAGATGATATTAGTGAGAGAAAGAAACAGAATTATTTCCGCTTGTCTTTGTTCACCACCAAAATATGGATGAGTTACTTTTTCATGATGGATTTGAAGTTTCCACTAGATATCACAGGATGCTGTAGAATGTTTTTAGGAGCTTTTGTTTTGTTTTGTTTTGGTTGGTTAGTTCTTTTATCCTCCCATGACTTATCCTGTTCTGCATGATTTGGGGAAGAACCTCTTTACTGGTTCAGGTATTAGCTGATTAGCTCTGATCCTTTTTATATAGATGCAAGAGATCTTACAGAGACTTGCTGTGTAACTTTTTTTCTTTCTTTTTTTAAAAGAAGAAAAGCATCCTTTAGACTTTGAAAGTGGATCAAAGAACCTAGAAACTATGCATTTTACATTGCTGCTGCTTGAAACGCTCCCTTAGATAACATTATGTAGCTCATGCCATGTTTGTTTTGGGGAAAAGGGAATTAAGTAGCTTACAAAAATATACCACTCCTTTCTTCTTCAGTTTTTGTTACAAAAAGTTGTTTGCCCTTACTTACATTCTACTCGTAGCTTCTACTGAAGAGGCATTGCCTGCACATCCGCTATTGCAGCTAAAGGCAATAGCAACATCTTGAAGGGTATTCTGAGTATCAATAGTGGCTACCATTGGGTAGCAGGCAAAATGCACTGGGCTCCAGTGATGTATAGACTTCTGCAACATTGCTGTGTCATACTATTTTGCTTTTGCTGTGCTGCTTTTATTTACTATATTGCTTTTGCTGGGTATTTTGATGAAGCATGTATACACATAGAAACTGGTTGAAATCTGTAGAGAGCTTTTTGGATAATTGGTTAGCTGAGAAAGGACATTTTGATGTGATACCAATGGATAAGGATAGGAGAAACAAGCTGGGAACTGAGCAACCAGTGTCCAATCACTGACAAAGGTCACAGTGACCTTCTCTGAAACGGGAAGACGGGGGAGAAAATCGCTTGCCAGAAAATGTAGTTATCTTAGGTAGAAAAGTTAGAAGAATGCAAACATAGAAGCAAAATAATTGTTAGAAGATAGAAGTAGGTGTGGTTGATCTAAGTGTGCTTTAACCAATAATGAGCTCAGCTTTTGCAATATGTATAAGCTTCATGAACACCAATATAAATATGTGTGGGGTTTCAATAAACTTCGAGATTTGCAATTCACGCATATTGTGTGAAGCATTTCTTCCGCCGTTCACGACAAATGGTGACCCCGGACGTCTTTCTGCGGGAATAGCCACGGTCAGCGGCGTGAGTGGGGTCAGGTCCTATCGCAGCCGAGGACGGCTGGAAAAGGGACGGTGCCGGCTCCAGGCGACCTGATAGCAGGGCCCGGCTGACACGTGTTGCCGAAGCTGGAAAAGGGCTGCAAGAAGCGCGCTATTATCGTTCAACACGGATAAAGACAGGCAAGCAGCATATAATTTATTTCCTAGCTTATTATATAAGCGTAAGGTTACGGGATAGATTTGCAGAAAGAGCTTCATGGGTTGTTAGCTCATGCGTATGCTCAAAGACTTTTTCGGACTCCTTGCACAGTGCATAGGTTATCAGACTGCCGTATATTTGGGGATTAGTTGTGGCAGGCTGTCATAGATGCTGATAAAGCCGCGAGAAAGTTGGGAAATTTATGGCGAGTCGTGCATGCTGAATTCTTGAAACACCAGGCAGAGGAAAGAGCTGCCCAGCAGACTAGCGTAGCCCGTGAAAGAAACAGGAGTTACAGAGACTGGTTTGGGTCCCCGCCGACACTAGCTCCTGCTCTGAACGGCAGTTCCCCACCCCCATCGGCTCCTGCTCTAAGCAACACGGCCCCGCCGACATCAGCGCCTGTTCTAAGTGGCACCCCCTCGCCGACTGCGGTTCCTGCCCCATACGGCGGTCCCCTGCCGGCACCGGCATCTACGTTGAGCGGCGGCTTCCTGCCGACACGAGTTCCCGCTCCAGACAGCAGCTCCCTGCAGCTATCAGCTCCTGCTTCGGGCAGCAGCCCCCCCCCGCGCGTACTCCAGCCGTGCCGTCCGCGCCGCCTGTCCCAGTGTTAGACCCTACACCGCCTCCGCCTCCTCCCGCTCCGGGTCCGCAGCCGCCCCGCCGGAGAGGCTCGTGCCGGCCCCGGCCCTGGGCAACTTAACAGCTGCAGCCCGGCCGCCTCCCGTCCCGCTCCGCTCCGCAGCCGCCCCGACCCCCGAGCCGAGGGGGCGGCCGGACGGGCCTCCCACCCCCCGTGGAGAAGCAGGCTCCGGTGAGTCCGCCCGCCCCGCGGCTGCCCGGCGCGGTTCTGCTTCCCGGCCACCAGCTCCCTGCGCCCGGACACCAGTAGAAGCTGTCACCTCCTCGGCTCAACCGGCCTCCAGCCCGCCACCGCCGGGAGCCTCGGAGTGGACCTGGCAGCAGCAGCGGACAGTGACCCTGATATCTGCTCACCCAGAAAAGTTCCAACTGGAGTAAAGAGACCACTCGTTATTGATGGATTACCTATGGGAGTTTTGCTTTTAGGACGTTCCTCAGCTACAATGATGGGATTATTTGTTTTACCTAACCCGGCTATGTTGCCAAGGGACTGGCCACTTTTGATTATTGATCTGAAGGACTGCTTCTTTACTATTGCTCTTCATCCTTGAGACACTGCAGCAGATATTAGACTGTGTTACACAAGGCAGTGTTCGGAGATGTGATCTCGATCTGCCTGTACAGCTGACAGTTTGGTGTGGACAAAAATTTTTACTGGGTGCACTTACTCAGCATAACAGAAAAACGGGGGAGATATGGGCCTTGGAATGGATATCTCCTCCACTTCCAACAACATAAAACCCTTTTTCAGAAAATTGAAAGTTTAGCTGATTTGCTCAAAAAAGGTCGTGATAGGACAGTGGGGTTGGATTCAATGCCCAAAAAGATCACTAAAGCCCTTATGGGATGCTATAACTGCTTACACAGATGCAGGAAGAAAATCCAAACAACTGTTACTCATTGTACATATTTATATGTTTAGAAAACTGGACTGGATGTCATGTAACATTTAGAATTATAATTTAACCTGAATGTTAGTTTGCACAAAAAAAAAAAAACAACTCCCTCCAAACAACAAAAACAACAAAACTCCCACTCAAAACAGGTACTAAAATATATAATAGACTTCCAACCATAATATTATTATTATTATTATTATTATTATTATTATTATTATTATTATTATTATTATTATTATTATTATTGTGGACAATTCTGATAAATAATTACCAAAAAGAATATATTCATCCCTACTGTTCAAGCATCAATTGACTTTTAAAACATAAAACATAAACACTGATGTTTGAGGCCTAGAAAACATTCATTCTATTGTTTGAATAATGATTTCAGTTTACAAGAAAACTGTTGCTTAGCTTTTCCTGTAACATCGAACAAAGAGTATTTTGTACTTAGTTGTTATCCCTTTTCTTTGTCCAAGTGAGAACACAATATGTCATTTAAAATATTCTCTCATTTAATTTACATTTTAATCTGAAAGAGAATATGGGTTTAAAAATCATACCACAGCATTGACGTCCCTTTGCACTTAGAAACATATTTCTTGTACCTGGTTCAATTTAAAGCAAACCCGCAATACTCTAAGCACCTGACTCAACTTGTAACTTCTCCATCACTTCTTATATTTCTTTCCCTCTGAAAATAACCAGTGTGAGCTGTAGCTTGTCTCTCATGTGTTAAGTTCTTCACTGGTTTTGCATAAGGAGATCCACAAGCACATGAGTTATTCTACACTGCTTATTTGTCTCAAATATCTGATCTAAAACACGTCATCTGATTTGTATTTCTTAATATTTTATAGGTGAGTTAGTTCTGAGTCATTTTTCTCTGTTTCCTGTGTCTAACCAAGATGCTGAAGGACTTTGTTGATACATCAGACTTCACTGAAACAAAGGCTTCACACAGATCAGGCATCTAAACTATTTGTTCATTTTAAAAGGGGTATTTTGGCTACAGTATATTTTTTCCACTTGTGTGGTAGAAATATTCCTCTGGCACAGTCGAACGTGATAGGTCCTATTTTGGGAGGTCAAGTGTGAGAGGATTGTCTGAAGAACTTAAGGAAGCTGAAGCTGAGGAGAAAGAGACGTTCTTAAGAGTTTGTGACAGACATGATAGCTGAGTGGCCCAAAAGGGTGCCTGAGAAAATCAAGATGGGATGGAAACTTTATGTTGTTGCTTTATTAACTTTTGCTTCTTTTGGGGACAGTGTAGACCATCAGGCATGGGCCCCACCTCAGCCCAAAACTAACATGTGGGTCACCCTGGCAAACTTAACCAAACAAGAGACTATTTGCCTGTCACTGTCCTCTCCTGGCAATCCTTTCACAACTTGTTTGGTTGGACTACCAGCAGATCCCTGGCCGTGCCCTTTACATGTGCCAACTTGTAAGGTCAGCAATGCTAGGATGAGTGTGGACAATTGGGATCAATGGATTTCCCGCTTTCCTATAGCACCACAGGAGCCCCAAGAGTTAGAGTGTTAGGGTCAGTGATGGCAGATGCATGCATTCATTTTAACCATAGAAGCCTGCTGTCAGTCAAGAACCATTCTAATGTTGTAACTTCCAGCATGGCTGTCTACCGTAATGCATCGGCCTGGTGCAATTATACAACCAAGAGAGTGTCAGTCTCATCAAATGACCCTATGCAATTGCCAGCAGGATATTTCCTGATATGTGGAGACCGTGCTTGGGCCGGTATCCCATCAATGCTGCACAGGGGACCATGTACACTTGGACGGCTGTCTCTACTTACACCCAACATGTCCATGATACTGAACATGAGCCGCCGCCATCGTAGAGGCAGACGAATGGCTCATGCTTTTGCAGCCAACTGCCGGGATGATGTAAAGTTTTGGTCCCCAGCGGCCATAGTTGCAGCATCTTTTTTAACTCCAGGGGTATCAGCAGCAGGTGCTCATGCTATTTTAAATAAGTTAGGGTGTTGGCTTGCTAAACAAACAAATGCAACTTCTTTAGCAATTTCCAGTCTTTTGCTTGATGTAGATTCTATTCGCCATGCGACGCTTCAAAATAGAGCTGCAATTGATTTTCTCTTACTTGCACAAGGCCATGGTTGTGATGAATTTGAGAGCATGTGTTACATGAATCTCTCTGATCATGCACAATGTACACTCACAGCTCTCTGAGTTACAGAAGTTAACTAAGAACTTACAGGTAAAATCAGGCCTTGGTATTGATAGATGGCTCAAATCTTTAAACTTAAGATCATAGTTACGTTCTATTGTTAAGATTAGCATTGTAGTAGCTATTGTAGCTTTGCTGTTAGTATTAGTCTTGCCTTGTTTTTGTATATGCTTATAGAATATGGTGCGAAAGATGATAACTACCGCATTTAATCAAACCATGCTTGTTCAACAGAAAAACAGGGGAGATGTAGAGAGCTTTTTGGATAATTGGTTAGCTGAGAAAGGACATTTTGATGTGATACCAATGGATAAGGATAGGAGAAACAAGCTGGGAACTGAGCAACCAGTGTCCAATCACTGACAAAGGTCACAGTGACCTTCTCTGAAACGGGAAGACGGGGGAGAAAATCGCTTGCCAGAAAATGTAGTTATCTTAGGTAGAAAAGTTAGAAGAATGCAAACATAGAAGCAAAATAATTGTTAGAAGATAGAAGTAGGTGTGGTTGATCTAAGTGTGCTTTAACCAATAATGAGCTCAGCTTTTGCAATATGTATAAGCTTCATGAACACCAATATAAATATGTGTGGGGTTTCAATAAACTTCGAGATTTGCAATTCACGCATATTGTGTGAAGCATTTCTTCCGCCGTTCACGACAGAAATCCCTCTTGCAGTATTGCATCTGAAAAGTTGGAGCCACCCCAGGCTTTCATTGCAGCTGTCTTGGTTTGAAAGACAGGTGCCTGCCAAAGTAGGTGGGAACGTCCTTTGGAATGAAAAATATGACCCCAACCCTCCAAATTATTGTAACTTTGAAATTGTGGGGCTTTCAGGGAAAGATATGAGAAAAGGAATAACAGTTCATTAGAATATATATATGTATATATATATATACACACACACACACACACACACACATATATATATAAAACAAGGCAAACAACCGTCAGGGGCGCTGGTGGCTCCTGGTCAGGTGCAATGATTCCCCCACAGCTGCAAGGGCAGCTGTGGTGTGAGCTCAGCTGCCTCTCTCTACATCGGTAATGACGGCTCAGCCAGCAGAAGCGATAGAAGGGTGCTTTCTTTACAACCGCAGGGGTAGTAGGCTGTCCCAGTGCCCCTCCCGATGGTGAAATGGGCTGTAGCAGGAACCTCAAAGCAGCAGGTTGGAACAGCAGAGGCAGGCGCACCCAGGGTGGCAAACTAAGTGTAGCAAAAATTCCAAAGCCATAGCAGGAGCCGCAGGGTGTCCCAGCAGACACAGGATGATGGATTAAAATGTAGCAAAAAAAAAAAAAGCAAAAAAAAGCAAAAAAAAAGCCCGAAGCAGTGGCAGAAAACAGTGGGGCTGGGCAGTGGTGGCTGGGCTTAAGCAGACGGGAGACGCTCCCTCCGGAGGCTGAAGGGGGTCAGGGTCCCGGGTTTTCCCCTGAGGCATCCGAGTAGATGGTGAGGGTCCTTTCCAGTGCAATCAGATGTTGAAAAGGTCCCAGTTCAATGGCAGCTGTTACGAACAAAGGCTCCCGATGGTAAGGAGAAACTGTGCAGGGCAGAACTCCACAGTGGCAGTGAATTCTCGCTGCAACAGTCCCACAATAAAACCACTACCGTCTCCCCTCTGATCCAGAGAAGGAGAGAGCGAGTGAGGATGGAGTCCAGCCCCTCACCCCCCACCCATATCTTGTGGTGTTTCTGCACTTCTCAAGAGAAAACTGCCCAGTTAACAGATTGTAGCAAACTGCATCCTTCCCCCTCCTCCTTCTCCCATCCACATCTTTTGTCTCTTAAGTCTTGTAGTTTCCATCTGTTAGGCAACACATAGGAGAAAATTCCCTGAGAGAAACAAAAATAAAAACAAAACCCCCAACACAAACAAACAAACAAACAAAAACCAAAAAGAAAGAAAAAATGAGAAGTTCTAAAATTCTAACCTCCAACAGCAAGGAGTTGCCTTACTGGCTTGATAGAACGTTGAAAACTGGAGACAGACATAATGAATAACCCCAATTTGGTAGAAACAGAATGACAGTATTACCCATTATGAAGCTTTATCCCAGCAGTTCTGACTGTTTTTTTATCAGCTAGCTGAAATGTCTGACCTTTGTTAGAATTTGCTTTTACTACTTCTGTTGATAATACAGCATTTAATAGCATTTTGCTAGTAATTATTTCTAAAAGGGTACTTCCCTTGTCATGTTCTGTGTAACTGAAGAAAGCATTTAAAATACTTCCTACAGTTAAAGTGTAACAATTGAAGTTCAGTCTTAGTCTGGGAGAGCTAGTTTTGATGATAAAGTATGTATTTTAAATGTCATTCTGTACCATTTCATTGCATTATCTCTTTTCCAAATAGCTGGAAAACTGAAGATATATTTGGAATGTAAATTTCTCTTTTTTCAGAGCACATTTATTCTAATGTGCTCTGAGAGGAGGACCTTTTTAAAAATTACTAGAGAGCTGTTAAAGTCAGTACTGTGGTATATGAAAGTCAGAAATAATGCTGTAAAATTCAGGTGTTTCCATGTCTACCTCCAACAAAATGTTCTCAATCTCAAAAATGGGCGAATTGGGTCCTCACAGAGCAGATCGCATCTTTACAACATGGCATGTGCCCACTTCTTTGTGAGAAAGTGGAAGGGTCGTGCTTGGTTCACAACTCTCTAGGCTAGTTTGGCCTCCTTTGGCTTACTAAGCAGCATATTCCTAAAGTGTTTTCAAATGTTCTATAAATTTCCTGCTGCTGGAGAGGTCACTGCCTTTTTGACATGATTCTTGCAGACCTTCTATCACAGATTGAAATCAAGCCTGTGCTAAATTGCTGTATGCATCTTAGTATTGCCTGATGGAAAGAGCTTTTTTTCCTTCTTATGATTTAATACATTAAGCATTAAATTTACCTTAGGGAGATGCAAAGAGTCATCCTATAGATGGATGGTTTTCTACCATCCAACGTAGGGAAATAAAGCAACAAACCAAAATGACCCCCAAACAAATTTTTGATTTTTGCTTTTTTACCCACAAGTTTGACATGTATCTTCTGCCTTCATATTTTTCTGTGATGTTGAGTAGAAAAGACTGACATTGCTGCCTTCTGGTGCCCTTCTCTACCCCATTATTATTAAAAAAAACCAACCCACACTTCTCCCCCATTTTAACCTATGCTTGTTGTTTAAATATTGCTTTTACCTTATCTTTCATCCCTTTATTTGATGGGCATAGATCTGTCCCACGTCTTAGACATACAATAGATGCAGTGAAATCTGTGGGCTGAGCAGTTTGTTGTGACAGAACTCCTGTCTCCTCACCCTAAAACTTCTGATACTGTTGTCTGAAGTGCTATTTATGACCATAGGAACCACAATGCCTAAAGCTCTTATCACTATTATTCAGGTATTGGAAGCAGACTGAGAAAACCAGACCGATACTTATGTTATAGGTCAAGAACTCTGAGATACAGCCTTTCTGGTACACAGTTTGTTTCCATTCAAGAAAATTCAATCCATGCTGGTAGTTTGTTCATTTGGGAGAGGAAAGTGTTGGCAGAACAAAGAACCCCTCTGCTTCCTGGCCCCCTCCATATCTGGTAATGTTGCAAATTTTGTTTGGCTTTCCAAATGAAGAATGTTTTCTCATGGAGATTGTACCAAAATACATACACATGGAATACTTAAAGAGTAGCATAGTTCTGTGAGTAATCTATGCCTCATAAAGCTTGGAGAAGTCAGATCAGATACAAAGAGAGCAGAAGTCTCAAACAGATGTATACAATTGTCAAAATTAGGATTTTTTTTTTTTTAGCTGAAGAGGCAGCAAAATGAGACATTTTGAGCAAATAGAATATATTTTTGCACTTATTTGTGTTAAATAATTTCAATCTACTTTACAAAGCTCTTTCATCTGTTACACAGATTAAATCAGGAGGGGCAGTAGCTAGCATTTACAGTTCAGGTTGGCAAATTAAACCACAGTGCAGAGAGCTAGTGCAAAGTCCAGTAAGATCTAGTTTTAAGATCTTGGTTTCTGCTGTCTGGTTTAACCCCTGTTAGAAACACCCAAATTCTGACTTTCTTTTCCTTTGCTTCTGAACTAATTTTGAACAAATCCATTATTTTAAGAAGGAAAGGACTTCATCTCTGTTTACTAGTTTACAGTTATCAAGGGAAACTCATCAATTTTTGCTTCCAAGTACCTTCTATTTTATTAGAAGATTTAAAAAAATCTTTTCCCCAAATAACCTATGTACCAAGTGTCTTTGCCTTGTATGTGTTCTTCAGAGAATTGAAGAACTTTCACGATGTAGGTCAGGACTGTGACATTGCAAAATGAAATATAGCATGGAAGAAAGCCAGCATTTGTCATGAGTGTTTTGAAGGGTAGGTTGGAAAAGGGGAACAATAACTAATATTTTTTTTTCCCCAGGCTTAACTCGAGAGCTCTAGATTGGAATAAATAGGTGTGTGTGGTTTCTGTAAAAAAAAAAAAAAAAAAAAAAAAAAAAAAAAAAAAAAAAAAGATGTGTGTGTATAAATGTGTGTCTGTTTATATATATATATATATATATATATATATATATATATATATATATATATATATAATATATGTAACATTCAGATAACCTCACAACATGACTGTAATTTCACGCTATTTTCAGGATGTCAGTGACTTTATTTTGCTGGTCTTTTCACCCTTTCTCCTCCATTTTGTAACATAAGTAGTGGGCTAGAGTGAATAGGTTTTTTAGTAGCTTACTTTATAGATGAGTTAGTGTTACACATAACCTGTGGCAAGCATACTAGAATGCCTTACTTGATAAAACTGTAGCTTGAAAGAAAGTGATTAATTATAGCTATGTGGTTAAATTGTTTTTGCAAAAGCTATATAATAGTGTTTGAGATTTGGACTTTGAAATGCAACTTTGGTAATAACTTGCTCATTCTTTGAAGATAGTTGTTCACATACTTCTTGCAAATAGAGAATGAAAAGGTAGGAAGATAAAAATGAAATATGCATCTGGAAGTGGGAAAAAAACCCCACCAAAATGTAGCTATGGTTATCTCAGCCAATGAACTGTTGTGTGTTGTGTGGGGGCATTATTGTGTTGCTTTTAAGAGCGAGCAGGAACATATTTTATTTTCCTAGCGCCAGATATCCTGCCATTTGTTGATTTTTTTTTTGTTTGTTTGACTTAACATTTATCTCATGTTAGTCAGTTACTCATTAACTGATGTGGCTGATGTTATAGTCATATGAAGAAAAATTACCCACTGATTCATTGGAATCAGAATTCTTCATAAAAGAAATTATTTTTAATCTTTTTTCCATCACTATTGGACTTTTTCAAACTAAGGCTGAATGCAGGAAATATCACACTGGGAAAATGTTTTCATATTAACTGTGTATGCAAGAACAGGCAGTTTGTCGTTGAAATAGTTCCTTGATTATTTGTGAATAGACTAACAATGTACCTCTGTGTCTAAGTGCTGGCATCGAAAAGGTAGGTATTTCTTAAACTAGGCAAAGCATTCTTACATTCTGGTATGGCTTGTTAATATGTGACTGTACAGAAGTACAGAAGCTAAATCCACCTTGGTGTGGAACTATGAAATATTGCACTAATGCATATGCAGTACATTTCCTATAAGAATAAAGAAACTATTGAAAGCTGACAAACCTGGTTATTGTAGATGTCTTTAAGATTAGCTGTAGTTTCAGTAGGTGGACCAGAAAAGTCCTTCTGAAATTTATTGTTTTGTGCAGTTGGTACAGAGTGTGTAACTTTCTAAACCAATGACTGAACCTTTATACTTGGTTTCCTGTTTCTGCATTGTCACTGGATTTAAGTCTTGCTGTTTTACTTTTTGGCTCTATACTTTTTATATAACCTTATTTTTTAGCATGTCCTGGACCTTTGAAAACTAGGAAGGAGAATTGGAGCCACTCATATATTCTTAACATAGATTGTTTGGATGTCATAATATCCTCTGTTATCTGTTAATGGGTTTAAAAACTCTTGCTTTTAGCCTGTGTCTGGGTTAACAGTGGAAGAATTTGCTTCAACTGCTCATAAGAACTGAAGTTAGAATACAGCAAGGTCTTGATTATTTTGCTTCATCTGGGAAGAAATGTGCTATTTGTGTACATGGAGTTAGAAGAAAAAAAGGTCAGGGCATCTGGGTGGTTCATTGAGTTTTGTAGCTCAAAAACAGCAGCAGAACATCAAAGTATTTGTTTTCTGTAAAAAGGAAGTGCAGAAGGCACAGAATTAGAAGAAGACAAAATTTTTTGGTAAAGTCAGTTTGCTATATATAGCTGTTTCAAGTATAGAGAGCTCTTGAAAGAAAAAAAAAGTGTTATTTTTAGTGTTAGCTCTCATCTTCTCACAGTCCAGAGTTGCCTGAATAAGATGCCACAAATCTGCAGAGATCTGCAATTCTGTTCTTAAGTTCTTGTCCACTGGATGTCCCCAGTGTTCTTGTGTTAGAAGAAAGGGGATTTTTCTTAAACAGTGAGTCAGCTGTAATTAGCTAGCAAATTACAGCAAAACTGTGTTTTAGTTAGCCAAAGGGGTAAAGATATGCTTGATTCCTCAAGGGTCTTGATAAGTGGAGGGAAGGGAGACAGCAGAGACTATATTTATGTATGTCAGTGATGACAATTTTATGCCACAGTGGTTCCCGTTAATAATTACATGAGCATGTAATGTTAGTTCATCTCTTCCATTGCACTACTCAGCCAGTCTGCCAGCTCCTTTGGTGTTTCCGTTAATTATTTCTTCCTAGTGTATGCAGTGAGAGGAAAGAAATTGAAATGTCATGTTTATCTACTTTAACCTTAAGTGTTGCTAATGAGAACATGAGCAAAACCAGTTTATAAGTATGAGGTAATCGCATGGTGAGGACAACTGAGATAGTCTTTCCTCTCTAGATGCAGGTGTTTGCTGCTTGTGGTGGTGGTGTAGGGCGCATGTGGCTTTGATTCTTTCAGCTGGGCACTGTTCTGCTTGGTGATTTGTCACTTTGGCTTGAAAGGAGAGTTGGTGGTTGTAATTCAAGGTGGCATATGAAGTTTTACACGCTATGTCAGGCACGAGGTCACCAAGGCAGATGATGTCCTTGCTTCCAGCAATAGGCATGCTATTATGACAGGTTAGTTAACATCTTCCATGTATGGAAGTATGGGTGTTTGGTTGGATAGGGTAGTGAATCATGAGTCACAGTCACAAATGAACCGCAGAAGTGCAGTGTATTAAAACCTAGGACTTGCAAGCCCACTGAGGAGTCAGAAGGGAGAGCCAACAAACTACAAAAGTTCAGTCTGTCCTGTTTTCTTTAGGGGTAGTGTAGAGGTCATGAGTGAGCTGCGACTCACTCATGTGCTACTTTTTTTTTTTCCCCTTTTTATGAGTAATTTATGATTTAAGAAGCATTGAGAATTGGAGATCAATCTTTTTCATAACCATTTACGGAGTCAAATGCAGTCTCTTCTATGCTAGTGGTTAAAAGCTGTTCCTGAGTGTTTAAGCTGGAGTGGGTTGTCCTCGTGTATTCAGGTAGTAGCCCCTTTGACTCTTTGCTTGTGTTGTGTACAGAACTGATGTTTCTTTTTGTTCTTGCAGCTTGTTCTGTTGCGTGGGCTGCATCTTCTTTTTAATATTCTAAGGATTATAGATGACCTGAGGCCCCCTCTACTCAGTAATCCCCTCTGTGTACCATGAATTGAGTCATCATAGGAGTGTTCAGAAGATCATAGCAGCTGTTCTGAAAGAAAACTCCACCTTTGTTGTCCAGGTGTTGCTGCAGAGTTTCTGGCTCTGCTGGCTGAGAGACAAATCTGTCCCGGAAAAGGTGAATATGTTAAATGAAACAGTTTTCACTGGGGCTAACCTCAATGTGCTTGCTAAAGTGAGCACACAT
This sequence comes from Molothrus aeneus, assembly GCF_037042795.1. Classification (NCBI taxonomy): domain Eukaryota; kingdom Metazoa; phylum Chordata; class Aves; order Passeriformes; family Icteridae; genus Molothrus; species Molothrus aeneus. The sequence goes on from NC_089646.1 coordinate 55,896,573, forward strand.
GATGACTACTACTGAAGCTCAGCATCACGGTGAGGGAAACTTGGACGCTCAATATGAGTGTTTAGCAAGCTTCGTTTATTGAAGAGAGCATCAAACTTTTATGCAAAACAAGTAATAAGCTCATACATATTCTGCAAGCTAAGCAATCTATTGGCTATACTACAATATCAGCTCTTCCTCATTCCTTAGGGATTATATCTTTCTTTTCTCATGTCTCTCTCACTACTTGTTATTGTACTACGGCTATGCTCAAGGACACAGTGTTTTGAAGGTGCTGGGACCCAGATTAGCTTCATCCTCCCGATTCTTGGTCCAGGAAGTGGCCCCTGTCATGTAGCCATTCCTCCACAGCTCAGTTGAGTGGTGTAAAGGGATGAACCTACAGTCTTTAGACTGTATGTGTGAGATTTGAGGGTGCCTGCTATATGAGATTGTAGAAATAATCTAACACTTGGTTTTCCCTAGATCATCATGTAATCCAAGTCAGTCATGCTTTTCCTGGCTTTCTTTGTGTTTTGGTTTCTGAATATCAAAATAAGGTGGTTTGTGTTTTTTTGGTGTGATGTATACAGACTATGTTCTTCATAGGAAGTGTTTTTAATTTGGAGACAAATCTGTGAAGATAGGTGAGTCCACAGAATCTGTTCTGCTTCCTCTGCTAAACTGCTGACCCAAAGTCAGTTCCAGAACAAGGGTAAGGTGTTGGGAACTGCTGAAGTTCTAGATTTCTTGAAAAGCAGAATATTTACCCATTAACTAAAACTTAGATGATGATTAAAGAATGCTATAAAGGATAGAGGAAGGGAGAAAACCCTTTGTGTTTCCCTGTATATGTGACGTGAGTGAAGGCATTACTCTTCAACCTGTTTCATTGATTAGAGTATGTGAGCAGGGCACTGAGTCCGCATTGAGCTAGTGCTAACTTTTTAGGGAGCTGAAAGTAGATAGTACAGCTGAGAGCAGCAGTGGATGCTCAGGTTCTGCACCTGATCTGATTGGTGCTTCTTTGACTGTCTGGAAAGAGCTCAAACAATGCAGCTGGGACATTTTCAAAGGTACTATCTTTTTTTTCCTTATTTTATCATCATTTTTTATTCCAGGTGGAGACACCCTGCTTTCTTCCAAGCAGCTATGAGCTGGTAAGTATTTTTGGCACTACTGATATCCATCAGGTTTTATTAGGTTAGGGGTTAGATTATTCTTGTAGTCTCCTGTAACCTCTTATTATTTCAGTACTGTGCTATCACCTTCCTCTCTGAAGGCTTGGCAAATGAAGGGTCTGTTCCTGAAGCTTGTTACTGTGTCCTATCCCATGCAGGAATCCACATGTTTTGTGCTTTTGTGTGTTTTAAATTTAAAAAAATACTTCAGTAATTATTTGTTTCAACATACTCATGTCTCATGTCAATTTGGAAGTATAAGTAGTGTAAGATTTATTTGGGACCTGTTTGTTCCTGGTGGAACCCATACTTGGTTAGGATAGAAAAACCTTAAGCCTTTTCTGGCTTGAAATACTGTATTTGGTTATTTTAGCTCCAAGGGTAATATGAGTGATACTCAGAAGATGGATTGTAACAGTTACTTATTGAACCAGCACTGGCAGCTGCTAGTGTCATTACTAGGACTAAGCAGCCAACAGCTGATGCACCAGTGTCAGCTAAGAACTCTATGTATTTTAGGTAAGTGGTACAAGCACTGGCAATTAGGAATCCTACATCTCACTTCTGCATTGCTTGTGAATTGGCCAAGTTATTTTGTACATTTTTGTGTCTTGATTTCCCTGCTGGAAAAATAGAGGTAATGGTACATACCTTCATGAACCACAGAAGTCAAAAGGTGCTTTTAAAATTATTATCCTGTAAAGCAAAGCCTGGAAACTGAAATCAGTAATTTCTGGTATTATGAGGAATGTGAGTATCAACTCATTCAAGATCTCTCCTAGATTTTACGCAGTAATTAACCCATATCAGAGCCTGAGGATCTTGTATAGCATCACTGCTAAAATTATTAAAAGAAGAATTTTTAAAATAAACCCTTTCTTTGTAGCTCACAGTATTAGAGGGCATAGGGCATACTGGCAACTGCAGTTTCTTTCTTTTGTATGTGCACACAACCCACGTATTGATTCTGAAATGGAAAACCAATTACTGTGGTTCAGAAGAAATTTTAAAGATATAGCAACCTGTGGGATATGTTACTAGTCATTAATAATTCTTATTGAACTTGGTTTATGTGAACTTGGTTTATGTGTGCATGGGGCAATGCCTGATAATGTAGTCCAAATGGACTCTGTGACCTGCTGGCATGTAAAGAGTGTAGATGGCATAACTGGCCTAACCTGTTCTAGTTTACTAGCAGGAATGTTGCCAGAGGTGTATTCAGTCACCAAATGAACATTTACTAGTTTGGGCAGAAGGAGTGGAATTCTATTTAAATTTCTTGCAGGGATATCTGTAGGTGAAATATTTTCACTATACAGTATACAATATGTTTTGTTGCTGAGAGTGAGATTGAATAGTGTGGTTCGCTTTTGGTGTGTAATGTGGTGACATTTTTATATTAGGAATCTTTGTTCAGCACAAGTAAATTTTTTCTATTTAGTGAAGAGTTCTGTTGTTCTGAAGAAGGAATAATTGCAAGCAATTTCTTTTACAAGTGTTTTGAGTGTAAAGTTTTGACAAGATCAAGAATAAGCAGTTGAGAGGCTTAGATAATAGGGAGGGCAACATCTATTCAAATTAAACAAAACATTGTGGCATCGTAATTTGCTGCTGAACCATGGATTTATCCCCATTCACTCCAGCCAAGGAATTCCAACCTTTTAGTCTTCACCTGAATAAACAATACATATGCCTTCTTTAAATTAGTGTTGCATCCATTTAGTCAATGTAAAGATTGCCTATATTGCACTCCTTAAACTGGCAAGATAGTAGTTAGACTCTCAGTGACATATTTCTTGAAGCCTGATTAAATTCACAGATATTATTTTTCTTCAAAATGTGTGTTTTATTGAGTATTTTCTTTTGTCTATTTCCAAACTGGCCGTTCCCATTTCTCATGAACCACGTCTTGAAGCTTTGTAATGACATCAGGAGCCTTATATATCAACTCAATGCAGCTGTTTGGGCTTTCAGGTGTTAAAATATAAAGCAGTTCCTGTGTTCTAACACTACTTACTTTATGGTGTCATGCACATTCTCACATTCCTCAGAATGTGGGATGATGTTAGTCTAGCTCTATTAATTAAATTAGAATGTTTAGCAAAGATGATGTATTGTGTTGCACTTAATTTTATTTCATGAAGAAACAACGGCCTATTTGTGGGAATGGTCTTTCATTGCAGAGATTATAGCTTAACCCAAAAATTGAAGAAAAAAAAGGGGGGGGGGAAGTGTCATGGTCACTGTGTTTGTTTGTTTTTACCTTAGAGCTGAGTGAGCTTATATAGTACTTCTAAAATTAGATAAAATCAAAGATGGTAGATTTGTCTTAATGGTCTTTACTGGAATTATTGGATCATATTTTGAAAGATTGTTAGTTACTCAGTTGATAGTATTCCTTAAATTGATGTTTATAATTTAAAAAAATGCTGACAACTTAAGTCTTTTTCTCTAGTGCTGTCAAAGTAAGAAAAGGCTTAGGCCCTAACTGTAAAGCTCTGAATACTTCTTGTTTCATCTATTACTTAAAAAAGATGAAAATGAAAAGGAAAGCCAATGGAAGCATATTATTTTAGAGATAATTTTTGGATTCCAGGAAATAGTCTAGGGTATTTTAAGATGCTTCAAAAGGGCAGTAAGCTAGTCTTCTTCACTGAGTTTCTTTTTTGTCCTTCATGAGAGTGTATCTTTGAAAAGAATAAGGCAGACTAAATCTTAATTCCTCAGAGTCCCATCACCTATGCCACCAAATTTCTTGAAGTAAAGAAATGTGTGAAGGCCCAAACCTCTTACATACATGAATTCTTATCTTAAAATGACTTCATTGATGAATGGTCCTTATGACTGCATGACATGTCAGTTTTAAGACATGTTTAAAAAGTGATCTTCAGCACAGAAATTTCTGATTTTTCCTTAATAGCCTTTCTTCCTCCCCCCTCCCCCTTTTTTCCTTACATTTTTTTCCAAATGGTTACCAAAGAATTCTGCATACCTCTAGTCTGCCACTTCTATATCACTTGTCATAACTTGCTGTTATAATGTGGACAGATTAAATGGACACATACCTGTAAAGTATATTTTACCATAACAGTCACTTCAAGCTGAAGTTTGTTTAGGTGTTTTGCTAAGTCTTTGAGTGGAAGTTTGATGATTTTGATAGAAACTGGGGAAGGGCGTCAATGGTTCTGATTCCCACCCCCTTCTGCTTAATTATGCAAGCTTCTTTTCTGCCTGTAGAAAGAAAAATCAAAGACTTGAACATTCAGGCTCCTCCTAACAAACTAAATCCTGATTTTGAACAGTAAGTCAGATTGTGCTCTGTACTGTTTCAAAATAGGAGGAGAACAGAATAAAAGTACTTGTGGGAGAAGTAGAGATTGGTTTGCTTTGTTTTTTTTTTTTGCTGTGTGTATTTTGCATTTGGTTTTTTAAAAGGAGCAGGAGTATACCTTGAAAAAATTGCTGAAGAAGTGAGTGTGAAGTCACAAAGGCTTCATTTTAATTGCCTATCTCATTTTTTACTTGAAATCCAAGGTAGTTCATATATACACCTACATATATTAAACCTAGTGCCAGTATTTTCTAAAAAAAAAAAAAATTTAAAAGCTAAAAACTGAAAATACATGTTGATATATAAAAGTTAAACCAAACTCCCAGTTATGTATGGGTAAAGTGAGGAAAAGAACAGGAAACTTTAAGAAAATTCAGTACTTTTAACAGTGTTCGAAAGAATGCTTGTCCCCTGTTGCTAAAGAACCCTCTCCTTCCTTTTTTTTCATACTGTTGAATGCAATCCTCTCCAGAAGCTTTGTATGAGAAAGATCAGTGAATATGAAAAAATGAATTTTTATCCCTACTGCATTCATTTTTAAACACATGTTTTGAGAAAAAAAAAGTGACACAATTTACTGTTCCCATGGAACACAATCTGTTTTTAACGTGGGCATGCAAGAGATTTTTTAAGAAATGGGAAGTTGAATAATTCTTTGTAGTATTGGGAAAGTCTGTGCATGTAAATGAAGAATTGCATTCTCCAATTTCATTTTAAGTGAAGTCTCATTACTAGAAGATATAGTATGTTAATTTGGGTTAGTCAGACATGACCTCCAAACACAGTGGATGGAGTATGATGACAGTATCTAAACTGAGCTAGAAACTGACATATACAATATATACAATGATTTTGCTCTGCCAGCTCTGAGTTTGGTTTCTGGCTTACATTAGTAAAAGCTTTTGTAAAAAATTAATCAAGTGGGTTTAGTTTGTAATAAGTGTCTGTGACTAATGGCTAATTAGTTCTCATGTTTTCCTGTCTTTCTTCTTCCAAGAAATAGTGTGGAAAGCTTATGGAAAACTAGGAACATGCCCAGCTCCATTATTTAGGGAAACTTCTTTTTTTTTTTTTCCCTATATGCTACATTCAAACTTTGGTTCACAGGATCTGTGAAATGCATGCAAAACAAGCATTATATGCATATGCAGGCTGGATTTGGTGAAGGTGAAGGACATGCTAAATCTACCAGACTTTCCCATTGATACGAACTTTCATTGCTCCTTCCAAGACTGTCACCAGAGCAGTTCTTAAGGGAGTGCTGCAGGCTATAGCTGCCTGTCTCATGCACATGCCTGCACATCATGGGAGTGGAAATGCAGCAGCCTTGTTCTGTTCTCTGATTTGTTTGCAAAAGGTGGGAATATCCAGTGGAGGTTTCTATTTATCTGTTCAGTTCCTGCTCTGTCACCATCCAGAACAATAGTGCTCATGTCTCCATGAAAACTGTGGGCTTTGGAGAAATGTTTAAAGGAGGGATGCTTCTTCACTTCTGGTTCATACAGCTTTCCTGAACTCACAAGGAAGCAAAGGTGAAACTTTTGCTTGAAACTTTTTGAAACTTTTTTTAAAGCTCTCTCTGTCTTGCTGTTCAGTTTTTCTTTATTAAATTTTGATGTGTGCTTTTCTCTTCCTTTCCTTTTTTTCCTTTCAGCTTCTTAAAAAGATTTTCCTAGCTTTCTCAATTTCTTGATTTGCAGTCATAGATATGTAGAAGAACAGACTAATGTGACACTTTCTTGACAAAACTTATGAGCTGATACCTGATTTGAAATACTTGACATGATTGTGTTTTAAACTTTTTTTGGATTTCAGTTCTCCAGAACCGGGCTGGTGTGGGCCTCTTTGTAATGCATTTCTATGAGGTTTATTTTTTAGTTTTAGATTTCAAGTGCTTGCCAGAGTAAGGCCCTGCTCTTTGAAGACTTGAAATGCAGAGTTGAAATTCCAAAATGCTGTTTAAGTGCAGTCAGTGCCTTGTTCATTAAAGTCTTTGACTTAATCATAAGAGAGCACAGAGAATAAAACTGCACGAATTGGCTACCCCAATCCCTCAAATTACGAAATGCAGTGATCCCAAATTGACCTGTGCAAGGCACACTCAATTCAAAAGCTAGTCATTGTGTTTGCCAGGAGGGAGGGCTCACATTGTTTCTAAGAATGTTAGAGGATTACAAGATTTAATAGGAATTAAAAGATGAAGTTTTGTTATAATACAGTATGTTCAGTTCCAAGCGTTCATCCAAAATGAAATGAAAAGCAGGCTTTCTTTGAAAAATCGAAGCAACAGAAACAGGGAATCGGCAAGAGGGAAAGGTTTGGTAGTTCCCAGAGCCAAGTTTGCTTGCTTGTTAATTTTCTCCAAATTGACTTCAAACCTTTCTACTGAGTGTGGTACTTTTTCAAGGCAGAAGCATCTGCTTTTCAGAAATGTCACACTAATTACTATAGCAGATAAATCCAGAAGCATGATTTTCTTTCAAGGTACAGCATGCTTCTTTCTGCCATCCCACCTTTCTTTTTCTAAAGCAAAATTATCCAGATTTTTCAGATTACTCAGTATAGATAGTTTTCAGATGGCATAGAAATTTTTCTTATATGTTTGACCTCACTAAAAAGCAAATGGGCTTGCATAGGTTCTGCTTGACAGCTCACACTGGAAAAGGGAAATACCCACTACAGGGTGTATTTTTTTCTGCTTATCTGCATAATTTTCTATTCTTTCATAGCTTATCCTGAGAGTGACAGATCTTATGTCCCTTGTGAAAATGCCTCTGATTAATATTTGAAAATGCTTTTTTAACACTGAAATGTGTGAAAGGATAGGGCAATACTAATGCCATCACTATAAGTGAATGCTAGCCAAATATTAAAATAATAAATGACTGTGGCATTAGTTATTACAATGTAATCAACGACTGCCACTTGTCTTTCAAAAGGAAAAGACAAATCTTTTAGGGTTAATTTAAAAATCTGTTTTTCTTATAGCTACAATGAATTCTTCAGAATTCATTGTAAAAAGCACAATGAATCATGTATCTACATGGACCCTTCTCTTTAGATAGAACTGTGAAGCAAGTGTGATACTTTAGGTAAAATTCTGATCTTTGGTCTGACTGCTATATAATGGTGAATTCTGTTTGTTTATTGCTTAACTAAACTTCAGCCTCTGGCATCCCATTCAATTTTAGTTCTCTATCATGTCAAAAATCATACTTGTTTCATTTAATTTAGCTTTTTCACATTGGTGCAAAAATTTAGGACTTGATCTTAAGTAAAATGATGTGGTAGAAGTATTACATAGGAACTTATTTTGATTCTTATTTAATGTCATTGAATGCTGGAGTCAAACCTCAGGCATGTTTCTCGGAGAAATGTCTTGGAGAACACCACCTGGTAGATTTTGAGGGTGGAAAGGGGGAATTAATTGGGTTTTCAATGTCTTTAAAGGGCAATCCAAATGAGAAGTGCTCAGGGCAAGGTAGTGTTACTGATGAGTGAAACAAAGTTAACAAATGTGAAGAAACTATAAGTGGTGTCATTTTATCTTTTGCTATAATAACTTCATTTTTCCTTCAGAGAGGCCATTTTTAGGGAGTCATTGTCAAAAATCTGTGATGATTTTTTTCAATAATGATAGGAGGGAGAGGTGGAATTGTTTTTGGAATGATTTTAGCTTGTTCCATGGAAAAGTGGTTTTTATTTCTAGCCATGTCAGTCTAATTTCCTTTAAGATGACTTCATTGGGGGGTGATAAGGATGTTTCGTTGTGTTTGATATTGAAATGCTATGACTGGTGAGGTGCAGAGGTAGAACCATAGAATCACAGAATGGTTTGGTTGGAAGGGACCTTAAAAGATTGTCTAATTTCAACTCCCCTGCCATTGGCACAGACACCTTGCACTAGACCAGATTGCTCTGAGCCTCATCCAGCCTGGCACTGAACTCTTCCAGGGATGGGTATCCACAGCTTCTCTGGGCAACCTGTTCCAGTGCCTCACTACCCTCACAGTAAAGAATTTCTTCCTAATATCTAATCTGAAACTACCCTCCTTCATTAAAGCCATTCCTCCTTCTCCTACCACTGCATACACTTGTTAAAAGTGCCTTGTCGGGTTCGGCTGTCTGTCTCTACCCCGACACGGGTAGTGTGGTTCTTGGGTGGCACGCGTTTCAAAGGACGAGTCTGGACTCTTCAGCTTTTCGGTCTTCTGATTGTTTATTATTTTTTATCTACAAAATTTTCTGTCTGCCCAACAGAGGTCTGATCTGCAAGCAGTCACAGGCACTCTCTGACCACCAAGGGGCGGTCATGTCTTTTTATACTAATATCTACGTACATAATATTTACCTTTATTTTCCAATGCTTTTCACCCATGTTAGCAAGTGCACCTTCACCATAAACCAATCCCCAAGTGCCAACATCACCACAGGAGATGGAGGACAAGAAGAAGAAAGAAGAAGGACGAGACATGCCCTGAACCCTCCATCTTGTCTCCATAACCCCCCTGTACCAAAAACCTTAAAGTCTATATTTCACCCTCTAAATGTGTCCCTTTTACACCCTTCACTCTAAAGTGATTCTCTTGTCCTCAAACTCTTGTTACTTCTGTGGATGGATCAAAATCAAGCCACCAAGCACTCTTGGCAACATTCCAGGATTTTCGAGACCCCCCAAGGGTTCTCCTGGCATCTCTGGACATCGGGAACGATGTGCTGAGATCCCACAGTGCCTCTCCACTTTCCTTTCTTCTGCAGGCTAAACAACCCCATCTCTCTAACCCTGTTTTCATAGGAGAGGTGATCATCTTCATAGCCCTCCTCTGTATCCTGTTTCAGTGGGTTCACATCTTTCTTGTATTGTGGCCCCCAGAGCTGGATGCAGCACTCCAGGTGGGTTCTCACAGGAGCACAGGGGCTATCTGCCTTGACCTGCTGACCAACTGCTTTTGAGGCAGGCCAGGATATGGTTGGCTTTCTCAACTGGAAGCACATGTTGTTGAGATGTATCAAGCTGCTTGTTCACCAAATCCCCAAGTCCTTCTTCCCAGGGTTGCTCTTGATCCATTCTTGGCCCAGGCTATATTTATGCTTGGGATTGTCTCAAGGCAGGCACAGGACTTTGGATTTGACCTTGTTAAACTTCATGAAGTTTACACAGGCCCAGCTTTCAAGCCTGTCTCGGTCCCTGTGCATGACATTTTTTCTCTCCAGCATGCCCATCACATCACCCAAATTGGTGTTGACAAACTTGCTGAGGGTGCTCTTGATCCCACTCTCCATGTCACTGACAAAGATGTTATAGTGCCAGTCTCAATAGCCACCCAAGGAATGCCACTGGTCTCCACTTGGACATTAAGCCATTGACTGCAACACTGTGACTATCCAGCCAATTCTTCATCCACCAAGTGGTCCATCTGTGAAATCTGTGTCTCTCCAATTTATAGACAAGGGTGTTGTGTGGGACAATGCCAAATGCAATGCACAGGACCAGGTAGATGATATCAGTCACTCTTCCTTCATCTGCCAGTTTTTGTAATGCTGTCATAGAAGGCCACCAGATTTGTCAGGTGAGATTTGCCATTAGTGAAGCCATGCTGGCCATCACCAATCACCTTATTTTCCATGTGCCTTAGCTTAGTTTCCAGGAGGATCTGCTCCATGATCTTGCCAGGTACTGAGATGGGACTGACTGGTTTGTAGTTCCCTGGGTCTTCCTTATCTCCCTTTATAAAAATGGGGGTTATGTTTCATTTTCTTCCAGTCAGTTGGAGCTTCAGTGGAATTCTACAGCTTCTCAAATGTGATGGATAGTAACTTAGCCACTTCCAGTTCCCTCAGAACCCATGGATATTTCTCATCATATCCCATGGACCTGTGCTCCTTCAGGTTCCTTAAGTGGCCTTGGACCTTGTGGTCTCCTACAGCAGACAGTTCTTCATTCTTCCAATCTCTGCCTTTGCCTTCATTGAGTATCTCAGCCTTTTCTATGTCCTGGGAAACCAGGTCTCCCATATCCTTCTTGATGAAACCCACATTTTCCCTAGTCTTTCTTTCATTACCAGTATACCTATGGTAACCTACCTTTAATGCCCTTGGCCAGATCGTGTCAGTTCTGTGGCTGCTCAGACAGTTTTTCTGTTTTTCTTAGTCTCTACCTTCACCTTTTTATAATGTACCGTTTTGTCTTTGAGTTTGTCCAGATGTAACTTGTTGATCCATGCAGGCCTCTTGAAATTTATGCCCAGTTTCCTCTTGGTAGGGATGCATAGCTCTTGAACCAGGAGGAGACAATCCTTGAATTTCATCCAGCTTTCCTGAGCTCCTTTTCCCTCCAGGGCTTTAAGCCCACAACATTCTACCAAGGAGATCCCCAAAGAGGGGCAAGTCTGATCTCCTGAATTCCAAGGTAGTGAGTTTGATGTGCATGCTCCTCACTACCCCAAGGATCTAGAATTTCGCTGCTTTGTGGTCACTGTAGCCCAGGCTTCCCTTGAGCTTCATGTTCTCCACCACCCTCTCCTTGTTAGTAAAAACAAAATCCAGCACAGCTCTTCTCCTTGTTGGCTCATCTGTCACTTGGAGATGGAAGGGATCAATGTGTTCCAGGAGCCTGCTGGATTGCCTGTGTCGTGCTGTGTCATCCTTCCAACAGATACTGGATTGTTTGAAGTTCCCCATGAGGACCAGGGCTTGTGACCCTTCAGGTCATTCTGTTTTGCTGTAGAAGGCCTCATCATATTGGTCTTCCTTGTCAAGTGGCCTGTAGCAGACCTGCACTATAATGTCATCTGTTCCTGCCCTCCTCCCCTTACATCCTGACCTGTAAACTTTCAAATCAGCTCCTCATCAATCATGAGGTAGAGCTCCATGCTTATTTACAGAGAGGACAGCACTACCTCCTCATCATCCCTGCCTGTCCTTCCTAAAGAGCGTGTACCCTTCCATTCCAAAACTCCAGTCATAGGAGTTGCCCCAGTATGTTTCCATGATGTCAGTAAAGTCATAAGCATACATATGTGTTACGCAGGTTAGCTATAATAAACTGAGTATACTGTTATCATGGTGTTCAATATCTTATATTGAATTTAAGTATTATGACTACACATGGGGCTCATGAAATGTGATAGGCATCAAATCTTCTGTTGTCTCTGATTTCTAGTTTTACATCTGGAAAATAATTATCTTAATACACATCACATTTTCCCCATGGAAACCTCCTTTTACACATGGTGTTAGAAAAAAACACCCCAAAAATGGTGCAGTGAGATATTTTAATATTTGGTGATGTTTTCCATGTGAGATATCAGACCTTTCGCCTATGGCAGTATGTCTTCCAAATTGAAGAGAAGTCAGAAACTGGAAACAGCAGCCATGAGATGAATAGGGAAGGAGGGAAGGGAGGACTTTCACAGTTTTGTTACAGAGATTGTAAAATCAGTTTGGCTGTTCTTTTTCTTTTTTTTTTTTTAATGATTTTTTTTTTTACTTTTTTCACTTGGATGTGCCATAGATTTATTGTGTGATCCCTTCCTTTTTGGTTTTTTTTAGCACTTAAAACCAGAAAGATTTATAGTTATATATTATACAGCTATCTCTTAGAGTGGTTAGAATGGTCACCCCATGAAGGTGTAGCAAATAATGTTGAAGTTTCAAAGGAAATGTCAAGCCTTCACTAAAACTTTAGGAATTTGAAGTTTAAGTCTTCAATCTCAATGGGGCTGATAGTCTTGGTTAAGATATTTACCTTGGATATTAGAATATACTTTCAAAGCATCTCTTCATATGTGTTCAGTCAGAGACTTGAAGCTGGATTGTTTACATCTCGAAAAAATGTACCACAGAAGTTAGCCAGTCAAGGAGTTTATTTGTAATTTTAGTCTTAGAGCTGATGAATAGGCAGCAGGAATAGCAATGTTTGGCTTGGGGCAACAATTTTAAAGCTGTGAAGGGAGCGTATGAAGGCTTGAGTGTAATCCCTTATTACATACATGCATACAGACACTCCATGTGTATACAAACACATCTGTTTACCTGAGATAGTACTTTCAGCACAACTCATTTCAACAGTCTTCCCCTTAAGTCAGAACAAAAAAGGAAAAGTGTGATCCTGCAAGCTGAGATAGTTATGTCAAACCCTGTGCTTTTAGCACTCTGTGTTTCCTCATTACTAAAGTGGAGAGAGCTATTGCATCTAGCAGCGTGAGAGAATATAGATATTTCAGTAGAAGCTTGACAAACTGGAGAGCAAATTCAAAACATTAAAAATGAAAGAGAAGAAGGGCTTCTTGCTTCTTATTCCATATTTCACCTTACAGCTATCCTAGAAAACTTGCAGACTACACCAATCCAATGCCAGACTGAGAAATACATGGACAAAACCCCTTTTAACTGGCACACATTAGGTGTAAGCCTCATTTACATCTCTATATGCAATTACACAAATAGGCTTGTGTTGGAAGAGTGGGTGCTGAGTTCAGCTTATGTATGAACTTTCTGGTGAAGGGCCAAAGTGAGCAGTGTGTTTTCCCAAGTGCTTTGCTTGTGCACCTCATGAAGTCTCTTTGTACAGAGATTTCCAAGTGAATCCAAAAACTGTATTTTGTGTGTTTTGTCTTTTTCTATTTGAGTCTGTATATTTTCCTAGGTAGCAGTGGATGTGCTAAGACTGAAATAATAGTAACTGAAGTTATAGTTATACAGTTGTTTGTCTTCTGCTGAGAAGAAGCTGGAAGATTCAAACAATAGTGTTCATGGGTTGAATTAACAGCAGTGATCAGTCTGTATGTTAGTTCTTCTGACTATCAGATTTGTACTTGCAACACTGTGGAGATTTGATAGCTGATAAGGCAAGTCAAAATTTTAAGTAATAAAATCAAACAAATGCAAAGCCTATTCTCATGGATTAACCGTGAGCCAGTCTCACATTGTAAGCATTATGGTTGATGTGGGATGTATGCCCTGGTAAACTGTGTGTGGTTCATTTAACTAAGCAAGGTTTTGAAGGTGTTGTAATTTATATACACTGAAAACCTATAGCTCTTTCCAGTTGACATTTGTAACTACTGTGTGTCTGGACTTTAGTGAGCAAAAAAAGTTGACAGTTATGAAACTGCCTCTCTAGTTCAAAACATCTTTCCCACAGCAGGATTTGGAGACCAATTTTTAGTTGTACCACTGCTAATATTAGACTTTTTGTAGTAATGAATTGGCTCTTTCCTTTTGAAAGGTTTGTTTTAAGCCTCCATTGATACAATTTAGCATGTTTTTAAGCCTTGAGAAGATTTTTTTGTCCAGTACTTATAGAAAATCTCAGTAGTTCACTTCATTAATGTCCACTCAAGTGTCTTTTTTCATGAAAAAGCATGAAAATGAGAGATTGGGTGAAAATGCAAAAGGGAATAAGTGGTTGACAATGTACATCTCCATAGATCTTGTACCTTGGAATAAACACTCTCAGTAGCTGAATACTGTCATATAGACTGGAATATGCAGGACGATAATGCAAAACTAATTAATTTTCCATATCTGTTTGAAAGGTAGTTAGCTTATTAATACTGTAGAATGAATATGTACTTCTGAATGATTTTTTTTGTGTATGTGTGTATATGTATATATATGCCATTAGGAGGGAATTTCTTAAAATGTACTTAAGCTATCTGGAGAAATAGTTTGTGTTAACTTTTCCCTTTTACAGGCTAATAACTCTGAGACGGTTAAAAATCATATAAGCAGAAGTGTAAATAATTCTGTTTTATTTATTATTTTTTCTTTTACTTGGCCTGATTTATTTTCCTGCTTGTGGCTGCTTATTTGTATCACATCTTCATACAGCATTTGTTGCTAGCCATTTTCAAAGTATGCACTTTGGTTTCTGTACGGTGTGAAATTAACTTCTGATTAGGACCATTAGTGTTTTTTTCCACCACTGAGTTTTTTCAGAAACAATGACATGACCTCTGCATCCCTTGTTTTTAAATCAAACATGGGAGAAATAAAGGGAAATATTATAGTCTTCATAGACTCAATTGTATTTAGACGCATTCAGAAAGTCAAGAGATTTTTTTTTCAGCAAGAATAGTATTAATTCTTGTATTGTATTCAATATGAAATTGATCTTTTAGCTTATATTTTTTCCAGTTGCTATGCCATGTTATTTAAAAAACAAATTAGGTGCCACTTCCAAACCCTTTATTACTATGGCTGTAGTACTCCTGGTAAAAGTAGTATTAATGACATTTATTGAAGTACAGTAGAACCCAGTTGTCTAATTGATGTAGAAATTTCTGCAAATAGGAAGTACAGCCCATTTCAATACTAACAACACTTATAAGTATACTTTTAGCACAATTTCTGTAAAATAAATAAGACAAAAAAAGAAAACTTTTAAAGTCCTTTGGAGTTACCATGTAACAGAGATGTCAAATCTTGTAGATTACTAAATAAATTATGGGAGATGCCTATAGTTAACTATCTGCTAGTAGGCAACTGTGATGCAGGTGTTTGATTTGCCACTGTGAAAATGAGGCTAAAATTTAAAAAGGGACAGAAGAAAGGACTTGCAAGATGCACATGGTCTTCACCGATTTATTGTTCAATTTCAGACCAGCTCTCTATTGCAATAAATGAGCATCTGTTTCACAGTATTAGTCCTTTGTGCATTGCATTTATTTTGTGATGCTGTCCATGGTTCAGTGCTGCAGGCTTCTGCTGGTGCCACTCTGTGCAGGGCATGAAGAGTTCTGATCCCTGACTACCTATGTAGACAGGAGATGTTCAAAGAGGTCATGTTTGTATTAGCAGTATAGTTCATTTCCTTTGGCTGACAACAAATGTTTTTCTACAACCAAGGGTATCTCTGTGTTGTATCTATGCTATTATCTACTCTGTTTCAGTAAAATTAGAATTATTTCTAATTGATAGAATATATTTGATATTGAGACCAGCTAAAATGTCTAGTGACATGATAGTTTCATCTTTCAGTTCACTGTTCTCCTTAACTAGACAAATTGACTAAAATTAAAAAATCAGAAAAGAGCATACTTCTTAGTTATTTGCATATGAATAATTGGTTTTGACAGCTGCTTATAGTGAAACAAATGTGAAGCAAAATAGTGAGATCGCTCTCTGATCTAGTTGCTAGTTGGAAGTTTTTAGCATCTTTGTATTACATCTGAATACTTCAGAGTTTCTACTGGTTTCTGTTTCTACTGGTTGTTACACAAGCCAAGATCATATGTTTCTTGACTTTTTTTTCTGTACATGTAATATTTTGTGCACAGCCATTTTGAGTGCAGCTTTAATACCAAGAAATGTTTTTTCAGCTGTGCCTTTTGTCTTATTGTGTTTTGCATTGATTATTACTTGACCATTAGTGAGCTTCCTGAAATTGTCATTAGTTACTTTCTATGGACCAGGAGCAAAGGTTGACATGGATTGACGTGCAGAAGAAAGGTCCAATCTGAAACACAGATGTATATTTGGAAAAGAGAGGAGATGTAAAGCTGCGAGGCTGGGTGATTCACAGAATGCTGTCCCCAGACAGTGGGGCTGGATGCAGCCATGAGATGAGGCTTGGGTGAGGCTTTTGCAAGTCTAGTTCTGTGACTGCAGCACACAACCCATCTGTGTGGTGCTAATGGGAGATGCATCTTTCTGTTCTCTTCCTTCTAATTTTATGCTGTGCTTGTTCTCCTTTTTTTTTTTTATTAACTAAACTGGAAAAAACTGCTTTAACTGTTTGTTGTCTCTGGAATTGCTGCTTCTTTCTCTTCTCTCCTTTGCATATTGTTTCATGGCGTCTGGTCCAGGAAAGAAAACCTCTCTTGCTTTTTTCTGGCAATGTGTCTGCTAATGGAATATTTCTAGTGTCAGCTCTTACTGCTTTATAGGAAAGGTATGTAAACATCAGCCAAGGCAGTTTTGCCTCGGTTGTGACACTACCTAGAATTCAAAATTTTGTTAGCTTTTTTCTAGTGTTCAGGGTAGCTCTGAGGCATGGATAGCACATTCTTACTTGGGAAATCAAAAGTGCCTTTTCTTACATTTAAAGGCCTTCCTCATGGAATGTTATTTTATTCTTAATATTATCATATTTAAAACAAATAAATCAAACTTCCTGTTTCAGCTAAAGGCTAGCAGAAATGATTCTGTCACTTTCTATTCAAGAATTGTGTGCACATAATCTTCTGTTAGTTAACAGGTGGTCTAAATTTGTGGTGAAAGTTTTACTTCAGTTTTGATCATTTTCGTCTTAACTAGGTCTGAGAGAAACTCAGGAGATTCACTCTGAAGGCTTTCCTTTTTCCTTCTTGCCCTGGCAGATTGGTAGGTAGGACTCTATATCCCAGGGCCCAACAAACATTTTAAAAATTGAGGTGGACTACAAAGCCCTACAGTGAACTTGTTTGGGAAGCGTGGCTGTTTTGGCTGAAGTGGTAGGAGCTCCTGTGAAAGAATCATGGGAGCAGCTTTGCCAGCTGCTAAGAGAGAGAGAGAAAGCAAGCTGGGATTCATAAGTTCTGTGGACACTGCCATTTGCAAGGGTCACATCTGTCTGGATTCCTGCAGTCACACTATGCAGGGGAACAGATCAGGATTTTTATACCACAGTATACAAAACAAAAGTAAATTTGCTTTCAAACAAATAGCTGCTTGCAGTAGAAATAAATCTCTTCTGTGGAGTCAACTAAAACAATATTTTAAATTAATATTTATATTTACTACAGGAATTGATACACAATAGCACAGAGATATTTTTATTTACAAAGCATGAATATTGTCTGCACTTGGAATCATTCTAAAGCCAGAAGCCAAAAGATTATGCAAGTTCTGGTTCTCATGCAAAACATCCAAACATGTTTCACTGTGTCAGTAGGAATTATTATGGTGAGCAGTCCAACAATCAATGTAGCTCATTGCCCTTTTTCTGCAGTATGCTGGAGTGTATAGAACTGTTACACTGTGCCTTGGAATAGGTTGGAGAATTTCTTCTGATTCCTGTCCATGGCTTGAGGAATGAAAATATATCACAGATCTGGTTCAAATGCATTCAGGTATCTTGCTGATGAGTCTCTCTCTTTGTATTTTTATTTATGCTGTTTGAATGGTGAACAATCACACAGAAAAAAAAGTTTCATAAGATGATTAAAATCTGTGTAAAATCAATGTAATTATATGCAGATTAGCTAATCAAATACTCTGTTGCTTATAGCACCATTAAAAATGGGCAGAAATAAAATACTTATATTCTAAGTAGATACATGTCATTCTTTCAAAATGTCCTGATATCTTTAAGTCACAGCTTTGTCATTGATTGATATTTCAGATAGTTGGTTTCTACTCATTGATCCTTATGCCTCTCAATGCTTTCATTCAAGAGGGAGCCCAGGAGAGAAACAGATGAGCTACGTGAATGCATGCCAGATCTTGGAGCTCTGAGTTTGCAGTAGTGCAGTTCCTCAAAGGAACATATATATGGTTGATGTACAGCTGACTCAGCTGTTTAGATTAGCCCAGTCCTTGAAACCAGGTTTTCTAATATTCTGCTGAGATAATTTTTAAGCAGATACTATGTCTTTCTACTATTACTATTGTATTGTATTTCAGAGCCAGCAACTGGGTCTTAGAAAAGGCAACTGCTTGATTTTTCATTTAGCTTCCTTAGTCTGTCCTTGATTCTAGTCTCAAAAGGGGCAAGTCATAATCCCACGCAGGATTTCTAAGCCCATGTGTGGCCCACAGGTCTAGTTTTACTTTGGTATTGGAAACTAGTAGGTAACATATTGATTTACTTACTTTTCCAGAGCTGTGTAGTAACTCAGTGTATGGCAGAAATGCAGATTTGTCTGGGGCAAAACTGAACTCCCTTTTCTGTCGGGGTTTTTCACTAACAGGACGGGACTGCTGGGATATGATCCTTGAGCTTTATTGCAGTATACACCTCATTACATGGTTAAGACAATAGGAAGATGGCAACAGCTCATATACTGCCAGCAGCAGCTGAAGATTTCTTTGTTGCAAAGCATTTAAAAAACTTTCTAGCCAATAGCGTATTGCTAAAGCTTATAGACAATTGTTCTAGCCAATCACTAAAAGAACATGTACACCTGCTTCACAGAATGCGTGCTTGTATGCTTTCTATTAACAATACACCATACACCATTATTAAGCTTAAAACCTTCTACTATCTTGCTAAGCATAGCATTGCTTGCACTGCTTTCCTGCAGTCTTAAGGTCTATCTTAGCCAAGCCTAAAATTCAAGCTATTGTTTCATGTCCTTGCTTGCTGTACTATTATAACTTTTTCTACTTTCAGACTTTGCAGCTGCAGCTAGCTCTTAAGTTTTCTGTTCTTTCTGTTTCTAAGGCCTGCTTTTACAGCTTTCTGGAAATCTTACCTTTACTACTTCCCACATTTCCCTCTCTCGCTACAGCTACAAAGTAACTTTCTTCACTTTGCAGTTTATTAACTATCTTGCATTACATAGCTCTATTATTATACATATTTCTTTTTGCTTGTTTGAGGCACTTCTCTTGCTTGTTTTAAGTGTTGCTATTTTACACTACAGCAATTTTAATGTTGTAAAAAATCGGGTCTATTCAAAGAATAGAAGTCAAATCTGGTAGTAATTACTATTTATTGTTCTAATAAGTCTCGTTTGTTCTTAATTTAAAGCCTTCATTTATGTCTATACTTGCATCTACTATCTCTCTAAGATCTCGAGAACTTTCTGTGGTTCTATTTCATACATCTTTCTCTTGTACAATAAAAACTTCTTTGATAGTTTTGTCTATAATTTTTTGCACATACTGAAGTATATAAGGTACTATTACTAGTATTGCCACTAAAACTAATAACACATAAAAATCTATTTTACAAAGTTTCTTTAACTAAGGTGTAAAGCTCTATCTTTTGAACAAATTGTCTGTGATCTACTGTCTTTTTGATTCGAGCTGTTAGATCTTTCAGCTTTTGTATGCTTTTGTAAATGGATTCAAAATGGTCAGACAGATTCATATAACACAATCCTTCAAATTCCTCACAACCATGTCTATGTGCCAGTAAAAGAAAATCAATTGCTGCTCTATTTTGAAGGGTAGTATGTCTAACACTGCTGACATCTATTAGCATATCGCTAATTGCAAAAGTGGCATTGGTTTGTTTAATCAGCCAACATCTAACTTGATCTAACTGTTTCACTGCCATGGCAGAAGTAAGTTGGGATAGAAGCAAACCTGCTGAAATTCTTTTCACAGCTTTCTAGGGCCTAAAATCACTGTTTCAATTTTCTTCATATTGATGGGTGAATCTTCTTCCTCTATGTTTTTTCTTAATGACTGTTTTAGTACTAGGTGCTAGCACAGTAAGTTGTCTAATACTGCATGGACTACATTCAAGGCATGATGGAATGCTTTGCTAAGCCCTATCTCCACAAATAAACTAATATCCTTTTGGTAATTGTCTTGGATATTGTTCAACCCCAGAAATTCCACCCCAACTGAGTAATTACACCAAAAGCTTGAGTTTCTGTAAGCAGAGTAATTGTGAGTGACATTGTATTTTGGAGGATCATTGTCTCGCCAATTGCTATCTAAAAATGTAAGACAGAAACCTATTGTTAAGGAACTAAGAATCTTCAATTCTTGGGGTTCAGAAGGTACTTTAGAAAGTTCTTTAGTCTAAATGTCCCAATTAACTACAGGATGCTCCGGTTGGCAACTTCACCTGGCTTACTATTGTTTTTTGGTCAAGGGATCATAATATATGGGTATCAGCTAATCTTTCACTGACACACTGATTAGACAGGTTGAAAAAGGCTTTTCTGGGTTCAAGTTGGACAGGCATATGATGTCTGAGCCTGCTGCCTTGGCTAAGGTCACCCAAACACTTGTTTTTGGTTGTACTACAGGCAAATCTGCACTGCAAGAAGCAATTAAAGCTAGCCAGCACCAGTGTAACACTCGATTTTGCTCTATACCTTTCATAAGCTATTTTTTGGCAAAACATTTTCCCATATAGTTCAACTCAAATTCTGCTTTTGTTCCTTCTTAAAGTTGTCTGAAGAATAAACAACTGTGTTAAAAAAGTGGGTTTTTGTATGTTCTTTCTAAGGCCTGCTTTTACAGCTTTCTAGAAATCTTCTTACCTTTCTATTTCCCACACCTTCATCCTTTGTCCTTTTCATAATCTTTCTGGTGTCAGAAGCTCTATTACAGAGGATTTTAGCCTACAAACTGTGTAAGCCTAATGAGGTATGTAAGCCTACTGGCTGTAAGCCAAGTTACCTTATTCTGTTCTTGGAAAAGTTGAAAATCATCATCTAGCTGAGATGATTTTTTTTACAGATACTTTTTTTTTGCAGGCATTATTTTTTACTTGATTGTCTCAATTTCTTTGAGGAGCCTTCTCAAGCCTTTCAGAATAGGACAGGTGATGCAGATTTAGCAGAAAGGTTATTTCTTATTCCGTCTATTTCTGGACTTGTGGAAAAGTTGTCTCAGTGCCATCTCTGTGCCACATGGTGTGAGATGGCCTATACATGATCTTTGTCATGTTTTTGCTCTGAAGCTGTGAAACGTCTTAAAGTAAGATTATAAAGATATGAGGTGCTGTTTGCTGTGTGGGACAAGCACAAGCTTGCTATTTGAGGCAAGCCAGGAAATCCATTAAGAAATTCACCCTCTTTGGTGTCAGAAGAAGGTGAATAAACAGGGCTGATCTCAAAAGTCCACTTTGTTCAATCTGTGCTTTAGTTTAATTGGACTGCTTGGCTCACTTTCTACACCTGCACTGATAGCAGGCTGTACGGGGAAACTTATGTCTAGATACTGTTGTGAGCTGGTGAAAATGATTCAGAATTAAATATGTGACTGTTTCTTAGTTTCTGTATCATGTCGTGGTTGTAAGGGACTCTGGGATGGTGTCATGGTTTGACACTGGCCCAATGCCTGGCACCCATGAGAGTCACTTGCTCACCCTCCCCTGCCACAGGCGAGCAGAGAAGGAAAAAACGTTGATGAAGGCTTCACAAGTTTAGATAAGGAGCGGGAGAAAACACTTCAAGGGCAGAACAGGCTCAACTTAAAGTTGCAAAGTGAAATTTATTACTAACAGAATTAGAGTAAGACAAAGAGAAGTAAAATAAGCCCTTAAAACACTGTTTCCCCCCAGCCCCTCTCTCCTTCCCACCAACAGCGCAGGGAGACAGGGCATGGAGATTTTGGTCAGTTCATAACCGAGATTTTCTCCCGCTGCTCTGGGAGAGGAGTCCTTCCCCTGTGAGACTGTGGGGTCACTCCCATGGGAGACAGTTCTCCGTGAACTTCTCTGGTGTGGGTCCACTCTCATGAGCAGCAGCCTTCTGCACCTGCTGCAATGTGAGTCCCTCCAATGAGCACAGTCCTTCCAAAACTGCTGTGACATGGGTCTCTCATTCCATGGGGTGCAGTCCTCCAAGGACAGGCTGCTCCAGCCTGGAAGCAGGGTCCCTCTCTTTCCACTGGGCCTTCCACTGGATCACAGCCTCCTCTAGGCATCCACATGCCTGGAGGACAGGCATGTGCTCCGACATGGACACCTCCTCTATGGGCTGCGGGTGGATCTCTACATCCCCTATGGACTGCAGGGGGACAACCTGCTCCACCATGGTCTTCACCACAGCCTGCAGAGGAATCTTGGCTCAGCACCTGGAGCACATCTTCCCCCTCCTTCTCCATTGACCTTGGTGTTGCCATGTTGTTTTCCTCCACATGTTCTCATTTCCTCCTCTTCTCTGACTAGGAGCAAAACCTGTGACTTTTCCAGCAGCTTCCCACAGGAGCCATCTTTGTGGCTCCCTTGCTACCAAAAACCAGGCTGTGCAAAACCAATACAGATGGTTTTGTCTGAGGACTTAATTTTTGAGAAAGTTGGCATCACAAGCTCTGTGATGAGTCCAGTACTAGGTGCAGGAGCCAATGGCGGTGAAAGAAGGAATACAGACTGTGTCAAAGGAGAGAATTGTATGGCTTGAGTTTTTTCTGGAAAAGGGCAATGACACAGTATCTTGGATGCAATGAATCTGCTTATTAATTCAAATCTGTAACTGGAGAGAAAGTGGTTGTTTTTGAGAAGCTATTGCCTCTACTTGCTTACTTCATACAAATGCAGGTAAATTTGACCAAATGGTTCCTTGCACTTGCTTATGAAGAGATAATTTCTATGTGGTATTGTTTGGAATATCAAAATTGCTTAAAACTGAATAAATAGGTGAATAGAAGATGTTTACTTTATTTAAAACTGTTTCTTATATGACTAGTTATACTGTCAGATGTACAGGTTATGGCAGCATTGCCAGGCATTCCCAGGGAAGCAGGGGAACAAGAATCATGGGGAGAAATTAATGGAAGAATAATCTCAGGGTGGTCTGTCCTACTCACAACATATCAAGCACTAGTTTCACCAAATCTATTGTAGTTGCAACTCTAAATTTTTAGCCAGGTATGATTAAAACACTCCATATGGAACCACTGTTTTTCATTGCCCTGCATCTTCTCTACTGCTGTTAGTTGTCAAGAAATGAAAATCATACCTAGTTTTGTGAGATTTTCTGTGTAATTGTCCATTCTGGGATATGCCAGATGGCATTTGCTGTCTTCGAAGGTTAGTCAAATTTTTTGCCATTATCCCTCCAGTGTATAGCAAGCAGAAAACAGTGTTTGTTTGTTGTCACTTGGATGGAGATGATTTGCCTTTAAGGATGGTCTGCCCTATGCTGCTGAATTCTGTTGGGGGAAACTTGTATTCTGATGGTTTAGTGACACAGCATGCATCCAGTAAATATATATCTCACTAATGGTTTTTTTTTGCTAGTGGTTTGCATTATGTTATTGTTCATATGCTTATACACTGAATGCTACTAGGATTTATTCTAGTTTATCTGGCACAACAGTGTGAAATAGAGAATGATTTTATCACTAACTTTCTTACCAGAGGAAACTGTTTTAAGTGTCTGATTATTCAGGATACATGACAGTTTAGTCATCAAATTTTTAGTAAATTGAAGAAGTACTTCTAAACAATGGATACATTTATTGCCACCAGAAACCAAGGAAGTGTAGAGCCCTGCTTATAATTACTATTTCAAAACCAAAACAAAATACACCAAAAGCTATGTCTTGAATTTCAGTTATAGTTATTTACTTGTTTTGGCACCCATGGTATATTATCTAAAGCCTTTAAAATTCTAAGAAGGGATTGGGTAAAAAGAGGCTGAAAATACCATGAAGTTTCCTCCTCTTCTGTTGTCTAAGTAAAGACAGAAACTAGTGAAACCGGGACCAAACACTTACATGAGGTGCACCTTATGCCATCAGTTGCGCTTTAAAATTTGCCAGAACAGTTAACTTTGAGAAATTCTGAAAGAAAATGTGCCACTTTCATGCTTATATGTGTCTTAGCTATTCCCAGATTTTGATACACAGCATCATTTCATGGAAAGTTCTAAGACGTCTTCCATTCAAACACAGTTTATTTGGTTTGGGAATACTTGTGTACAGCCAAAATTGATAGGGTTTATCAGTTTTTCAGCTCTAACTCTTGATAAATAAGCTTTTATGTGCATGTGTCTGTATAATAAGCATGAATTCAGGGCAGGGAGAGGAGGGAGTACTCTTTCTCTTATTGATTTACTGATGCATGATACTAAATTGAACTTCTGTTTTTCTGTATCAAAATATATCAGTATCTAAGTGCTAAATTAAAAAATATACAAAACACATGAATTAAAAAGTACATAAAACAAAATATACACAAGATAAAAAAGTATATATAGAAATGTCTAAATGTAAATTGAATAATATTATTTATTTTTATTTAATGTTTGTATAGCAGTAGCTGTCTTTTTGTAGAGTTTTTTTCTTTTTAAACCTGTCCTAGAAGGAAGGGGTACTGCCCCCTCCAGATGTCTCTTTCTCTCTGTTACATACAGAGCTTGGATGATAATAACACTGGAGCTTAAATCTAAGGCCACTACAATTAGGTGAGAAAAATTCTATTACTATGGTTCATGTGGGAGTATATTTTTACACTTTTTCATTCATACTATTACTGAAGAAATGGAACTACGAAAGTAAACTACTACACATACCCAGGAATAAATTTTCAGGAGTCTGATACAGAAGTATATATTTCAATATTGTCATAAGAAAATCAGTGGAGAGGAACTTCTTTTGCAGGTTTATACAAAAATTCAATTTGCATTTTCTCAAAGCCCGCTATATTTTCTCTAATCTTAATGCCAAGAAGAACACTAAAAATGTCACAAAAGACTTTTCTGGCAGTAGTGAGATGGAAGTAGTAGAAAGTCAGACAAAACTTGGGCATAACCACAGTGTTTGCATTCAGAACATAGGGCAATGATCCTCTTGTATCCTCTTGTTGTTATAGTCTTTCAAATCATAAATGAAGAAAAAAGGTAGAAACATTGACATCAGTGACAGCAAGTTAAGGTTCTGGATTGATTTTTCTGCTTTCTTTGTTCCAGAATTCCAGCAGTGTTTTGAAGAACTCATCTTTCAGTTGTGACAAAGTATCACGGCAAGTATTTCTTTCAAATTTATGTAGCAGCATTATGTGGTGTGGCGGTGGGCTTAGGCTTTGTTATTTGTGGTTGTGATTTCTGTGAGTTCAGTCTTCTGCAAGATATGATCTGCTATGCAAGTTCCATTTTTACAATGCCTTTGTGAGAGAACAACTAGACATATTTACTGAGCTGATCTTCTGATATTTCATTAAGAAGGACGGAGTTGTGTTAAAGTTCCATCACCTGGAAAAGAAAGAGAAGTATTTGTAGACTAACCAGTGAAATTATTTTAATTATATTCATGTCTATTGTATTTTGGGGACTGGTTTTAGATTCACTTCAGTTTTACTCAGAGCAGGCTTCAAGATCTGCAGTGTTTTACAGATTGCTGGTCAAACTTCCAATCTGTAAAGCATTTACAGAATTCTACAGAGAGATAGGTACAGACAGAAGTACCTATACATTTCTATTTGACTAACAAATTTGTTGTGCTAGTATTTGTCAAATTGATTGTATTAATTTTCCACATTATTGGTTGCAGAGATTTTTTCACTGCAGTTTTGATGTGAAGAATTCTGGTGAAGAACTCCATTTGTGTTCTGAACTGAATAC
Source organism: Molothrus aeneus (assembly GCF_037042795.1). Taxonomy (NCBI): domain Eukaryota; kingdom Metazoa; phylum Chordata; class Aves; order Passeriformes; family Icteridae; genus Molothrus; species Molothrus aeneus. The sequence goes on from NC_089646.1 coordinate 55,922,240, forward strand.
TTCGAGCTCTGTAGCCATTTAGTGAGTTGTACTTGTAATGAAATTATTGGAAAAATCTGATGCTTGGGTGTAGGAGTCTAAGTTGCAATTTCTTCTCATTAATATGCCATGTTTCTTCTTGGCTACATTGCTCTAAACTGCCACATCTAATTTCTTCCAGAAGTGCAGGCTTTGATCACATTATGGAGGAAGGCTCTGAACTTGATCTCACTTACATCACAGAGCGGATTATTGCTGTATCGTTCCCTGCTGGCTGTTCTGAGGAAACTTACCTCCACAATCTACAAGAAGTAACACAAATGCTCAAATCCAAACATGGTGATAATTACTTGGTATGTGTAAGATCAGCCATTTTGTGACACATCTTCCTTTGTCATGCAGGAAGACTACTTTATGTCCACATAAACACTTATAAACTAAAACTCACTCTTTGGGCCATCTTTACAGCCTTGTAAGCCAAGTTCAAGATTTTCAGTAGTGTTTTAAGTGGCTAGATATTGAAAACACTTCTTTTGCTGGGGCATTGCAGTCTCTGTGTTGGTGTGGTGATAACACATAGTCAAATGCTGAAGAATAATTTCACTGACCATTTTCATTGTCCAAAGCCAGCTCTTAAAAGATACCCTGCAATGAGGAGTGTGTTCTTTGCTTGTAGCAGTGAGCTATATCAGGGTTCTCAGGTGGGTATCTGATAGTATGTCACTGTCATGTCTTCACTTGTGAAGGCAACATTTAAAAGTAGAGTTGCTGTTGCTGTGTTCTGTCCAGCTCTTCCTCATTAACTTGTTTAGGTGCATTTTTCATGCCATTTAATTTTCTACAGGAAATCAAACAAATATATAGTAAGCTCTCTGTGCAGATTTTTTTTTAAATGTTGACAAAAAGCTGTTAATCTCCTGTGCTGTTTACTGGCTACTGCCATGGCATGTATTGTCTCAGCTTGTTCTATGAGGGTGAATTTGAAACAAGGCCAATATTTTATTTACTTTTTTTCTTGTACTGTCTCTTTAGGTATTGTGTGTTAATTGTTAGAATTAAATCCATGACTTAAGGAATATGAACTTCATTCACAGTAGAAATTAGTTGCCGGAGAGATTCCACTCATGATTTATACACATCTTCTTCTTCTCACAAACTGAGATGCCATAGGTGCATTATAAACCAGACTGAACTTGTGATATGGACTGAAGTCCTCAGCTGCCTTGCTGCCCTTGGCTTCCCTTCCACCAGGCACTGGTAGCTTATAAGGCACATGATAGTAATAGTGTGAAGGTGACCTGTGTGTAAAGCTTTTATAGGTTCAAATTCACCTGTTCTCTGGCCATTTCCATGCAATAACAGTGTAAGCTTGTAGTCTCTCCACTACACTTAATCTCACTTAATACTTGACTGTATTACAAAAATCTGATATATGGTAAGTCTGGTCTTAGAAGGATTGTAGTCTCTGCCTTAGTGTCTCAGAAGGATTGTAGTCTCTGCCTCTGAAAGGGATTGTAGTCAGTTTCCCCTGCAAAGGTGGGATTTTTTTTATTTTTTGTTTTAGTTCTGTTCTATTTATTAATTTATTTTCTAATGGGTACTTTGGAAATCAGCCATCTTGATAAAAAGAAAGCTTTATGCCATCTACTCCAAATGTGTTTCTGCAAATTTGCAAAATAACCTGACAAAGCACATCCAGGTTGTAGATTCAGAGAGCTTGTTTTTAAACTACCTTTTGTTTCTCATGTTTTAATACGTCTTCAGCCTGCTCAAGAGGCACATGTGAATCAGCAAAGAAAAAAAACCCCAAAACCTCCATGAAATGGTATACAACTCAGCAGTCCTGCTGAAGGTGATAGGAACAATTCTACTCTTCTATTGGGTCAGGGTCTCAGATAACAGAACATATACTACAGCATTTATCATTTTTTTTCTAGTTGTTTTCCTTTCACTACAGTGAAGGGAGTGAACACATTGTTTCCCGTTTGATTCCTGTTCGGTATGAAGAATACGAAAAAAATCCCCTAAGTATCTAATTTTCTTTAACAGTAGAGGATTATACTTTGACAGTCTGAGACCAGAGATTAAAGTCTGTTGATAGTTTACAGTGAATTCTTTCTCTGCTTTGATGTCCTAAAAAACCATATTCCCTGTAGGCTTTGGTTCCCAGAAGAAACATGACTTTTCCAACAGATGAAAATTAGAAACTGAAGTTAATGCTCCTCTTTGTTGTACCAAAATATAAGTAAGTAGACCTAGGATATGCCAAAGAGGGACCAAAAGGGATGCAGTTAATCTTCCACTGTGTTATGGTTTAATCCCAACCAGTAATTTAGCCCCACACAGCTGCTCCCTTGCTTTCTCACCAGTGGAATGGGGGAGAGAATCAGTAGAGTAAAAGTGAGAAAATACATAGGATGAGTTTAACAGGTTAAGCAAAAGCTTTACACACAAGCAAAGCAAGACAAGGAATTATTAATTGCTTTCTATGGGCAGGCAGATGTTCAACCATCCTCAGGACAGCCAGGCTTCATAAGCCAAAATGATGACTTGGTAAGCCAAACACCACCACTCTGAATGTCACTGCTCCCTCCTTGCTTTGGCTTATATGCTGAGCATGTTATATGGTATAGAAAATCCCTTTGGTCTGTTGAGATCACCTGTCTTGCCTCTGTCCTTTCCCAGCTTCTTATGCATACCCAGCCCACTCACTGGTGGGGTGGTATGAAGGCTCTTGGAAAGAAAAAAATTTCTTGAAAAAGAAAAGCTCTTGAGACTGTGTAAGCACTGCTCAACAATAATGAAAACATCCCTGTTTTATCAACACCATTTTCAATAAAAATCCAAAACACAGCCCCATATGAGGTACTGTGAAGAAAATTAACTCTACCCCAGCCAAAAACAACACACAATGGCATGTATTTATACCATATACTTCTCTTCAAAGGCTTCTATGATGTCTTGCTTTGTTGTATGCGAAATGTTGGTTCCTGCACCTTCTTGTTTCTATTCTGTGCTGTTGGAATTCCTGGAGTATCTCAATGTGATCACTGTAGCTTGATGGGGACTGGGGTACAACAGCATCTTTGAGTTTGGTGTCTGACCCAGCAGTTATAAATACCCATAATGAACAGGACTGTATCCTGACATAGGAATTCTTAATTGTTCTTAAATATAAATACAATAAGAAAGATGAATAAAAAAGTTTTTGTCAAACACCCCTTCTTTTTCTGTGGAAAATTTTAGGTAATTGATTTCTTAATATAGCTTTAGCACTCATTTTAAGTATTCAGTATTGAGAACTACACCTCTCTGTTACTTTGTTTTCCAAATAGGAAAGCTAATAGAAAATTACAAAAAAATTTGTGTCATTTATAGAAGACAATTTAATTCCTGTTTTACTATTGGTATTACAGGAAGGATAAGTACAGTGATGTAGTTGCTTTAACCTGTTCAGTTTTTGGCTTCTTTGCTTAGACAGCTGATGAGAGTGCTGGTTAATGCAAAAGGGTAATACTTTAGAAGAGTGTTACACTTTAGAAAAGGGTTCTTAAATTGTCCTTGGGTAGTACTAAACTATATAAGGGACTTGCCTCATATTTACTCTTTCTCATGTTTATGACCTATTTATTCCATTCTTTCAGTGTAATTAATGAGACTTTTTCAATGATTATGCCATCTGTACATAACTCAGCATGTAAAATAGCCACGCTGTGAAGGAGAGTCTGCCTCATTAGCATTGTTTCAGTTCTTGAGTAATGGTATTTCAACTTTTTGTTATTGATTGATACTAATTTAAGGCACTTTCTAATGAAAGAGTCAATTATTCTTGTATACACTGCTTTCTTTTGTTCATTTTGCAGTCTAGCTTTTCATTTACTCTGTAAAGTAAACAGTAAGTAGAGGGTAACTTGCTATTTAGTGGGTTAACAGAAGAGTTGGAAGATCTCATAGTCTAAGTTGTAGTTAAATAGGTATGTCATATCTTCCCTGAAAAGTTTTGATAGACCAATACTTGTCAGGAATGCAAATTCAAATATTTAACAGTGCACCACCCTCCCAGACTTCTTATTGTTAATTCTTATGGTCATCATTATATTTCATGGTAGCCAGGTCTCTCAGTATACCTCTGACTCAAAGCCATGTGAAATAAATAAGATGTAGTAGAATTTAATTGTCCTTTTTCAAAATGTGCATTTAAGTTTAGCTTTAGTTTCATTGTAAAATAATTGAATATCTAAAATACATTTGCTAGTGCTACCTAATGTCAAATGTTAAGCCATATCATTGTAGTTTCTGGTAATTTTTATGTTTCAAATACATCTATTTACTACATAAATTATAGACTATTGATGGTTAATATTTTTTTCTTTCTTTCTGAACAGGTATTTAACCTCTCTGAAAAGAGGTGTGACCTTGGCAAGCTTAACCCAAAGGTATCGACTGTCTTCAGTAACATAGCTTTCTAGTGTTAAATACAACTTAAAATGCCTGATAAACCCTGAAGCTATGCAAGTATTGATATACAGAGTAAGAGAAGAAGTTTTGGAAGATACTAAAACATCCCACATGCATCCCTTTTTTATTTTTTCTCAAGTTCTGTTTTGTGTCTGTTAGATCTGTGTTTTACACAGCTATTCCTGTTATTTTCTTAGACTTCACACACAGGACCATAAGCCTGTTGTGACTTCTGAAAAACTTCTGTTGGGTGATACAAATTTTACTTCAAGTATACTTATTTTGTGCAGTCACAGGATATTGGAGTTGTATACTGTAACATTCAGTCAGCGGAAGCTAGTGAACTTGATTCAGATAAGGACTTCCCTTTTTCCCTTATCTTTGAGTAGTTGCTTCTCTGCACAATAAAGTCATAGAGAATTTCATAATAATTGACATCTGACTCTTGTTCCTTCTCACTAATTCATGTGTTTGTTTGTTGTAAGAAATGGTGTGCAGGTACACTTCAGCATCTGTTATAAGGCCAGATAGAGTGGCACAGATGTGTATTTACAGCAGTAGATTTACAGAGATAAGCTACCTGAGGAAAGTACTAAAACCTCTCTCAAGTTTAACTTTTTGCATGCTTTATTGATCATGAAGGATGGATTTTTTAATATTAGGCATATGTTGAATGCATAATATGTATGTATTGCATATGTTTTGTTAGTAACTATGCATATAATAAAAATAGGCTTAGTAAACTGTATTATGTAGTGAATAGAAAATCTGAACAAAATTTTTACATGCTTAATCATGTTGCACATGAAGGAAATAAATTGAAAATAAAATTAAAGCCATCAAAAATCATTATTTGCTCTAATTCTATTTGAATTTGCTGGTATAAAATACCAGACAGTCTAAATGAAAAATCATGTAAAAAATCAAGCTCTTCAGAAATGTTGTCATTCACTTCTAAGTGGTTGGTGAGATTGGGATGGGGTGAGGAGGGGGAGGAGGAAGTTTTTTGTTTATTTGTTTTTATAAAAGTACTAGTATCTTAAAAAAACACAAATTCCCTCTTCCCCTTTAGAGACCTGTAAGCAATCCAAGACAATTGAATTGCATGATTATCTGAGATGGGAAAAGTTTTGAAAACTTTCAACCATGACATTTATTTGAATCCAGATTTTAGTATGTGATACTAGAGTCAAGGTGTCTCTCGTAAATGTTACTTGTTTAATTGCAGATTATGGATGTGGGGTGGCCTGATTTCCATGCTCCACTTCTTGATAAGGTGTGCACCATCTGCAAGGCTATGGAGTCCTGGCTGGACAATGATCCTCAACATGTGGTGGTGATCCATTGCAGAGTAAGTGCTGTGGATGAGTTTGTATTCATTTAAAAAAAAATGTTCTTTACTCTTCTTGTTTAAAAAAATAAAAAGTTAGATCTGTTTTCAGTGTTGGCAATAGTGTGCCAGATGTTCTGTTGATGTAAATAAGCTGAAATCCATTGATCTTCCATGCTTGTTAAAGATTTCTTTTTTATGACTTATGTCCTAGCCCTTGCTGCAGGTATAGCATGAACCGATGTTAGTTCACCCTTCAAAGATCACTGTTACTTCTGTAAATGTATTTAGAAGCTTGAGGTTTTTCCAGCTTGATGGAAAACTCTCCATGTTCTGTGACACTCATGAATTTTGTTGCTGGAAAAGATAGGTACTGTATCACACATCATCTCTTTAGACTGTGTGTGGTTGTAGGAAATAAGGTCATTAAGGACCTTCTGGATTCTTTTGAAAGGTTTTAATTGACAGCATCATTGCAGTGCCTTAGAGTAAAGCTACCAGTGTGCTGTGTTGCTTCCTCCTGCTTGCTCACAATAAACAGAAATAAAGAAAGACCTTAGTTAAATTTGGATAAAATGAATTCAGAACTGGATTGATAGCTGCGCTCATGACACTTGACGCAAACCTATCTCTGTTTCACTGGGAGATGTTATTCTAAACAAAATGATGGTGATAATGGGATGGAAACTTCAAATCTGGTTTGTGTAGTCTCCAGTCCCAAATTCTTCCAGGCAGAATGTTATTGTATGAAGCATTTGAAATCTTACTAGTTGCAGGAATGCAGCCAGGAAAACAGCCCATACTTGGCACAAAAGGGAGCAAAGTATTTCTAGGTACACAGTCATATACAAACTGATAATGCATGTTTTTGATTAATGCCTTTGGCTAATATATGTTTTCAGCTACAGAGATAGATACAGCCACCTACTATCAGCTGAGAGACTGAAAATATTTTGAAATCTGTGAGAATTACTGCATGTTAAATTTTACTGCATTTGTCATGTAAATTATTTAAAAATACTTTAGAACATTTTTGAAATTATCCAAAGAAAATCAGTTACTATAAATCTCAGGTGTTGGGGAGGTAAAAATGTGAAAACATGCCAGAAAGGACTATTCTTTCTAAAATAGGTATATTATAGCATTTCATCCCGGGAATTGCAGCATTGTCTATGCTGCAATTGTGAATGATCACTAAAAAAATAATACAAAATTAGAGTAGTTCATACAATTTTTTTCTTTTTTCCCAGTTGATTCCTCTTAATTGGTAAGATTTGACAGGCATGCACATAGAAATCCTGCTTAGTGTTTTTTATGTCATTTGTCAGCCAGCTTACATTAACGGATAAGCTGCTACCCATTATTTCCACCTTTCCATCAACCCAGGGTACATGAGAAAGGACTCTGAATCTCTTACCTTGAAATTGTATTTAGTATGGGTCTTAATTATAATAATGCCAAATAATGTAATGCATAAGTTATGATTCCCTTTTTCCTAATACAGGGAGGAAAAGGAAGGATAGGTGTAGTCATATCATCATATATGCACTTTACCAATGTTTCTGCAAGGTAAGTATGAGTAATGCATGTTGTGTGGTTTTTTTTCAATAAACATTGGGAAAAATGCCTTTTAGTTGATTACTGTCTGTCAGCTTAATGTTTTGTCAGTTTTTCTTCTCAAAGAGTTTTGAAGCATGTCTTTCTTAATAGAGTCCACTTTCCTGATAGTTTTCATGTAATCCTGCTTTCAGTAGGAGACTGGATTAGGTGACAGCCTAATGTCCCTTTGAAACTGAGATTTTATTGGTTTGCAGAAAACTTTTCTGAAGGATGTTTTCAGATGAATGATAGAATGTGCAAGAAACCATTTTTATGTCATGGTACTATCTTCATTCTGTTAAACCTCTCTGTTTGCCACATCCATCAAGTAGCCTCTTCAATTGGTGAGAAATTATTCCTTAAGTACTTGAGAAAAACTGTTCTTAAAATCTGGGAAGAGTGTTTGAATAGGGAACTCCTAGACATTGATCCAAGTGCAGAATGAAGTGTAAGGAATAATCTAGACTTGAGTTTGCAGTCAGTTCAAACAGTAGGTGTCTGATTACTTAGATTTAATTGTTTCTTTTGGAGTACTCAAATTATGAAATGACAATTGACAATTTATATTAAAAAAAGATACAGTTTGATAAATGGTCTCAAAAAGGATGAAATTCATTTTGGATATTTTTGTTAGTATTCTAATCACATTGTTTTCCTTTGGGGTTTGTTAAATCTATACACATACATAAATGTACATATATACATTTCATATACATACATAAATATATTAAAATAAGAATACATTCTAAATGTCATGGTCAAATCAAATTTGGTCCTGAATTTACACCAGCATGTCAGTAACAGATTTGACCCACTACTGTAGTTGACAGAGTCTTGAATCACTAGAGGTTAATGGCAAATTACTCATGGATGTCAGGCAAACTAGAATCCTGGAAAATAATCTGTGTTCATTGGGGTAAACCAAATTTATAAGTAATTATGGACCAAGAAACTAAGTGCATTGTGTACACCAATATGTGCTGAAAAAACCACTTGCTTCAGTGATTGCCACAATTTCATATTTTGTTGAGAAGTATTGTGAATGGCAAAAACTGTCAAGTGAAGGTAGTACAGTTGTTATGGTGTGATTTCAGTGTTGCAGTATTATGTCATCCTTAAAGGTGGTACCTGGCTATAAATATATTTTAATGACACCATTACAGTCACATTCAGGTGGTGTTTTGTTAAGCCCAGCAATGAAAGATATGACCTTTTACCCCAAACAAATTCAAGATTCCTCCAGTGAAGTTGCAGGAGAGGAGTGAGCTTGGAAGCCCTCTTTAACTTTCTGGATATCTGGCAACTGCTATCCAAAGCTTACCTTTTCTGTGTAAGGATGAGATTGGGGGTTTCCCTGCTAGGATTTGTATATCCCTAGCATTATCAAGACTCTTGAAAATGGTACACAGCAACCTTGCAGAAGCAGAAATTACTGCAGATGCTGATGTTAAGGGTGCCATCTACTGTGTCTGAATTGTTACTTGGAAGACCTTGAAGATGTTTGCCTTAAAGCAAGTTCATACTTGTCAGCATGCATAGGTGTCCTGGTTCTGGCCTGGACAGGGTTAATTTTTTCAGTATGCTTGAGGGAGCATGGCCAGTACCCAGAGGTTATTCTAGACCACGTCATGTCATTGCCAGGTGTGGGGGGAAGGGGATCCTTCAAGGGAGAAGGGGTCCCCTTGGGTTGAGAAAGTGTGGCAGACAGAGCCATCCAGCATTGGCTATTGTTGGGAGTTTCCACAGTGAGCAATACTGTTTCCTTTCTTCTACCCTCTGTCATTAGTATTGTTGTTACTATTCATTTTCTTATCTCATTCCTGTGTCCAGTAAATTGTTCTTATTCATAGACCAAAACCTGTGATCTTTGCCATTGTGCCTCCAATTCTCCTCTCCATCCCACTGCAGGGAAGGGGAAAGGAGGGAGGGAACAAGCAGCAGTGTGATTTGGAGACCGTCAGTAGGAGCACTAAATTAGGGAATTCCCTTCCTGAAGCACAACAACATGCCAAAGAAATCTAGGGTTAATGAAATCCTGTGAATTTATGCTTAGCAGCTTTGCTGTAAAGACACACTAAGAATTAGGTGTCTCAGTCTCTCTGCGAGCCTCTCAGGAACCCTGGGCCAGTCACGAGTCGGCAGACACCGGGGAGGGCAGCCCCGACACGGCCGACAGCGGGGGACACGGCCGACAGCGGGGGACACTGTCTGTGCCCCGAGGGTACTGAGGGCACTTAGGCTGGTTGCCTTCGCTGCAGCAGAGACAGCAGAGACATCGGTAGAAGAGAAGGGGCCGACTCTCAGCAGGGGTTAATCCAAGGTTTTATTCTAGGAGTCCCGAAGGAGCTCCTGCACCTCAGGGGGCCTCCTGCCGAGAGCCCCGGGGGATGTCCGGAGTTCACATTTAAAGGGGGGAGGAAACCAAAAGCAGATAACATTTACTGACCAATAGGTATCTCTGGGGGATAGATACTGGGGGACAGGCATATCGGACAGCATATGGGACTAGGCCTGGGGGGCTGACCCCTGGCCTCTGGCAAATCACTCGACAACTTGGACCGAAACTTCTGGATGGGGGGCTGGGATGCTGAGTGATAGACAGAGAGCCAGGGTGGGGGTTTAGGGAATGATCTCATCCCAGGAGAGGGATAACACAGATAAAGGGAGGGGAGTACAGTCTGGGATAAACCATTTGGGAAAATATTGGAATACAAAACAAAACTACTTCAAAGTATTACAAAATATAAAAACACACTACAACATCTCCCTCTTTTCGTTTAAATAAAAAGGAGAGGCACCTAGACATTAAATTTCAGCTCGGAGTGATATCAAGCATCAGCAAACCAAGGCTGTTTTGTAAATTCTGCAGAGGTTTCTGTCTCTTCCTCAGAAGAGGCAGGAACAGTCACCTGATTGATCTCTAAAGGGGAAATAGCTTTCGATATCAGTTTGGTCACAATGCTCTTGATGATCCCAAAACTGATCAAAATAACAAGAAGAACAAACAAAACTAAAAATACAGATTTCAATATGGATCTGACCCAGCCCGAGAGTCCCCATCCTTGAAAAAGTCCGTCCATCCAGTCTGCTGTTTCTTGCTTGATGTCTTGGACCATCTGTTGCATCTTCCCGATGATTTTGTGGACATTTTCAGCTTTGGATGACAGATTCATGCAACAGAGACCTTCAAACTCCTCACAACGATGATTATGTAGCAAGAGAAGAAAATCAATTGCAGCACGATTTTGTAGGGTGGCTTGCCTTGTTGTTTCATCGTCTGCCAGGAGGTCTGAAAGTGCAGCTGATGTAATATTGGCCTGTTTAGCAACCCAACACTCTAGCTGTGATAATTCACCTAGAGCTTTAGCTGCAGATACCCATGGCAAAAACACGGTGATCGCAACTCCTTTTGGTTTGGACCAATGTACAATTTCAGAATCGCAATTTGGGTCCAGATTCCTTAAATCTCTCTTTTTGCGGGCCGAATTGCGAGCGCTGGTTTTGGTTCGCCAATCCACGATTTGGGTTTTGTTGGGTGTAAACAGGCTCAGCTTTCCAATGGTGCATGGACCTCCGATTAGACGAGAGGGGATGCCTGCCCATGCCCTGTCACCACAAATGAGGAAAAACCCTTTAGGGAGGGCACGGGGCTTATTATCAGGGGTAGAAGGTATTCCTACTTGGGAAATTTTCTTACACCAAAATTTTGCCGTATAATTCACTTTAAACTGTTTAACTTCATGGTACAAGTTTACTTGATCTTTTGGTGTAAACATAAACTGAACACAATAGAATGCCTTGGCAGAACCAAGGAGTTCAAATTCTTGGGGTTCTTTTTCTGCTACTGCTTGTCTATCAATTAATTTTGTCCAAGGGGATAACGGATTATATACTGGAAGAAGGGGAGCAGCTAATGCTGGCGGAAATTCATCATATTTAGATGGGATCCCCACAAGGCAAGTGGACATCGGGTCAGACACAGAAGAGGCTGACAGACAAATGTGGTCTTGGTTGAGGACTCTGGCGAGGGTGGTCCACACATTTGCCTGAGGCTGCGGAACAATCCACATCTGACTTGGATGGACGGCTGTCAACAGAAGCAACGGAAGGATGGGGCTCATTCTGATGACAGCAGGGCTGAGTTCAGATCAAAGGAAAACACTAAAACTGAAAATAAAAATTGTTAGGGATAAGGTTCAGGCAACAACAATTTAACTTTAAAGAGTCTGACGGCGCTTTCTCCTCCAGCAGGCACTGGCTACCTGTGTTGTAGCTTTGTCCTTTGACACCTTAGGAATGTACGGTCTCACCCACCTGGAGGGGATCCATCTCAAGCCTGAGGGAGTGGATACGCACGCATATCCCCTACCCCAGACTACGAGCTCATGGGGCCCCTCTATTTTCCAAGTTTCAGGGTCCTTTATGAGGACTGGTGGACGGACTTTTAGTTTGTGCTGACTGTTCTCGTTAAAATGTCTTATAATAGGTGGGTTAAGGTTTTCATAGGTACAGTTCAAAAAATTCAGTGTGAACAGCGCTTTGGACAGCTGGATTTGAGGGGTCTCCGTTTTCATAACTTCACGTTGTCGGTGAAGAACCTTTTTTAGGTTCTGATGGGCTCTCTCCACCACAGCTTGGCCTGTCGGGGAATAGGGGATGCCTGTTTTGTGTTCTATTCCCCATTGCTGCAGGAAGCTCCGAAGGTCTTTGGACTTGTACGCTGGGCCATTGTCTGTTTTGATGACCTTAGGGATTCCTAATGTGGAAAAGGCTTGCATGAAATGCTTCTTTACCTCACTGGCTTTCTCCCTTGTGTGGGCAGAAGCATAGATGGCACCAGAAAAGGTATCCACGGAGACGTGGACATATTTAAATTTGCCAAATGATGGGATGTGGGTTACATCTGTCTGCCACACTTCGCAGCTCTGTAAGCCCCTAGGGTTTGCTCCTGCACTTAAGGTGGGTAGTGACTGATTTTGACAAGAAGGGCACGTGGCTACGATGGCTTGGGCTTGTTTGTGCTTCAGGTGGAATTGCCGAACTAAGGCAGGTGCATTCTGATGAAAAAATTGATGACTGATCTTTGCTTGTTGGAATACATCTGGAAGCGGGGCCATCTTGGCTGCTGCGGCAAGAGCATCAGCTCTGCGGTTACCTTCTGCAATGAACCCCGGCAGGTCTGTGTGTGACCTAACATGCATCACATAAAAGGGTTGTTCTCGGCAAGAGATAATTCTTACTAACTTGGAAAGTAATTCATATAAAGGAATGTTGGAAACTTCTTGCAACACAGCATTCTCTGCCCTAGACACTACACCTGCAACATAAGCTGAATCAGTAACTACATTTAAAGGCTCGGGAAACTTCTCAAAAGCTCTGACTACAGCGGCCAACTCAGCAATTTGGGGTGATCCTTCCACCTTGGCAATATCTGCTTCCCACTGTTGAGTTTGGGGATCTTTCCAAGTTACCACTGACTTGTGAGACGCACCAGACGCGTCAGTAAAAACTGTCAGTGCTTTTAGAGGTGTCCTGCTCTGAATACTTGTCAGTGATAATGAAAACTGAACATCTGAATTGAAAATTTTGTGGGCCGGTCGGTGAATCGAAATTTGGCCTGTGTAGCTATCTAGTGCTAATTGCAAGGCTTCATTCTCTTGATAAAATTGCTCTAGCATTGCTTGAGACAGATGGCCTGATTTCAGGTTTAAGGAAATGTAAATGCAGTCAAAGTCACACCCTGCCAATTCTCTGATCCGAATCCTTGCTTTCCGGATCAATTCTGCCATCAGCTCCTGTGGCATTGTCATCCTTTTTGACCTGTTGTGACTGAGAAAGACCCACTCTATAATTAAGAGTGGATCTTTCTTGACCTGGTCACCTTTCCTTGCCTGGACAGTTTCCCACTGAAAAATCATCCCATGGAGGTGTGACAACTTGCCTAAGATGATAAATTTGAAGGGGAGACCCTGCTGGCACCTGTGGGCCTGTCTAGTAGACATTATTTCCTGAACTTTCTCCAGTGCGGTTCTCGCTTCCTGAGTGAGGGTCCTAGGAGAACTAAGGTCATCTCTCCCTTTTAACAAATTGAAAAGGGGGGCTAGGTCTTCGGTGGAAATGCCTAGCCAAGGTCTCACCCAGTTTAAGGATCCACAAAGTTGATGGAGATCCGCTAAGGTTTTGATGTCATGTTTGATAGTTAATTTTTGCGGCACAATGGTCCGCTTTCCAATTTCAAGACCCAGGTACTTCCAAGGTGGCATCTTTTGAATCTTTTCTTCTTGGAGCTCGAACCCTGCAGCAACCAATGCATTGATTGTCAGGTCAAGTGTGTGAGTAAGCATGTCATCACTTGGGGCACACACCAGGATGTCATCCATGTAGTGCAGGATGATGGAATCTCCTGCAGCTTCACAGACTGGAGACAACAAGGAAGAGACATACCGCTGGCAAATCACAGGACTCACTTTGAGACCTTGTGGGAGAACTTTCCAGTGGTATCTCTTCATTGGGGCCTCCAGGTTAATGGTGGGAACCGAAAAGGCAAAACGCAGGGCATCGTCAGGATGCAGGGGAATTTGAAAAAAACAATCTTTGATGTCAATTACAGCTAAAGACCAATTCTGTGGAAGCATGCTTGGTGAGGGCATCCCTGGTTGTAGGGAGCCCATGTCCTCAATAACATTGTTGATTTGACGGAGATCATGGAGAAGCCGCCACTTGTCTTTGTTGGGTTTTTTAATGACAAAGACAGGCGAATTCCATGGCGACGTGGTCTCCACAATGTGACCTTTCTTTAACTGCTCTTGTACAAGCTCTTCAAGCGCCTTTAATTTGGTTTTGATGAGCGGCCACTGAACTACCCGTATTGGAGTATCAGTTTTCCAAATCAATTTTTGGGCATGGCGCACTTCAGCGACCGCTCCCCGAAAAACCTGTGGGTTTTCTGGGATGTCAATTGTGGTTCCCCATTGAACCATTAAATCTCTGCCCCAGAGGGGCTCTGTGTAGTCTAAAACAAATGGGCGAATGGAAGCTACTTTGCCATTAGGTCCTTCAATTTGAACAACGTTTTTTGACTGTCTTGCCAATTGAATGCCCCCTACACCTTGCACGTGTCCTGCTACGTTTTGCAATTCCCAGTGTGACGGCCACTCTTTAGATGGAATGATCGTAACATCTGCTCCGGTATCTAAAAAGTCCTTGTATAGATTTGTACTCACCACCACGGTGCAACCCACATGATAGCTTGGGTTTTTCTTTTCCCAATACCTGAGTCCAGCAGACATTGGGATGGAGTTTATCTCTGAGGGTGTCTCCTTGCTCCTGGTCCCATGGAGGCTCAGGCACTGGGATGGCTTGGGCTATTATTTGGCCCTTGGGCAAGTACACGGGTGGGTGAGTACAATGGAGCCAAATGACAAATTGTTTCGGGTCTGATGATATGAGACCCGGAGGAATATTAATTTCTTGGGGTGTGTGTTTTGTGTCCCCAAGGACGACATACTTACTGTGACGTTTCTGGCAAAGCTGTGTCCAAGTACCTGGCTGTTCAGGGTTAACAGATATGAAATGCCAGTTAGTGTCCTTGAGATGGAGAGGCTCTGTCAGCGCCAATCTGTAAGGGTTGTGGGGAGAATCGGTAGTTAGAATTGGTCTGGGATTGTCCCAATCAAATGAATGTTCTGTTTTGTTCAATGCCAGTGCCTCACTTGGCACAAATACATCTTTCGCACTAGATTTCTTGTCCCTCCCCTGTACTTGAATTGAGCCCACCCTATTTTTGTCATAGCGCTGGGGAAAGGAGCGCTCTTTACTCAGTTTTTTGAAAGGTTGTCCTTTGGGGAATTCTGGTCTTTAAGCTTATTGTATTTAAAATCTAAAAACTGCTTTTTCAGAGGGCAGTCAGGCATCCAATGCCCTAACTTCCCACAAAGATGGCAAGGTCGATTAGAGTTGGAAGTTCTCTCTTGTGGCATTGTGACGCGCTGAAGCTGGCTGGTGAATGGTGGATCAGGGGCCTCCACCGCTGCAATCCTTCTCTGTGGTTTTGGTCTCTCGTCCTGGTCAGCAAGGGTGATGGTAACTTTCCTCTCACACACTTCAAGCATTGCTTGCAGCGTTGGTGTTGGATCGAGAGGCAGGCTCAGGATGGCAGCTTTACACTTCTCATTGGCATTTTCTTTAGCAATCTTGGTGAGGATTTCCATCCTGGCTCCTTCGTTCTGAACTTGCAATTCAACAGCTTTTCTCAACCTTTCCACAAAACTCAAAAAGGACTCAGATGAAGATTGTGTTATTTTCAAATAATTTTCAAGCGGAACACCAGGACAGAGCCCAAAGAAAGCTTTCTCAGCTGCTCTAGCACATTCTTTGAAAACCTTTCTGGGAATGCCCTCTGCCTGACTTGCTCCATCCTCCCATTCCCCCTGTCCACAGAGATGGTCGAGAGATATCAATTTACCATAAACATCATGGACAGTAGCTTCATCAGCCCACAGAGCTGGTAAAATTTCTCTCAATCCTTTTTTCCATGCTGCATCCCACAAAAGATATTCAGATGAGGATAACAGGCAGGAAAAAAGGTGTTTGATATCAGCGGGGGTTAAAATATTAGCAAACAGTGTAGCTTTAAGGAGTCCTCTAAAATATTCACTTGATCTACCAAAATCTTTTTGGGCTTTGGCAAGTTCTTTGACAGAATCAACAGAAAGGGGGGTATAATGTGGCTGAATCCCCCCGTTTAAATCTGAAATATATGACACAGGGGCTGCAGAAAGAAGCAGTGATGTTTCCGGCTTCTGGCTGCCAAGCTCAGCATCTCTGGTTACACTGACTTGGGAGCCGGAGGGCGGGCTGTGGGAGGGGCGGAGGGAGGCCGCGGCGGGCGGGCAAAGCCGTGAGGGGGCGGAGGGGGGCGGAGCCGGAGCAGGAGGGGGGGCCGGGGCCGGGGGGAGGGTACGGGGAGGGCGGGTTTCGGGGGTGGGGTGTTCCAAGCAGAATGGGTTGTTGGGAGAGCGAAAAGGATTGTGGGAAGAAGAAGAACCACGCATTGCCCTGTGGTATCCACCATCATGGTCTGGGGAAGTTACTTGAAGCGGATTGGGGGTACAAAGGCGGGCACTAAGATTGTGGGACGGGGTTTCACAACTTGGGGAAGCAGGGAAAAGGGTAGGGTCCCGGGGAGTCTGGCCAGAACTGTCCGGGTTGGAGACAGGGAGCTTCTGAGGGAAGCTAGGGAGTGTAACTTTCTTCAGAATGCCCTGTGCCGGGGCTGGTGGTGAGGAAAGAGGGTTAGGAGAGGGAGAACATAACTTGGAGGGGGGTAGATCGGGTTTCTGGGAAACAGAGGTGTTGAAACTGTTCCCGGATGGCTGTTCTTGCATCTTTAAATTAGATTTTACAACATTTCTTATCTGCAGGGCTAAAAAAGCAAATTTTGACGGAGATGTGTCACCTGACTTCCCTGCTTTCAATAACTCATTACCAATTTTGTCCCAAAAAGCCAAATCACTAATATTTTCAGTTGATACATCGGGAAAGTGAAGAAACAGCCATCTAACAAATTGTTTAACATCTGATTTTGAAAATCGGATTTTTTCACTCTTAAGAATGTTCAAAAGATGATAGTAGACATCTTTGTACAGAAAGCCTTGCACCCATTGTGGCTGTGATGTTAAATTTTGTATCTCAAATTTCACCAACCCAGGTGGGGGGGGGGGGAGGAAAAAAAGGCCTGCAGCTGGCAGCCTGCCAAAAATAGAGAAAAGAAACTTTGGCTCTCCGCCGCGAGCCTGAAAACAAAGACAGGGAAACAGCCCCCTTCCAAAGAGGGGAGAAACAGGAAAAAGGTAAAACTTACCAATCCAGCTGTAGGACAGGAAAACAGGAGGTCCTGGGATGGTGACTTCTACCTGAAACTGACTTTTGAGGGTACTTCAAAAGCTACCAGTTTCCTCCACAGGAGAGCAACTCACTAAAACGGAGTGTGTTCTTCTGAGGTAGCTTGCCGGCCAAAGGCTTTGCGAACAGTCTGAAAGAATGTCCGAGCCCCGTCCGTGAGCTCCGGGGAATGGTCTCAGAGCCGCACGTTTGGGCGCCAAGCTGTCTCAGTCTCTCTGCGAGCCTCTCAGGAACCCTGGGCCTGTCCCGAGTCGGCAGACACCGGGGAGGGCAGCCCCGACACGGCCGACAGCGGGGGACACGGCCGACAGCGGGGGACACGGCCGACAGCGGGGGACACTGTCTGTGCCCCGAGGGTACTGAGGGCACTTAGGCTGGTTGCCTTCGCTGCAGCAGAGACAGCAGAGACATCGGTAGAAGAGAAGGGGCCGACTCTCAGCAGGGGTTAATCCAAGGTTTTATTCTAGGAGTCCCGAAGGAGCTCCTGCACCTCAGGGGGCCTCCTGCCGAGAGCCCCGGGGGATGTCCGGAGTTCACATTTAAAGGGGGGAGGAAACCAAAAGCAGATAACATTTACTGACCAATAGGTATCTCTGGGGGATAGATACTGGGGGACAGGCATATCGGACAGCATATGGGACTAGGCCTGGGGGGCTGACCCCTGGCCTCTGGCAAATCACTCGACAACTTGGACCGAAACTTCTGGATGGGGGGCTGGGATGCTGAGTGATAGAGAGCCAGGGTGGGGGTTTAGGGAATGATCTCATCCCAGGAGAGGGATAACACAGATAAAGGGAGGGGAGTACAGTCTGGGATAAACCATTTGGGAAAATATTGGAATACAAAACAAAACTTCTTCAAAGTATTACAAAATATAAAAACACACTACAACAATTAGGGTTGGAGTTGTTCAGTCTGAAAGAAGAGTAGGCTCCAAGGAGACTCTCTGGTGGTCCTCCAGTACCTGAAGGAGGCCTGCAAGTTGGGTGGAGTGGGACTTTTTCAAAGTAAGGCAGTGACAGGACAAGTGGGGGATGGCTATAGACTGAAGGAGAGTAGATTTAGATTAGATACTAAATATAAATTCTCTAATGTTAGCGTGGTGAGACACTGGAACAGGTTGTCCAGAGAGGTTGTAGATGCCACATTTCTTGAAGTGCTCAAGGCCAGGTTGGATGGGGTTTTGAGTAACCTAGTCTGGTGAAAGGTGTTCTGCCCGTGGCAAGAGAGTTGGAACAAGATGATCTTTAAGGCTGTTTCCAAGCTAAACCATTGTATGATTCTATGAAAAATCTTTATTGATGCAACCTCCCTTTAGTTATATGTTGTAATATCAAATTTTCTCATTTAGGAAGGAATAATGTGTCATCAAATATAATGAGGTCAAACAGAGCTCTTTGCAATTTTTGGCAAACTCTATTTTAACAAGCAAAGTGCTAGCAGTTTTTGGCCAGTTAGGAAGGGGCTGCCTAAATTCTGGATGGTAGTGTGGGAAGATGAATGAAGATATATGATGGATTGGGTGAGAAAGAGGATTTGAGTCAAGAATATTGTAAGTACATACTATGTAATTTTTAGCACCCGTGAAGAAAAGGCTTGACTTCATAGCCGGATCCAGCACCCGGTCAAGACAATTGGCATGTTCTGATTAATTTTTGGAAAAGGCATAAATTTCATTTTTATCCTGATATGCATATGTGTACTTTGCAGGTTTTGTTTTCCTCTGAACTCATTTAGGTTGAACTAGTTGTGGAATTCAAAAGTTGAGATACTGGTGTTGTCTTGGTTTAGGGCAGATTTGAGAGAGAACCTCCAAAAGGGACCCCCCCCAGAAAGCAAACCTACATGGCCCCTCCTCCCAACCAGTTCGGGAAGAATTTTCTTGGTGAGAAGTGGAAAAAAACTGTTTATTTAACAGGCAAAGCACTCCCCAGCACAAAAAATGAACTCTACCAGATGACAAAACTCATTTGCTACTCTGAAGAGACAACAAATTCAGAAAGTCTCTCCTGTGGATGCTTGCTTGCTCTGTTATCAATCCCTCCGGCACTGGGAAAGGCTGCTGCCCAGAGTAGGCCCCCATAGGCCACAAAGTGCAAGCTCTCGGTGCTCCCCAGGTCCCCAGTCCAGAGCAGGTTGGAACAGTTCCAAGAAAAGGGAAAGAAAACCAGTCCAGGGAAAACTCTGCCTCAGCTAGCTAAACTAACTAAAAAGCAAAGGAGGGGCCTGTTCTGCTCTGTCAGTGCACAGAGAACACAGTGGAGGAGTGAGAGTAGGCTGATAACAAAACTCTGTGCTTCTTCTTCTCCCTGCTTTGCTCTCAGAGGCAATCTTGAAGGCACAGAATATAATATCCAGCATAAACAGAACACCCGGCTGGGGATACAAGCATCATAACGTCACCCTAGGACATGTGCATTCTTTTATTTTGGAACTTCCAGATCTTTTATGTTCTGATGCAAAATTAAAACTGTGAACTATATCTGTTATGAGACACGTTGTTTTTATCTGGAATAGATATAAAAGAATCACCATAGCATGTTACTTGGCATACGTGATGAACAACATTCTTACTGATTTTTGGCACTTCTTTTTCTTTTTTTCTGTAACCTCTTGCCTTCCTTCACCCAAAAAAGACCCACATAAGAGCCATTCTGGATAAAGAATAGAACAAAAATGTATTTTTTGGAATATGTTGCTCCTTGATTGTGTCTTTGAAGAGTTTATGGTTTTCTGATGTAAAATAGTTCTTTTTCAAGGACAGTCTCTTCTTGATGGCTCATGGTACAGGAAACAAAGGCTGAATGAATTACTGACTGCTTATATTAACCTCTATCCTGGTACTACATTACTTTCTGAAAAAGAAAATGAATTTGTATTTTATAGAGAGAACTCCCAGTGGCACATTAAAAAAATTATGGCAAGTATCCTTCTTTGGGAGCCTGAGCTGTTTGGTTCTGCCAAAATTTTTTGCATTCTGATTTCAATGTATTCTTGTTGTAAGTATGCAATTCAGTTTATTGAATAAGGATGTAGGTGCTTTGCTCAGGAAGGAAACTATCTTAAGGTGTTGAATGAGAAGGTGTCAGTGGAATAAACATCATTGTACACAATATCCAAATTATTAGAGTTGCTAGTTAGGTGCTTGTTTTTTAATTTTTTCTTAACTTCCCTCCTTTTTTTCTTCCAAATATTTTTGCATATTTCAAGCAGTAGCCTGCTGAATTTTTGAGATAACACTGAAGCAGAATAACATGTGTCTCTTTCTTGACAGTGCTGATCAGGCTCTAGACAGATTTGCTATGAAGAAATTCTTTGATGATAAAGTTTCAGCTTTAATGCAGCCGTCCCAAAGAAGGTATTCAATTTGTTTCTAATTTATATCAATAGGAAATGTCATAATTATCTTCTGCATCCATCCCTTAGTCCCTTTCCAGCCATGTAGAGGCTATTTCCACAAGATCCTCCAATGCTTCCTGAATTTTCAGCACTTTACTTATATTAATATTCCTTGATTGATGAGATCTCTCCTTCAGTTCCTGCATGTGGTCCCAGACAGACAAGACCTTTTGTACCAAACTGTTGTCTAAATGGGTTCTCACTGCATTGTTTATTAACAAAGAGATGTCACAATCTTGATTTTTCTAAGATAATAATAAACTAATTTTTCTGTGGTATAATAATGAGTATGCGAAGTATGCTGATTAGTGTGCAATTAAGATATTTTTACTATTGTTTAGAGGATCTGCAGATTATGCACTTGCCCCATGTCCATGCTAGTAAATGTTTGTCAAAGCATGTGATATTCATTATGGCAAGTTCATGTATCTGGATGTGTTATCTTTTCAGTCTGTCTGTATGACGAAGGTTGAATTAGGATTCAAAGAATTAAGCACTTTGGAAAGTGAATAGTTCTGGGGTGCACTATGTACTATGACAGGTAATTGAAGAATTCAGTACCAAAAGAGACTGATACCCATCAGTCAAATAATTGTGATATAGGTGAATCTCTTTTAGAAATATAAAATATCATCTGGGTTTGATTTGGTAATTACTGGTTTGGTTTTTTTTTTTTGTCTTAATCCATGTGCATGCAGTAGGTAGTTTAGAAGTTGTTTAAAGTATAAGAATTTGCTAGTAATTAAAACAACAAAACCAGTAGTAACAACTAATGTAAGATATTTGGTTCTGTTAATCTCTAAATAAAAACTTACCAGTTACTTTTTTAACCCATTAGGTGACATGCACAGCTCCTTTTAACTTGAAAAATAGTAACACAACATTCCATTAGACTTGAAATAAACTTTTCATGGTTGACTGGTCTTTTTTTTTTCTTTCTGTTTTGTGTTTGCATATATGTGTATATGTGTATTGCATTTCAATAATAAGGATTTGAGAATGCTGCCTACCAGACAGAGAAGTGTGAACCATAGCAGCAAAAGGAAAGAGATATTGTTAATCTTACCATTCAGAAGCCCTAGACAGCAGGCATATTTCAGTGAGAGCCAGGAACCTCCACAACAGCTTCTGAATTGTGCATCAGGGCAGTTTTCAAGCCATATTGATGGGAAGTTTCAGTAGCTACTAACTTAAGTGAACTGTATGTGAGCCCTAAAGCTAGACATTAGGTATAAATGGTTGCATCTGTCTTTCCTACATCCCCTTCAAGGACACTTGCTTAATTCTTCTGCGGGTAACTGCCAGGGGGAGGGCCTCAGAGATACTTAGTTTGCGTCTTGACTGATGGAGTTAACATCTTTGCTCACCAGTACTGAACTTGAGCTGCCCTTGCCATCTTCCATACATATACACATACTTAGGAGAGTAATTTCTAATGAGAGCAGAGGTGGTTTTCCAAACTGTCAGAACTGTAATCCCAAATCTCATCTCTCCTACCTTTGCCTGGCCTGGCAGTGGCCACCAATCTTATTGTAGAGAAAGGAGAACCAACTCTCTTAATATTTGTGGATAATTTTATACTCCTTTGTTCCCATTCTGATCAGACAGTGGCCTTTTAATATGCTTTTTCTCTGAAACCATTGCTGGGTAATTAATTAGTGATATCCTTGTTAAACCCAGTTGATGTATAAATGGGTATAATTTAAATGGATCTCAAAATTGTAAAATATAAAAATACACCAATTTTTCACATTTTGAAACCTTTTCTCTACTAAATCTTGTCCAGACAAAAATAAATTGTGGCCACTTAGTCACTTAGCTTTTTCCTACTGCTAGTTGGGTACTGTAACAATGGCAAGAAGAATAGCTGTAGACCAGATCTATTTTGAATCCATTCTCAGATAAGCAGTTGAAGATTTCTCTGAATGAGAAATGCAGATAGAGACCCTTCAAATGAAAAAAATTTCTCACAAACCTTCAGGATAAATGTTTGAACTCTCTTCTCAAAAATAAGCTGACTGTCTCTAGGCCCCTTAAGTGCACTGCCTTGAGAAAGGTTTTCAAAAATTTCAGCCTAATTTTTGTAATAATTAAAAGCTGGTAAAGAGAAAATGGTCACATTGGTAATAATAAATAATTTTTTAAAGTCGTGAGAGGTCACTGACAAAACATTTAACACAAAATTTTTTGTCAGGTTAGGTGTGTCAATTTGTAAAATTTGTGCTTTTGATGTACCAAATCCTTTCAGAAAGACTGAAGGAGAAAACAACAACAAAAAAGTTGCCTTTTCTTAGCATTTAAAATAAATTGAGCTTTGCAAGCTCTCTGTAAAATTAAATCTATTTTAAATTATCCACAACCCCCATTCTGGGGTAGTAAAGCTGTTGTTACTCAGCAGGATATCCTTAGTTGTGGTTTTGCCAGAAGTTCAGCTAATGAGATATGTGCATAAAGGTGAAAAAAAGGTGATTTTTCTCTATACATTCCTGAGAATAAAGTTAAATGAAGATTGTCTCATAGGCATGGAAAAAAAAGGGACTCAAAGCTGGTGGAAAATTTTAAGACACTGCAGTGATGTTTACTTGCATGTATTTGCTCAATAGCTTGTGACCAAACCACGTATTAAATCACAGAAATAGAATAATTTTCCCATTGCTGTGGTAGTTTTCCTCTTGTTTGGTGCTGAATGAGATCACTTCTCATTATGAAGATGTTATTTGACTGCATTGCTCTTAAGTTTTCTGATGAGGGCACTTCTTGCTCTTGTTTTAATGAAGATGACTTCACTGTAAATTGGATGGGAACCATATCATGCTGCTATGAAAGACATTTAAGACTACAGTTGTAATTAGGAATGTGTACCAAAACAATTGACTTTGCTGTCTCTTCTACTTAATTTCTTACTTAGAGTAGTAATGTAAACAACTAAAATAAAGATATCAACAATAGCAATGTAACAGCCATGGATTTAATACAGTGGTAAATTATAGTGTCTTTTCATGCTGTTTTGTGAAGATTATTATTTTGGATTTATGTGCATTGTCACAATACTGTTAATTACCCATAATCTGGAAATACCATTGTGTAAATAATGTATTTCCCTGGTATTAGTGGTTTTATGTAATTCAGATAAACTTTTTGTTTTCAGATACGTGCAGTTCTTAAGTGGCCTTCTATCTGGATCTGTGAAAATGAATGCAACCCCTCTTTTCCTGCACTATGTTATCCTTCATGGCATCCCCAACTTAGATGCTGGGGGAGGTAAATTACCTAATTTTTCCTATTCAGGTGTAGGATCAAAGTCTTGTTTCATTTTGGAACTTTCTAGAAAGGCTGCATGAATCTCAAATTAGAATTAATATTTTCTTGATATCCATTCAAATATTCCCAATAAAGTAGCCAGAAGAGAAGCATTCTAAGAGTAAAAATTGGAGCAGGTGAAATAAATTTCTTGTTCTTTGTTAAATGAATAGTTGATGCTATTTGTCTCTGCCTATCTCTGAACAGTTGTGGTCTCCATTACTGCAAAGGATCTGGGAACCTGGTCAGGTTTCATAGTAATTTCCTCTTTGTTTTGGGAAATGATTATAAATATAATCTCTTCTGTTTTGAGATTGGATTTTGTGTTGATAAGCTGTTTGGATAGGGTGTACTTACAGAATTACACAGAATCATTTCGTTTGGAAAAGGACCTCCAAGATCATAGAGTCCAACCTCTGACCCATCATTACTTTGTCAATGAGATCATGGCACTACGTGCCATGTCCAGTTGTTTCTTGAACACCTGCAGGGATGGTGATTCCACCACTTCCCTGGGCATTCTGTTACAAAGTTTAACAACTCTTTCAGTGAGAAAATTCTTCCAGCTGTCCAAAAGGAGCTTTCTCTGTGCAGTTTGAGGCTATGTCCTCTTACCGTATCATTAGTTGCCCAGGAGAAAAGTCTGACTCCCCCCTTGCTGCAATCTCCCCTCAGGCAGTTATATGGAGTGATAAGGTCTCCCTGAGCCTCCTTTTCTGCAGGTTAAACAACCCAGCTCCCTCAGCCTCTCCTCATATGACGTATGTGGAGACTCTTCACCAGCTCTCTTGACCTTTTCTGGACACACTACTGCATTTCAGTGTCTTTCTTGAAGTGAGTGGCCCAGAACTCATCACAGTAGTTGAAGTGTGGCCTCACCACTGCTACTAATGTGGCTTGCTATCCTAAGTGGATTTAAAATTAAAATGATAGAATGAGATAATGTGCTAGAGCACAGTGAAGGGATACAACTTTAATGGTTGCACTTGATGAACTTAGAGGTCTTAATGATTTATGATTTGTTTCTGCATTTTTATTATCCGAAGGTAAAATAGCACTGATCTTTTGTAATATAATCAGCATGAATTTGAAATGGTTATATTTTCATTGTTGTTTAATCTTTTTTTATTTCTAAAATAACTGCTTTAATAAAGTTAGGGTATTGTTTGTTCTAGGTGGAAATTTAAGGGCCTTATTAATTCTGAAAAAAATCTGAAGATCAAATAATCTGTTTATTTGGAAAATATTTTTATTTTATATTGGGGGTTTGCTTTCTTTTGGCTATCATCATTCTTCCTTTATTAATTTCATTTTCTTGCAGAATTTATTTCCTTCCTTACTAGAATCCTTTAAAGTCCCTCCCTATTGAGTTCAGAACTAGTCTAAAATAAAATAAAATTATATAAAATACAATACCTTTTAGCCAGTTTTGCTTTGAAAGGTATTTTGACAGTCTAGCATTGCCACTTATGTGCCATTTTGCTCAGTCTGGTTGTGCATGAAACTTCCTAGTTGTAATGGTTTTCCTATATCTGAATGTTACAAAACACCCTTTTTTGTTGGGTTCTTTTCAGCTTGTTGGTCTTTTCTGAAGTTATACCAGGCTATGCAACCAGTTTATACATCAGGAATATAGTAAGTTCTAAGCATTTTCCACTATGTTTGGATTTTGGTTTTAATTTCCATGATTGCAGAATTACATAGCCTTTTTTAGTTTTGTTTGTGGGTATCTTGTTTGTTTTGTGGTTTTGTGTCTTTAAACCATGTATTTTTTTTTCTTCTGTCAAGTAGCATACAGTCAGAAAATCAAAGTCGAATCTGCATTGCTATAGACCCTGCCCAGCTTTTGAAAGGAGATATTATGGTGAGTTAATTGTATGGAATGAAAATCTATTGACATGACATTTAGTTTACAGTTTCTGACCTGTTTTGTGCTGTAAAAAAATTATTTAATCAAATGCCTGGAAATACTACAGAATAATTTAGGTTAATTTAGTCATCATTTTTGGCTTTCATGGGAATAAAAAATCTTGTAAAACTCAAACAAAAAGGTTTTTAGGAGCAAATTGTTTTCAAAACAATTCTTCTCAGCATTCTCATTTTATAGCATCACCAAGTCCAGTAAGGCCGGTATTACTCTTTTCTTTATAAAAATAACTGTGGGGAGTATTTGTAATTTGGCATTAAAATATCTTGCCCTCTAATTTGGCAGGCAGTGTGCACAACTGTAAAACTATCTACTATAAAGAAAATGCCTAAGTAACTCTAAATTGTTCTGCACTCAAAAAAGTGATATACCAAATATGGGATAGATAATGTCCGAGGTCTGGCCAGCATAGGGTTAAATTTTGCTGTAGCCAGACAGGGCATGGTTTGGACCCAAAGGTTATTTTGTATGACCTCATGTTATTTTTCAGGGACAGGGGGAGGGCTTCCTTCCTGGTCAGGTATCGTGATGGAGGGAGTGCTCGGGTTTTGCTAGGGTTTCTGGGAGGTAGGGGGAGGAAGAATGGGAGAGGTCTGTGAGCAATCATGTGTGAATTGTCTAGGTTTTGTTTACTTGTACTCTCTGTCATTTGTATTGTTGCTGTTACTGTTTGTGCATCCAATTCTCCAGCCTGCTGTCGGGGAGAGGGGGAGGGGTAGTGCTTGAGCAGTGTGTGTGGTTTGGAGTGTTTCAGTGGGAAGACTAATTGGAAAACACCATTTCTGAACCATGGTAGTCTTATTTGGCACCCAGTGTGAGGCATGAAAGGTTAGGATAGCAACAGGTCTGCTCAGAGTGGGTTTGAAACAAATTTCATCTAAGCATTTTGTTGCATTAGGTCCAGAGCCACTGGTCACAATGTTGCTTAATTTGTCCATGTAGTGTGGTATCTAACTTTATATATTTCCATACATCATGATATTTTTCAGAACAGGGAGAGGGATCAGGATTGTTTTGTTGGTGTACTATGTGATACAAGCTTATGATGTGGTAACATCAAGGACAGTGAGGGTCATTTGGATGTGTATTGACTGCTCTCCTGCCCTTACCTCCAGCACTACCTTTGGGAGTCCATTAATAATCATATCCTGTTTGTGGGGGGAACAGGGGAGAATGATTTTCCTCAGCTTTTCATCTCCTTTTTCTCTTTCAGGCCTCTTACAACAGTTTTTGAACATTTTGAATTCCCCTTGGATATTAAGGAAAGCTTGTTCTTGTGGCTAGGTCTGCCAGCTTTCCTTAGTCTGGTCCACACCATGTTAGTTACAGGAGATATTTTTTGGAGGGTCTTTCAGAGATCTGCCCTGAGGGTGGGTCATCATGAGTGGTATGGAAGGTAGGAGAAAATGAGCCAGCTTCTGAAGGACTATTCTGCTCCAATGGTTTGTAAGTTCACCCCTGAACAACTACAAGACTATGTTGAAGTGATAAAATATGCAAAAGAAGAAATGCTGTGGCAGTTCCAGAGAGGAATGAAGTTATGCAATGTGCTGGGCTCTGGCATCTGTTTATTGGACATTTCTCATTACCAGACAGCACCATCAGTGGGAAGGGAGGAAAGCATATCAACAGGCACTGTGGCCACTCAAACTGCAGCTGAACCAGGGGAACAACATGTGCTGGTAGCAGTTGCTCCTATACAGAAGAAAAAATCCAAGACTGAATCAATTGGCATAATGAGGGATGAAGAGGCAGTAGGGCACTCCACAAGAGGAAGAAGCAAGGCAATCACCTGATATCTGTCCCTGGGTGAGCTATGAGGTATGAGTAAAGATTTCAGCCACCAGCTGGGTAGCCCCTGATGACATGGCTGGTCTAATACTGGGATATTGTGGCCCATGATATGAAACCAGATGGTAGTGAAGCCAAGCAACTGGGATTTGTGTCCTGGAATGTGTACATTTGGATTGGGAAGAGGACAGCGTCTCAATGTCAGGAGGTGACTGCTGTCAAGTATAGGGAGTGTCTTATATCTTAACAAGGGTGATCTATTAGTGCAGTGAGACAAGTGGAAAACCATGGAGAAAGGTATCCAGTACTTGCGAGAATTAGCTGTGCTGGAGGTACTTTATAAGGATTCAAATAATGAGCAATTCCCTATAAATCCAGATGAAGTCCAGTGTACACAAACATCGCATGTGGTGGAAGTTCCTAGGAAGTGCACCATTGCTGTATATGAACTCATTGACAGTGATATCATGGAAAGAAAGTGAACAAAGACCTTCCTCCCTATGGGCCTGCATCTTGTCCATGGAAAGACTGTCCCAGGACCTCCTGCAATTCAGAGAGGACTATCAGCAATTTAAAGAAATGTCCCATGCCCTGCCAGTACAGACCAGTCTCTGTTATTAGCAAGAAGTGTTGTCCTGCTCAAGAGAGAGGGTATACACTACAAAGTAACCTGTGGTTTTACTACATAACCATGGAGAGGATATATGGAGGTGGCATGGAAAACCCACCTCTGTCCTAGCAGCACTGGTGTGTGAATTGAGAGGAAGCACAACTACTGCAGGAAATTCTTCAAGGATAAATCCTGCTCCAGTTTCCAGTGAGTAAGACCTCAGAGAGAATAGGAGGGCTGATGCTACTTCCAATGCTCTTGAAGGGATCTCTATGCTTACAAGAAATAAGTAACAAGTACTGTTACAGGAGGGGCCCTACCTTCAGCCAGGTGTGGGAAAGGGACAGTCTGATTTATTTGACTTCATGGATCCCATGGCCTGGAACATCAGACCCACATGAGTGTGAGGTTTTAGCTGACACCAGCATACAATGTACCCTGATGCTGTTGAGATATGTAGGGGCAGAATCTTTTGCTGTTTCCGGGGTGACAGGTGACTGTAATGGCAGCTGTAGTGAACCTGACTGGGAATGAATGGAAAAACACCCAGCTGTGACTGGTCCAGAAACCCTGTGCATCATTGGCATAGATTACCTTAGGAGAGGGTATTTTGAGGACCCAAAAGGGCATCATTGGGCTTTTGGTGTCTCCACAGCTGCTGTGGAGACAGAGGAAATTGGACAGCTGAACACCTTGCCTGGTCTCTCAGAGGACCCTTCTGCTGTGGGACTTCTGAGGGTTGAGAAACAATAGGTAACAGTCACTGCCACGACAATGTACCCTTGACAGTAGCGCAACAAACAGTGACACCATGTTTTGTCGTAGCATGGCGGCCCTGGTCGGGTAATAATTAACATTGCCTCCATGATTCCAGAAGGTTGCTTTATTATACTATACTTATTAAGAAGAACATATCCCTTACAGACAGTCAGATACAAGTGGACCCTATTGGTCCTTGTATCCAAATGCCATCACCATTGGCCAATTAAGAAGTTACCCTTTGGTAAACAAATCTGTGCAAGATTTGCAAAAATGGTGCAGCAAGTGAAGATAAGAATTGTTTATCATTCTTTTCTCTGATCTTCTCACAGCCTTCCCCAGGACAATGCCTGGGAAAGTTGTGCCTGTCGCTCTCTGTGACCAGAGAGTGGCTGCCGCAATGATTCCTCATGAATGAAGTGATTCGTCCTCCAGAGAGCCAGGGAGTGGTGAGCGAGACTCGCTCACCCTTTATTAGTCCTGTATGACCAGTGCATAAGTCCACTGGAGAGTGGACGCCACTTCTGAGTGCTGCTGTGCTGGGCATGCTGGAACTTATCTATGAACTGCAGTCCAAGGCAGCAAAATGGTGTCACTTTTCACATTGCTAATGCATTTTTCTCCATTCCTTTAGCAGAAAAGTGCAGGCAACGGTGTACATGGAGGGGTGTCTAGTACACCTGAAATGGACTGCTCCAGGACTTGAAATAACCCCACTATTTGCCATGTACTGATCCAGACAGAAGTGAAAAAGGGCAAAGCTCCAGAATACTTGCAACACATTAATGACATCATTCTGTGGGGTTACACAGCAGAGGAAGTTTTTGAGAAAGGGAAGAAGATAATCCAGGTCCTCCTGAAAGCTGACTGTGCCATAGAGCAGAGTAAGGTCAATGGACCTGCCCAGGAAATTCAGATTTTAGGAGTCAAATGGCAGGATGAGTGTTGTCAGGTTCCAATGGATGTAGGCAAAAAAAAAAAAAAAGCAGCTATGTCCCCATCAACCAGCAAGAAGAAAGCACAGGCTTTCCTAGCTGATAGAGATTTTTGGAGGATGTATTTTTCAGATTTTAGTTAGATTGTAAGACCTCTCTATCAAGTGAAGAAGAATGATTTTAAGAAGAATGGTTTTAAGTGTGGTCCTGAACAACAACAAGCTTTTGAACAAATCAAACAAAAGACTGCTCATGCAGTAGCCCTTGGGCCAGTCAAGACAGGATAACACGTGAAAAGTGTGCTCTATACCACAGCTGGGGGGTAAATGGTCTTTCCTCAAGTGTCTGGCAAAAGATATCCAGGGAGACCTGAGGACAAGCCCTAGGGTTCCAGAGTCAGGAATCCAAGGCCTGCTACACCCCTACTGAAAAAGAGATCCTGGCAGCTTATGAAGGGGTTTGAGGTGCTTCAGAATGATTGACATCAAAGCACAGCTCCTCCTGGAGCCTCAACTACCAGTGCTGGGTTGAATGTTCAAACGATATTTCACACATGCCACTGATGCTTCATGGAGTGAGTCATGCTGATAACATGGCTAGCTTGAATAGGAAACCCCAATTACCCAGGGATCTTGGAAGTCATCACAAACTAGCCTGTAGGCAAAAATTTTGTACTAACATCAGAGAAGCAGGAGAAGAAGGTGACATGCTGAGGAGGTCTCACTATGTAATCAGCCCCAGAAAATGAAAGCAATATGCTCTCTTTACCAACAGTTCCTGCCATATTGTAGGGATACATTGAAAACAGAAAGCTGCTGTATGGAGTCCCATGCAACAAGTTGCAGAAGCTGTTGAGGGACAAGGTGGATCAAGTCAGGTCACAGAGCTGAAGGGCATCCAGTTGCCTTTAGATATTACTGAATGAGAGAAATGGCCAGCACTCTACCATGGATGGTGTACACTGACTCATGGACGGTGACAGGTGTTCTGTGGGAGTATCTGTATCGGTGGAAAAAGATTAATTGGTAGCACAGAGGTAAACCTATCTGGGCTGTTGAATGATATCAAGATGTTGCTGCCTGGATAGAGAAGTTGGCTGCAAAAGTATGTCATGGAGATGCACACATACTGAAGAGTTAGGCTACTGAAGAACGTTGCAACAACAAGTGGATCAAGCTGCCAAGATTAAAGTGTCTCAGGTGGATCTGGACTGGGAACATAAGGGTGAATTATTTCTGGCTTGGTGGGCCAATGACACCTCAGATTATGAGGGAAGAGATGCAACATACAGATGGGCTTGTGATTGAGGGGTGGATTTAACCATGGGCTCTATCTCTCAGGTTATCCATAACAGTGAAATGTGCTGCAATCAAGCAGGACAAGCAGATAAAGCCCCTGTGGTATGGGGGACAATGGTCAAAATATAAATATGAGGAGGTCTGGCAGATTGATTGCATCACACTCAGGCAAACCCACCAAGGCAAGCATTACCTTCTTACGATGCTGGAAGCAACCACTGGAGATGTACCTTGTGCCTCACGCCACTGCCAGCAGCACCATCTTGGGCTTTGAAAAGCAAGTCCTGTGGAGACATGCCACCCCAGAAAGAAGTGAGTTGGACAAGGGAACTGATTTCAAAAATTGCCTCATAGACACCTGGCCCAGACAGCATGTTATGGAGTGGGTGTATCATACTCTTTATCATGCACCAGCCTCTGGGAAAACTGAACATTACAATGGACTGTTAAAACCATATTGAAAACAATGGGACCTTCAAACATTGGGATGTAGCAGAGGCCACCTGCTAAGTTAACACAAGAACTCTACCAATTGAGCTGGCCCTGCCCAATCAAAACCTCCACATACTGCAGAAGGGAAAAAAAGACCCTGTGGTGCATGAGGAATATGTTAGGCAAGACAGTTTGAATAAGTTCTGCTTCAAGCAAAGGCAAACCCATCCATGGGATTGTTTTTACTCAGGGACCTGGATGCACTTGGCGTGTAATGGAGAGGTACAGGGGAAATGTAGTGTGTACTTCAAGTGGACTTGATTTTTGGGTGAAAACAGTAATATTAAATTGTATAATGTTGGTTGCTGAATGACACTGCCAGTGTAAACAGTGAGAACAAACAGTGAGAATGGACTGCTCCAGATACACCAGTCATGAACTCCTGTTGCAGCTTGCAACCACCCAACAGCACACCAGCCCTTCTGCCTTAGAAGACACCTAGGACAGATGGAAGTGATAGTCATGAACTGAATGAACTCAGCAGACAACTTGAAAGGATTAGGCCAGTGGCTATGGAAATGATACCTGTGCTTGTGTGTGTGTGTATGTATGTACATATATATATGTGTGTGTGTACATATATATGTGTGTGTACATATATGTGTGTGTGTGTGTGTGTGTGTGTGTGTGTAGATGGAAGGTGTGGGTTTTGGGCATGATGTAGATGGCATAGAATAAGGGGTGGATAATGTCCTGGTCCTGTTCAGGACAGGTTTAATTTTTACAATAGCCAGAAGGGGCTTGGCTAGGACACAGAGGTTATTATTCTATACCTGGGATGGGGAAGGGCTTCCTTCTGGTTTGGATTGCATGGTGGAAGGAGCAGTTGGGCACTGTTGGGGATTCTGTGGGGGGAAGGTTTGAGCAATTGTATATGACTCATTCATTTGTGGTTGTTGTGGTTTTTTTTTTGTAGACTCTGTTATTAGTATTGTTGCTGTTACTTTTCATTGTCTTATTTCACTGCTGTTTTCAATAAATTTTTATTATCTCAGTCTGTCATCTTATCTTTCGTGCCTCCAATTCTCTTCAGCTTGCTGCTGGGGAGAACGGGAGAGAGTGTGATCAAATGGTGTGTGGTTTGAAATGTTTCAGTGGGAACATTGAATTAGGGAATACCATTCCTAAACCACAACAGTGTCCAGATTTGGTATCAGATTATTTTTTCCCCCTCCCTATTCAATTCTGTATATTCTTTTGTTCTTTCACTGAAAAAGGGAGAAACAATTTTTAAATATACTATTATAAATTGGCATACTTTGAAAGTTTGAGACAGTTTCAAATTAAGGACATTTCGTTAGTTTTTGAAGGACTGTTGGTGCCTAAGGAAATGGAATAGATCACAACAGAAATCAGTCTGAGGTAAACTCAGTATCTCTCAAATGAGATTTTAGAATGGAAAAAGAGCATGTAGCTTTTCAGTAATGCATCATTTTAAAAGAGACAATCTTCCATAATCTCATCCTATTATTTGAGATAATTCTGAGCAAAGCAGTGTCTTTTTCAGCACTTCAGTATTTCCTAAACAAAAACCTTAGTTTTGAATATTTTTTTTATTCTGTCTAAGCAAAATCTTCAGTGGTATCAGACAAAAATAATGATCTGTAAGATGCTCCACCTCCAATTCCTAAAAGGTTTAATTGTTTGAAATGCATGTTTGTTTGTTTTTAAAAGGTAAATATCCTTTCTTGCCTTAGATTTAGGGAATTTGTTAACATCATGTGAATTGCATGTGGTGATACAGAACAGATGCAGCTGTTGAAAAGCTGCACTGACATCTGCAAATGCATATAGGAATTTTCCAGCACATTACAGTGGCTTGCATTAATTCTTGATTATGGCATCAAAAGGTAGTGAAGTCAGAATTCGAAGTTATGCTTAGACTTCATTGAAAGTTTATTATGCATACTGAGCACTAAAAGATATTTTAGTCTATGGATATAGAGGTAAAATATTACTGATTGTAAGAGAGAACAGATTTTCATTAAAAATTACAATTCTCCGTAGGTAAGTTCGTTAAGACAAAAATTAATTTAAACTTAAATTAGTTAAAACTTTAAATTATTTAATTTTAAGATAATCTGGGTTAAATCTAAGGCTGGTACTTTGGATTAGAAAGTAGAAAGAAGGAGGAACTCCCTCTGTCATTCAGTATTTTTATAAATGAGATTATGTAAAAGACAGTACATTTTGAATAAATCCAACAACTGTGCAAAGCCAAAATTTAAATTATGTATGAATGTATATAAACTTAAAGATGCTCTTTTCAAGTATTTTTGCTCACATAATACAATTACATGGAGTTATCACAGTTACTTTGATACTAATTCTACATTTTGGAGTGTGTTAATGTGGGAAATAAATTTGTAGAGACCCTCGAGGGGTAGTTTTAGATGATTCGCTTTAAAGCATCTACATCACAGTGTGGCAAAAAGCTGATAGGCCAAGAAACACTTATAGTGTATTGTAATTAAGAAATAGTAGGCTTCTGATTGTGATGGCATGAATTATAACATCTGTATTGTCTCAACCTTCTCAGCAGACTGAAAATAAAGTTTTTAAAATGCCTCTCAGTTGCCTCATCTCTAGATGATTAAAAAAAAAAACTTCCAACAGGTTAGTTCTAATATCTCTCATCAGGGCTCTCTTAATTCTGTTTCTGTCCATTTTTCACTTCTAGGCAAACTTGCCTTTTTCATCCTTTATGATGGTGTTTTGTCTTTACAGAGTTGCTTGGCATGCTGGAGATTGAGCACTTGTTTATTGACTCAAGCAGTCAAACTTTATTCATACCTTACCTTTTGGTAATTAAAGTCAAATTTGGTAATCAAGTCATGCTGGTAGTTGTGTTGGACTAAAAGGAAGTAGATCCCTTTAACAGGGGTGTGTACATAATTAGTGCATGTAGAGCACTGTCTAAAGAAAGAAGCAAATACTATTTTACCTGGTATTGCCAATATACTGTAGGGGATTCTCTTAAAACAAACAACCAACCTCCTTGCTTTCCGATTAAATAGAGATTACGTGCATAGAGAATCACCCAGCCCTTATAATGGTTTAGGAATATGTGATTTGCATACAGAATACTTGACAAAAAAACATTTCTGGTATATGGGCTGAACTATTTCAGAAGTTGTCCTGTGTGCCAGGTATATGGTGAGTGCTGATTAACTTCTGGAATTTAGGATATCATGAGGTTACTATAATGAAGGCTAGATAATGAAGTAACATCTTGTTAGATTTTTAATTCTGTAGTGAGAAGAATTTCATCACTATATTTTAACCTCAGCTTTCAGAAGCATCCTTCATAAGCTCTTACATTTTTCTTGCATTATTTTATTTTGAGTAACTCTATTCTCTTCAATTGTTTACCATTTTCTATCTAGGATGCTTTTCTTATTCTGACTTTAATAAAAGTGATATTTGTTTTCTTTTTAATGCATTTCAGTAATAT
The DNA here is from genome assembly GCF_037042795.1 of Molothrus aeneus. Taxonomy (NCBI): domain Eukaryota; kingdom Metazoa; phylum Chordata; class Aves; order Passeriformes; family Icteridae; genus Molothrus; species Molothrus aeneus. The sequence continues at coordinate 55,957,474 of NC_089646.1, forward strand.
CTGCTTTATCGTAAAATCCTGATATAATCAGGATAGTATAACAAAATTTTCAGTCCTGTGACTAAGGTTGCCAAAATTTTTACATATTCCTGTAAGAATGCTGAGTGCCTTTGTGTGACAGTAGAGTCAGAGAATTAGTAGGTTTTGTCTAAGGGAAGCTGGTGTTAGAGAATGGGTATGGTGTTCACTTTTAGCTACTGAAATTCATACAAGATGTTTTTGTAGAGTTCTTGTTCAAGCCAAGGTGTGAAAACTACTATCAACTTCCTGCAGTAACTTAAAATAAGATCCTAACATTAGAGCAGGTTTTTTACAAATCCTAAAATAGATATAATCAGCTTGCAGGCTTGCTTTGAAAAAGTCCTCATATTCTTCAGTTATTTTGAAAAGAGTGTGCTGAAATTCATTAATTTGGTAGGGAAGAGGTCTATATACAGGTCAGCATTTCAATATTGTACACATACTGTGTGAAATATCACAGATTTTGTGATTCTGGCTCATAACCTACTGATGGGTGACTGATAACAATGAAAATAGTGATTATTATTTTTTACATATCTAGAAGTATCCTGCCTTGGACCTGTGTAATCTTAAAGGATTGAATAACACATACCCTGCTTGTTTCAATATCAGAGGTATCTACAATAAATTGTGTTGTGGCTGCTTTAATTAGCAACTAATATATACACATTTGTTCAGAATTGTAAGAAAATATTATCTGAGATAAAATGTTGCTCTGTTTTTCTAGATAAAGTGTTATCACAAAAAATACAGGTCAGCTACTCGTGATGTGATTTTTCGCCTTCAGTTTCACACTGGAGCTATTCAAGGACATGGCTTGGTGTTTGGCAAAGAAGATTTGGATAATGCCAACAAAGGTACTTGTCTTCTGTGGTTGGTTGGATGTGTATATGTGCGGGTGTGCAAGCATATGCTTGTGATGATCTTCTTCAGCACCCATTCTCAAAAGGATTCTTTTTTTTTTTCCCCTAACTTATTTTTGGGGAAAGGGAGACTGCTTTGAGTTAGTTAAATTGTGGTGTGTAATACCAGTAAAACTCTAATGACAGGAAAAGCTCTTCAAGCAAGTTAATTGTCAGAATAATTCAGATACTCCTACACAGTCCTTATCACCTTCTCCCTCATTTAAATGGTGACTCTCTTTGTTACCATTGAAGGAAATAAGATGAACTAAATTATTCTCTTTTCTGGCTAGTGAAAACAGTCATAAAGTCTGATAATGTGTTTGTGACATAGTCTGAGTCTTTTAATATGCTTCAGAATATCAAAGAATGGACACAGTTTTCAGACACACTTGAAAATGTGTCACACTAGTCCTCATATTTTCCAAATCATATTGTCAGTTTTTTTGTTTTTATATGCAGGATTGGAACTTCCTAAGCCCATGTTACTAGCAAACTAAAATGAAGCATATTTTCCTGCAGCATGCAGCATAAGGATACCAAAACTTTTGTGGTCAAGTATTGTGGTTTAAGCAATATGGGGAACAATTTTAATTTTCCTGGATATGTTTTCTTTATAAGTCACATCCATCTACTGTCTAGAGAGAGGGTTAGGATGTACATCTCTTCTGCTTTTGACTGATCTAGAAAGCAAGCAAAATTCCAGCTGGGATTTATGTGGTCTTTTCTGGAGAATGTGTGGCACAAAAAATACGGCTTTTAAAACCAGATCACTAAGCTGCAAGTGGGAAGGGAAGAGTGATGAGGGTACATGAGATAGCTGTAGAGAATCCTGATTTCTGAGTGCGCTGAAACTGCTCTCCTGGGAAACATCTTGCTGAATTCCTGTCCTTTCTTCTCAGATGACCGTTTCCCGGACTACAGCAAGGTGGAATTAGTGTTTTCAGGAACTCCAGAGAAAATTCAAGGTGAGCATAGAGAACCAAAAATATGCTTAATTTGAAAATAAATCATATTGAAATACACATTTTTTTTAAAAAAAATTTTTTTCCTCTTTTCTTCAATTTGTCTTGTAAAAAATCTGAAATTTTACTCTTTCATTAAAATATATTAGTTACTGGTTTAAATTTGGGAAAGTTAATAAAGACTCTGCATTTATATGAGCATAGAAGTCACCAGATTTTGTTTTAAAGCTATACCAGAACACTTGCTACAACTAATAGAAAACTTTAATGTATCTGTGTAAAACATAGATAGTAGGTGGTTTGGCTCAGCATAAGTGACAGCAGTGGCCTATTCCATAACCTCTTTTGGATGTTGTCATAATTGAATATGTTTGCAGTATTGAAGTTTGGACTGTCTTCAGTTTAGTATAAAGAGATACAGCTGTAGTTTTTCTTGGAAATGCTTCTGCTTTGAAGTTGGCTTGTAGGATATTCTGCATGCTTCCAAAATTCTATTCTAATATGTTTAAGATTATGTGATAATTCTTACTTGCAGTAAGAATTTAAGATTATGTAGATCATTGCAGCTTAATTCTGTTAATGAATGTGTTCTTAATAATTTTATGTTGTCCCAAAAAGAATGGATTCTGCCTAAGACTGATGGAAAACCAAATACTCTTAACTGTCTCGCTTACACATATTCCCATTCAGTGTCCTCACTGTCCTGTGAATTGTATCTTTTCCTCCTTTTTTTTCCACATGAGTTTGATAATCTAGAAAATTATGGCCATAGCCACTAAGAAGTTTGATTCTGTCCAACTGAGCACAAAAATCTCACTTAACCTGTTTGAAGGCAATAAAAGAAAACCAGTTTTATAAATGAATTTGTCTAGCTTGTTCTAAATGTTTCTGGATAGTAAATGTTTGAAGATAGGCCAGTTAACATGTCTAAAAAAGGACCAAAATTTTTTTCAAGTTTGCCTTCCTTAGATGACAAATGAGAGGTGTGGATTTTTTAGTAGGCTTCAAGCTGTTGAAAAGTAAGGTTCTAGGTAATTGGATATTTGAATTCAGTTGCTGTCTGAGGAATTAACTAGCTAGGAAGAGCAGCTCGTCTTTGTTACTCAACAAGTTATATTTTTTTAAGAAGAAGTCTATGCAGCGGTCTGGGAAGATGTTGAAAAATTCTTTAACTCTAGCACAATAGTATACGATCCCTGTATAATGGTTAATGCTTAGTTTTGCACCATACAGTGCTTAATATAAATACCAGAGATAAATGTGACCTTGTGTTAATTCTCTACATCTGTGCCAGCTTGTGCCAGCTAATGCGTCCTTATTTACTTATATTAGTGATTAATATGTACTAGTAGAGAACTTAGTTTTGAGAACAAGGATCATCTATCTAAGAACAAAGAATGATAAGAGAAGGACATTATGACATCACCATATTACAAATATTCTCAAAGAGAAGAGATTAATCAGAAAATCTGGAACCATATCCAAATAAGTCCACAGAAATAATTAGCATATATGCATGTATTCAGGAAATGTGATGAGTATGTATTTGCTTCAGGAATATAATGTGGTCTGTTAGGTTACTGGGAGTACCTGCTTTGAGGAGAAATCCCCAAGCAGCCAACACTACTAGTTATGTTGGCTTTCTAACCTATGAATTGGTTGGAGAGTTTATTTCCTGGTTTTTGGTGACATCTTGAAATTCTTACTTACCATTTCTGCAAAATGAGTTTTCCACATCTGAAAATATTACAGAATTATAGAATAACTACAGGGTATCTCTGGTCCATCCTCCTGCTGAAACAAGGCTCATTTGTAAGATCAGACCAGTTTCCCTAGAGCTTTGTCGAGTCAAATAAAGAAAATCTTCAAGGACTGAGACATCACAGCCTCAGTGGGTGGGCTATTTAAATGTCTGACTGTCCTCACAGTGGAATTATTTTTTCTCATGTTGACTCTAAATTTATCTAGATTCAAATCATTCAAATAATTTTCAAATATTCTTTTCCTTCTGCCTTGCTCCAAACTGGCTGTCTCCTCTACAGCCTTCAGGAGGCTGCTGTCAGCTCTTTTTCAAGACCATCTCATCTCCAGACTGAAGGAGCCCTGACCCTTCAGCTTTTCCTCACAGGGAGAGTCTTCCAGTCCTGAGCACCCTGGTCATGCTCCCCTGAATTTGCTTCAATTTGTTAATATAATTCTTGTATTCTGTAGCTTGAAGCTGGACACAGTGTTCTAGAACATAACTGACTGTGTTATTTTTAAGAAAGAATGCAGTTGCCAAGAATATAATATCCTTGAATATTTAATAATAAAGTTTCTAAATCTGCCTTGTTACAAATGTCGTCACAGAAACTCTATATAGATGGCTTTTTCCAGACTGCATATAGAGGTACAGGACCATAGCATTCTTGTCCTAATTGCAACTATTTTTGTTTTAAATGTCACAGTATATGCATAATACCATTGCTTTAGAAAAATTTACAGTAGGACTTGCTTTGTAGACACAACTGAAGGTTTGATAACTGAGGATTTCTTTGTTCCCTAATCTAGACAGAAAAGACAGTCTGTTTGATTTGTATCAGTATCAAAGCCAAGTTCATGGTCATGAATTCTTGATGCCTGTGCTTTGCTTTTGAATCACTGCATTATGCCCAAATTCCTCGCTGTATCCATTTAAAACCTGAACATTATTTAATGCCTTGTTAAGGGCACAAAAACATGGGTTACTGCTGAAAATTCCAGGTGTGTTCAGCAGAGCATACTTAAATGCAGCAAAACACATTGAAAGCCAGATGTCTAGTCTCAGATTCTGCAGAGCTGCCACCTTGGAGGAACTGGAAGGGACATGAAGTCACAGTTTTCAGCTCTTCCTGTTTATCCTTAGTGATAAATTACTCTGGTATCAGAATGATAATCTATATGAATCAGAATGAAATCTGTAACAAAGTCTAATTTTATTATTCCTTTAGAACCATCTCCTTATAGATACTCATGGTTTCATTCTCAGAAGCTCTTTATCATGTCTGACCCTCTAGGGCTGGGTGGATCATCTTCGTTAGCTGTGTTTAGGGACTGATCCAAGTTATCAGCCTACATCATAATCAAAAAGCTCAAGATAAAATTCTCTGAATGATAAATTATAAATTAAGCTTTTCTTCTTTTTAAACTGTTTTATTTAACCTTTCTTCCCCTTTTGCTGCTTCTTACATTTTAGAATAGGTAGTTGCCATTCAGGGAGCAAAGGTCTGTCAGAAGGCTACATACATACGTACATATGTGTGTGTATATAATTACATATGTGACTAATTTTTGGTTTCAAACACATGTCTCATTTTAGGATGTGAACACCTTCATAATGATCATGGAGTAATAGTTGATTACAATACATCAGACCCAGTGATACGCTGGGATTCCTATGAAAATATGAGCTCTGATGGGGAAGGTGAGTAATTTTGTCACATTAGACCAGAGCAAAACTTTTTGCAACAGTTCCAGAGTGTTCGAAAGAAGAAAGGAGACTTCATTTGCTTGAAGCTAAGGCCACTTCACTGATGCATGAAGTAGCTTTCTACCCTTCCCTATTTGGCATTAGTGGTTCTAATTTAGGAAAGAAAGCTGTAGTAGTTGAGATTCCTGTCAATCCACAGAATGAACTGAGACATAACTGATTGATAGAAGTTACTTGTAAATTTGCCTAGAGACTTCTTCTCTTTGTTCAAAAACTTCTATTTGGAATTCTAATACAGAATTTTAAGAACAACAAAATTATATGGTGAGTTTGTAGCTTTTGGTTACTATGTTATCTGGAGTATTTCAGAACATGCACCAGGCTGTTAATAAACAAACAGTAAAGGGTGTGCCTATTTTAATATCTTCCTTTGTAAATGTTCTTGTTTACAGTTTTTTTAATTTTTTTTTTTTCTGTAATCAGATGGCAAAAGATGAGAACCTCCAGTACTGCCTTCAGATTCTGACTCCAGTGTGAATGCTCTCCTGATGTTTTGCTTGAGTGAATGCTGTGCTTTTAATGGATGTAGTTTTCATGTAAGGACTCAGAATGTTACACCTTTGGCTGCACATGCATGCCTGACTTCTTACAAGTAAAAACATGAGATAAAGTATTGAATAGATGCCAAAGTTCTTGTTTTTACAACTTGCTTGTTATTAAATGAGAGACACATGAAGCTAGGATACTTAGGTAGCTGCTCTCTAGGTTCAGTTTCAATTGATTTTTATAGTCTGGATTTGACATTGACCATCTAATGACCACATCAGTGAGGGCAGAAGCTTATTGGGAGCTTGACCTTCTACCACTGCCTCACTCTTGTAATAAGAGTATTTCCTAATGCACAGGAGACTCCAACCTGCAGAAAACTGGAGGAATAGAGAGGGTGGAAGGAGAACAATCATTTTATGCAGCAGGTAGACCACTCCATAGGGAGTCATCAGAGTTGGATGAGACTGTGCAGTGTATTTTAGGAGTAACATCATAGAGACTGAATCTTGACTGGAGGTGATGTCGTAATTCCTACCCATGATGTTTCAATTTAATTTATGATTACTTTCTCTTCCTTCCTCTCCCATCCTTTCCCCCTTCCTTTGCATACACCTAGCCCTCAACAAGCAATGCATTGATGTCAAATATTTTTTAATTGCTGAGATTGATTGGCTAGATGGGTTTGACCTTCCCATCCTCATGCATTGCATTGTAGGTAACTACAACAATACAGAAGTTGAAAGCAGAGATAAACTTGCAGGCAGCTCTCTGTTAGAAGACACAGAACTGTATGCTGTTCATGTCTTTGATAAGAGTTGGTCAGGGCCCATTTATAAGTACAATAGCTTGTTTGCCTGCTGTTCAGAAGTCATATGTGCTATTTAATAGATTTTTATATCTAATTTGTGTGCAGGGTACTTTTTAAATTACCTGAGATAGACCAGAAATATGATATGATAGCATAGATATTAAGAATTTTATTGTACATCTGCAAAAAACCCACTTGAGTTTAAGCTAGAAAATATACCACAAGATTAGATGTATATAGTTATTCTTTTCTCAAGTAAATATTTATGAGGCAGACTGTTGCCTTATGATATTCAATTACAGAATTGCAGGCAGAGCAATGTCTCTGCATAGGTTGGGCAAAAGATCACGAGGAACACATACACAGGTAACAGATATATTTTTCTCTTAAGGATGGGGTCTTTACTTAACACAAGTTTGAGCTTAGTCTGCTGCTTAGGGTAAATATAGTGCAGTTAGGTCATCTTCTGTGTAAGATTTATAAACACCAGGACAAGCTTCTCTTTAGGGTTTGTGCAGATGTTTAGTATCATGCTTGTGCGTTAAAAATGTGTATTGCATCCTAGTTTTCTCTAAGGTGAGAGACCACTAAGAGGAGAGGTGTATTTCACATCCAGAATGTGATCAAAGTCAAAAACCTTAGAATATGAGGCCTTTAGCTGTAATCCTGCAGTCTGAGAGAGAATCTCTTCTGTACTTTAGAAAATGTAAAGGTGCAATACATGGCACATTTGAAGTGCATAACAGTGGTGATATGTTTAAGGTGCAGGGAAGTGTCATACAGAGCAACATTTTCAGTTCTACTTTACATTAAGTTAAACCCATATCCTTATGTAGGAGCTGGTCTTCATGGTTTTACTTGTACCTGTTTTCCCACAGGAATTTCAGTGGTAATAGTATGAGATGTTAGTGTGACAGATGATTCTTATATTACAGTTATACACCTTTTTGTTAATTTCAAAAATGTGAGCCCATGAAATTCCTTACCAAGGTGATCAGGAAGGCTACAGAAGAGCCTTGTGAACACGAATTGTTTTGTAGGTATATGTGGATGGAATGTGTATTTCCAAGTTGCTATGTTAAAATAGAAATTAGAAGTGAATAAGAGAGTAGTATCTCTTTTGAAATGGTATGACTATTTGGCTTTATTACCAAAAGAACAAAAGATAGGAAGACATGATAAAAGAAAAATATACCCAAAGGCTTTTGATTTACTGGCATGATACAGTATTATGGACATAAGCAACTGCCTTTTAAATGATCTTGAATCCTTTGCTAATAAGATTGTGTACATAGGTGTTCAATGTAGCCAGGCTGTATTCATTTTGTTATCTGAATTTAGTTCTTTATCCTTCATTCTTAATATTCTTATGGAATTTTGACAATTGGAAAGCAATAAATTATTTGCATTTCTTCTTATAAATACTGTTTCTTTTCAGATCCCTTGGGAAGTGGTCCTCCATAATAGATGAAAAATTTTGTTAAGTTCTTAATTTTCAATTTATATCAGATTTCCTCCTCCTTGAGCAAGACATTAGTACAGAGACTTCTGTTGCACTGATGTAAAAGTATGCATTTAAGTGTAGTATTTGGAACCAGAAGAATCGGATCTTCCCACTGCCGTGTAGAAGTCTTGCTTTTCCTATGTTTTTGAAGTCAGGAAAGACTTTTGTGATAAAAAGGGACAGAAATGACTTTTGATCTTTCTGAGCTCTCTTATTTTTTTCATTTAAGTGTCACTTACCCTACAATAAATGTGTATGGATTTAAAAAAGGTCGTTCATTTGCTGCAAAATAGCAAGATACCTGTGGCCACACGTGTAGTATCTTCCAAAATCTCTCTTAAATATTAAATGACAAATAATATTGAAAAAAGCTTCCCAAACCAGAGGAATTGAGGTAAATGGTAAAGGTTTGATTTGTCTTTTGTTAAGGAATTTATTTTTAGTTCTCAGTGATAATTTCCAGGATTATTACTTGGCATAGTGCATAAGAGATACTGTTCTTAAACACTTCCCTCCTGCTGAAAATGCAAGTCTTTTTTGAATAGGAACCATCAGTTTATATGAAACCTGCCAGTGGATCCTGGTAAAAGCCTGGGCTCTCAAGTGTTCTGAAAATGAAATCAGATTTCAAAAAGATATTGAAATAAAAAGATACTAAAATAATATACATTGCTAAAGAACATAAACTCATTTTGATAGAAAAGGTGAATTATTGGAAGAACAGATGAATGCTACTCTTCCTTTTGCACTGTCTGACTGCTTTATCTCAAGTCTATTCTAAGTATCCTGATAGCACACTAAAATTATTCTAGAGAGAAAATGCCACTTTTGTGTGTGGCATTCAGTTGCCTGAGATACAGGATTTTAATATTTTTTTAATTAAAAAAAACTAGTAAACCCAAAGTTCATTGTTGGCCAAAATATTATTTGTTTTGGTTCAACTGAATTAAGTGGATTGGCAACAGAAATGCACATGGTTCTTGTTCAGTATTCCATTTTAAGACATCTCACTTATTTTAACAACTGCTAAAACCCCCTGCACTCTTTTGTCTTCCAACTCTACAGTCTATGGAAAGAGAAGCACATGTGCATGTTAAAATTGCTTAAAATGACAGATGAAGGACTTTGATTTAGTCTTTACAAAGCAGATACTTAAATTTCTTTCTCAACAAAGCTTTGCTGTTTGTTTCCCAGCAAACTACCTTTGCTTGCTCGGTGGTGTTTGACCACTAGAACAGAAACAGCTCTGGCATAAAAATGATGTTTTTAATCCAAATAGGGTAGGGCTGAGTGAATCCAAATTCCTATGTCTCAGGAGTATTGCTTTCCAAATTTTCTAGTCTTTTGTAACTGAAATCAACAACAGTCAGTCAAAATTTGCCAAATATTTATAAACTGGTTTGCTTCTGCTTTTTTCTTCTCATAAAGGAATGTATCTGAGAAGTGTCTCCATGTACACAATAAATGTTTCCATGGAGGCAATAAATAACCAACATTCTGGTATGCACCCATGTCATGCGATGAGACAGGATGTTTGACTTTTACTGAGATTTTTTGTCCTTTTCAACCCAAAGTAAATAGCTATTCAGTAGGGAGATGCCCTCTTATGTTGTTAAACGCTTGCAAAGACCCCTTCAATAATGTAAAACTCAAAAGTTGAGGCAAAACTGCTTGGTTTTGTCACTTTACAGGAATGCAGATGACTACCAAAGAAAATGGCAGCTTTGATGCCATTTCTGGTGAGTGAAGCTGAAGAACAAATTCCTTGTGAATAAATGTTAATTTCAGTTTTTAGTCATGAGTTGGATGCAGTATCTTTTGAGACGAAGAGAAATTTGCTTGAATGTAGGGATAAAAATGTGTCCTCTAAAATTCCCCTCTATTTGACAGTAAAAATAGGGAAGCCTATAGAAGATAGACAAATTTACACTATAAAATGCTGCCGGCTTGAAACAGTATCTGAAACATTGTGGAGTGTCTGCTTTTAATTGATTTTTCTTTGAGAAAACTTAATTCTTCTATTTCTTGAAGTTTTGTATGTTCTTTTCTTTAACAGATATAATTTAAATTAGTTTGTCTACTTAATAATGAAGCTGACAAAGAGAGAAAAATTAATGTAAGATGGTTTCTTTAGTATGTTAGAAACATTGAATAGAAACATGGGATTACAAGGTTTCATTTCTAAATGTGCAGCAATAGGCAATTCTCTTTTGCCTTCCTCATTAATACAGCATTCATTTTAACAGTACTGTGGCTTAAATTTTTTGTTACCTCAGTATGTTAGGGAGTAAATATAATTTCACACAGATGTTTTCAAATTTGTGCTTGATAAACTAAGATTGTTCTGGAATGTATTTTCTCTGAGCTTATGCTTTGGAGATTTGGGATTTTTGGTTGTATTTGATTTTGTTGGGTTTTTTTTGGTTACCAAAAATAAAATTATTATAGTATTTTGCATAGGTCAGATAGGAGCCAACAGTTCAGTGCAGCCAGGGGCCAGACTTTCAAAGGATTTGCTCATTCAAAGTTACTTTCTTGTCTCTTTTAGGACTATATAATAAGATATACTGAACACTTCATTGAAAGCCTGGAGTGTTCACTTAAGTGCTGAGCGGAACTCCAGAACTTCACCTGTCCAGTTCTGTTGAAAAATAGTTTTTTCCTTTTACCCAAACATATAAGTATGTTGATAAGACAATGTCTGAAGTGAGAAATTATGTGTATTTTACTTAGTGCCCCGAAACAGTGATTTTCTTAGGTACCATTTACCAGTTCTGCTTAGTTTAAACTTAGCTCAGATAGAAAGAGAATCTCCCCCAAAATGCAAAGGGCCAAAGAGGAATAGTTCTACCTTACCTAAATATTGAAAATCTTATGTTTGAAGACAAGAGAGATGAGAACCAGGGTTTCCTAGGCCCGTGAATTTTTTCTGTGAGCCTCCTGCCTCTCACTACCTGTATTTCCATTTCTGGGAACCCTTGCCTCCACACCCCTTGTCATCAATGTTTTTAACAGTGCACAAGTTTATCTGAAGCACAGGTTGCACTTGTCTAATACTTCCAAGCTACTGCAGAGCAAATTTTTTGCTTTCAAAAGAAAAAAATTGCATTTTAATGTCCTCCAATTTATTTGTCTTGTCTCAGTAATAGGCAGTGTTGTTATCCCAAGGATTTATTCAGCAGCCCTTTGTCAAAAGCTTTCATTATGCTTCTAAACTCAAAGACCATAGGGTGAAATTTGAGTGGTTTAATAGATGTTAATGTAGTTTATGCGACATTTAAATGTTCTCTGCAGTTCTACTTTTGTAAGATTGTGCAAAAGACCTCTCTCTTCAGCACAGCAGATTCAAATAGTAGAAACTAGGAGGAAGGTAACACATGTGACTGTGACTATGTGGCAGTTTCGATTCAAAAACTGGGCAGAAACTACAATTAAGTGTAGTGGTTTTGGTGTGCCAATCTGAGTTTCCCAGCCAATGTACCGATTAATGTAGTGGGTCTAGTGCTGGCCAAATCACCAGTGCACTCACTAGAATTATTTACTCACCTTCTGCTGTGAGATAAGGATTAGGAGGAGGGCAAAACAGGCTCAAAACTTTATTAAAAAACTTTATTAACAGAAGTAAAAGAAAAAAAATCTTAAGAAATAAGAATAATAATTAAAAAAAAAGAAAATCGGAATAAACCTTCTGTTCAGAACACGTCTCTTCCTCCCACACCTTCTTTTCTTTCTTTTACATTTACTGTAATGTAAAGAGACAAAACCTGGGACTTGCAGTCAGTTTACCACCTCTAAAACAGTCTTTTTTCAGTTCTCTTAGGAAGAGGAGTCTCTCTTACCATGCTATGGAGACTTCTCTACACGAAACAGTTCTCTTGTGGCAATAAAGTCACAGCAAATCAGCAGGCGCCCAGAAATCTGCAATCGTGAAGTCCCTCCCACAGTTTGGAAGTTTTATCTCATAACTACCACCATGGGTCATTTCAGCTTATTGGGGTACTCTTTTAACGATGAGCTGTTTTAGTATGTTAGCTGTATATTTAGTATATTAGCTGTTTTAGGAAGAGAAACACAAGTTCTCTTCCTTTATCTCTGGGAACAGAAGTTTTCTTGTTTTATTCCTTGGGCAAAGTTTCTGATCTCTCTCATCTCTCTCTGTTCAAGCTTCTCTTTGGATTACAGCTACTGCAACATCTGCTTATTTCAACACTGGTGCTTCTGCTCACAGCTGTAGTTAGAACGCTACAGCCCCCCAATGCATTCTATGAATTACAGGGAAAAAATAAAGTCTGATATATCAATTATATCTTCACCATAGCCTTACCAGAGAATTTCAGTCCAAGACTAAGGCATCTCCTCAATATCCTCTCATCTAGAATTTGACTCTGTCTTCACTGACCTCAGTGTCCCATGTTGTTTTCTTTACATGTCTTTACCCTTTCCTTTTCCTGATTTGGGAGAGAATTGGTATTTGTAGGTTTCTTTGTTCTCAAGCTTTATAAATTGAAACAGTTTTTATAGAGTTCTGAAGTGTTGAAAGGTTAATCTTGTCCAGGCTCCACAATCAAGGAAGCACTGTGTCTCTCGCTGCTGATCACACGGTCCCCGCTGGCACTACGCAAGCCATGCTGGCTGATGGTGCCACTTTGTGACTTTCCTTCGAGTGGGGCACTGGAAAAAGAAAAACTGCTGCCACTGCTTTTGTCCTTCTGTCCACAGCATAACTAGGCTAAAAGCAGCTAAGCAAACAAAGTTAATTGCGAGCCATGTCGAGACAGCTGCGGCTGCACGACGTTGCCCCAGTCGTGCTGATTTCGGCCGTGCAGCCCCAGCTACGTGGCCGGTCCTGGCCTCAAGGCCGCCCCGTGCGCCGGCCGCGGGGCCACTCCCGGTGCTGATCCCAGCGCTGATCCCAGCCATCTGGTTGCTCCTGGTGTTGGGATGGCCCCTGGTGGCATGGACTGATGGGCTCTGCCGGGAAGGGGCCTGGTCCTGCTGGAAAGAGGTCCCAGCCACCCCACCAGGATGGGGCCTGGCAGACTTTCCAGGAAGGGGCCAGCCTGGACAGTTACCTGTTGAAAGGCTGGAAGCAAGAGAGCTTTTCCCAGGCTTTGTTTCTGAGTGTGTTTTTCCACAGAGGAGTGTTCAGCTATTTTAAGTGATTTAACCAGCTATTTTAAGTGGTTTAACCAGGTGTCTTCAAAACTAGCCCGCTGATTGATTCTGCCAGGTCCCCACAGAGAACCAACCCTGCAGCCCGTGGACTCCCACCCCAACTAAAAACCAAACAATCTGTTAAACCACAACAGACTAGCATTAACTAGCATTAGGGGCCATGTAACACTGCTTTTTCAACCAAGTCTATATTTGCCCAGCTTATATGGGTTTTTTAGTAGGTTTGTCTTTATCTTTTAGCATATGCCTGTTTCTTAGTCATGTCAGCTTCAATCTATGGTTGTTAATGTTGTTAATTTAAACACTTATGTCCAAATCAATATCTCTTCCCATGTACAGATATGACAGGAAAAGCCTCTTCACCCAATCTTACAACCTGTTTAATGGACCAGGTTGAATAAAAAGTTGCAAGAGGTGATGCCTTAAGATTTTAGCCTTCTTATTTTTCAAATCCTGTACTTGATTAGTGCATAACTCTAAACTCCATATAAAGTGTTAGCTACTGTCTACACATTTTGGTCAGACAAAACAATTCCTCTAGGCCTGAAACTCAAGGACACCCTACAGCCTCAGGCCTTAAAAAGTATAAAGAAAAGTGAATTGAGGGGGGGAGCAAACTGGGGGAGTATGACTTCATTACCTGAAGCTTGGAGGATTAACCTCTGATATGTAAATAGACCAAACTTATATCTGTCTGAAAAGCTCATGACCATCGTTCATTTTGGGTGTAGCCCTTTGGGGAGGCTTCATCTGCCCTTAATGTACCTGAAGGCCCTTCATTAAATATATTCGCTTTTATTCTTTGAACTTTGTCTGGCCTCTGTTTCTAGGTAAGCTCAAAAAAGGCATCAGAGGCAAGCCTCTGCCACAGGTGTTTTCCTTCCCTGCACCTGCTTCCTGAACAACTCTTCCTCCTTCTTTTGAAGGCAATAGGGCATCCCACCTGTTTAGCTTCATTAGACAAAATGAAGGAAAAATTAGGAAAAATAGGAATTATTAATTAGGAATTATTTAGGAAAAATAACCTTCTTGGTGTTATAGGTATTGGATATATTTTAACACTGTACTTGCTTGAGAGTAAAATTAGCATGGTAGCATCAGAGATTAAAAGTATAAGGAAGAAACAATCCAAAATGCCTTAGTACAAATCAGGATTTTATTCTTTCCTAAGACCAGGAGGAGCAATTAAATCCCCACTCTGTGTCCGCACCAAAGTATGCATACACTAAACTACCTTATGCGTCATATATATGTGTTTCCTCTAGTAAACAAAGGAAATGTGAATAGATGGCATTATCAGTCATGATACCATTTGTACATGATGTAAGAAGTTATAGAATCATTGCATGTGCATGAATGAACTTGAATTAAGATACCAAATTAATAATTAATAACCAAGTTATGAATGTCAAATGACAAATCTCTGCGAAGACTTGCAGAACAAGAGACAGGTTTTTTTAGGCCACCATGAAGCAATAACAATCCTTTTTCTGGTGAATCCTGAAGTAATCATATTGTTCTGATTGAGAATAATTTCTGCCCTTTTGCTGGTCTTTTAACATTATGTACCTTTCCTTTTTTGGCTAGACTTCTTTCCGGTGACTCTCTTGGTCCTGCTTGGTGGTTTCAGCTGGCCACTGCCACGCTTCTTTTATAGGATAATGATTTTGTGATGTTCACACTTTTCTCCCCATTGGCAAGCATGTTCTGTTGATTATAAAGCTTGTTCAAAATGTGTTCTTTTGTTATGAAGATGCTTTGGTCAGGAAGGCTTGATTCTATGACAGGTGTTTTTTTTTGAAGGAAGGCACTTTCAGCAAATTTATCATGCTGAGATTTATTTGGACTATCCTGTCTGTGACAGTGTCTGGGACACTGGTTAATTAAACAATATGTGTAAAGTTTCCACCATTGAATACTTACGGAAGAACTGAGGACTTTTCCTGGAAAGGTTTCTGCAGGAAGCATCTTCTACAAATAGTGATATGTAGAAAAGTTTTTTATTTCTTTGCATGTGTTTCCAAGATGGTGTTAGTACATGAACAACCACCTGAAATACGTGCTGGTGGATTTTTTCCTTGACTTTGGAAAAGACCATAGTAAAAGACTCACCCTCCTGAGTCCCATAGTTTTAGATTTTAATGTCTGGATTTTGAAGAGGTGCCTGTTATATTCAATAGTCTGTACAGAGTAAAGCTTAATACTCTGTCAGTGTTTTCTTAGCACTATAGACCACAGACACTTCTGATAGTAAATTGTGGTTAAATAAATTCCTCCAAACCAGGAGATTATATTTTTTTAAGTGACAGAAGAATTTTAGTTGTACACATAATATTAATAGCCTTTAGTGTAGTTAGCTCTAGTGCTTTGCTTGTTTTTTAATGGTAAGGGAAGCATTACTAGAGATAGTACAATTTGTTATCGTGTATTGATCCCAGAAAGCGATCAAATGTTATCCAAATTGATCCCTGGACACCTCTATCCCTGCTCCAACAGTTTCACTTAAGTGTTAAATATTTATCTGTGATTCCTTTTGTTTAAGGCTTAAGTTCTTTTCAAAGATTTTCCTGGACATCAGAAAGCTTTGGATCAGACTGCTAAGCAAGAGGAAAGTGAGAGATGGGGTAGACTGCAGGTCTACCTTCATATTTATCATACCTACTCTAGATTCTGCATTCAAACATGGGCAGAATCCAAATGCTGAAAAAGAGCACTGGTTCAAACTCCTTCCAGACTGAATAGATGGAGGCAACTTTCAGTAATCAGAGGGAAATTTTTTCGTCAAAACCCAATCCTATTTCTTACTGTTGACATGCTCTCTCCAACTGTGGAAGTAAAAGTTGCATTACTACATCTCTTTTTCATTGTTTATGTTTTCTCTGTTCTTGGAGTTCCAGGTAGAAGGGTCTGTACAGCTTCTGAGATGGCCCAGAGCAGTGAACTCTCTCTCAAGTGGTATGGCTAGATACTGTTTTTCCCTATCTTATTTGAATCTTGAAGCATGTTGCCTAAACTGTTACCCTTTTAAGGAACTTGCTAAACTTCTAAAGTTCATCTAAAGTTTTCTGTGTCAGGATATTCTCTGTGCTCCTTTCAGTAAATATGCATAAACTATTCTCTGTATGAAGAACTTTTGTTCTTAAGTCATTTAGGTACAGTATAAGTTTTCCACCAAATATATAATTTGTTATGTTAGTATATGCTTATGTTGAATGTGTGTAAACCATCTTCAAATTTTTTTTTACAAGAAATAAATACTATAATTATTATCATATAATGTCACCATTGAGTCAGAGATGACACATAATCGGATCAGAAGGCAAAAAAGCCTCATTTAAGTCATCCTCTCTTCTTTTATAGCTTAGTTCACTACAGATGGACCTGATTGGTCATTTAATCAATACATTTCACATGATTGGCTAATTAACAAGACATACATTTGTAAACAATCTTATGAGAAAAACAGCAAAACAGATTATTAGAAAAACACCATCTGCAGGTTGTTTTTAATATTTGGCGATCATTGTTTATCACGAGCTCCCTAAAGCTTCTCAGGCCGATTCTGGGAAAACTTATCTAGCTTTCTCTCTCTCTGACCAGGCTGTCAGATCCACAATATAAGGTTACCCCATATTGCTTGTACTTCTGCTCTATTCCTTGAAAATAAATGACAAGTCCCAGTGCAAAATCCTTTAAGTTCAATTAGTGAGTTAGAAAATTAAAGAGCTCTGCTAAACATATGTGTACCTGAACTTCCTTTTTTGATATGCGTACTTGTTTAGAAGCACCTGAAGATCAATTTATTGTGCCATGGAGTGGTGGAGCAATTTTATTACAAATGGCAATACTGTGGAACTACATGTTCCATACATAAAGGAATAAATCCATTATGTTGACCTTTTGGACAGCCAGTTTAAGCCTTTCAGTGTGGTTCTGTACAGTTTTCCGCAACCATGTAGAGCCATCAGTGTTTTTCTGCTGCTTTATATTTGATGGCCATAACTAATTTTTGCTGAAAGCCTGGCAGTGTAGTAAGAAAAATGCCATGACTCATGGTGTGTGTGCTGTTTCAGCTGTTTGAAAGAAAAATGATGGATTCTAAACATCAGCATTTGGAGTATGCACTTGCAAATTATTGAAGTGTTCCTGAAGATGGGCTTTGTTTTTGATAGGAACAAAGGGAGATAGTTTCATGTAGTTTAGTGACTTTGAAATACCCTTAAACTTTACTTAGTGTTGTGTTCTTGTGGCAGTGTTTCTGTACTGTGATGTTACATTGTTCTATCCAAGCACAAGGTACTTCAAGTTGAGTCTTTGCTTAAAATAGCTGAAAAAATTTCTCAGAAGTAGAATGAAAATTACACAAGTAGAATGAAAATGACACAATAGCTTCTGTATATTGGGCAACAGTTGTAAATGTATCGGTCTATTCTTTGTACTTCGGATCGTGGAACAAGTATTATTTTCTGTTGATCCCAGGTGGGCAAAAGTGGCATGATAAATTACAGTAGTATTCTAAGGATGAGCCTCTGCTGGCTAACTCTGCCCATGTTTCATACTGGCTGAACAGCAGCTAGCTTCTGGTCTAGAAACTTGTACTTTGTGAAGCAGTTTTTTCTTGCTCCAGTGTAATTGTAAAAACATTAAAGTACAAATGTGATCCTTTTGACTGGCAAAATTCATCTTAACCTTTGCACAGATAAATGTTCTGTTGGGTCTTGGATGTCCTCTTTTCTGCTTCTCAAAAGATTCAAGGTTTAAGGACTTCATGTGATCCTGTATGTTCTGTTTGTTAGCATTTTGCTAACAACAATTCCATCCGTTGTTTTCTTTTCAGAGTGTTTGTTCACATTTCAGTTTTGTGATAACACACCTTGTTTTCTACAGCCTCCTTTATTTTTCTGTTATACTCAGGGACTTGAGAAACTTAGCAAACCAAATAATTTCCTGATGACCTAAGTACTGCTCTTTCATGTTGGAAAACTCATTTTATTTAAAATGAAATGCATGTATGAATATCAGGTTTGCTTGGGTTAGGTTAAGGAAAAAAGTGATAGATGACTTCATACCTTCTTCCTTCCTTTCTAGTTAAATTCTGTTACCATCAAGTAATATTTTCTCTAAAGAGCTTTTTCTAAAAGCTCTTTAAAAACATATTAAAGGATTGCCAGATTAATGTTTATGAATCAGAAACTGATCTCGGAGTCTTGAACCAATTTATGTAATCAGGACCTACTTACCTACTTTTTATGTCATGTTATGTTTGAGAGTTGCACTAAATGCAATTCTGGGTCTCCAAATTGCAGAAAGCACTACAACTGGACAATGCCAGGTTCTAAGATGACACGGATTCACAATCCATATATTTTTCCCCAAATTTTTTATCAGTTCATTGATTGGTTCATTTGCATGACCCTTCTCTGCCACTCTGCACCAGTCCAGGTATCATCTATACTTGCAACAGTTCGCATAAAAATTTTGAAGAGGTGTATCTTGTAGCCTTGCTTACAAAATTTAAATCTAAAGTGGATCAGACTGGTGAACCCAGTAATCCAGTTGACCTCAGATGTGGGAATGTGCACACAGCCAGAAGTACCTATTTCTGCAAAAGGTGATGCATCCCAGGAGGCTTGGTACTGATAACAGAGGAAACAAAATAGGTTGAGTGCTATGGTTAGAGAACATCTTTCTAAACACATCCATGGATAGGTTTAAGTAGTGGTTGTACCAAAGTATGCTTGTGATGGAGCAGCAGCAAGAGCACCATATTGTTCTATATCTTGAACAATAAAATTTGAGCAGCATGGTGACCTGTCTGAATTAATCTGTTTCAGGTAAACTTATCCATAGAGTAAGTTAATTTATGGAGTGATGCTATTATGTTGTCTGTGTTTCTTCTGGTAATCTAGCTAGGTGCAGGTGTCATTGTTGAGCCTCAGCCTGCATTAAAGCATGCTTAGTGTTAATGGTCCAAAATCACTAGCATGTACATGCAGTTCAAGCTTATGAAGGAGCAAAAGTACTGTAGCAGCGAGCCCCTGAACGGGGAATAATTAGCATTGACTCCATGATTGCAGAAGGCTGACCAATTGCTTTTTTAAACCATACCATACCATACCATACCATACCATACCATACCATACCATACCATACCATACCATACCATACCATACCATACCATACCATACCATACCATACCATACCATATTATATCATACCATACCATACCACCCATTGCCCTTGCAGACAGTCTGATACAAACAGATCCAATTAGTCAATCAATCCAAACACCATGACCAGTGTCCAATTAAGAAATCACCCTTTGGTAAACAAATCTCCGTAACACATTCACATGTGCCCAACAACAGGTGCAGTAAGTGAAGAAAAGAATTGTTTCTCATTCTTTTCTCTGAGCTTTCTTACAGCTTCTCAGGAAAATCCTGGGAGAGGATTTTCCTCCTGTTCAGAGGATATGTGATTACCACACAAAAGAGGCCTGTAATTGAAGCAAGGAAAACAGTTGGGATTTTTTCCTCACAATAAACCAAAATGCAGTGAGATTAAAACTAAATTTGCATCTTAAGTGAGACTCATCAGTTTGCATTAGGAGTTTTTAATATACTTCTCTGTTTCTTTCCATATCTTTGAGGCAAATGTGGGAGGTTTCAAATTTAACAGCAATTCTGCATCATTCCAAAGGATCATCCCAGTTCTCTGGTTTTGGAAAAGTACTGCCAGCATAGCATGTGTTGTGTGCTTTGTGTCTTTTATCAGAGTTATGGCTTGTTTCATGTGCAACCATTTACTGATTTGCAAGAACAGCAACACTTGAACCAAAAAGTGTGTACTTTCTTAATTAGGTTTGAACTTAATTTTTAACTCCTACATAAACAATGAACAGGTAGATGTATTTTGGGGGTACAAGAACCACTTTTACCCCTTGTTGAACTGACAAGTCATTAAAGTGCTGACAGTCCCTGAAATAGACAATGAACATTGTCCAGGACACAGCTGTCTGGTGGCAATGCATTTGTACATTTGGAATTACGTTTAGAGTAGAAGTTTGTGGACTGCTCTGTAGTGAGATATAGCTGTTAGTAAAGGAGGAACTAACAGCTTCACTTCCCCTAGTTTGAAGTGATTCATTCCAGAGATGGAGAAAATAAAGCCTTCTGGGATCTGGGAGCTTGAGAGCAGCAGCTGCTAAATAAAAATAAGTGTTACTGCTACAGGACTGCCAGAAAGCCTTTCTTCCCTGAGAATTCTGGCAATACACAAATTTTTGAAGATGTGGATGAGTGTCTAGCCTGATTGGTCAGTGCAGGAGAAGAACTTTTTCTAGCAGCTGTTTATTTTGGGAAGAATGATGTCAGTGATCTAGAAACTGAAATTCACTCAGCTTTGTTTGGATATTGAAATAGAATGTGAAAAGAACCACTGTAAGGGAATAGCTTGTAGACGGAATTACCTTTGCAGCCAAGTTGTTTCCACTCCTCCTTTGCTGCAGTAATCATTGAACATGATTGTGTCCTCTTGCTCCTCCCTTGTGTTTACATTTTCATTTGCTTTTTCTGGCTGATAGAAGTCTCATGATTCTTTAGCAAGACTGCTTACCTCCAGGAGCAGAAACAGTGGCTGCAGCTCAAACAGCAGGAGTAGAGACATTTCTGGCCTTTTTAAGCTTGGGGATTTGCCCTAACATTGATTTTCCTATGTGCAGAGTTTTGCTTAGAGAATATTAGTTGATGTAAATATGCCAGTGATTGACTATTGCAGAAAATTCCTCGTCATGCCTAGTAAAGAGGTAAGTGGCTTTGTTGTGGTTCAAGAGCTGGAAATACAAACCACATGTATTTCTCTATGGATTTTGTAGGAGTTACACAGGGAGAGCTTGTAAGGAATGAAGGCCTGTCTTTGTTAGAGAGAGAGAAAGGAAAAGACAAGCACACATAAAATAATTTAACTTCAAAAGAATGCAGCTCAGGACTCGTCCAGGTTTGCCTGAAGGTAAAAATACTTATTTATGAAGTTGATAAAAGATAACCAGATCTTCTATAATGTTTCTTGCTGCAACATGAACAAGGGTACATTTTGAAAAAATCTGTGTATTTGCAATCATCTTCTTTTTATTCAGGTGGACTGGATCAGAACAGCTCTTGCTGAATTTGTGGTGTATGAGTTTACCTAGCTGGCTTTCATTTGTTATGTTTTCCCAAGTGATGAATGGACAGCGGATAGCTGTGGGGACAAGTTTTTAGAGACTGACATATTTTTAATTCACAAGCCTGCCTTTGGATATTTGGATTTCAAGAAGAGAAGTGCCATGAAAACACAGGCTTAGAAGGATGTCACTAAATTTGGTACGTGTTAGTATTTCAGGTCATAATTTTTAAGTAAGATACTCTTTGTGTATCAGGTAGAGGAGTGTAAATACATGCATAACCTTTGCTCTGAGATTTTCAGCTAGGAGAATCAGTTAGTGTGTGTGTGTAATTCAGATTCAGCGTGGGAATGTTGTTGGGCTTCAGCCTGGGCAGTTCAGAGAGTTGGAACAGCTCCTGGGAAGGGAGGTCAGATTGAAAAAAGTGGGCCCCTTTGCTTTAGTTAATTAAATTCCAGCATTACTTAGGTCACCTCTGTTGCAATCTTGTTTTTTGACAGCTATGTTACTGTGTATTTTAAAGTATTGCTTCCTTGGAAAAAATGGTAGCAGGGATTGAGTCATGCATGGAGATCAGATATTGAATTTATAAGGCCTCTGCAGTGCTAATCATTACTTAGCAAGGTGTAAAGAATGAAATTTTGCACTGCTATTATGTTTTCTCATTTTCTTTTGTCAAAACCATTCCCTGCCTATATGAATAGCTTTACTTTTTCAATTAAGTTGGTTATCACCTTTTTTGGCAAACACATGGATGAAGACCAGGGTAAAGTGTAATCCAAAAGTCTTAGTGCAGATGTATTCTGAAATTACATTTAAGAAAAAGGTAGAATATGAAATAAAGATGTTATATAATAGAAGAATGACTAGAAACCCTTGTATTTTTTAAGTTTGTAGTATTTGAATAGTTCATTTGTCCTAGTTTTATGAACAAACAAACCACATATGTATATAGCTTTTATATATTTATGGTTGTATATATCTATAATTTTTATATATATAGTTTATAGTTTAATAAGACCAAGTTCAAGGTGCTGCATCTGGGTTGGGACATCCCCCAATATCAATACAAATAAGGTGATGAACCGATCAAGAACAGGCTGCTGAGAAGGACTTGGGAGTGCTGGTGGTTGCGAGGCTGGACACAACTCAGCAACATGGTCTTGCAGCCCAGAAAAGCCACGTGTCCTGGGCTGTATGAAAAGCAGTGTTGACAGCAGCATGAGGGAGGTGACCCCCTCCAGTCTGGCGAGAACCACATGCAGTGCTGCATACACCTATGGGGTCCCCACCACAGGAAGCAAGACCAAGTGGAGGCCACCAAGTTGGTTGGAAGGATGGATGGTTTTCCTTATCTCCTGTAAGGAAAGGCTGAGACAACTGGGTTTGTTCAGTCTGGAAATGAGAAAGGAAAAAAGGGGTGACCTAACTGTAGCCTTCCGGTACCTGAAGGGAGCCCACAAGAAAAATGGATGGAGATTATTTACAAGAGCATGTGGTAATAGGACAGTTTTTAAAATGAAAGAGGAGAGTATTAGATGAGATATAAAGAATAAATAGAGGGTGGAGAGACACTGGAACAGGCAGCACAGAAAAGCTGTGGATGCCCCATCCCTGGAAGTGCTCAAGGCCAGATTGGATGGGGCTTTGAGCAACCTAGTCTAGTGAAAGGAGTCCCTGCCCATGGTAGGGGGTTTGAATTAGATGATGTTTAGTCATCCCTTGCAACCCAAACTGTTTTATGATATTTTCTATGATGATAGTTAAATTTAAAAACTCCAAATTAATCTAAGAATGTTTTCCTTCAGCTGTGCAAATTAGAAAATAATTTTGATATATGCAATACACATTTTATTTTCACAATTAGAACCTGCAAGTTTAAATATTCAGACTCCTCAGGAACAGCTGGATTTTTGTTTAGCTATGAGTTTCATTCTTTCTTACCTGTTTATAATGCACAATGGTATTTTTTTTGCTCCTAAAAAGGCAGCTGTCTATTAGAGAAAATTGTCTAGTTGCAAATAAATTATTTTGACTCACAATCACACTTGTTTTCTTGTGAGGTCTAATAATATTGTATTAATAGTTAAATTTAGAGCCAAAAATCAGCAGGTCCCAAACTCTTATGTTTCGCATTTCATTTGTAGACACATAATATGGCTCCTCAAGTTCTAGCGTAAATATCAAAATTCTTGTCTGTCAGGCTCACCATCGTACATATGATCAATGAGACTTCTGCTTGGGAAGCCATTATTTCAAGAAATAATGGCTTCCCAATAATAATAAATGCTTTAGGGATTGTGAGAAACGACTGCTCACTTTAAAATTTTAAAGGCTTATTAAACCTCAACAACACAACAAAGGACTGAATAAAGAAAAAGGGACAGCACTGGAAGCATGGCTGACTGCCAGGGGCTCATCCACAAAGTGGCTGCTCTGCCTTTTATACCCCTGGTGTTGCATCAGGCAACCCTGGCCCCTCCCAAAGTCTTCCAGTCAACTGTTCTTTGCTGTCCATTGGTGGAAACCTTGCAACTTCCTTGGAGGGAGGTGTTCCCCATTCCCAACTGCCCCATGCAAGGGGCATATGTGCAAGGGACATATGTGCAAGGGACACATGTGCACGGTCTCCGTCCACATGTCCCTTACAACCCTGACAACCAAGGCTGTCCAGTGGCAGTAATACAGTGGGGGGGAAAGGGGACTATGGGGAGAATAGAAGGTGTCCAAACAACAAACTACAATAACATAACCATACATCAACAAAACTTCTCTTAACATACACACAATATTCATCCTTTAGTTGTGAGAGCCAATCGTCATATTACCCATCTATAACAGGATTTTTGAAACTTGGTAGTGAACCAGACTTTCAGCAGTGATGTTCTTTTCCTAAAATGGTGTCCCAGCATCAATGTGGGATGACCCAGCCCTGGGACTAGCTCAGGCTTTGTGCTGCTGACAGAGTGCAAAATTTACTTGAAAACAGTTTCTGATTGTGAAATTCAGTTTTTTGAGTTGTTATTTTGTGAGCCCAGAAAAATCTACCTGAAACAACCTCTGAGGAAGTGAAGCCTCTGTCTTGAGCAAAAGCCACCAGGGAAAAGAGAACCTGGCTTGGGTGCTCCAGCTGTGTAAAGAAACCCTGTCAACCTCTGGCGCTGTTTCTAGACGCAGAACTGGGTCTTAAGGAGAGAATTACAATCCTGGACACAGATAGATATGGTATACAATAAAATTTTGGTTACCCAGGAGAGATAGCTTTCAAGTAATTTTATTTCTCAAAGTTATTTATTTATTCAAGTTATAATTATTTATTAAAGTTGTTTATTTTTAAAAGCTTTTAAACTTACTTAAAATCTATGGGAGAATCCTAAAGTAGTTTAAGGCTAAGGCTAAATTAAGGATATTAACAGATAAATGCAGTACTTAATTTTCTGTTTGTGGGTTTTGCTTTTTTTATTTTTTGTTTGTTTGGGGTTTTTAAAATTTTTTTGTTTGTTTGTTTGTTTTTTTTCCCTAAGTGAAATTTTAAATTAGCTGTACTTGGGTCTCTTCTTCAGAGTAGAAGCTGTACAATTTACAGCTGGAAGACCCCCAAATATTTGGGGTTGCCTATCATTCCTAGCAAGATGCAGAAAAAATTTGATAATTTTGTATTAGTGGAAGAAGTACTGGACAGGGTTATCTCTGAATCTTACAGAGTGCACTTGTGCAAGACCCTTGGGTCAGTAGTCCGCTGTCAGTGTGTTTGTCCTTTTGTCTGTACTTCTGCCACTATGCTTGTATGATAATGTATGATGGTACTGGAAAGGCTAAGAGAGGGAGATACACAAAGGTTTTCTGTTGCTTCCATGGCTGTACTTGAGAATTTGACAGTTTTTTTGTACTTACCATTTCTGCACGAGAACCAAATCTGCATGCTGGAATGTTTGATCTTGTGTGAGGTATTGTATTTGGTCTGGCTGAGTTGGAGTTAATTGTCCTCTGGGAGCCCTCACAGTGCTGTGCTTTGCATTGGCAGCTGGAAAAGTGTTGATAATATACCAGTGTTTTGTCTGTTGCTGAGCAGCACTGGCACACCATCAGCACTGTGTCTTTAACAATTCTCTCATACCATCCTCCCATCAAGTGGGCTGGGAGTGGGTAATACCCTGGAAGGGGACCCAACTAGGTAAAAACAGCTGACCCAAGTTAACCAAAGGGAAATTCCATACCATATGATGTCAGCTCAGATATAAAAGCTATGGCAAGGAAGAGGAATGGGGGTATTTGTTATTTTACAATGTCTGCCTTTTGGAGCAACCGCTCTGTGTGGAAGTCCTGCTTTCTGGGAAGTGGCTGAACATTACTCTCTGCTGGAAGGCAGAGATCACTTTTCACCCCTTTGCTTATGCACGCAAACTTTCGTTTTATTCTTGCTTTAATAAACTGCCTTATCTCAACCTTTTCCACCTTATTTTTCTTTTTGGTTCCTTGGGAAGTTGATAAAGTGGCTTGGTGGGTACCTGGCATGAGAGCCAATGTCAACCCACTACAATATTTAGTCTGACTAGCATTTTTAAGGCATAGAGCCTAGTTTTGAGTAACAGAACAGTCAGACAAGAAGACTTTATAATTTAAACTATTACATTATTATGTACTGGTTCTGTATTTGCTTCACTGCGTTCCAGTTCAGACCTGTTTTCAAGTCTGTTTTGTCAGGATATACAAACAAAGCAGGGATTTTTATTGTTTTCCAGTTTTTTAACTCAAAACTAAGCATACAGTAAAAAAACCCCACCAAATAGTTACTCATAGTTCTGGGTTGGTTTTTTTTTGTTTGTCTGTTTGTTTTTTTTTTTTTTTAATCCTGCAGTTTATTGTGGTAACTGCATCAAAATACTTCACAGGAAACACCAAGTATGCTTCATAGTCCTAGAAGGTTGTGGGAGCTTATGAGAAATCACAGCATGAAAGAGCCTGAGAAACTGTCCGTTGGCTGTGTTTTTGATACATCTTCTTTCAAAAATATTGTTTTTAAGTATTGTATACAGACATTCAGCCTCATGCATAGCAGCCCTTTTCAACAAGGAATTTACACATCAAACTTGATCCACAGAGAAATTTTACAGCAAGAGGAGTTGTTTTCCTTTTTGCTCAGTTTGATAACTTTTTCTAAAAAGGAGTATTTTGGTGTTTTGCATGTGCTGTTTTTAAAATCAACATCAGACAAATAATAGTTCCTAGTCCCTAGAAAGTAAAAGATTGTCCTTTACTTTAGCTGAAGTCTATTAAAACTATTGTATAACCTTTAGTATGTAAGTATTTTAACTGATGGAACCTTGTCAGTGGTTCGTCCCTGAAACTTTTTCCAACCAGACCACTCTTCTTGCCATTATAAAGACAAATGAAGTAATTATCATTGTGAGTACAATTTCTGCATAATGCTTTTTGTAAATGGGAATTGCCTAGAAAAGTTTCCTAGTTTGGAAGTTCATGATCATGATGCCATTTTACATATATTTTGAAAATGTGTGGTAGAGTTGATGTTGAAATGCATAGGGCTCTCCATGGGGCTTTTGATTCTGGAACTACAACAGATGTAGTTGATGGTAACCTTTGAGAAAAGTCTGCCTGTTCCTAAATTGTAATGGATTAATTTTCTTAATCTCAAACCATTCTCGGACTATGAGAATGAAAAGTTTTTCAGAAATATCTGCTTAATATAAATATTCTAGTAAATCAACGTTAAGTCATTTTTAAGTGGAACTACTCACTTTACTTTCTTGGCTTTACAGACACTAGACATATTTATTTCTAAAACTTTCCTTGAGAAATAGAACTGTGCTTGTTTTCAGCACTGGATAAAAATTCAGTAGCCATATTTTAATCTGATGTTGGTCTGTGTGATGTGTTAGGTGTGATATGTAAGATGGGAGTAAGGCAAATATAGTTACCTCTGTGGAGGCTGCCACTTAAGTTCATTAGTCCTTCTTTGAAACAAAAACATGACATGCATACCAGATCCTCCATATATGTAGAAATGTCATACTTGTAACATTTACTTGTGCCTTTTTTTGTGAAGAGGCTTTATGTATATTCCAAGGACTGCAGCTCTGATTAAAAACTTGTCTTTTCCTTGCATCACCAAGAAAAGGAGAGAATTATTCTTTGTAGTATAGTCTGAGCATCAAGTAAAAATGGACTAAGTAATAATTGTATTTTTTATATATATATATATATGTAAAAGGCAAGTATTGCTGGAAGGTTTCTACCATTCTTGCTCTGAACGGAAT
Organism: Molothrus aeneus; assembly: GCF_037042795.1. Classification (NCBI taxonomy): domain Eukaryota; kingdom Metazoa; phylum Chordata; class Aves; order Passeriformes; family Icteridae; genus Molothrus; species Molothrus aeneus. Next base: position 55,985,285 of record NC_089646.1, read on the forward strand.
GCATAGTAGATACTCTCATATTTCTAGTACTGTAATGGGGGATTCTTTAAATTAGTATGAAGAGTTTGTGGTGCCATAAACATGCACTCAAAACAGAATAAAAAGAGAGGATTTTATTTGATCTTGAGCTACAAATGGTATATTGTATTTCCATCAAGAAATTTGATCTTGAGCTACAAATGGTATATTGTATTTCCATCAAGAAATGTCTTGTGAAATTAAAGAAGATAATGTCATTGGTCATTGGTGTTTGCTGTAGCTATGGAGTTGATTTAGTTTTGCAGAAACAATACTGTTAGTGTTAACAATACTTGTGGCATGACACTAGTCAAAGCCCTTATATGATGCCTTGTCCTTATCTCTCATTTTCCTTTTTACTTGTACCTCCACAGTATTGCACACCCAAGGACCCATTGATGGCAGTCTGTATGCAAAAGTGAGAAAGAAGAGCTCTTCAGACAGCAGCATCCCTGGTGTTGCTCAGGGTGTTCATGTTACAGGCAGTCCTGATCACAGTGATCATACCCTGTCTGTCAGTAGTGATTCTGGACGCTCCACAGCTTCCATCAGAACAGACAAGACTGAGGAATGCCTTGTCTCGGGAGTTAAATGGGGTCTGAGCCCACAAGAGAAGGCAGAACTGGACCTGCTACTTAGTGGCTTTGGTCTAGAGAATTCTGTCAGCACTGCCAAGGATATGACTGATGCTCAAAACAAGTACAGTGCTACTGACCACATAGTGCCAGCTCACATTCACATGAATGAAGTCACCAAAATGAAGGACAGGGAGACTGATATTCTGGATGATGAAATGCCTAATCATGACCTTCACAGTGTGGACAGCATTGGGACGTTGTCTTCGTCAGAAGGGCAGCATTCCACCCACCTAGGGAACTTCAGTTCCCACAAGAGCAGTCAAAACTCACTTCTTTCAGATGGCTTTGGAAGTAATGCTGGGGAAGAGCATCACAATGCTTTTGCTGCAGACCTGGGAATTGGTGTGGATTCTGTCTTTGAGAGGTCATTTGGAAGCACTGAGCCAAAGTCAACTGAGCAATTGCAACAGAATCCTTCTATCTCACCCCATCCACAAGCCTATGGCCCAAGTAACTACTCTACTCAGACCTGGGTACGCCAGCAGCAGATGGTCACTGCTCACCAATATGGTTTTGCCCCAGAGAATGAAATTAGGGTTGGCATTCATAACACTGTGGAGAACTTGGGCAGTGTCCAGAGCCAGTCCCAAGTCCCAGATGCTCCAACACATAGCTCTAGCAGCAGAGATGCTGTGCAGAGAGGGCTAGGAAGCATGCTTGGTGCTGCAGAAGCTGAAGAACATGAAAGTGCTGACAGTTTTAAGTCAAGGTCAATGCCTCAGAGGAACACAAATGGCCTGGATGTAGGACAAAATGCTGGGGACTTGCTAGCTTCTCCAACTTTGGATATTGATCAGTCCATTGAACAATTGAACAGGCTGATCTTGGAGTTAGACCCTACATTTGAGCCTATCCCAACCTACATTAACACTCTCACCAGTGACGGAAATCAAGTAAATTGCTTCAGCAGCCTTGATGCACACCTGGAAGAGCTTAACAGTAGTTCTGGCTTCCATGACAAATTTGAGGTCCGAAACAGGAATGCCTCCGGACATGGTAAGCTGTAATACTTTCTGAAAATAATTTTTTTTCTAGCACCTGTGTGTTCATTAGATGGTACAGCAGGACCCTCAGGTCATTGCTTACAACTTTGATGATGATTATCAAGGGATTATTTCTGATGTCCTCTTTACATAGTCATCCAAGATATGGAATCAAATGATGTAAGTGAGTTTTGCAGCTACTTGCCTTTTGCTTGAAAAAAGTACTGTTCAGCAAGTTCAGCAAGTTCTTACCTGTTATAGATAATCTCTTGAGATTATTTTGCTGTTGTGAATTTAATTTAAAAGGGAGCAGAATTTGTACATTGAGACATTTGTAGAAGGCATTTTTGGTGTAGGTTTTTCATTATTACAATTGCCATTTAAGTTAGGGGAAAAAGTTCCAACCACTTTATCTTCAAATACAATGTAATCTTGCTGGCATTAAATTTCTATGCAATGTTTTCACAAATAATATAATATTTGCCAGTAAAGTATTTTAAGATATGCTCTTTTGGAAAGTTTTCTGTTTAAAAATGTACAAGTCACAGTACTTTTTGTTATCTCTGACTCTGAAATGATTACAGCTGGTGGAATTAAATACACAACACTTGCTGACTGTGTTGCCTAAGTAATGCTACTAGAACTAGCAGCTTTGTAAAAGGATGAGTAGTCTGCCTCTGGCTAAGTCCACTAAACCTTTTATTAATGGTCAATCTAAAATTTGTGACAAATAAGCTCTTGCCTGTCCTACTGTCATGTTTGAAAATCTTATGTGGTCTAATTTCTCTGGCAAAACATATGCCCTTGCCTCCCTTTCTCCCCTTCCATCTTCCTCTTCCTCTTCTTGTCTCCAGTCATGGTGCAATGAAAGACTGGCTCAAATCCAGTCCTTAGGATTTGATTGTTAGGCAGCATGACAGAAGATCTGCCCATGGCCTCACTGGACACAAATGAGTTGCTCCAGCTCAAGCCCTGTAGGATATGCTAAACCATGAATGTGCTTAACTAGCATGTGGTGTCTGTTCAGGGGCAGACCTATATGATCAAGGTTGGTGATTTATATAGAATATTAATCCCGATGTTTCTGGGTGTGGTGTGCCTGGCTTTGTCTAGCCCTCGCTGCTAGACCAAAGGCGGCAGCTGTGGCATTTCACCCCAGAGATACCTTTGGCCGGCTGGATGCTGCAGCTGGGCACTCGGAACAAATCCAGGCAAAGTAGGAACTAAGTTTACCTCTGGTGGAAAAGGTTCAGGCGACGGTGAAGAGAAAAGAGAAGGTTCTATTGTAGACTCTTAATCCAGAGTTTTATTTCAGCATGGTAGACCTCTGAATGCGGTAACAGCTCGCAATAGAACTCCGGGCCGCTTGGTCTCGTGTCCTTTTAAGCCCCGGGGACAGGGGGAGGGGAAGGGACAGGTGAGGGCCAACCAGGTGTGAGGAGGGGAAGGCTCAAGGGATATAGACGCTTGGACAGGCCAATGAGCCCAGACCTGAGGGACATTTTTGAACTTCTGCCAACCACACGACACCCTTGCTGGAATGTTAAGATTGATTGACAAGCTCTTAGCAGGAGGGCAAAAGGGGGAGGGGGAAGGTTGGCACACCTGGGGAAGCTGGGATAGGTGAAACAGGAAATCACACTGCAACATCTCCCCCTAGTTTTGTTAAAAAGAAGAGGACTGGGTTTGTGGTGCAGAATGCTTGCCAAACCATGGTTGGTAAATTGGTTCCTCCTCTACAGGAAGTTCAGTGCTTTCCACTGAAGGTTCCATGTCATTCATTGGAGCACTAAGGGCTTCCAAATGGTAAACTTCAGGAGGGGGAGATGAGCTTGAAATCAACTTGAGAACCATGTGTTTGACTAGTCTAAAAACAACGCTAACAACTACAACAACGATAACTAATATAAACAATACTAAACCCACAGTTTTCAGAATAGATCCCAACCAGCCCGAGAGTCCCCAGCCTTTGAACAGTCCACTCAGCCAGTCGTCAGTTTCTCTCTTGATGTCACTCACGATGGTTTTTATCTTGTCGATCGTGACATGGATGTCCTCTGCCTTTGATGACAAATTGAGGCAGCAGAGACCTTCAAATTCTTCACAGCGATGGTTGTGCAGAAGGAGCAGATAGTCTCTGGCTGCCCTATTCTGAATGGTGGCTTGGCTGGTAATTTCCTCATCTGATAAGAGGTCACTCAGGGCAGTAGAAGTAAGGTTTGCCTGTTTTGCAACCTAACATTCCAATCGGCCTAATTCTCCCATGCTTTTTGCCGTCGAGATCCACAGCAGAAGGACTGTAATTGGGGTGGCTTTAGGTCTAGACCAGTGAACAATTTCCAAATTACAGTCAGGGTCTAATTGCCTTAGGTATCTTTTTTTGGATAGCCAATGTATGTGTGTTGTTTTTTGTTTGCCAATGAATTAGGTTTGTTCGATTTGGGGTTAACAGGCTCAGCTTGCCAAAGGTACATGGACCTCCGAGCAGACGAGGAGGGAGACCTGCCCATGCTCTGTCTCCACATATTAAAAACATACTTTTTGGGAGTTCACGAGGCTTATAATCACCACCTGATGAGTGCATGACTAGGACTGAATTTTCACACCAGTTTTTGTCTGTATAGTGTGGGTTGCTAGGGTCAGGATAGGTGTTTCATTTAGCTTCCTGATATGGTAACCTGGAATTGAATTTAAAGTGAATGCAAAAGGTTGCATTCATGGAGCCTAAGAGATGGAACTCTTGTGGCTCCCTTTTTGGCACTGGTAACTTTCTCGCCCACTCCTGCCAAAACAGTAAAGGATTGTCAGCAGGATAGCGGCCAGGAGAAGGTGCGAGTAAGTTAACTTCATTTAAAGGATTCCACATTTCATTTGGGAGGATTTAAAGGGAACTCCCACCAGGCAAGTTGAGAGGGGGTCAGAGGCCGTTGCTGTGGAGAGACAAATGTGATCTTGTCCAAGGGCTCTGGCCAAGGTAGTCCATACGTTCGCTTTGGGCTGAGGGACTTATCCAGGAGATCGCTGGAGAAATGATCTCAAGTAGGATGAAGAGCAGGCTCGGTCTCATGGCGTCTCGAGACTGCACACAAACAGCGGGATCTAAACCGGTAAAAGGAAACTTAAGACAAACATATATTACAAACTATTCCAGACAGGAGGCTTAAATGGAATTTCCTCCAGAGAACGCGTGCGGCGTTTCCTTCTCCAGGCAATGTTAGCAACCTGGGGTGCTTCTGTCGATTTCTCTGAGACCTTGGGAACATAGGGCCTTACCCATTTGGAAGGAACCCACTTTAACCCAGATGGGGTGGACACACAGGCATATCCACGTCCCCAAGTAACCAATTCGTAAGGTCCCACCACCATCTTCCAAGTCTCAGGGTCCTTTACTAAAACCGGAGGCTTTTCTTCCATCATCATACGACTGCCCCCCCAAAATGGCGTAGGATGGGCAGGTTCAGGCTGTCAAAGGAACAATTCAGAAAACTGATTGTGAACAGTGCCGTGGACAACCGGGTGTGGGGAGGTTCCACCTTCAGAACCTGTTGTTGCTGGTCCAGGACTCTTTTAATATCACAGTGAGTCCTTTCTACAATGGCTTGACCTGTAGGGGAGTAGGGGATGCCAGTTTTGTGCTCTACTCCCCATTGCTACAGGAAGCTCCCAAATTCCTTGGATTTGTAGGCAGGCCCATTATCAGTTTTCAACTCCTTGGGGATGCCCATAAAAGAAAAAGTCTGTAAGAGGTGCTTAATGGCATCATTAGATGACTTTCCTGTGTGGGCAGAGGCATAGACCTCTCCAGAAAAGGTATCTACACTAACGTGAACGTATTTCTGCTGTCCAAATGACTGTATGTGTGTTACATCTGTTTGCCACAGTTCACAACTGTTCAACCCCCTAGGGTTTGCTCCCGTACTCACTGTAGGGAGTGCATGTTGTTGGCAATTTGGGCATGTGGCCACAATCGCTTTGGCCTGTTCTCGAGTGATGTGAAACTGACGAACCAGGCCAGGTGCATTTTGGTGGAAAAGCTGGTGGCTGATTTTTGCCTGTTCAAAAACATTTGTGAGAGTGGCCATCACTGCAGGTGCAGCAAGAGCATCTGCCCTTCTGTTGTCTTCAGCGATAAACCCTGGCAAGTCGGTGTGTGACCTGATGTGCATCACATAAAATGGTTGCTCCCGGCGAGTGACTAACTTTACAAGTTTTGAGAGCAATTCGAAAAGTGCGATGTTAGACACTTCTTGCAGTATTGCTTGATCTGCCCTGGATACTACTCCTGCCACATATGCAGAATCTGTAATCAGATTGAATGGTTCTGAGAACCTTTCAAAAACCCTAACAACTGCAGCCAATTCAGCAACCTGAGGTGAACCTTCCACCTCAGCAACGTCTGTCTCCCACTGCTGGGTTTGAGGATCCTTCCAAGTCATAACAGACTTGTGGGACTTCCCGGACGCATCTGTAAAGACAGTCAGAGCCTTTTTTAAAGGTCTCCTACTCTGAGTACTTCTTAATTTCAGAATAAATTGAACATCTTGTTCTAACATATTGTGGGCAGGCTGGTGGACAGAAATTTGTCGTGAGAAGGAATCCAGAGCAAACTGCAACACTTTCTCAAACCCATTGTTCCAATATTTGCATAGAATTTTGACCCGATTTTAACTCAATTGGAATGTGAATGCACTTAAAGTCACATCCTGCTAACTCCCTGATCCGGGTCCTTGCTTTCCGGCTCAGTTCTGCTACCAGCTCCTGAGGTTTTGTCATTCTCTTGGACCTTTTGTGACTGAGGAAAACCCATTCTATGATCAAGAGAGGGTCCCTCTTGTCCTGGCCCTTTTTAGGTGTGCCCTTTGCCTTAGGTGTTTATTTTTCCTCCCACTGGAAAATGATTCCATGGAGGTGTGGCAACTTACCTAAGATGATAAATTTGAGTGGCAGGTCAGGCCAACATCAATTGGCCTGTTTTGCGGACATTGCAATCTGAACCTTTTCTAGAGCCTTCCGTGCCTCTGGGGTAATAGACCTAGAAGCACTAGTCCTCTCCCCCTTTCAATAAATTGAAAAGAGGGGCGCAAGGTCTTCATTACTCAGACGGAGCCATGGCCTTACCCAATTCAAAGACCCACACAACCTGTGGACATCCGCAAGGGTCTTGATCCTTGGATTGATTTCTAGTTTTTGAGGAACAATGGTCCTATTTCCAATTTCTAGGCCCAAATATTTCCAAGGTGGCATCTTTTGAATTTTCTTTTCCTGGAGCTCGAACCCTGCAACAATCAATGCATCGATCGTTAGGTCAAGCGCATGTGTGAGTAAATCATCATTGGGGGCATACACAAGGATATCATCCATATAATGATAGATGATGGCTTTCTCTGAGGCTGCACACACTGGGGAAAGCAGGGAAGAGACATACCATTGGCAGATCGCTGGGGAAACCTTCAGGCCCTGAGGAAGAACTGTCCCATGGTACCTTTTCATAGGGGCTTCCATGTTGATGGTGGGGACTGAGAATGTGAAACATGGTGTATCGTCAGGGTGGAGGGGAATATTGAAAAAACAATCTTTTATATCAATAACAGCTAATTTCCAATCCTGGGGAAGCATTGTTGGGGATGGCATACCAGGTTGGGGAGAGCCCATATCTTCAATGACATTATTAATTTGTTGGAGGTCATGGAGGAGCCACCATCTCTTTTTGTTGGCTTTCTGAATGACAAACACTGGAGAGTTCCACAGGGACGTGGTCTCCACAATGTGACCCTTTTTCAGTTGCTCTTCCACTAGCTCTTCGAGCGCCTTTATTTTTTGTTTACCGAGCGGCCACTGTTTCACCTCAACTGGTTTTTCTGTTTTCCACTTCAATTTTTGGGTGGGGCGCTGTTGTTCAATGACCGCTGTGCAAAAATCCTGTGGAGAGTCTGGAATATCAATTGTGACACCCCACTGGGCCATTAAATCTCTCCCTAACAATGGTTCCGAATAATCTAACACAAACGGACGGATATTTGCTAATTGTCCGTTTGGTCACTCGATTTGGATGATGCTTTTGGATTGTCTTGCCAATTGCAGGCCTCCTACACCTCGAACGTGACCAGCAATGTTTTGCAAAGGCCAATGTGCTGGCCAGTCTTGTACTGGGATCACTGTGCAGTCTGCACCCGTGTCTACAAGCATCTCAATGCATTTTGACTCTCCACCCCCACTGACATTACACCATAATTTGGGTTTGTCTCTCCCAATAACTTGGACTCAGGTGATTGTGGGCCCTTGTTTTTCGGTGCCTTCAGGCAAAAATGGCACAGGGATAGCTTGTGCGACAGTTTGTCTTTTGGGAAGAAACAGGGATGGGTGGAAACAGTGCAGCCTGAGAACGAATTGCTCAGGATCTGATGTTGTCATTCCTGGAGCAATTTCAATCTCATGTGGTGTGTGTTTGGTGTCCCCAGTGATGATGTACTTACAACAAATTCGGTGCCATGTACCCTTCTGTTCTGGATTGACAGAGACAAAATGCCAGTCAGTGTCTTTCAGGTGGAATGCTTCTGTCAGCTGCAACCTGTAAGGTTCATTGACAGTGAAGACGTGGTTAACATGGGTTCACCTAAATCATAACAAAGGTTATTCTGTTGCACTTTCAACAGTGGACTAGCAGATGTGGTCTTTGAAGCATCTGCTTCACTTACAGAAATAGTAACATTACTGCGTGCTTGGTTTGTTTTGCTTCCCTTGGCCTGCTCTTTTTATGCCTGCATGCCTGGCAGGCCAGTGCTCCCCTTTCATTTTTTTTTGTTTTTGTTGACCCCCTGGGAGTGCTTGTAATTTTCCTCCGGTGCCATTTCTAAATTCATCAAATTTCTTTTTCAGGGGGCACTGGCTACTCCAATGCCCAAGGTTATTGCAAAGCAGGCATGGCTTTGTGGGGTCAACCATTGGTGGTCTTTGCTGCTGCCCAGGGTACTGCTGTGCTGAGGGAATGGGCGCGGGGCTGGCAACGGCGACACGCTGTGGTGGTCTTGGCAGCAGCCTTGGTCTGGTGTCTTCAGCAACACTCATCAGAGGCACTTTCCTGTTACAGACTAGAAGCATATCTTTTAGTGTAGAGGGAGGTTCGAGAGGAAGGCTCAAAATTGCTGCTCGACACTGTTCATTTGCATTTGTAAATGCCATTTCCTCTAAAACCTCTTCCCTTGCATTATCTTTTTTAACTTGTATTTCAATGGCTCTAGTTAACCCTTCTATAAATTTCAGAAAAGGCTCTGATGGTGGCTGCTTAATCTTACTGTAGGGCTCAAAAGACCCCTCAGGTTGGAGGGAAAAGAATGCTTTTTCAGCAGCTTCCCTTACCTTCTCGAGTGCTACTACAGGAATCACAGTAGCTTGGATTGAGGGTGAAGACCGCTGGCCTTCGCCAAAGAGATGCTCAATGGTAATTGGCATGCCATTAGCATCTTTTGCTGTGTTTGGATCAGCATGCAAGCCTGGGGGAGACTCCTTTAACAGTTGTTTCCATGCTAATTCCCATAATTTGAATTCTGTAGAGGTCATGAGGCATGAGAAAAGCTGTTTCAAATCATGTGGGACTACTATAGTCCTACTCAATTCAGAATTTAAAAGGCCATGGAAATATGGACTGTGTGGGCCATACTCCTTCTGAGACTTACAGATCTCTTTAATCAATTGTCGTCCAAAAGAGCTCCAATTAGCAGTTGGGGCTGCTCCTCCTTGTGCTGCAGGCTGATACGAAACAGGAGCAAATGACAAAGTGGGACCCTGTATTGGGTCTGCAGCTTCCTGTCCTGTATCCCTTGCATTGGAAGCACTGAAATAACAAATACAGGTTTGGGGACATGCAGTGGGTGTGCCCCCCCACCGTGGGAACCCGGCGACGGGGCAGGGACGCAATGGGAACAGGGGGCGGGAACACCTGGTGATGTCACATCGGCAGACGCCCCCTGGGAGGAGTAGAGGGGTGGAGCTGAGGGTACAGCAGGTAAGGGGGGGGGGGAAGGTATCACGAGGAACAGGAGGAGAGGGGGTTGGGGAAGGAATTTTGGGATACCTAGGGGAATCTTGGGAAGAAGATGACCAGGTTTGGGAGGGTGCCACGTGGCATCCTCCATCTTGTGTACCCCCTAGGGACTGGGGACCATTTTGGGGATCACTGCTCTCTGAAAAACTAACACGTACTCTGCGTTTCAGAGCGGGGGACACAGGGTTTTGGGACGTTTTCCACGAGACCTGGCCAGGGCCTTGTGGACAAGGGAACTCAGGCATTTTAACGTGCTCTGGGAGTCGACTTCCCAGCATATGAGCAGGATTTGCTCTCTTTAAAATACCAAATTTTGGGGTAAGAGGTTTAGGGCTGGAAGGGGGAGAAACAGGGAGAGCAGAGGTACATGGCTTGATATTTGGCTTTTTCTCCAATTCCCTTTGCTTGAATAAGGCCGTTTGAATTTGTAAGCTTCAGAACACAAATTTAGCTGAAGATGTATTCCCAGACTGTCCCAAGGTTATCAATTCATGCCCTACTTTATCCCAAAATTGAATATTGTGGACTTCCTCAGGAGAAGTTTTTGGGAAGTGTAGAAAAAGCCACCTTATAAACTGTTTCAATTTTCCTTTAGAGAACTTTACATTTGCACTAACTGAAATTCCAATAATATGATAATACACCCTTTTTTGTGATGTGCTTAACTTCGAGCCCATCTTAGATGTAAATGGCACAGAACACAGTCCCGCCGACCGAATGCAAAGCCAAAATCAGCTACCGATTTCTAAAAAGACCACGGTTAAAAGGCGATATCAGACGAAAGCTTTCACAATGCAGCTGTACTGCTTTTAAAACTGCCGCGGCAGCAGCAGCAGGGAATCAGGACCCGCCCCGGCTGCGTGGAGAGACAGACAAAACCTCCCCCGCCTGTGAACGCAGCCACCCCTCGCCACATGGCAAGCCGAAACCGGGGCTGCCCCTCGCCGTGTGTAGGGAGCACCCCCGCCCCCGCGCACCGAGAGAGAGCTGCCTGCGCTGCCGGGCCGGGGGGAGGGGCAGGCAGAGCTGTCCCGCTCCTCCAACCCACGGCGCGAATTCTAAAAACAGCAAAAACACGCCACAGAGTTAAAGCTTTACACAGGGAACCGCCTTAGCTCTGCAGGGCTGCGCAGCCTAAATGCAAGAGCAAAAAAACCGATCAGATGAAAGCTTTTACAATGCAGCTGTATATACTGCTTTTAAAACTGCCATGGCAGCAGCAGCAGGGAATAGGGACCCGCCCCGCCGCGTGGAGAGACAGACAAAGCCTCCCCTGCCCGAGAATGCAGCCCCCCTACAACGCGCGGCAAACCGAAACTGAGGCCGCCCCGCACAACATATAGAGAGCAGCCCCCCCACACCGAGAGAGGTCCCCCCCCCGAACCGAGAGCCAAGCACGCTGCACTGCCAAGCTGGGGGGAGGGGCAGGTAGAGCTGTCCTGCTCCTCCAAGCCGGTGCCGCCAATTTTAAAATCAGCAAAAACACTCCACAATGGGCTAAAGGCTAACAGGGTATCGCTTTTGCTCTGCAGGGCTGCACAGCCTAAAATGCAAGCGCAAAAAAGAACAAGTCTCACAGCAGAGACGGAATTTGAGCTTCTACACCCCCAAGGAGCAGAAATACTCACCGAAATCGAAGCTGTTGAAGTCCAGGTCAGGCAGGCTGGTCTCCTCACTTGAATAGGACCCCTTGGGCAGGAGGGGCTCCCCTATTCTCTCCTGGAAAATTCGCTCACCAGAAAGGAGCTGCACTTTCCAAAGGCGCTGAGCGTTCATCGAGGCTTCTTGTGGGATCAGTCCCAAAGTCTCTCTTGAGAGCTATGCAACCACAGCTCTTCCAGTGGAATCTTAAGCTGCCGTAATGCTTTTCCAAGGTTCTGAGATTCCTTCTGGGGTGGCAGGTCCGTGCAGCCTCACGTTGGACGCCAACATATAGAATATTAATCCCGATGTTTCCGGGTGTGGTGTGCCTGGTTTGTCTAGCCCTTGCTGCTGGACCAAAGGCAGCAGCTGTGGCGTTTCACCCCCAGAGATACCTTTGGCCGGCTGGATGCTGCAGCTAGGCACTCGGAACAAATCCAGGCAAAGTAGGAACTCAGTTTACCTCTGGTGGAAAAGGTTCAGGCGACGGTGAAGAGAAAAGAGAAGGTTCTATTGTAGACTCTTAATCCAGAGTTTTATTTCAGCATGGTAGACCTCTGAATGCGGTAACAGCTCGCAATAGAATGCCAGGCCACATGGTCTCGTGTCTTTTTAAGCCCCAGGGACAGGGGGAGGGGAAGGGACAGGTGAGGGCCAACCAGGTGTGAGGAGGGGAAGGCTCAAGGGATATAGACGCTTGGACAGGCCAATGAGCCCAGACCTGAGGGACATTTTTGAACTTCTGCCAACCACACGACACCCTTGCTGGAATGTTAAGATTGATTGACAAGCTCTTAGCAGGAGGGCAAAAGGGGGAGGGGGAAGGTTGGCACACCTGGGGAAGTTGGGATAGGTGAAACAGGAAATCACACTGCAACAGTGATTCTTGTAGGGAAGGTGAAATCACAGTTCTGTGCTTAGGAAGGTAACCGAGGACTGAAGAAGTCCAAAGATCCATGACTAATAAATGTGAGATGCTTCACTTCTTATTTTTAACACACAGTATGTATTTTGTGGGTTTCGTTTGTAATTCTCTTGAATCTTCCCAAATTATTAGCTGGTGGACAAATTGAGATTTTTCCAGCAGGAGAGAATTCTTCTCTTTATATACAGTAATTATAGTGAGGGGAATAAAGAGATCATTTAGAATAAGTCACCTTTCACAGTTCAGAGTTTGGATATATGAAGCTTAAAAGAGATGCTTGAAATTTTCTCAAAGATTCTGGTCATCTCAAAGTAGAAGTCACTGTAATTTTCCTTCCATTTTTAATGTCAGGTAAATAAAGACTAGTGAAAATAATTGTTCTTGGGGAATGATCTGGAAGAGGATTTGTTTTAAAGAATTAAGTTATGAAATCTCTGTATTTAAGGGAATCAAATATAAATGTATAGACCATATTTAAAATTCTGGATATTTGAGGGAAGGTATCAGGGCACAGTAGAAGAGGGAAGACTTTAGTAGTCAGGAACGTAAGAATAGCCTGTAATTAAACAAAATTAGAAAAATAATTTGTATAGCTTTAGAACAATAAAATTTTTTTAAGTTTGTCTTTAGGTCAAGTGCTAAAATATCCCATTTCTGACTTCTGCAAGTAACAATCAATTTATACTAGCAAGAGCTTGATTTTAAAAGTACTTAGGGTTCTAGAGGTAAAACAACACAACTATGTGGCATGCTGCCACCTCTGCTTGAGACTAGGAGGTCACCAGCACATACTGATGTTCTAAGTGCTGTAGAATTTATATATTTACATATCTGGACTTGCCCCACTGAAATATACAGAATCATACATTTATTCATGCATGGTGTGCACAAACGAGCATGGGGAAAAAGCTATTTACCTGAATGAATACTAAGAATGAGGAACACTGGAATATTTTTCCCTATATACACCACTGTTCTGAATCACTGGATTGAGAATTGGCTGCATATCAGGTCTCAGAGGGTTGTTGTCAGTGGCACAGTCTACAGATGCCTGTAGTTCAGGGGTCTAAATCCAGTCTTCTTTATCTTATTAATCAGTTGGATGAAGGGGTAGAGTGCCTCTTCAGCAAGATTGCTGATGCATAAAGCTGGGAGGAGAAGCCATACTCCAGAATGTGTTGAATGTGGTTTATCTTACTTTGGAGTAGAGTCATAGAATTTTACAGAATTAGGATAAGTAGGGGAACATCCAAGGCACTTAATTTGCTGTTTAAACTAGTGCAGCACAGGAGCCGTAATTGATGGCACAAAGAAATGCTGGCTGCCATGGGGACGAAGAAGTAGCAATTAATAATGGATAATGAAAACAACAGTTGCTCACAATGGCTGATTTTACAGTCAGGTTTTAGAGGGAGCTCTATACTCTGTGACTTAAACAGTCCTTGACCTAACAAGTATATTAATAGAACGAATTGGTCTGTGATAAAGAGAGTTATCTCTTTATCCGGACTGAATGGTCTGAGTGAGGTTGATTGGATGAATGAGACATTCTGCTTGAATCTCTTCAAAGGGAGGAGCGCCCAGTGCTGGAGGTGAATGAGATCAATGTGATGCATGGTGTGTGTGTGTGTGTCTAACTTGAGGGTTGCGTTACAGGAGGATGGTGAAATTATCTGGTTTCCTGCATGAGTGGTTTCCTGCAGAAAATACATACCTTAAAAGTGTGTGCATGTTTCCAGTGCCCTGCAAAGCTGGAAGAATGTGCCTAAGAATGAAATGTGTGAGAGCTGGGATGTACATTGTGGTGCATTCTTGGTTCTGTTTGCTCATATGATTCTGCACTGACTGACAGATAGGCAACTACCTCTCCTTTCATGCTTCTTCCTAGATGTTTTTATACAGATGTATCCTTAGCATAGGTCAACCTGGCACAAACTACTGACTGCCCATGCAGCAGAGTTCTGGGCTCTGTCTGAAATGATTTCTTGCATTATGTGCTTAGCATTTTTGGATCATTGAATTTCTTTTTGCTAGGACGTATCTTTATGAACCATGCAGACCAATGGTTGATGACCTCTTCTCTCCTTCAGTGTCATGTGTGTTGCTTATCAGAGAAGAATCAGTGCACTATTTATTAAGATTTTTCCAATTTTTATCTTTTATGTGACCTGAGTTATGCACAGATGTGTTTCTGATAGTGAATGAAGCTGCCGTTTACTAATAACACAGTGCTGCAGTAGTCCTTAATTTTAAATGACAGGAAGTTTGTAGTATGAAAAAATTTTGATGTGTATATAAGCTTTTCTTTCAGCCTTATATTCCCCATTTACTTCACTCTCTGTATATTCTTTTATGCCTAATAATTAACACATGACCTCAGTCTACTACTAAAGATATTAGTAAGACTTAATTTCTCAAATCAGCCATTTTTACCACAAGGCTTATGCTTGTTCAGTAAAAAAGGAAAGTGAAATCAATGTTTTGATTCAACCTACAAAACTGTAAAAGCAGGAATTTGTTAATAAATGTAGAGGACAGAAATGTTTTTACCCATTTTCATTATAACCTACCATCATTGTCACCCATGTCTCATCTGTGTACCCCACCTTTTCACTGTTAAAATGTTACAATTTGCATCTTTAGAAAAGTATTACATGCAGGTGAGGAATTGTGTGATCAAGTGAAGGCAGAACACAGAAACACATGCATTCAATATTTAGGGCAGCCTGTTTCAATGACTGTGACCAAGATATGCATTTCTATCTAAATTTGCCAGCATGAGGAAGAGAGGTTCTATATTTGCCATAAGGTTGAAATGATATTGTTGCTCTCAGGTAATTCTAATTCTTCTTCATGCATGAGTTATGGTGTTTGAAATTACCATCTCAAAACTTCCCTAGGTTACCTACTGTATGAATTACACAGATACACAATTCTTACAGTCTTATAGTTCACTTGGAGTTTATCAGCTCAACACAGAATTGAGCATTAAACAAAGCCTCCCTCTCTCAAAAAAATAATGCAAAATGAATAAAACTGAGATGGCTTAGGGTCTGATTACATGTCTGGAATACCTTCACAGATCTTTCCTCTATCAAAAATAAACCTTTGGAGATGGCCCAAGATACAGTATTGTAAATCATACTACATTGTCTCTGCAGACAAAGGAGAGAAAAAGAAATCCTTTTGTGCATACCTTATTAAATAATATTTTTAAAAAGCATTGAACTGTTGCAGATGTTCCCATTTACTGTGCTATTCTGTGGGTAAGCACAGTCCCTCTGAAATAAATTGTGAAGTGAGAGAAAAACAAGGCTTGTCAATCTTCTCACCTGCCTTATTTGTATGTAAAATACACTACAAAACTTGTCATTTCTGTTGCACAGGAAAATTTTGGTGCCTGACTTGGGAGTTAATTTTACAGTGCTTAAGAGTAAATTTAAGTTTTTAGGTGAATTAAAGGTAAAAATTGAAATTTTAAGTTATAACTGAACTAGATTCAATTTTTAAACTAAATTAAATAACTTTTAAAGCTACAGTTAAAAATTGAATTTTAGTTACATTTAGCAGCACAATGATTTTTAATTTATATCATGTACTTATACCACAAATTTTTAAGAGTCTTGTAATTTTCAGCATGTGGGCCTGAGTGTACCATCATTATGGTATGGGTTTGGAGATACCAGTCTGGTGTCTCTCTATGGGTTTGAGATACCAGTCTGGATTTTCCACTGGGCTTGCTTCCCATTCTTGGCATAATGTAAATGGTCTATGAAACTAAAGTGACAGATCTGCAAAGCTGCTGTGTCCTATGCTTGATGGTCTACTTGAATTTGGGGTAGAGTTTAGACCTTTTCATTTGCTTGTCAGACTAATTGGTTATAAGAAGTTTACACTCCTAGTCTACTAGCTGTTAAAAGTTGGGGTTAAAAAGAATACTTTGCTTGTTAATAATTGCTAATTATTTGGTATTTTTTCAAGAATAAAGGAATTTTCTGACTTCAGCAGCACTTTGTGTTACATTCAATGCCTTAACCTTTCTAAAATGTATCATTGGCACAGTATAGTTGGCTTTTGTTCTAATTAATAGTTTTGAAACAGTGTTCCTAAAGATCTGGGAATCTGAAAGTTTGAGCATATCAAGATCCTTGTTTAGTACTTGCATCACTAATCCACCAAGGTCATGGGTTCAATCTTCATACTTCATTTAAGATTTGGACTCGGTGATCCTGCTGGGTCTCTTTCAACTCAGAATATTCTGAGATTTTGTTTTTCAACTGGCTATATATTTGATTATCCTTTTTCCACCACAGCAATATTTAGTTCAAGTTTTGTCGTGCTGTTTTTGAAGATACTTTTTCTTTCAGTATGTCATAATGATTCTAAAGCTGATTCTAATTTCTTAAAGTAGATTTGCTATGGTTTAAGCATAAAGCTGTTTTGAAAGCTTGATCATTACATGCCTTCTTTTAAAATCTTAAACTTTGTAGAAGATAAATGGTGGTAAAGGAGGAGATCACTTTCATTTTGGATAGTGTTGTTGGTAACATTTTTAGTATGTGGGATAATCACTGAAGGCTCTTCTGTTAGAAGTTAACTTACAGACTTCTTTTTCCTGGTTGTGTTCTTAAGCCTCATGTTGCATTGTATCCCCTTGTTTCACAGTAATTGATAGGTCTTTTTAAACTGCTGTGTAGGCATCGACTTCTGGAATTTCTGCAATGCTAACACAGTTCTCCCCAGAGTGTTATTTCAGCCTTAATGACCTCTGCTGAGGTCTGTGAAAGGCACACTGGAAAACTAGTTTTGTGGAAATTTTCACTGTTCCTTTCACAACAGAGCCCTGCATTTTATTGCTCTGTGGGTAGAGCTTCTTACGTCATGCTAACTTTCCACACCAGTTGGAGCTGTGGTAAGAAGCTCACTTGAAGTGCAAGCACTTGATCTTCTCCTCTCTGTGTGTAACATGCTTGTACACAATTAATGAATTCCAGCTTGTCTGTCTGCAAAGTGTATTAAGTTGTATTGATTGGTTGGTTAAGCATATATCCTAGTAAGTTTTCCTTTTGTTTCTTCAAAAAATATATCATTTTTTTAAACCACTTAGAAGTTTATCAGATTTTTTGAATGCATAGATGTTACCTGTTTCCTCTTGTGAAAGGATTAGAATTGAAATGAATTGCAGATTCCAAAAATCCTGCTAGACAATAAATGAAGTTAAGTAAGCAAGAAGCTGCCTGTGAAATAATATAGTTAACACTGCTTAAGCTATATCCAGAGAAAATGATCTTAAATGCTGCTCAAGTATTGATGATTGAAATTCAAGTGGTTAAAATCAGTTTTACAAGTTCAGACATTTATATTTCAATGCTATCACAAGGAATTATATTTGCAACCAGTTGGATAATTTGCTAAGAAATGAGATACAGCACTCTTATTGACAAGCCACTGGAGACAAGATTTTAAACAGCGTTGTTTTCTTTCCAATAGTTAAAAATACCTCTCAATAGTAGTTGAGGAAAGCTAAGCTGTTAAAGAAACCAAACAATGATTAACCTTTAACCACTGGTTAACTGTAGCTTTTGCATGGTGATAACCATCTGATGAGGTAAGTGCCTGATGTTGTTCTGATGCCAATCTGTTGGAATGTTATTATTTGTTCATTGGACAAAACAAAACTACTTTTGTAGGGAAAAATTAATTTTCACCTGGGAAAAGAGAGAAAGGACGGTATATGAAATGCTTTCAAAGAAATAAATATATGCTTCTGGGATATTTATGAAGCTCTGCCAAAACTTTAAGCTAAATGATAAGAACAAAAATGAATTTTGTAACTTCTAGGAGGTCTTGGCAACTGACACCTTACACTGTTAAAGGTTCCTTTCAAATTAGTAAGTCTAAAATATTAAAATATAAGTCTAAATATTATGAAGTAAAGTTTTGAAACTATTGAACTAAGTAGAAGTATTTTTTTGCTTACTCCTTCACTTAATTTTAATCTCTTAGATTTATTTGCTTTAAGCTTTACTGAAATATATCAGCTCAACTTCTCCTCTCTGTTGTGCAGCATCTAATGGTAATTTGGTATGTAAAGCACTTTCAGTCTATTTAAGGAGAATATCCATTTTCCCAGAGAGACCTCTTTATAGCTTTCTGAGGACTACATTAACTTTGTAGAAATTGCTAGCTTCAAGATATAATAATAATCATCATCAATAATATTTGTACCAATATTATTGATGATGAAATCCTCTCATTAGTATGACAAGCGAAACTTGTGTTAAATTTCAAAGGTCTTTTTTGACCCATCCAAAAGATATATATTCTTTATCATAAAGTAGTCTACAAGGCCATGTTAACTAAGACAAATATTCTGAAATAAATTGTCTATGCCTTTGTAACTTGGTTACAGATGGAGTGAAACTCTTATGTGCTGTTCCTGGCTCCTACTGCCTCCTGTGGAGAAGTGGTGGGACTGGGAGTATCTGGTCTCAGATCGTCTGAGATTCTGCAGTGACTCCCACTCATTTTTCTTGACAGAAATTACAAATAAAAAAGGAAATCCAATGCAAATGTTGGTAAATGCTGGAATAGTATCAACTCAGTCTACATTCTTAAACGTCTCCAATTTCAGTAGAATTCACTGTGACTGTTTAGTATCATGTAAGAGGTTTAGAAGATATTTGTGATTTCATGTCCTTTTCTGGCTTTGAAAATCTTGAGTGATGCATCTAGTTTGCTTACAGGATCTTCAGCACATACTCTTTCCATAAATGAGAGACCACACATAAAAATTCAAGTTGGGGGAAAAAAGTTAAATATGGATGCTTAAAAAGCTTTTGAGTTTTCCAGGTTGCGGCAACCATAAAAACAGAATCTCAGTTGTGTTTTTTTCAAAATCTCAGTTTTTTTCAGAATCTCAGTTGAGTTTTTTTCACTAGGTTTATAAATATTGACTTGATAAAATTAATAACTGGCTGTATTTGGACCGTGAGATTTAACTTACTGGTGGAATTTTCAAAAATTACTAACATGGTTTTATGTATTTATTTATTTGCTTCAATAGTAGCTATTATAACATTTGCTTGGATGCTAGCAGAGATGGATTTTTTGGAAGTATCTAATTCTGTAGTTTAACAAGAGATTTATTAATACTTTTAGGATAAGCCCCTACTTCCCAGCAAGTTACTCAGGTTGATACAGAATGCAGAATCAGTTAAATATCATGGATTTAGTCTAAAATCCCTGTCTCTGTTTCAAGCTTGAATAAAAACTGTTCCACTATACAGAAATGTATTTGTGCATTAATGCTTTATAATTGTGTAGTGTAATCAAGGTGGAATGTCTTTAACACAGACTCCTATGCTGCGTGCCAGATTTTACACCTTAGCTTCTATCAGCTACTTCAGATTAGGAAATTGATGTGTAAGGTGTAGGCTATCATTTTTCTCTACCCAAGTTGCTGATTAAGCCCTCCTGCTGGTTTAGATCAAGGACAGACTTTGACCTCCTAGTTTTATGGCTCCATGATCAGGGTCTGTAGGACATGTGCTTCAACAACACTTACTTACTGTTGGGAATTACTGTAAAAGTTTAAATTACACCAAGCAATTAAAGTAACTTCTTGGGGAAATACTCAGCTCTTATAAGAGAAATAGTTAATCCTTAAAGATCTTTTTGCATATATATATAGACCATAGAAGCTCTCAGAGGAGTATTTGAAAAGTTGCTATGCATGTGGTTGTTTTTGTGACTGCTCAGTAAGTTTTACAGATCCTTGTTGTTGATTTAAGAAGGGTAGAGAAAGCAATTGTTGCAGAGTAATCTGGAAGTGCCTGCTGTTTGGAGTGGATGACCATGTATAAAATCCTGCTAATCATAGCTCTGCATCTA
The DNA here is from genome assembly GCF_037042795.1 of Molothrus aeneus. Classification (NCBI taxonomy): domain Eukaryota; kingdom Metazoa; phylum Chordata; class Aves; order Passeriformes; family Icteridae; genus Molothrus; species Molothrus aeneus. The sequence continues at coordinate 56,005,424 of NC_089646.1, forward strand.
GTGACATGCTCTTAATAACGTCTTTGGAAAAAAATAGTGCTTTATATCCTTGAATATCCTGGATTGTTCTGCTGGTTAAGGTTACTCTTCTGTGCTGTTCCTCAAAAGGATTTACAGCTTCTGTGTGTAGCTAATATCTAATTTTTGTGATTAAGTGTGATTGCTGTGTGTGTCACAAAAGGTGTACAGTGAACTGACTTTATAAGGGCCAGGATCTGTTTTAGCTAAAAATAATCTGCTTTTGGGAGGGGAAAGGGGTGGGGGAAACGCAGCTCTGGGCAGCAGCAGTGGTTTTTCTGCCCAGAGCCACTGTGTGTCAGAAATGGCAAGAGAGGCTTCCCATTGTAGTGCCCGTAGCGGCCCCTGCTGGCTTGCTCTTCTGATTGCACTTGGGGTGATCGCTTCGAAAATGAGCATCAGGAGAAACATGCTCCTTAACTTACTCCTCTACAACAAAGGGGACTGTGAATATTTTCCAACTGGTGTCAGCAAAGAAACTACAACTGGTGTCTTTTCCCCACCTATGTGGTTTTGTAAAACAGTTTGAACATTCTTGATTATAGTCACTACAGACAGAATAGTGAAGTTTGTTTTAACAGTCCTAACTGTAAAAAACTAGTTTCTTAATCAGCTTGCTGTTTTCAGCAACAGGTATGCAAGATGATGATGCAACAGGGAAAAGGCTCAGAAAGTTAAGTGTTGGGCAGTATGACAATGATATTCCTTGGGAATCGTCATATAACAGGTGTGGATGGATGAAGTCTGCTAGTCACCAGGCTGTAATTCCAAGATCACCGGTTGCTGGAGGGAAAACCAAGGAGGTAAACAATCAAGAATTTTTCACTAAATACTGAAGTGAGTGGCCAGTAGGAAGTCTTATGTTCTGTGTCCAAAATTAATGTGAAGCAACTGGGCAGTTTCATCATGGCAATAAGAACAAATAACTGCATTCACCTCAGTAATGCAATTCAGTGTTTAAGGATGTTCTTGTCTTTGCATGTTTTGGATGTCTCTTGTATTTGCATGTTTTCAGTGTTCCACGATCTCTCTGCTGGAACAGTAGACTGCATTATATCTGATTACAGAAGCCTTCTGTAATTTGGTGAAGAATGCCCCACTGTGTCATAGGGTTAAGTGAGAATTATCACACTGTAATTTTGCCTTTTTATGTCTTCTCTTAGATGATTGTTGTACATTACCAAGATGAAATAGATGGGGACATCTTCTCCACAATAAAAAATGGAAATGAAGCTGTCACATTCACATCAGCTTTTCCTCTGTCACCAGAGGTGACCTATGGTAAGAAAATGTCTATATTTATTTATTTATTTAAATATCACTATTGACATTTTCACTGTTACTAAAGAGGAACTGCCCTTTTCCCTCTCTCCTAGTGACAGCACCTCCACCATGCCATCAGCAGATTCCCTCCAGCCAAAAGGTCAGCAGCCCATCAGAGCTGTACAGAACCATTTCTGGTAAGGTACCCCTCTTTCCCAAGTAAAGTGAAAATGAACTGTGTATGAAGGCAACTAACACAACAGTGGTTTATAAGTAGGACATAAATGGTGAATTTAGACATGCGAGTCAGAGAAACAGATTTTAGCAGTCCTATTTAAATCACACCAAAAACAAATGAGTAATGAAGAATTATCCAAGAAATATTTAATACCTTCCACATTTTAACTGCCAACGGGAGTCCCATGTTCACATTCATTGTGCAAATTTAGTGTGAAGCAATTAGGCAGCTGTGTCACAGAAATAAGAGGAAATGCAGCTCAGTGTTTGAGGCTATCCTGCTCTTGTTCTCTCTCCGTTTGCCTGGTTTCAATGTTCTTCAATCTTTCTGCTAATATTTGATGACACAAAATACTACTATCAGGTGACTTGTGTTCTTTGTGATTTTAAGCAGGTTTTGTTTCCATCTCAGGAAAGACAGGTGATATCTGTGTTGCCATCTTTTCAGGCCAATGAAGCTGACAATAGAGCTTGACAGTAGCTATGCTCAAGTCAAGGAGATCCTTTACCAGAGGAATGGATGTTCTGGAGGATTTTTTTTGCCATGATACAATTTGTAAATGTGCAACCATGGGAAAGTAGTTGGTAATGGATGATTACATATTTAAAGATTTAATATGATCTAACTATGATTTTTTATTATAAAGGATGATTTTCAAGGCCTTAACTCTTTGCTACTAAAAATAGCAGCTAAGCTACTGTTACCTGTCACCTATTTTGTGCAAAATTATTTGAAAAATTTAGGATTTAAAGGAAAAAAGTATTTCTGGACTGCATCAGAAAGTGCTGGACATAGCAGGAAGCCAGCTAATGTATTTAAAACCTGAATAAAAATCACAGGCATTCATTTTATGCATAACATATGTTCTCATGAAAATTCATATATATTATGTATAGTTTTACTGCTTAGGCTATGACTGTCTTCTCCAGGAGAATCTTGATAGTAGACTTTTCAATAAATTTGATGACGGGTTTTGATGCAATAATAGTATTTCAGTTTTAACTTAAAAACCCTTTATGTTCAATTTGCCTCGCTTAATAGTTGTCAAAAGCAAATAACATCAACACAGAATAAAACTATCTTTAGCTTTAGAAAAATCTTCTACCCAGTTCAAGACATCTCTTTATGGTTCTCCCTGCTTCTAAGTAATTAGTGGCAGATATCCTCCTGGTGACAGCTTCATCAAATAAATTATAGGTTGATCTACTGAACACTTTGTTGTTAAATGGTTTCTATTAATGTTGCTAAGAGCTAAGACTTGCCCTGGAAAAATATTTAGCTTTCAATGTGTTTCTCTATTTTTTTTGATTCTCCTGCTTAATTTTAAATAATGTCATCTCTCAAATGCTGGTTTTAGATACTCAGTTAATGAAACACTGAAAATAATTAATCTAACTGTTAGAAAAGGAGGCAATTCTTCCTTTGAGTACTTGTTTTAAAATAAAGCTCAAGGTGTACTGAATGCTGCAGGTTACGTGCTTATCTCCATGCAGCTTTGGTTTTAACTGTAAACATAATGTACTTTGATGTTAAAGATGTTAGTTGTTAGTTGTTAATTAGTTAAAGGTTAAAAGTGTATGAGGTGGGTCAGCTAGAAAACATAGTAAAGACACCTGTTGGCAAGCATCTCTTAGAAATGTTAATTGGGTGATTTTCCCATCAGAGCACAGAAACTTCTATTGTCAGAGGCAAGTAAGAATCATACTTTAAATGTTTTAAAATTTTCTCTTTTCCCTTCACTTCTACTATAGTTATTGCCTTTATCTACACTAAGTATCCACTGTATCTACTTGCTTCTATGTCTTCTGATTTCTTTTATAAGAAGTGCTTCTTATTTCTGCTACCAATCCCTAATTCATGCCCTGAGTAAGTGTTATGTTTTGTGTGTTGACGAGGCCAAGAATCTGAAGGGAACAGATGCAGCTGTTCCTGTGGTTGAGACTGCTTTAATGCACATGCCATAAAGGTGACTCTAACACTGTGCACTTTCCAAGAGTTCTTAACAGCCTCAATTTTTACTACTTTCCCTTGCAGCCCACCTCTTCTTTTAAATGCTTACATGTTCTTTATTTTGGTAAAAGTCAGGAAACATACTGACTTCTTGAGAAATTTTCAACAGTGTGAGGCCTTTTGTGTCATGGACTCTGGAGTATTAAATTTCTGCCATTAAGATATTACTACTTTTGTCTCAGTTCAGATCACCCTTGAATTCAAAATTGCTTTGTTCTGCATGTCAGCTTTGCTGTTTATCTGCTTTTTAAGTTACCAGTGAGGATGATGTAACCTGGTTACCAATTATCTAGATGTATTACTGTTTTATTTCCTCCCTGTTTCCTTGTGGAGAATTGCATTCAGTGTAAGTAGCACTTACCATATCAAGGGATTCTGTTGTGCTTTTAGAAGAGTACAAAAGTATATATTTTAAAAGAAAAAATAGTCAAGAATTGCAATAATATCCAGTCCTTAATTATAAAAAATTATAAAATTCTCTCTTCTTTAAGTTATTAATGTAAACTGCATATCTAGTATCTTGAATGCATCTGATTTTTAACCTGTGTACCTAAGGACACTGTTTTTAATAAAGTCTTATAAAATGAAGCTCTATTATCCCTAGAAATCTTAATTTTCTTTCCAGGTAAAACCACTTTGCTGGGGAAAGTCAGTCTAGTAGTGTTATGTATCTGCCTCCCTTAAATTAGCTATGCCCTAACTTCATTCTCCCTGTAGATTTATTGGAGACGTCCTGCCTGCAATATTTCAGAGCCTTGTTCTTTAGCAAACAAGTATATATTTAACCTCCCTCAGTCTGAATGCATGCAGTCAATTTTGTGTCAGCACTACTGCTCCAGTGATCACTTGCTGCTATGGTTTCATGGCCCTTTTCTTCACTTCACGTAGCTTGAAAGTAATACAGCACCCACAGAGTTCATTCTGAATTGTGTTTGAAAGACACCTTGTTTCTTGAGATGAACCTAAGTAGTCTATAAATTGGCTAGTGGCCTATAAATTGGCTAGTTTTATAAATACCCCTCAAAAAATAGGGCTACTCCACACAGAACCCAGATACAGCTCTCTGGAATTTTACAATAGCTGATATATATTACATGGGAGGGAGAAGGAACTGAAGTGAAGGAACTGAAGCACTATTTGTAGGCTATTTTGAAACTTATAAAGGCTCTTTTTTCTTAAACAGCAGACAGCTAATCTAAGTCTCTTTGTATATAGAAGTAATGCATAAAAGCATAGCAAGCTCTTTGCCAGGGGACTGAATGCTGGCTTGCTGCCCTGCCACTCCACCCCTGAGGCTAGATGTGAAGAACTGCCCCTTCTTCAGCCCTGGTCAAAGCATAGACAGAACTTTGCAGAAGGTCTGCATTCACAAACAGGCACTGTCTTGCAACAGAGGGGAAGGATCTGTGGAACAAGGGAAGATTGTCTATAATCCTTTATCAAGGATGTACTGACAAAGAGAAGACATGATGTCATTTTTTTCCATCTTTTCTGAGCAGCCTAACTAGACATGTGTAGTTCAAGCAGTGCAAATGATGGAATGAAAGCATTGCTGCCTGTATAAGGAATCTCTGAGCCTTCAACCTAAAGCCTTGCCTTCTCATCTCTTCCATGGAGCTTGGACTATGTACTGTACTCAAAGCTTGTGTATGAGCTGCATCTGTTCTAAAAATTTTAGAAAGGGCAACTTTTCTCCTCATGCCATCGTGGAACTCTTCAAGACCTCATACTGGAATATTTCCACAATTTTTCTCATACAGACTCTCTTTTTATCTGACAGAGACATTGTAGCCCTAATTTTTCTCATTTAATAACACAGACTTTTTCTATTACATCATCCAGCAGAGTGATGACTGTTTAATAAATGTATTGGAAGGCAAACCCACAACCTAACAGCCTCATTATTGCATAATTCTATTACTGATTAGAATTTTATACTGTTGTGGTATCATACTGTATTGGAATATAATCCCAATATTACCAGGTGGAATGTGCCTGGCCTCGTCTGACCATTGCTGCGGCGCCAAAGGCGGCAGCTGTGGTGTTTCACCTCAGAGATACCTTTGGCTGGCTGTAAGTTGCAGTTAGGGACTCGAACAAGTCCAGGCATGGTAGAAACTCAGTTTACCTCTGATGGAAAGGCTCCAGGCTAGGTGAAGAAGAAAAGGAGACGGATTCTGCAGAGGGTTTAATCCAGAGTTTTATTCCAGAGTCACATATGTCTGAATCTTGTAACAGCTCCACAGAATCCTGACTGCATGGTCTCCGTGTCTTTTAAGCTCAGGGGCAGGGGGAGGGAAGGGACAGGTGAGCCACCAACCAGGTGGGAGGGGGGGAAGGCTCAGGGGACAATGACACTTGAACAAGCCAATGACCCCAGGGCTGAGGGGCATCTTTTGAACTTTTGCCAATCACACAATGCCCCTGCTGGAATGATAAGATTGACTGACAGCACTTAGCAAGGAGGCAAGGGGGAGGGGAAAGGAGAGGTTGGCACACCTGGGGGACTGGGATAGGTGAAACAGGAAGTGGCATCACACTGCAACAATACTATTATTCCAGGAATGACATTTCTTCCAGTCACTGGTTTGCAAGGGAAATGATACATACTGCTTAAGTTTTTGATTTAAAAAATATCAGGGTTCTAAACTGAGAGTCAGTTTGGGAATAAAAGTGAAACTAATTTATGGAAGGGAAAAATTCCCTGTTAATGATGTGCAAAAACTTTCTCCATAATGTGAAAAGCTTTCATATAAATATTCATTTATACCAGTCTTTCTCTCCTCCTCTTACCTGTTTTTGTAAGATATGCATGTCCAAAGCAAGTAATAGATTCAGAACTTTTCCAGGCATCTGAGTTCATTTGCTTAGAACATCAATGCATCTACTTATGTGGATGGTTAACATAAGCTCTGTCCTCCTGGAAACAGGTGCATTTTCATTTTTGCTATTGCAATTTTTGTGTTTAGGGTTTTTTGGATGTTTTGTTTATTTTAGTGGGTTTTCATTGTTTCTTTGTTGAGGCTATCAATGAAAAATAAAAAATACAAGTAGAGAAAGGAAATTTATGACTTAATGCAAAGCAGATACATCAGATTTCTGTTACATTTTCCATTGTCCTGCAATTGCCCTTGACATGTTTATGTCATGGCTGAATACAGTGTTCATCTACACAATATTTTTATAATTAAACACCTAATGTTTCTTAATTGGTGTGTTACTTTTTGAGCCGGATCTTATGAGCTCTCAGAGAACCCATCACACCTGAGATAACTCAGCCACCCCGAATGGCACAAAAATTAGCAGGATAGTTTCTGAGGTAGTATTGGAAACAGAAGAAGGTTTAATAAAAGGCAAAATAGCAAAGCTCTTAGAGAGAAAAAACTGAGGCAGGGCAAGAGGTCCTTGCTCCTGCTAAAACACCCCACAAAAGTGATTATTTCCTTTGTTCTCTTCTTTTTCTAGTGAATTACCTAGGTGGGACCTCTTGGCCTCTGTCCAATTAGGCAGCCCCAGGTCTGAGGTGAAGTCCCAAAGGTCCTATGAGGTGTCTTTTTACCAAATTGAGGAGAGAAACTTTTGGGATTTTTGCCTTTTTAAGCAGACAAAGAATAATTTGGTAACTCCATCAACAGGGGGCACATTCCTACACTTAATTATTATAAAATTCTCCATTTACTAGTGCATAAGAAGCCTCCATAGGCTTCCAGAGCAAGCAGGAAATTACTTGGATCTCCTGTTGGGATTCTACCAGCATAGACTTAATGAGGCCTTCCAGAAAGAGCATTTGGAATGCTGTAAAACAAAATCATAAATGTTCAGAGACCACTTCTTGGTTGTTGTAAACACTGAAGTCAATATAATATACTATGATCTATCACACTTTTCTATCTCTGGGTAACTTTCATTGAGACATTTAGCTCAGTAAAACTAATCTTTATACAAAGTTTTTATTGCAGGAAGGTTGGAGATGACTTGATGTGTTTTCAAGTCTTCACTGTCAGAGATCTCCTTCCCTTTGTGCCACTGATTATAATACAGTTCTCAACATATCTTTCAAATACAATCATGGAAATGTATTTATTTGGTCTGCGGAGAAATAAGCAATGCTTATTATCAGTGATTTCACTCTGGTAGTCCAAATTCACAGAAAAAGTAATAATATTCCATCTCATATGCTAAAAAGCTTAACAATTTTATTTGGTTTATATCAATTTGAATGGTGGAAAAATATCTTGTAACAGTAGAATGAAATCGAAACTGAAAATAACTTAAAATACTTGTAATCTATGCCTCCACTGAGTGGTATTAACTACAATCCTTACAGTGTAAGTGTCTACAACTGAGCTATTTGATAATCAGTGGTAATTGAGATTTCCCTCCCCCCCTCCCCCCCCTTAGTTTGGCTAAGATTTTCATAGGAGGAACTCTCCTAGTTGACACAACTTCCCAAAGCTTTAGAGATGAAATGATTTAGAGTTTAATCCATTTAGCTAGCTAGGTTTTTTTACAGCTATATGTTTCTACATAAAACTTAAAAATTCTGTACATGTTTTAGCCACTTAGCAAACATTCCAACATGTTATTGATTCAGAGGAGAACGGAATATTATTATACATAACTGAATATAAAAAGCTAGGGCGTGCCAAGTCCATGGCAGATAGTATGTGATGATAAACCAGTGGGACAATATAAATGTGTATTTTCTTTGGCTGATACATTAAAGCTGACAAAATAGGCCACTCTCATTACTGGATTTTCATAATAAAACTCATTCTCTAAAATATACTCTCTCTTCCACTGGTTTTGGATACGCTAGGTTGATAAAATATTCCGGAACATGAATGCATTTTGTTTTGTAGCCAGTATTGTATCTGATCACAGACTCAATAATTCTTCAAATCTGATGCTTATGTTAAGACAAAGATATTTCATGATTAGTTGTTCTTACAGCCTCCTGAGCTAAACTTCTGCAAAGTGACACAGTCTACTGTGACCTACATGTTGAACATCACATTGAAATAAGAAAAATTTAAGTACTATAGATGGTCATGGAATATACTGTGCTACTAGAATGCATAATCTAGTGCACATGTACATAATTCCATGTGCAGCTTCTCTGTAATACTGAAGAATTTGAAGGGGGAAAAAAAGAAGATAGGTGTATAGGTGTGTTTGGAGGTTTTTTCATGAACAGGAGGGGACTGCTGGGATATGTTCCTTGAACTTTTATTGCAGCATCAGCCTCGTTGCATGGTTAAGACAATAGAAACATGGTAACAGCTCATGTACAACCAGCACCAACCAAAGATTTCTTTGTTACAGAGCATTTCAAAAACTTTCTATCCAATAGCATATTGCTAAAGCTTACAGACAATTGTTCTAGCCAATCACTAAAAGTACATGTATGCCTGCTTCACACAATGCTTGTATGTATACCTTCTATTAACAATATACAATACACCATTATTAAGCTTAAAACCTTCTACTATCTTATGCTACTTCTTATGCTATCTTATGTTAACCTTCTACTAATATGCTTATCTTGGTAAGCATATTTTTCTGCAGGCTTAAGGTCTATCTTAGCCAAGACTAAAACTCAAAAAAAACCTTCTTACCTTTACTATTCCCACAGATAGGTTCTTCAAACATTACATTGAAGAGATGTTGTGAAACTATTCACTGTCTCCTCTTCCTCCCTTGCTTTTGTAGCAGGATTTGCATCTGGACAAAACCACTGTGATCATAGATCAGAATGGGCATTAAACCATTAAAACTGCTCTGTTAAAACTGCTTTGTAGATGGAATCAGATACTGATTTAGAAAGACTTTGTTTTATAGTGTGTGTTTAATTTTCTGTGCAAGTATTTACATTGGTTTGTTTGTTTGTTTGTTTTAATGGATGACTTTTCATTCTGTGTGAGCAAAGTGCTGATAGATTTGTAAATCAGAGAACTGAGACTGTTCCCTTAGAAATGGCCCTCTCAGAGGTCTCTTGGCACTGCCTGCATTATCCATTTGAACCAAGACACTTCTGAAAAGTTATATGGAGTCTTCTGCCTCAAGCAAATGTGAATTAAGTTTTCTCACAGGAAATGAGTATCCAAGTAGTGGAGACCCTAAATACAGAAAGAGGCCCTCTACTTTCTCATCCACTTGTTTTGTCCTGAATTCAAATGTTGAACTGCATTAAAGGAATGGCAGGTCTTGTGACAAAAGTTTTCCTACAGGAGTTCATATGAAATAAGATTTTTAGCTTGGGACATCTTTAAAGTCTCTTGCATGTTATATGTCTTTCATCAATGGTACCTCACAAGTCTTACTGGTCCTTGATCCCTCACTACTACCATTAAATCAAGCAACTGCTGATAGGTTCTTCATCAAGAATCTACCCACCCTCTACACACTTCCCTTATTTGGGGCACCACACTTTAATCCAGTTTGTCTGTTACTTGTTTTGTCTTGACTAACTTTTCATACCACTGTGAACTGTATATTAAACAACTTCCTTATTTCAAAAGGATTTATTAACTGAGAAAAAACTTGAAGTTTTGCATAAGACACATTTTTGCCTGTCGCAGTTTCATTCAGGAACCAGTACATCTGAAAGTTAAATTGTGCAGCTTGCAGCTTTCATCTTTCCTGTAGCTCTATCCAAAGGCATTTCCTCTTGAGAGAAAGCAGTAGCATTATCTGGTGTTAATTTATTTTTGTGGTTGTTTTTGTTTGTTTTGTTTTTTTTTAAATACTTGCCATACAAGATAACTGACTGTACTTGGAATATGCATTTATTAGTTGAAAAGATGATGGCACTTCCAAGGATACTGAACACAGTTTCTTGTTATGTTCACTAGTATCAGTGAGAGCTCAAAAATTCTAAAATTCAGGCCATAAAATAAGCTGTATTGTGTTTATACAATGCTTCAGTGTTACTTGATCATGGTCTCAAAGAATATGTGCCTCTTCAGTTAAATTTGAAATGCACCCTGATAATACAATGGTGGGTGGTGGTGGTTTGGTTTTGGTTTTTTCCTCTTTCTTTTTTCTTGCTAAGAACCACTGAAAAAGTGATTACTTGAGTGGTTTTTAAAGCATTCTGTTTTAGAGAGTTTGGTTTCTCTTTCTTTTGATTTCCATGGGAAAAAGTAATGCATTTCCCCACATAAATCAGTAACTTGATAAATAACTATCTTTGTATATATTCATTGAAATATAGATGAATAATATCTTACACATATATAAAAAACCAAAATAATCTGAAGCTGAGAAATCCATCACTAATATTTTCTTCTTTTGAAGATGCAAACAATAAGTTATTGACAGTAACTTAAAAACCATTTTAATAGAAATACAGGATTGGATGAGCAGACAGCCTGACAGATGTGTTTGTTTTTACACATACCTGAGGTTGCTTGTTTGCAGTGCTTGTGCATAGCATACATTTTTGAGACGTCACTAGTTACTTTGTCTGGAAAAGGTTAAATTAACAAAAACCATGGGAACGGCTACTGCTCTTGCTATGATTCTATGAAATTTTTTCAACTTTTCCAGGATGAGGCCTCCTACTATATGACATGGCATTTCATGACTGATGTGCCAAATTATTCCATGTAGTTTGAGGGAAGCCCGAAGAAGAGAGCTCCAAAAATCTAAGTACAGCTGTAAGCACACATTTTCAAAAAAATTGCAGTTTTAAAATGATCCTGTGTTCGAGTGAATGGGAGGGTTTGTCTACTGCATTTACAAGTTAAAGATATTCTGCAGTTTCAGAATGACAGACCTTCCAGTGTTGAGTGGGAGCAGAGAGGAAATACATGTTCAGTTCCACTTAATTGTTTATAGTCTAAATTGTTTACAGTCATATTGCTGTTTGTTTTTTAGGATGCTGTTCTCCCCTATGTTAATTCTCTTCATGTTTATTCCCTCTTGCAGAGGATGAGAAAACCAAATTAATCTGTGTTTTTCTATGCCTGAGTTAGGCAAGTTATTTCACAAAGCCATTTATATTCAGGCACCTTGTAGACAAAATCTGAAATGAGCAATTTACTTGACACTGACTCCTATGTTTCTGTCAATCATTAGAGTAGCAGGGAAACATATGACATTCCTTCACAAATTAGGAGTTTGCTGAATTTGTATGAAGGGCACGGCATAGCCACTCGTCTTCAGGGATTCTTGCTGGAGAAAGGTGCATGTTACAATTCAAGCCCTACATTTTAATCTATTTTCATTAGAATTTGCAGTGTAATGGTTCTGATCAAGCCAGGAATCTTATGTACTATATCTAGGAGAACTGTACACTGGTACTACCTAGCAGAGATTGAAAGATCTGATCCTGATTTGCTTTGCTGTGCCTGGAACAGCCATTAAATCAATTCTTCTTGCCAAATAACAGACTTTCTCCTTTTGAGATGGCAGTATCTTACACACTGACCTAAACCAAATCAGTTCCTCACTGGAGACATCCATCACTGCCTTTCCTTCTCTTCCTAACTCTTCTTTTGTGTGCGATTAGCCTTGCCCTTTCTATCTTCTGGCTTTAGAGTTTCAGACTTTTTTCTTCCTTGGAGAAGAAAGTCTCATCTGGTTGAAACTTTGAATTTGTGACAGAAGGACAAGCAAAAGGTGAGATTTTTGTTATGTGCCCTTTTGTTTGTTACTAATTGTTCATGTCAGAGGGATTTTCTTGATGAGTAGCCCCTTAAGTATAACTGAGTCTATTAGAAGGATCCATGCAAAAAAATCTTTAAAAAGGGTGAATTTGATAAATGCTGACAAAACTCAATTATATTAATACTTTTAATTACATTATTTCTGCTTAATTACATCCTTATAATACTTTGGAAAGTAAGTTTCTTACTTAACCAGCCTTCTTCATATGTCATCTCAGACTACTATTATCTTCTTTGTTAAATGTTACTCTATTCTTGTTCCCATCTAATTCAGCAAGTGTAAATAGCCAAACAAGCAAAGCTTTCTAGATTTGAAAATCAGGAAAAGAATGAGATATCCAAAAGTCCTGTGATTACAGTGCTTTTTATGCAGAGACAGGCATGCATTCTATGGAGAGAAATTTTCTCTAACCATTATTCTTTATAGAAGTGTGGAGTTTGTGTTTACCTGTATCTGGCTCTGCCAGGAAGCATCCAAGAGAAAGTGTAGTTGTATAATAAATTATTCAAAGTAACGGATGTCACTTCTGAACTGCTGCATAATAACCTCTTCTGACCCCATGGCAAGGATTTTCTTTTCTTTTTACCTGATGATATGGTGTATATCACAACTAACTTTTGCTATTTGGTTCTTCTGAATGCAATCTTTATGCAACATGTTTAATAGGAGCAGCTGCTATGAAGGAAAACAGTGGTAGGAATGAATATTCTTACAAAGGAATAGTTTGATTTACATTATGGTCTGTGGAAGAAAGCAAAATGTTAATTACTTTCCCAGTACTCATCTCTATAACCAGGCCAGCCTGTGCATTTTAATATTATCAAAACGGTTTAGTACATGCATTCAAAACATGGTGCCGGTAGAAATTTGAAAGCAATAGAATAATTCATCATGGGAAAGTTTTAAATGGTTGTATTTGTTTCTGTCTAGATCTAGTAATTTCCTGCTGTGATCCTTTCAGAAAATACTGTGTGCTGGGCACTGATGAACAATCTTAAAAAGGAAATGAGCTGCTCATTGTGGAGCTGCAGTGTTTCCACTCGTCTTCCTGACCTGTGAATAAAACGTGCTTAGAACAATGCTAGGGGGATGTTGAATGCAACACAATAAGGCTATAGGTGTTTTGTAATCTTGGGAAGCGAGTAAAACTTTATTCAGAGCTCTGGATGCTAAATTTATCCATGAGTGTTGGGCCACTTTAGTGTAATGGAGTAGCTGGGCCTTGGTCAACATTAAAAAGCACTAATCTGACAATTCTCGGTTTCGTGTCTTGCATTTCTCTGAAAGAAACAAAATAAGTGAGGTCAAATGAAGTGGTGGGGGAAGAACAACACCCGCCCCCCAACACTCAAAACCCCCCCCAAAATCAACCAAATACCACCACACACAACCCCTCCTCCCAACCCAAGTTCCCAGTCTCCCCGGGTCGTGTGCCGACCGCTCGCTCTCCGCCCCCGCGGTGCTGCGCGGAGCACAGGACCCGCTGGGAGCTCTGCGTGGAAGAGGCGGTGAGAGTCGGGCGGGGAAAGTGGGGGGAACAAGTCAAACGCAAATGAGGTGGAGTCAGCACAGCAGGCATACACTGAATGGGCAGTCGAGCTAAAGAGCGAGCGGGAAGCCTAATCTAACAACTATCGGGGAATTACTTTCTGCCTGGATGAAGTGAACTCTGGCCATTCTTCGTCTGGGTGGCTGTATTGAGACAAGGGAGCCTGTGCTTCTCTTGCCGCAGACACTGGATCCCACTTTGCGGTGAAGTTCTAACACGCGAGGGAGAGTGGCGGGTGCTGGCAAATGCGGGCAATAGCTTTTCCCAAGTCTCTGCGTGGCGGGCTGGCGCGCCGCGCTGCCTTGATTCCGTGAGCCTCAGGCAGCATGCGGCACGGAGGGAGGGAAGGATTTCGCACAGCGCCGTGGGAGAGCAGCTGTCGCGATGGCTTCCGTAGGTAGGTTTATGGTTCCCTGCGCCCCTGTTTTGTGCGTTTCCCTAAGTCTGAAAACTCGTTTTATGGGTTTGTCTTGTGTTAGGCTAGTCGCGCTCGCCGCAGCGACAGCGAAACGTGACCCCGGAAACAGAGGAGGGCGGCGGGAGTTCACTAAAGCGAACCAGCCTCAGACAGGGGCCGCTCTGCTTGCGGGGTGGGGAGCTGGGAGCACGCACACAGCCTGCGGCCTGCTGCTGCGAGCTCTAGAAATCAAGTGGGAGGAAGAGTTACGCCTTTTAAAGTCATGTAACAACGTTGGGAGTCTGCCCAGAAACGGAGAAGGTTTGCAGACAAGGAGTTCTGTCAGTATGAGAGTTTTCTGCAATCGCTGACAATGACTGAGGGCATGAGGCAGGGATCGAGAGTTTTGTCTAGTCACTTTCCTGCCGAGGAATGCTTGTAATTTTTTGTGTGCCGTGGTGGGTCTTTTTCAAAAGTAGAAATAAGGGCTGCCTGGAGTAATAATTTCTATCTACGTAGAAGAAAATTTGTCCAGGCTGAGTCTTTTTCCTTCCCTGAGGAATTTTTAGTAATGTTATAGCAGTACTGAATTTCTTTTCAAAACCATGAAAGGTGTAATATTTTGTAAACATGAGTCTTTCTTAAATGAGGAATATGGCATCGTTTTTCTGCTTTCTTGCTTAGTGAGAAAAACACCTTATTGTGCCATTAGCACTGGAAAGGTAATTGGTCTAATTTGTGCATCCAAGACGAAGTGTATTTGTGTAATACATATAGAACACTCTCTTACTTCAGATCTGAATTTTCCATGGAAATCTAATAGAGTCTTAGAGTAGCCAGCTATTACATGGTACAGTGTACAGGATGCAGCAGAATAAAGAGCCTGGTTCCTACTGCCTTAATGCAAACAATTTTTCTATTCAGGCAGTAGCAGCACATCGTTGGGTAAAGACTGCAACCCTAAAAGGAGAGTTACTGAATCACAGTTGAGAGACAGACCAAGAAAAAAATGCACGACTTCTCAGTTGTGTGTTTTGTGATACTGAACAACACTGAAGATAAACTGAACTAAGTTTATTTTTACCAGTATCAATTTCAGATTATTAAAAACAGCCTTTGAAAAGTCAGTTTTTTTCTGGCTTTAAAATAAAATGTTTTAGGTATACTGCTTGAAAATTAAAAAAACAGCCCTCACTTTTGTTATTCAGGCCACAGTGAGCTGGGTTCAGCATTTTGTTGCAGGCAAGTGACTAGAAAAATGAACAGGTTGAAGATTGTCACATTTAGGCAGAATTTTTTTCACAGCAGAAGAACAGGACCGAAGTGAGAGTTTTGATAGAGGGTCCAAACATCAGTTTGATTGCTTCAATTTGTTCTATGAGGCAAGTATGCCTCAGACATCAAAAACTGCATACTGGGACCTCTCTGATTCCTCGTGGCACCAGGGAACTGGACTGAGACAGAGAAAGGGGAGTTTAAACTCCTTTGTCACTCTTTCACCTTAGGAAAAGTATATAGGGTCGTAACACAAAATAAAAAATGTCACAGTCTTTGTGCTTGCTTCTCAGAAGTGTCAGAAAGTCAGGCCTGAGCTCTGTCCCTTCTTCTTTCACTGAGTTTGCCCTCTCTGCCTTCACTCTTGCCTCCTTTCCTTTGGCTTTGCAGTGTATCTTGTCAGTAGACATGAGTGGCACTTTTCAATTCAGCACAGACAGCTTAGACCTGCATCTCCAACATTTCAAGCGATTTTAATGGATAATGAGCTTTGGAGCACAATGCTGATATTTTACTCTTCTTGAAAGGTGCTTGGTTTTTAGTGCATTCTGCCTGAAAAAGGTACCATATGCATGTTTCATAGGTTCTTTTTTTCTTCTCTAAAACTATTGCAGTTTAATTTTATGGTTTGAAAATTGTCATATTCAGCAGTGTGAATGTCTGAAATTCCATTACGAGATGAACCATGATAAGAATGGAATTGTCTGTCTCTTAAACCATTTTACTAATTTGCTGTGTAAACTTAATGTGGATATGTTAATAATTGTGTTCTAATTGTTTCTTTTTTTTTTTCACTACTGAGTGAGCTGCTGTACATAGCGACAGAATAGAGGTTCTCTTGTTTCTGTGTTATGTACTGATAGTGATTCTCTCCTAAAGAGTGTTTTAATCCCATTTTATGTTACATGTGATCTGGAAGTCTTGAGGACATGCCTCTGCAGCTGATTTGCATTCCTAAGACAGCAAAGCTTGCTTAAAGTCAGTAGCACAGCATCTGCAAGATCTTTTAAAATATATGAAAAGATATATGCAACTGATTGCTTTAGTCCTTGGTGAAGTTTCTTTTTTTGCAGGGTACTACTTGGGAGAATGAAATAAATTAGTATAAGAAAGCCTTTCAGAAAGTCATGATAAGGATTTTACTGCTTTCAAGATGCTGTACTGTAATCTGTTCAGCAAATAGGAGTTATTTGTATTTTGGTGTTTGAGTGAATGTATGATACAAAGTTACCTGTAAAACGGTCTACCTATTTTCTCAGAAAAGAAGCCCTATAGTAGAGGTCTTAGGGCTTTAGAATGGGGTAGAGTGTGGTCTCGTAAATCATACTTTTGATTCTGATCGATGTGCAGAGGGTAAACGCTGCTAATTGTGTCAGCCTGTGGTTGTCTGGAGATAAGCTGACACCTGGCATAGCTTCAGAGGCTGCATATGGCTGTTACTGGCAGGCTGTTATGGGAGCTAGAACTTGCAGAACACAGGAATGTAGCAATACACTTCCACTCCTGTCATGCATTTTGCTGGTAGGCCAGAGTCTCCCCTGATGGTGGTGAAATGCCAGCCTTCCTCACCCAGTGCTGGCTGGGGAAGACCGCTGTGCCAAGGATGCTTCCTCGAGGGACAACAGCTCTCTTTACAGCTCTCTTTAGGGCATAAGGCAAGAATGATTTTTTTTTTTAAATTCTAAATTCATTTGACAGGGTCCCAAAACACAGTGAACGCTTTCTAAATGCACACAATGCAGTTAAAAACCTTCAGTACTGTAGTGTACATTACATTTAATTATTAGCAATTTGGGTTCTAACTGTTGAACATGTTTTTTCTTCCACCAAATAAACACCCCTGAGAAATACTTTACTGCCTCTCCAGATGTGCTGTTTTATTTCTGAGGTTGTCAGTCACTCCATTGTTGTATTTTCTGTAATATCCAAGTATGTAATACATATTCCACTGAGATTCTTCTCAGATGAAGCAACTAAGGCTGACCTTTTTGTGCAGAGAGGTTAATGCCTGGATGCTAGAGCCACTGTCCTAATGACTTGTCCCAGGTTCAGCCTGATTATTTGTGAAGAGAGTTGGTCCACTCAAAACAGGCATTAGCAGAATCTCCTAGCAATAGTAATTTTGTCTTTTCCTTCACAAACATGAAAAATCCTGTTACATTTTCTCTGCTTGGTATTAGTGGGTTTTTGGAAAGTGTGGGAACTGAAGGTGTTTCCGTGTTGGTACATGACATGTACTTCTTCTAAATGAGGAGTGGAGCTACTTAATGTTGAATAGGAAAGCGTGTACTGTGCAAAACACACAAAAAAGTTATACCATTCCCTGGTATCTGAAGTTATAAAAGACTTTAGGCATCCTTTATTGATTTCCACATATTCTGTGAAAGAGAAGGAACCGTGTGACCAAAGTTGATGGGTTTCATATTATGGTATAATTTGGTTCACTGTATTTTAGTGAAATTGAAAGCAGAATGTAACAAGTTTAAAAGGTCAGAATTTCAGTAAAGTTAATACTTTGGCCGAAAGAGAGAGAGGAGAGGAGAGACTGCTGGTCTCTCTTACCATTTTTGGCACCTTTGTATTTGGAAAAGCAAGGGAGTGAAAGAGAAGATAGATAACCTGTAGGAATCTTACTGTGCAAATAGACTTGGAAAAGCATTAGTTTTTTATCTGGCTCAAGTGGGCCATTACTTTGGCTTATTTCAGAGCAGTATTATTTTCTCTGTCCGTTCAGCTTTTATATTAGCCTCAGATAGTTGTGAGGTAATGAGCTCAGTGGTTTGGAAGCAGAATACTGACTTTAAGCTCCCTTTCCCCAGAAGATGTAACTGAGGATCTTTACTTGAGTTTTCAAGCTCATACAATCCACATTAACCAACACCTTCTCACAAAAAGGATTACAAGGTTTGAAATGTATGAGAACCTACTAAAATACGAGATTTGGTAGTAAAATGACTGAATGTTGTTACCTATCTTTGATCTGGACCATAGCGTGGGTTAAGCTACTCTGGGTTTTTTCTTTTTTGGTAGGTTTGGGTATTTTTGGTGGTTTGTTTTTTGGTTTGTTTTTTTTGTTGGTTTTTTTTTTTTTTGTGTGTGTGTGTGTGGGTTTTTTGTTTGTTTGTTTGGGGGTTTTGTTTTGTGGGGGTTTTTTGTTTTGTTTTTGGAGGGGGTGTGGGGGCGGCTTCCTTTTTCTTCTTTGTTTCAATAGGTTTAGTAGATTAAAGTTGAGTAGATTAATCTGAAGATCTTACTTTATATGGCTGTGTGGTTGGCACACCCAGCAGTTTCTGCTTACAACTGAAAAAAGCCTGCAATTTCTACAGGTTTTACCTCTTGCTGCCAAGTAGAAGAGTGAACTGGATATTTTTGTGCCTTGCATGTACACAATTAGTGTTCTTTTCTTAATGTCATTTTTCAGTAGGGTATGCTGCAAAGAGTCCAGCTCCTTTCTAAGGTCCTGCCTTTAAAGTTGATGATCAGTGATAGTAAACTAACATCTGACCTGGGTGCATGAGAAGATACAAACATGAATGATCCTGGTTTTGTCATGTCACTTCTTGAAATAGGGAGCTGCACTTTTACGTTGACAGTGTTTTTACAGCTCTAAATGGTGTGGTAGGGGCCTGAACCAAGAAGCACTGATGCTTTGCTTTCTGTGAAATTTGCCAGGCTAGTTAATTCTGTAGAAGCTATGAAATTGCAGAATTATTGATTCCTTGAGATAAAGGGTTAACAGCTGACCAGTGAACTCTGCATCAGACAATGAGAGAGGACATAGCTAAAGTATCCAGCAGGTTTGTTTTTAATTGAAGTAAAAACAAGGCTGCTTTCATGGGAAGTTCCTTTAAGATATACTTGTTTCTAGCCTGGGAAGAGTTGTTCTGAGTTTGTGTTTTTTCTACATTTTACATGCCTGGCTGCCAGTGGCTTTTCACTCTGTGTTTAGTATTTTACACTTGTGAAAATGGGGTGTGAAATGCATCTGTGAGCCTGACAGTGGTCTTTTCCTCAAGCTGTAAAGATAATAGCAGCAATCCAAGGCCTGAAACAGGGAAGAATCAAGCCTTGGTCTCTTTATTCAAGCAAGTGCTGTAGAAGGAGTGGAATTTGCTGTGTAAATCTGTTGGACTAACTCTTATGCGTGTAGTTGAGCTCATATCAGAGTGGGAGATTTTAAGCTATTTCAGAAAGAGTGCCACTCCCCTCTTTGCCCCTCAGAGTCTTGGTAACTGGCTTCCAGTGACTCCCCTATATATTTTCGTATCAGGAGAGACACAGAGACATGAAAACAAGCAAGCATGTGGAGATAAGTTTGGGATTGTAATTCCTGTTCCTGTGAGGAATGCAATTCAAAAGCAGAATCGTCTCAACCTGCAGTGTAATTGGGAAGCATCTGGGCAAGGTTGTGCAGAGATGAGATGCCTGTTGCACTTGAGATGGTTTGTCAAAAGTTGAAGTTGTGTTTCTGGAGAGGCTTTAGTAGTCTTCCTATGTACATCAAGTTGACCAATATGGGTTTGTGCAGCCAGCTTTTCTGACTCTTATTTGCACCAGTATGAGGATGACTGTAATGTAGCTGATCTGGTAAATACAGATTCAGATTTCTGTAGCTCTTCCACACGAAACATTTCTGCAGTATTTCCTTAAAGTTCACTTCTCTTGCTGTTATGAATATCGTTAAAGTAATGGTGTAGTTAAAAGACAGTTTCTGTTAAAAGGCATCTTTCTGTTTCCCTCATCCAATTAAATGTTTGCTCTGTTCAATGTGTGCTGTGTGATGAATTCAGATGGTTTATAGTCAAGGCACTAACTTGCAGATTTTCTTGTCTCAGACATATCTTTAAAGTACCTTGCACACTCCTCATTCAAGTAATAGCAGAACCAAGCTCTGCCATGAATTGAAGGGAAAACAATATTCATTTTGACTTGTTTTCAGTGGCTTTTTACATTAGGAAGATTTGCTTATGGAAAAAATGCATTACTGTGATCTTAACTCTTTGTAGGAGTGGAATTATTCCGTGACTTCCTTGGTTTTGGGGTTTTTTCCCCCCCTCCCTGATTCCTTGGAAGTATATCAACTAAAGAAAAGTAATTAGAGATTGTTTCATCTGTGATTGTCTTATTGGGTTTCAGTCCTGCTAGTGTTGAGGTCAGTAGGACTATTCAGGTGAATGAAGCTGTTCAGATGCATGGGCATTTGTAGTATTACAGCTTTCTGTCATGGAAAACAGTGTGGTTGAGCTTGGAGCTATGTGAATAGGTGTTGACTTTTTAATACTAATACAGAATAATTAAATGTAATCTCCATTAGAGATTACATTACTGGTTATTTAAGTGTACCTCTGAAAAATGGGGTGAAATTGTTCTTGTAGAAAGCTCTGCAGTAATAGCATCCACATTATTCCTCATCTAAATGCATCTGTTTTAACTATATCTTATAGTATTTATGTGCAGTATAATTAAGTTGAACATATTTCATATTTCAGTCTGGTGCTGTTTGCAGGCTGTTAGGAAATAAAGGTTACCGTTGTTTTGCTTCTTTGTCTGTGTGGTGTGGACAAGGTCACACCTGAAAACTGTAGCTGCACAAGTGTCATGGTTTAAGCCCAGCCAGCTGCCAAGCCCAGTGCAGTTGCTGGGCACTCTCCAGCCCCTAGGATTGAGGAGAGAATTGGAAGGGTAAAAGATAGAAAACTCATGGGTTGAGATGAAGACAGTTTAAGAGGGAAAGCAAAAGCCCCATACACAAAAGCGACACAAAACAAGGAATTACTTTACTTCTTCCCATGGGCAGCCAGATGTTCAGCTATCCCCAGGAGAGCAGAGCCTGTCATTACATGTAATGGTTACTTAGGAAGACAAACACCATCACTCCAAATGTCCTCCCCTTCCTCCTTCGTCCCCCCATTCTGTATACTGACCATGATGTCATGTGATCTGGAATATCCCTCTGGTCAGTAGGGCTCACCTGTCCTGACTGTCCTCCCAACCTCCCATGCACCTCCAACTGCCTTGCCAGTGTGGCAGTATGAAAAGCAGAAAGGCCTTGGATCTGTGTAAGCCTTGCTCAGTGTTACAAATGATCAATCGAAAGCCACATTACCAAAAATGTGAAAAGATTTACTTATCTTTTTCTGTGACCAGAATACGGTCCTCAAAACCACCACAGCCAAAGAGACAGGGTCGAGCCCGGGATCGGCACTGGGTGAACCTGGATCCGACCTCTATCGCATCGAATCCACCCCCCCCACCCCCGCCGCCCCATTCACAAGAGTCGCTTCTAGCGGGGATGTTTTATACAGTTTATTGTGCCCCAGGCGAAGGAGTCCCACTTTCTTTTGTAACTCTTCACATTCATAGTTGGTTCTTTCACTGTTCAGAGCTGGACAATCGCCATTTCCTGGTTGATAGCCAGTGTTCATAGAATCTTGGGAAGTCACGTATTCACATGTATCTTTCTGGCGACTTCGTCTATCTTGATCGATGTTATCAACAGGGCGATGATCGCTCTTAGGTGTCTTCCGATGGCTCGGGATAGCGATGATCATTGCGCTGGGTGCGTCTATTCATAAGCTAAATGCCGATTTTTCTCCTGCCACCTTCAGGAATTTCAGAGTTTGAATAGATGTCCACCTCTTGGGCTGCTTGTGGTCAGAGACTCGTTGGGATTTCACAATCTTTATAAAATACATTCTTTTATAGCATGAATTGTTTCCCAACATATATTACACTCAGAAATAACAATAATATCTCTGTATTATCATTACTGTGTTAAACACAAATCCAAAACAGTCACATACCAGCCTCTGTCAAGAAAGTTAACTCTACCCTGGACAAAACCAACACAACAGGTAAACCATGTGCTGCTCTATGCTGCTAAACTTTAAACCCCTTTTGTTGAGTCCTTTTCTCATCCTGTGAGCAGAAGGCACCCTCATGCCTTCACATCAAGGTTTATACACACAGTGTTAATATACCCCTGAGCTTTCTTATCTCCAGGCTGTACAGTCCCAGCTGTCTGGGGCTCAGCCCCTGCTTCTATAAAGATGCTTTGCTCCCAGTGATGGTGTCTTTGTGACCTTGTGCTGGACTTGTTTAAGCAAATCCCTGTTTCTCGTGTACTGAGGAGCCCATAAATAGGCACAGAGCTTTACATGTGGCCTTTAATGCTAAGCAGGGAGGAAGGATCACCTTCCATGACCTGCTGGCAGGACTTTGTGATGCTAGCTGAGATGCTGTTGCCCACCTTTGCCATGGAGTTGTATTGCTGGCTCATGGTCAGCTCATTGTCCATGAGAACCACCAAGTCCTTCTCCACAGAACTGTCTCCAGCCAGTCAGCCCCAAACATGTGCTATGGCCACAGATTATTCCTTCTCAGTTGCAGGAGTTTGTATTTCTTCTTGTTGAATTTAAGATTCCTTTTCTTCTTGGATTAAATAGGAAACTTAAGATTTCCTATTTCTTGTTGTTGAACTTAAGATTCCTTTTTTCCCATTTCTCCCTCGTCTGAATAGCAGCACAACCATCTGGTTTGTTAGTGACTCCTCTGTCAATGACAGTTTTCTATTGTCTGAAAAACTTGATGATAAAAGTATTGTTAATGAAGGATGTTGAAGACTATTGGTCCTAGTATCAGCTCCCGGATATAATGATAAGACTTGCCTTCTAGTGGACTTGCTGCAGCTGATCACAAGCCTCTGTGCCCAGGTATTCAGGCAGTTTTTATTAGATCTCACTTCCACTTATCCAACCCTTGTTTTATCAGTGTGTTTATGAGGATATTATGGGAGACCAAGATAAAAACCTTACTAAAGTAAAAATAAGGAACATCCACTGCTTTTCCCTTGGCCACTAAGATAGTCAGTTTACTGAAGAAAGTTATCTCAGTGGAAATGCATGATTTCCCCTTTCTAGATTTCCCCTTTCTAAATTCATGCTGACAACTCTCAGTCTTTTTCTGCCATGTGTTTGGAAGTGGTTTCCAGGGTTAGTTGCTCCATCACCTTTCCAGAGACTGGGGTTAGGTTAACCAACCCTGCAATTCCCTGGATCATCCTTCATACTTTTCTTGGAGGAATTAGTGATAATTGCTCCCTTCTTGTTCTTAAGAATCTCTCCCAGTCATTGAGACCTTTCAAAGATTATTGAGAATGGTCTTGCGGGATATCACCAGCTCCCTCAGCTCTCATGTGTTCAACCTCTCAGTCCCCAATGGACACAAATATGTCCAGTTTGTTTTGGTTCTCCTTGGCTTAGTCCTCCTCTATGGAGGGTATGTTTGGATCCAGATTTTACCTGTGGTCTCAGGGGCTTGAGGTTCCCAAAGGCCTGTCTCACTGATAAAGACTGATATAAAGAAGGCTGTACCTCAGTGTCATCTGTGTCCTTATCCATCAGGTCCCCTGCCCCATTCAGCAAGTGGGCCCCACCCTGAGACCTTCCAGCTTGCTACCACCACCACCTGTTCTCTCCACCATGCTTTCTTAACCAGAATGGACCTTTTCTCCCTGAAAGACTCCCCCCCACCCCCAGCAATGATATGAGGTGGTATACAATAACTCCAGGTGCTGGCCTACTGCAAAAATTAACTCTGTAGTGGCTGGGACCAGGACACCCAGTTTCCTTCTGGTATTTTAAGTGCAAATGGTGCACTTGACTAGACATACCTGTTTAGCACTGTGGACTGTGAAATGCAAAACATCTTGGAACAAACAGTCTGTTCTCATCTATAGGGCTAGAGAATGTATTCTGGAGAAGTGATCAAACAGTTTGAGTGTAGCAATTCTGTAATCTCTATTCCCTCTGCTATTTGACGTGCTGGATGTTTTCAGCAATCAACATAATTTTGTGAAATAATATCTACTGCACAAACAAAAAATCTTCCTTATAATCTTATTAAGAGAAAACCAAACTATTTTATGAACACATTTTTCAGTACAAGGTTCATAAAAATGCATGTTGTTTTTAAATTTGCATTTACTTTGTTTTCTTTGCTGCAGAATCTCAAAGTTACACGGAAGCCATTAACCTCTCTGTGGTGATGTCTGATGGCACCGTGGGCACTAACTCTTCTTTGCTGAGGGTCAACATGCAGACTGATCCCTCTTTTCAACGCTGTTTTGCATCTTCATCTACTATTGCAAATAGCAGTCCTGTCCCAGGGGCAGAAAGGTAGGAAAAGATTCTTTTCCATTATTGTTTATTTCTCATAATGATAGTTCCCAGACAAAACATTATGCTTGCATCTTCACTGCAGACCATTTTCTAAGAATTTTGAGGTGGGTTGTCACATTTATTGTTGGAGTCCATTGAATGGATTTTAACACATACAGAGGTGTTACTTTTATGTGAGGGACACAATTAGCTTTGAACATAAGTGAGAAGACAAATAGAATTTTATAGCTCAGTTATGTTATTTGTGCTAGCACATATATATAGCTCATATATAAGCTCATATATATTTTTCTGTGTGCTTAACTGGCATCTCTGATGTTTAACTTAAAGCCATGTCATGAAAATTCACATAGAAATAAGCTGTATATGAGAGAAAGGGAGCGCTCTTCTCACTGCAGATATATGTTTTTAGTCAGTAAAATGTCAGTAGATCTGCTTTGGTAGTGTATAGCTGATTACCTTTCAACTGATTAGCAGGCTTAGAAATTTTATTGTTTTACAGTTAGATTGTGGTAAACATGTAGGGCTCTTGACAATACTGTGAACTGTATAAATTTACAAAGTATTTCTTGTTCAAAGAAGCTTACAGCATAAGCTAAGAAATGTCAAGAAACAGCAAACTAACAAGGAGTCCCTAGTTACTGTTAGAATGGTCAGAAGACCATAACAATGTGTGATCAGTCATTAGCTGTGCACTATATTTACTCGATAGACAAGGTGGTACATTAGACCTGAAGAAGTTGCCTTCTCTATCACTCTGCAAAAACATTCCTTTCTGGCTAATTATCCTATTCTTGTTTGTAGCTATTTGGCTCCTTTTTCACAGTAAGTATTTTGGAATACTTCTGGTTGGAGTGTCAGTACTTCAAGTATGTCATTACCTACTTATCTTTTATTTATCTTCCAATCTAACTGGTTTCATTTTCAGTCAGTACTGAGACTGTGAAAGAATGTTTTGGTTTTGTGATTACAAATGTGAACCTTAAGATAGAACAAAATATGTTGGTATTTGCTGCAGAAGAGGCAGTGTAACAATTACAAGTGGATATGTATTAAAAGCTTATCAGTCAATTCAGTCATTATCAAGTTTACATTCCTACTTCAGACTTCGTCTAGAAAATTTTGTTTGCTTCTTTCTAAATACTTTTTCTATAATTTTTTTATTTCACCTAGAAGATAGCTGCAGCTCTAGAGGTGAGGTTTTTTTCTTGCAGCAATGTCTTCTTCAATTTGCTTACCTTCCATTTATTTAATGGCCTTTCTAATTTGAGCTGTTTAAATCTACTGGCATTCATTTCCACAACTCCCTTTTAATTAAAAATCCTTTTTTTTTTTGATATATATATTATGTCAGCTTTTTCTCTTTGCATTTCACAATGAGTTTTTTCTCTTTGGGTTTGGTAATATTAGTAATCTTTTCCAGCTACAGTATAAGGGCATTTCATTTTCAGAAGCAAGGAGACAGCTTAAACTTTTATCAAATGATTTTATCAGATGCTTAGTTTCTTTTGTTTGGAAAAACATTTTTTTATTTTTTACTTGAACAAGTAGAATTGTTACCCAGTAGAAAAACAGAATGTTTACTGTTGAAGTATTTAATTCTATAAATCAGAGATTTTCCACCAATTAAATTAACCACTGGACCTGCCTCTTTATTTTTTTTTTAATATAAATTGTATTGAAATAGATCTGGTCTGCAACTTATTCCTTGTGAATTGTGTTCTTACCATTATCATAGTTACTGATTTGTTGTGTGATGGTGCATAACCCCCTCCTCAGCCCATTTATATTTTGATGAGCATAAGACACTCTGCATGCAAGAGCTGGTATGGCCGTGTCATGTTTCTTCCATAACGTCTACCTCTGTGCAGCTTTGGCATAAGAAATCATTGCCTCTTATTATTTTTCAGGTAGCACTTTAGCTCATCAGGACAGCTGTATGTGAAGCAATGCTGCAAACAGCCTCACTAAACTGTTTCAAATTAAAACTATACCCCTCAAACAGGGAGAAGTATTTTTAGCTGTCATTATTTTTATGGACTGGTTTACTGTGCAAACTCAGAAACTATCCCATCAACATGGCTAGGTGGAGGGTGAGATAAGACAGAGCATAATGGATGTACATTGAAGAAGTTACTGGTCAGGATGAGGTTGGAATCCCTTGATCTAACTGCATTCATTACCTGGTCCAGCATGTTTTCAATGAGCGCCCTGGGATTTTTTTTGTCCTGTCATGTTTCATTTCTTTCAATGGCCACTGAAGTATGGGTTGTACAGTAACATTTTAAGGGAATGATGTGGCTGCTGTTTTGTTTTTGTGTTAAATTTTTGGCTTTTTTTTTTTTTTTTTGACAGCTCTTCTGCCGCAGAATATCCTTGGCTTGAAAACAGCTCTAAAGCTTCCCTGTCAACCCAGTTTTCAGTGGGAAACACCAGGCAGCCAGCAGGTTACCTTGTGCCCTCTGAATTTTCAAGTGCTGTGCAGGATGTCTCTCTCCTGTCTCATTTCCAAACTCCAGGAATGCAAGTTGTCAACCTGAGCAACCTGGAGAGTTCACCAGCAAAGCCACACCAAGAACATGGTATCAGCAGCAGTGCCCATGCCTACCTGAGCTACAGCACTGGTTCCAGGGATAGTAGCTCCTCTCAAGAGGAGATACAAACTACTTGCATAGCCAATGCTAGCACATCTAAAACGCTGAGCTCATCAGTGGCAAGTGCTGATGACAATGACTTTTTGACACAGAACTTTTTTACAGTGGCCTCTGGACACAACAGCCAGAACAGTGCAGTTCCACATCACCATGGAGGGAACCTACATGCTCAACCGCCTCTTCCAGAGAAGACGAGGTCCTCTGAAGGAGAACGTTCCTTTTACTCTGTGTCACCGTCTTCAAGTGGCTTCTCTAGCCCTCACAGTGGAAGCACAATCAGCATTCCCTTCCCAAATGTCCTCCCAGATTTTTCAAAAATGTTAAGCCCTTCCCCAGTGCCAGGTAGGTTCTGTATCAGAGAAATGCAAAGTACATTAGATTTTATATAAGTTTATAAAAAGATTTGTGGGGGTTTTAAAAGTGGAGAGGGAAAAAAAATAATGGAATGAAAATGGCACAGAGGACTTGAATGTTTGCAGTAAATGGTTGCCAGTTCCTTGTCTTTGGATGCAGTATTCAGGAAACAAGGCTTTAGATTTATTCCTCTGCTTCCTAGAAGCCAGCCATCGGTCAGCTTACTATTTCAGCTGTCAGATTACAGTGGACCAGTGTTGAGTTCAATTTCTTTTTAAAAGGGCTGGCTTCTCTCTGTACCTTTTAGAGTTGTGCCGATAAAAGTAAAAGATGTACATGTGTATTTGTTGGGCCCTGTTGAGAAGTTTGTATTTAATGCAGCTTTATAACTAAAAGGTTTTAATATTTTAGGATTTTGCAAAATGAAACATAGAACATGCTTTCAAAATCTTAGTGTATGGTATTATATTTGCTGGTTCTAAAACAGCTCAGTTTCTCTAAACTGTCCTAATGATGAGTTTTTTGAGTATCCGTGGTGATTGGAACTCGGAAAGAAAAGTAAAAGCACTTTTGTATTTTAAAACATTCTTGACTTTTTTTTCTTTTTATTTCACAGAAAACACAGCTGATAAACATGTGACGGTAAAATTTGTTCAGGACACATCCAAGTTCTGGTATAAGCCAGATATTTCAAGAGAACAAGGTATATCTATTGATAAATATTCTGACATACCCGTTCAGCTATTTTGTGAAGTCTTGATTTTAGATAGATATCTCATCTCTAAAAGAAATATAAAACCTAGAAAGGCCATAGACAACCCCCTCTTGTTTCTTTCATTGAAAGGCTGAATTTGAGTCTGGAGGGCAGTCAAATAGTCCTGAAAAATTTTCAGTTAATCAAACAAATTGTTAACCTAACTGAACTAACTATGAAGTAATATAGATCTACCTGTGGTAGCTGCTGCAAATGGTCTTTGGTATGAAGCTGCAGATTTTTGAATTTTGATTTTTGAATGAAACAACACCAAATGGCTGTCTGCTCTCTGAAACCTTTTGAGGGTAAGTGTGCTGTTCTGACATGATCTCAGCATAATTCATTAGCTAGGTCACCATGAAGGCATCCTCACCCACCATTCATTTTGTAGCCTGAATTTCAATGTCAAGAGATATACATTATTTCTTAAAGGTCAGTACCATGGAACAACATCTTTATGATGTATGATGCAGATATAGCACTTTCATTTGTAGATGTATTATTCAGTGAACTGAAGAAATCTTTTATTACCTATGTGGAAGTTAATACTTACGAGCACCTGGGGTACTGCATCTGGCATACAGGAAAGACATAGACCTGTTGGAGCGAGTACAGAAGAGGGCCACAAAGTTGATTAGAGGGATGGAACATGTTTCCTATGAGGAAAGGCTGAGAGAATTGAGATTTTTCAATCTGGAGAAGGAAGAGCTTCAGAGTGACCTAATTGCAGCCTTCCAGTACCTGAGTGGAGCCTGCAAGAAGGATGGAGAGGGACTTTTTAGAAGATCATGTAGTGGTGACAGGGCAAGGTGAAATGGTTTCAAACTGAAAGTAGGTTTAGATTAAATATTAGAAAAAAATTATTTACTGTGAGGGTGATGAGGCGCTGGAAGAGAATGCCCAGAGCAGCTGTGGGATGCCCTCCATCCATGGAAATGTTCAAGACCAGGCTGGATATGGCTCTGGTGTAATGAAAGTTGTCTCTGTTCATGGCAGGAGCATTGGAAGTAGATGATCTTGAAGGTTCATTCCAATCCAGGCCATTCTTCCATGATTCTATGAACTTAGACACTGTCCCTACAACAGTACATATATAAGTATGCTGGGTGCTCGTTACAATCCACTAATTCTAGAGGAGCAAAGTGAGCTTTCTGTGGATTTTGGATAGAAACTTCAGGTTTGAATATTCTGTGAAATGACACTAAAACCAAACATGGTTAAATGTTGATACCAAAAAAATGATATCTTTTATTTAACAGTAAATGAGAAAGAGAAAGAAATAGAAAAAGAGGTTGTGGGGAGACAGGAAGAATGACAGGAACAGATTAAGTAGAAATATATCTCCCCTCTGTGGGTCCCAAGATTAATACAAGTTGGGCCCAGGTACCTCCTCTGAAGGGGGATACTCTCTCTTGCAAGACTGAATCAGTTGCATCACTTTGCATCATGCATAGTGCTGTGGTGCAGGGCCTCAGGAATGAGTCTGGGGAGTGCTTTAGGGGTCTTTGTTGGATTATGACACTTCCTCAGCTGCCCCTCACATGAGTGTCCTGCAGATGTGGCTTTCCCAGAGTGGGGAGTTTTACAGCTGAACTAGTTTGTGTAATGGAGGGTGGATGTTCACTGCGTCTGACCAGAGGTCATGACATATACCCAAAACTGTCCTCGTCCCCTCTTTGTTGGGGAGGAGTCTGTGCAAGCCTGGCTGCAGATTAGGGTGGGCTTTGGTGGTGCAGCTTCATTGCTGCAGCTTCATTACACACTTTTGCTAAAATGGGCAAAAGTCCTTTATAACAGTGTTTCAGCCATGAAACTATAACATTTCAGTCTCTGGCAGTGCTTTCCAAATGCAATTGGTCTGATTGTGCTTGTGTTTATACTGTAATAGTCAGCTACAGTGAATTGTGATTAATGAGATAAGGCAGGATTTTAAGCTGGAATTTTTTAAAATGCGGCTGTCAAAAATGAAAAATTACTAACTAGTTCTACATTGAGAAAGGTATTCATACTAAACCAAAATAGTGTGAACTTCAGCTATTGGCAAATGATGAATTGCTGTGTCTGTCTAGTTACTATGTTCTCAGATGGTGAGGATGTTCTTTTGTGGTAAATAGGATGCCTGGGGAATAAAGACATAGAAAACAGAACATTAATTCATTTCTGGATGATACTTTGCTGGTCCTTTCACTCCAGTCTCCTTTGCATTATCTACTGACCATCCATAATGAAAACTGAGTCTTTAAATATGCAGAAAAATACCTCACGTGATGTGTGTCCAGTGAGGGACATAGATATAAAGCAATTTAAAACCTAATTGCTTGAACAAATGAAACAACAGTCTTCCCAACCTTTTAATATGCCTCTTTTCATCCTTAAAGTAAAACTTCATTTAAAAAATGTTTTAAGGTACTCTTGTTGATCTTTTTTGATCTTTTTTCCCCTGTGTTTAATAGACTGCTCATGTGACAAATTATTACTGCATCCCTTTGTATTTAGAAGTGTTATGTATTGATTAATTGTAGGGGTTTGTGTATTCATCCTTATCCTCTCAAAACAAGACATATTGTTGTGAAAAAAGGTTCTTTCCTTTGCCATCTGACAGATGAAGATAATAGAATGCATATGTTTGCTTTACTTGCTTTGACAGAAGAGAGAATTGTCTGCATTTTTCTGATTTTTTTTTTACTTCCCCTTTTTTCATGAAATGAACCTTTGCTTTGTAAACATTGCTCCAGCCTTGCAAAATATGCCTTTGTGCCCCATATGCATAATATCCATGTTCTGTATGTACAGTCAATTAAGGACTCCAGTACCAAATTTGGGCTCTTTCTAGGGTTTCTCTGAAGGCATGCTGATGGCTGGAAGTTCTAGAAACAAAGTATACTGGTATACACACGTATTTGTAAAACTTGTATGGGGGAGGAAAGAAAGCAAAGTACAAAGATTTTATTAAGATCAATCATTAGATTAATTTTTGTCTGTTTTCAAAGTAAGTTTAAAATTTTGGGCTGCTAGATTTCAAAGTCTGCAACTGACTTGTGCAAAGTAGCAGCAATTTCCCTGCAAGTGTTCCCTCTTGGAGAGGATTTCATACTGCACTTGCAGAAGAGATCCCAAAATACAGATGAAAAGTACTTCAAAGAGCAGAATATACACTTACATTCCTTCCTTTGCTTCAAAACTCCTAAGGCAGTAAGATAGCTTTGCAGGGACAAAAACTTGGTGGTGGATGAAAATGAATCTGTCCTGCCTGTTGAGGCTGAATAGGAAGTGAAAAACAGTGCTGTCTAGTCAGTGTGGGAATTACAGAGAGCTATGCAGTCTTTTAACAAATTGACACAATTTAAGCAGAAGTAGACTTGCTCTTGCGCTGGTTGTAGGAATTCTGGTGGGACCTGAGCACTCCTCTTAGTTTAAAAACCAGTAAAAATCAGGGTTCTGTACTTCAGGCTTCTTTTAAAATAAGTATCTGTGAGATTTGGACAAGGAGTTTCCACTCAGGTCCCCCAAACACACTTGATTGTGCTTTGTTGCATGGCAATGAGGATAGAGAAAAAGTTCTTACTTCTTCTGGTGTCCTATTCATTATACATTTGTACTTCTGTACTTTCTGAGTGTGTGCATTGTGCTTGAACTGTTTTTCTGTCTCTTTCCTGGAATCTCTTGCAGCGATTGCTGTTCTTAAGGAAAAGGAACCTGGGTCTTTCATTGTTCGAGACAGTCATTCTTTCCGGGGAGCCTATGGGCTAGCAATGAAAGTTGCCACACCACCTCCTTCTGTGCTACAGTTAAAGAAAGGTACTTCTATATGCTATTGAAAATGCTATATATAGTAGGTAGTCCTTATTGGTGGGTAGCAATCTGTTGGAATCTTCCCCTCTTCTCATAAGTGTAACTTGAATTGCAGGTTACAGTTGATGTGTTGTTAAATGAGACTGGATACGATGCCTGTTATACTATATGGTTTCACCACGACTTCTGTTGTGTCTGTGTATGTGTTGTACCTCATCAGCCTAATGAAAATCAGTGTCATCTCAGCAACTGGTCTTCCCTAGCAATCAGAAGTTTGCATTTGATTCACAGGCTACAATGTAAAGTTTTTACTCTGCTGGAGGGCTGAATATTTTTAATCCCAAAATTTTATTTTGAGACAGTTCTATTTCAGATAAAAATCTGAAGAGATTCCTAAGGATAATTGTTTAAAAGAAGTGATGATCTATATATCTACTCTGTCAGCTCTAGTGCCTCCATATATAACTCATGCCTGATGGTTGTGAAACATAAAGTGAGAAGAACATGCAGAAATC
Source organism: Molothrus aeneus (assembly GCF_037042795.1). Taxonomy (NCBI): domain Eukaryota; kingdom Metazoa; phylum Chordata; class Aves; order Passeriformes; family Icteridae; genus Molothrus; species Molothrus aeneus. The sequence continues at coordinate 56,038,095 of NC_089646.1, forward strand.
AATAATTGGTATATGGAAACTCAGCAGCCAGTATCTGTAGTGTTCTTGGTTCCATTTGTACTACTGCAAGGTTAGTGGAGTGGTTCTTGTTGCTGCTGTTTTTCTTATACAAAGCTTATTATGTTTCATTAGTATATAATGACTGGTGAGGTAGGCAATTAAGATTACAGGAAAGCATTTATTCTTAGTGTTGTTTTTATGGAAGTATGATTTTGGTTGTTTTTGTTTGTTTTTTTGTTTGGCTGTTGGTTTGGATTTGCTTACTCTTTGGCAACTGTTAGCAGTTCACCTCTATTACAGTAACACTTTGAATCTGTTTTAATCTTGTGTCTTGAAACAATTTTTAGTAACAACTTGCCATGTAGTCCTTTTTGTTGCCAATAAACATCAGTAGAACCACTCCAATGATTTACGTAATGAACTCAGCGTAGGTGTACTGGGGTGGTGATAGCAACAACTAGGAGGCAAATTGAAAGTGGCTTGTAGGGTGTTTCTAGTAGTCTTTTCTTATTAGTGAAGTCCAGGAAGACATGAAAGCTCACACTCTGCTAGGCTTTAAGAGACAGTTTATGTTAGTAGTAGTCAGACTAGTATTCTTCCACTTCTCACTTCATGATACTTAGCTTATCTGGTTTCCCTTGTTTAATCCCAGAAGACACAGATTGGTTCTGTTTCCTGTAGTGTTTCTTGTTCCAGGCTTCCCCTCCCCACATATCTTGTAGTAATTTATTTTTAATTGGTGGAAGCATAACAGCAAACAGTAAGCTGTTTGAAAAAGTGATCAGTGCAATATTTGCTTGCATAGAAGTTTCTGCTGTTCATATTAATGCATTCATCTGTATTGGCCTGAAGGTCAACCCTTGAGGTGTTTCCTGATAGATGAAAGGGAACATCTGTTTGTAGCTCTTTTGTTAAGCTTTTAATGGTTTGATAGCTTTGTCCTGTTGGTATGAAATAACCTTTTAGCTATTTGGAGGAGGATTAGTTTTGTAGTCAGGTATGAAATACTGTCAATCTATCTTCCAAGAAATATTTGTCTTAATTATATGTCTGCATATATATGTACAGGTTTAAAAGAATGTTAAATCTTGAGGGATTTTTTTACGGGTCTCTTGGACTTTGAATCTCCTCTTTTCATCCAACTCTACAGTTTTGGTTTGTCTTTGATTCCTGAGATTAAAACTGTCTTAAAAATCAAGTGAAACTCCAGTGCTTCATGTAAATGTTTGTTTTCAGATGCAGAGACATAGCATAAAACTGCAGACATTTAGAAATGTAAAAATGCACTGAGAGAATTGCCATCATTACCTTTGTGTAGCTTAATCTACTCTTCTTTTAATCTGGGGAACTTCTGTGAACAGAAGTATCACTGGAAATGGGAATATTTTTTCATACTTCTCTTCCTTGTCACTTTGGATACAAGTTCTTTTAATGGGCAAGTGCATCAGACTTTCTAACCATTCATTTTCCAAATTTCTGTTCCTGTCTGTAGCTGGGACCATATTTGGACATTTTTGAAACCAGTGTATATTTGGATGTCAGTCACTTAAGAATATAAAACCATTTCCTCTGGCTGTCTGAAGTGAGCTGTTTGCTTATTTGCTTTTTGAAAAACAACCTTTTAAATACATCTTGTAACTTGCAGAGTAGGTCTAATTGTATTCTTTGCATTTTGTATGTAAAACATTTGGTAGTAATGTGGAAAAACTGCTTCATAAATATCTAGTTTGTGAGAGTTGTCTGTTAATTGCTTCTTTTTATGAGCTTTATTTTTCAACACAGTTGGAGATTCATCAAATGAACTTGTAAGGCACTTTCTGATTGAATGTACTCAGAAGGGGGTACGCTTGAAAGGATGCCCGAATGAACCATATTTTGGTGAGTACTGTGCATCACAGGGACTGAGAAGATGGAAACAGTTGGCATTTGCCAGTGCTGGCTTGGATGGAATACAAATGAGAGACTACTTTGTTTGAGTCCTGATGACTTCTGTAGGAACCCATTCCAAGGTTCCAGGAACCTTTAACACATTTACTTTAAGCAGATATGCAGGGCACTCTAGCATAGATGCATGTGACCAAGCTTCAAACAAGTCAGGCTTGTCTACCACTACCAGTGTAGCTGCAGAAAGCTGAGCTAAATCACTCTTATCATCCTAATTGATTCAGGACCTTTTGTCCTGTGTTATATTCATGCTGCATATTAGGTGGCTAAAAATGACACCAGAATGAGATATTCACAAAGTACATTATGCTATGTCAGTACATTATTTAATGTAATATGATGGAACTACAATACCCATAATGGCAAACAGCCTACCTAGCTGTTGACGCATTTTCTTTCTGCTCATTTGGGGTAGGAGGGGAAAATAGGATCGGACAGCTTATGGGTTGAGATGAAAACGAGGAGATGCTAACCAGTTACAGGGCAAAAGAAACTCAACTTGGGGAAAATGATTTTAATTTTTTTCCAATGAAAATCAATATTCAGGCAGTCAGATGTTAAGGGATACATTTAGTGAAGGTAGCTGAGTTTGCAAGCTGGAAGTGCAAACTGCAGATTGATCTATGGGTGTCCCAGGCAAGGGGCCACAATCTGCTGATTCTTTGCTGACTCTTTGAGTAACAGAGGGCCCGGGGACCTGTATGGTCCTTTGTTATGCAAAGAGTCCTGCACCTCCTGACCACTCAAGTGGTGCAGCAGCAGCAGCCAACCCCCAGACTTTCCTGCCTTTTGATTGTAAGGGTATCTCTCCTCAGAGGCACCCAGTTTGAGCTGTTATTTTGTTATTAAGTTGTTGCGCCAAAATTAAATTGTTTTAATGATCTGGAAGTCTGAGACTCTGTTAAGTGAAACCTGGGGTTGAGCTTCTGAGGAAACATCTGACTGTAAGTGTGGGGTGTGTAGCTGTGAAGGGGCTTTGAGTACCAGCTCAGGTGGTGCAAGAGTGACTGCCAGAATGGCTCCTGGATGGTCAGATAGAGAAGTTTCCTTAACATGAGAAACAAAGACGAGTATTAAATAACACTTTTCCTTCCCCTTTTCCAAGCTCAATTTCACTGCTTCCTCCCAAATTCCTCATGCCCACTGCAGTGGGTGTGAGGGCATATGGTCATTACAGAGCAGTTCCTCTGCTGCTTCATCTCTCTCCCAGTTTTTCCTTCCTGGAATGTGGGCTTTCTTTGTAGGCTTCCCTCCTGCAGAAAAAAAAATATATCTGTTTGAGCATGTGTTCTCCGTTTACCACAGAAAATGTCCCATCTTTTCCAATGTGAGGTCCTCCAGAGGCTACAGGGTGGGGGGATGGCAACTTGGATACCGAGAGCATCTCTTTTTCCTCCTCCTCTGTCCATGGCATTCTCTCTGCTGTGTCTCACCCAGCTTTTTTTCCATAGGTGCTCTGCAGTGGGTCTGCTGGAATGGGCTGTGTTTGGCATGAAAAGCTCCCCTGAACTTTACCCAGAGGTCATCCTGGAGCCCTCCCACCCCCTCTTACAGTCCTTGTCACATACACCAAATACACCTGTGAAAGAGTCATCTATCATAAAATTAACAGATGTGAAATAAAGTCACATTTAAAATAAAGGTGGACTGAAGTTTATCAGTATTTGGCATGAGACTTACCTTAAATAAGAACTTTTAGTCCATTACTCAATCTTGAAGTACTTGTTTAGGCACTTCTATAGTCCTATTAGTCATTTAATTTGAACATCTCCTAGTCTTTCAGTTTGTACAGCCTGTGCTGGTTTGAAAATAAACCACAGTGAGAGATGAACCCCACACAAATACCTTGAGAGCAGGTCAGTTACAATTTAATAAAAAATACTACTGTAAATGCAGTGATACAGAAAAACTGGCTTAAACTCACTAAGTCAGAGTACAATCTCGCACCCTGTTGGTCTTGGTAGTGGTTGCAGTCTGATTAAGCAGTGGTTGTAGTCCTGTTGAAGTGATTGCAGTCTTGTTGAAAGCTTTGGTCCTTTGAAAAGTCTGGTCTTCCTCTGGGTCTGTTGAGCAATGGTGGTGGTGCCCCAAGTCCCCAAAACCCCAGATGATAAACAGGTTCAGGTGCTACCTCCCTCGGTTTGGGGAGTTTCACAGCGGAATGGTGTAATACTCTTGAGTCATTGCAGTCATCCATTCTTGCTAGGGCCATTGAGTCCACAATGGCCCCTGAGCAGAGATGACCCCCTCAGGATGGGTGTAGTTACCATGCCTGAGTTAATTGTGAAGACCATTGTGCCTTGCAGGGTTTGCCTCTTCTCCCTTATCTAACATCCAGTCTGAAGGGTTGGGTGCACACTGGGCAGCTGTTAAAAACGACCCACTGTTAACACTTCATCAAGTGTTATGTAGATGGGAGTAGAATACATAGCTTGGTTACACCCCACATTGTAACCCAGGACACAGGCTCAAAACTGGTTCACAAAGTAGGTGAACAGGCACAACTACACATGTTTATGGGTAAGATCATGAAGGACTGTTAGTATCGATCAGCCTTTGCATTTCTGTAAGACTCTTGTAGAATTGGGTCATCTTTCTGTTTCAAAAATCTTTTTGATGGACTGTAAAGATGCGGTTGGTTTTGGTTGAACTGGGATTTTTCTCCAGCACATGGTTATAATGTTTGCTGCTTATTAGTAAATAGGATTGAAGGATGGCTTTTTGTACAAACAGGCTGATGAATACTATGCCTTCCTCTCACTCCTTATAGTCTGACATGCTAATATCAAAGGTAACTAATATTGAATTACTTCAGTTAAGCCAAGACCAAATTGCAAGAGTGACTTTGAATAGAAAGGAAGAATCATTTAATAGAGAATTCTATGTACATCACTGCTGCCTTAAATGGAAGAGGTTTTACCTGGACTATCTTTTATACTTTCAGAATTACAAAATAGAGGTGTGTGTAGACAGAACACTAGATGATGAAGACTAAGTGGCTGAGAACTAGAACTTGCTTTTTTTTTACCTCATCATGTAGCACAAGCGACTACATGTGCTCTTGCCACCTTCATAAGAATTTACTACATTTAATGTAGCAGAAGCTAAGAGCATTGAAAAGAATTTACCGACTTGTATATTTTACTGATTTTGTAAGTTTTGTGCTTTCTTCATTTGAAGCACAGACATGTAGGCTAGGGTCTAAGCAGTATATATAAGAGGGAAAGGGAACGTACGATTGTGATTACTGAGTTCAAGAAGATCTTGGCTTCGGTCCCAAGAGATTTTTAAAGTGAAGCAGAGGGGGCTCTTAGTCTATAAAATACTTGAGAGCAAACATAACTTAAGCATTCTAATTGCCTACCAAGTTAACTGTGCATATCTTGTTACTTTTCTGACCACAGGGAGTTTGACAGCTCTAGTGTATCAGCATTCCATCACTCCACTGGCATTGCCCTGCAAGCTCCTCATCCCAGACAGAGGTATGCTTGTTGAAGTACAGAAGAGATATTCCCAGCCAAGTTTTGCTTCAAAGTGTCAGTGTCTGAAGGCAGGTGAATGTGTCACAAGTTAAGATCGAAGCAAAAACTCAACGAGGAGGAAGCTGTGGGTTTGTCTTCAGTATTGGTGATGACCCTTATCCAAAGTGTGGTTGTGAGCATACTGGTACTGTGATATTCCAGTCATAAGCGTATATTCATTGTGGAAATCCATGCAGTAATTTACCATGTGGGAAGACAAATGTCCTTCTTAGACATGACATTATGCCAGTGTATGGTTAGATTTAACAACTCATTCAGGTCTGGTTAGCAAAAGGACAAGTAGATAAGAGTAGATGGTGCCCTGAGTGAGACACTGGCAGGAAGAGTGTAGCAACTTGCACAGGTTCAGATATTGTTCAAGTAAATGATCAAAAAGCCTATGTTGCTTCATGGGATTATGATTCTAATTTTGCTTATGCTGATTTCATAAACCTCTCTTAAGAAAAAACCAAAATGCTCATGCTTTTCCAGTAATTCAGTTGTTTTATGTTCTCCCACATAAAGTTAACCCTTTAAACTTTTGTCATAGATCATGTGTTAATATACAAAAATAGCATTTGATTTATGCAAATACACCAGTGAAACCATTTTAGCACAAAAATATGCTCTGGTACATGTGACAAGATCTCATGCATTTATATGGCAAAACAGTGTGGAGGTTGGCTTGTTCTCTTTATCCCCCTCACCTAAGATGGAAAAATTATTCTGTTCTTTCAGAGGTACAGGTCTGGAACATTTGCCTTGTCTTGAATAAACATAACCACAGTGAAATTTTATTTTGTTTTTATTTTTTAATCCAATTCGATTATGCATTTTAAGATGATTTTCTGTAGTTAATGACAGGATACAGTGCCTGGAGTGTTTAAAACATTTGGATAACTGTAACTAACCATGTGAATAGTGTCACAAACTGTATTATGGTATTATGGCTCTCTTCCTCATTTGATTATATTCAAAGACAGCATGCCTCATGCTAAATGCAGCAGTGAGATCTTTTTACATGCATTGATATACCTGAAATAACATGTTGGTGGACAGTTTTCTTACTACTTTTAACAATTTCTTCCCAATTTCCTCAATTGGGAGGAAATGTTCCACTGCTGTCTTAATAGTTCAGATGGTTTTTTTTCAACTTAAGAAGAAGGTTTTGTTGTCATCCTCTGGATCAAAACATAATTAATTGATTTCATCATGGTAACACAGAGTCTTTTTGTATCAATTACTGTAAATTATACAAATCAAATGATATCATTAAAATCACACTACTCAAGATATTTTTGGCTGTAGTGAGGGAGTACAGCTATAAGTATTGTCTTAATGTGTAATCATGTGAATCCCTACAGCATATTCCTGTGTTATGTCTTTTATTGTCAGGAAATAAAAGTTAAGCATCCTGCTTGCAGTGCTCAAGGCAAAAAAAAACCTGATGCAACATAGATGATTATAATTGCAGATAAAAGGTGGTTTCATGTTTCCGGCCAAGAGTTGTTCAGTAGATGAGATCACAATTATGTCTAACAGCTCATACGTGACTATGGACTTTGATTTGTTGATTTAAATCCATACAAGACATGGACAGTATTTTCTGTTTGCAGATCCCTTGGAGGAGATAGCAGAAACTTCTCCACAAACTGCTGCAAACTCCGCTGCGGAGCTTCTCAAACAGGGTGCAGGTCTGTTAAATTTTTATCCTTGTATTTGACTGTTACCAAAGTTTGTACCTTACAGGCTGGAAGAAGCTGAAGCTTAGATTGGATTAAAGGATATATAAAGATAGCAGTTAAATTTATTGTGCTGGGTAGAAGTGTAAAGGGCATTGTTAGGATATGTACCAAGTTTTTTCCGTTTTCTGCAACCAGTTCCTACATTCTGTGTTTCGTTTCCCATTATGTGTCTTGTGAGAATATTAGGTGTATGTAGGTTACTTCAAGCACAGCGATTTTTAAGCAGGACATTGCTTTCATAACTGATAAACTTTGAGAGGATGTTTTCAACCTGTGGTTGCAGAGGTTCACGAACTCTGTGTGAGGTCTGCAAAAGCCAACTAAGGAAAGTGTTCAGTTAGGGTTAAGTTCTCATCAGTTAACAATACCACTGTAAAATGCTTACTGTTGCATCAATCTGAAAAAAATATTAAAGAACAGTTCTCTCTACTTCACTTGGTGCTGCATTTTCTTAGGAAATGCCATGTGTCTTTTCCACTGGGTGCTTTTATGGATTCTTATGCATAGTGCAGCATCCATTCTGGCAAGTTAAGTTGTGTTACTGCAAGCTTATTTGGTGTGACAGAAGAACCATGACCAGAGTATGTTCAAATTGTGTGATGCTATGCACTGTTACCATCTGTATGGCTCTCAAACTAGGGTGTTTGCAAGAGCTGTGTAGAGGTGTGCTCTGCTTCTTATCTGCTTTGTTAGTGTGCATCTGATCCAGAGAACTAGTTAAACAGCTTGTCTGAAAAAGTGTGGTGACATTCTAACTCACCGTGTTGGATAATGCTCTAAGTACTCTCCTGCACAATCTTAAGTTGTCTTTAGAAATGCGACCAACTGTGTTACTCAGCTGTACAGTGGGCATGTGCGGGGGATCCTGCCCAGGTCCTGCAGTGGTCGTTGGTTTTCAGGTTGCTCTGCATTCTCCCCAGAAGCCACCCAATTAGTGCCGTTAGAGCACAGGAATACACTACATTTGCCCCTTTCTTTTGAGTTTAGCCTACCACTGGATCCACAAGTGTGTTGTAGCAAAGCATGTGTTTCTAAGAATGCTGCCTCACGCAGCATTTAGAGCACTTCTGAAGGGGCAGTTGTCAAACTGGCCAGCTCTGCAAAGAGTGTTGCTCTTTGCTTGCGCAGCAATCTGCTTTGACTTCAAAATTTGAAGCACCATTTTGAGTGCTGTAATTGAGCAGGCATGCGTGGCTGAGGCAATGGCAAACCTTTGTGAGGCTGTGCTGTGAGTGAGCATGTATTAGCTCACTAGTTGGTGTTTGTTGCAGCCAACAGGGAAAAAAAACAGAGAATCAATTTTTGTAGCTTTACTTCCTATCAAAAGGAGCATATATTATCTTCCAAGAAATACTGGTTTCTCCTTGCTCAGACAGTGCTTTTCAAAGAAAAAGAAAGAATTATTCTTCAGCTGGGGCAGTAGTCAGATAAGTCTTTATGGGAGCTTTTGTATCATGGATCATTTAGGGTACTTAGTACATTTGGTTTTAGCCTGTTTTGATGTTTTTGTTGTTTTTAAACATGATTTGGAACCCAAATAGATAAATTAGCTATGAGAGGTTCTCAGAGTTGTTTTTTTTTTTTTTGCCTTGATACATCAGGGGTCCCTTTCCAGTCACAGAAGCATTCAACTTGTGGAGTTCAACTCTGAAGTGCAGATTCAAAACATGTAAATTGAGTCCTTTCAAAGAAACTTTAAAGCAGATATACTTACTCCCTGCCCTTCTATATCCACACTTCTCTCACTCCACAAGCAAAAAACCAGTCTGTTTTCCTAGAATGATTATTTTTTATAGCTCCCTGAAAAACCTAATGAGCATTTCCAGGTTCTGAGTGCTGAAGCTGACTAGAAATCCTTTGCTTCTTAGACACTGACAATTGAAGACTGGAAACCATACAGATAAGAGGCTTTTCCCTAGAATACACCTTGCTTTATTAATCTGCCTGTTCAGCAACAAAATTTTCTACTCAAATAAATTGCAGTTCTTAATTCTCTTTACACTGATACAGTCAAGAAACTAAGCATTCTGAACAAAGGACATTCCCAGTCTAAAAGCAGCATTGTTAAGCTGTTGCTGGTGGCACAGATGTGCTTCAAAATGTCACCTGTGAAAGATAAAAGCAGCAACATTGCAGGGCAGCTGCATTGAATGAAAGATCTTCCTTTTGTTGCAGCTTGGAGCATGGTTCCTCCAGGATTACTGTTCTCACTACCTTGTCAGGCCATGCATGATGTTCTTTAATGACAAATCTTTCTGTATTTCTCATTACTGTTTCTCTCCTTTTTAAGCTGACATGTTTTCACTTTGCAACACTTTCATAAGTTTCCATTTATTATTTCCTGTGCTTTCCATTTATTATTTCCTGTCCTTTCCAGAAGCAAAGGACACTCTGTATTGGGTAACTTCTGTTACAACTATCACTTTGAGGGCAATCTAGATAAAATGCTTGGAAATTTAATTTAGAAACAAAACCTGAAAACAGTCTGTTGACAGCAATGCACTGTGTGGCAGAAGAGGAAGGGACTCTGATGTGTGTGGCTGTGAAAGAAGGGAAACTTCCTGTTCTGAGGAAGGACCCATTGGATAGTGAAGAGCTTTAGATCTGTAGTGACCATACACAGTAATGTGGGGAGAAGAAGAGAGCTTATGATTTGGAATGTTCATTACAGTTTTGGGTTGGCTACTCATCATCTTAAGTCCTCTCTGCATGAATTTAACTGATTGAAGCAAAAGTTTTTGAAATTTTCACTGCAATGCAAAAATAGATTTTTGAAATTTTACACTTGCAAATCAGATAAATGAAATCTCAGGATCCATTCTTTCACTGATGGACTCCAGAGCTTGAAGTTACTGGGCTGATCATTATGCTGGAGTCAGGCTTATGCAGTTTTTAACTGTATAATTACTTGGTTGTTTTGAAAGTGCCAGTGTCTCTCTCTATAATTTTATGTAGATGGTCATAGGAGAAATCTTAAGACAGATTACAGAATAGCTAAATAAAAAGATAAACTGTTAGATTTAATTTAAAATCTTTGCTTTCATAGTAATGTTGGCAAGCCAAATGAAACTGCTAAACAAATGAAATGTAACCATGGTAATTTGTATGTGTCAGCTGACAGAGTTGTAAATTTTGTCCTGGATACCTACACAAGTGTTTTTACCAAACATAAAATCTCTTGATGCTAGTGTTTAGCTATAGATGTGCATAATCATTCTTGCTTTTTCTTAATTTGTTTGTAAATTTGACTGTATACCATAGTTCCATAGTAAGCATGTGAATAATTCTGTTAATACCATGTAATAGTCCATGTTTTAGATGCCACTGTACTATGTAGTAGTATAGAGTAGTACAGTACTACTGTATAATGCTATATAATATTAATACATACTTTCCTAATGCTCACTGCAGATTTGATACGAAACCATGTAAAAAAAGTAACTGTTTGATAACCTTAGAAACCCGTGAGTATCTATTTTATAGAGATATTTCAGAAGTTGCTAATATCTCTAGAAGAGGAATAGTACTTTTAGAAGTAAGTGCATACTGAAATAAAGAAAAAGCCTAAAAGTGTATGTCAGTAATTTTTATCAGTATGGAAATTGTTTTACTTGCTCTGAAATCAGTAAACATACATAATACTATTAATGAGAATTAAAGAGAAATGAGCTTTGACGTAACCCTTATTTCTTTCTGGTATGAAAACATTCTTGTCTTGCCAATCAAGTGAATGGTTTCCTTTGAATATAGTTTAAATATTTGAAACTGTAGAACGTGTGAATGTATGCTGCAAATGTGTATTTCCTTACTGGCTGATGTATTTTAACTTAAAAGCAAAATATCCCCATTCTTTCAGGAATGCCTTTGCTCAGTACTACCTACAAGTGTACTCTCTGGTGTTGCTTTGTATTTATTTAAATTTCAGGATATCTACGGGTAATAATAAATACATTCATTTGCTTTGATATAAAGGTATCAAAACCAAAGGAGAGTAAAAGGCCTATGAATCTCAAAATCTTTCCCCTCTTTCATTACAGCTTGTAATGTTTGGTACCTGAATTCAGTAGAGATGGAGTCCCTCACAGGATACCAGGCAGTACAGAAAGCTTTGAGCCTGACACTGATGCAAGATCCGTCTCCTATCTCAACCGTTGTCCATTTCAAGGTGTCTGCTCAGGGAATCACACTGACAGATAATCAAAGAAAGTAAGCAAATAAGGATGGGAAGGGATTATCTGTCACTGTTCCTGTTGGCCACTGTTGATTTGACGTTCCTAGTTACATTTTGCAATCTCTGTCTCAGAGGATACCAGGATTATAGGAATGATGGTGACTATGTAAGATAGCTGTAGTACAGGAAAATATATTTTAAAGTTGTGGACTTTATTTCCACATGGTATATTTTACCTTTGGAAGGTCACTTTGATAGGACATTTTTTATTGTTATTTCTTAGGAAAGTAATGGCTTTGCTAGCATTTGATATTGAACTTGTTCTGTGAAGTAATTTATCTTCATGATTGATGTCTTTCACTAGTATCACTGAACAGAGCTGACTTAAGCAGATGATGTGTATCTCCAGGATCTGAAACAGTGTTTTGGATAGCCTGTAAAAAACTGTGATAAAAAGTTAATTTATGTTTACTTTGTGGTAGCCTAACTAGCACTTAGAACAAACTCTTTCAATTCTAAAAATTACAATAACAAAAGAAGGACAACAGGAATTCATTATAGGTTAAAAAAAAGAAGTGCCAGAGTTCTTCATTCCATTCGGTTTGCAATCATTTGTAGCACATCACAGAACCTTTACCTTAATGGTAATGCCTAGGAGTGTGAATATTTTGAAATGTAGTATGATCAAATTATTCGCAAGTTCCACAAAGTTGTCTGTCCCACTAAAATAGTATCTAAATGGCCAGCTTTTAGAAAAAATACATTTCATACTCCTAGCTCTTAGCTTGAGAGTCAGTTTTCCTTTAGTTCAAAAAACTTTATGTTAGTGATTTAAACATGTATTTATTGGGTTAGAGCAGTTCAGGTGGATTTCGAAGTCACTCAAAGATAGCAAAAAATATTGTCTGTATTAAATTAAGAGTAAACACAATTTATTTTTCAGATTAGTTTATTGTTTGGAATTCCAAGCATCTTTACTGTTGCTGAAATTCATTTTCTTTCTTCCTATACAGACTCTTTTTTCGGCGACATTATTCAGTCAACACTGTTATTTTCTGTGCTTTGGATCCACAGGACAGAAAGTAAGTATGACAAGCAGTATTTTTAATATGTTACTTGTATTGTTCTACCAAAAAAACCCAACAAACAAACTAAAACTAACATTTTTATTTCTCCATTCAATTTTTTTTTTACTGTTTTCTTAATGGACAAGGTGGATGAAAGATGGCCTTTCTGCAAAGTAAGTAGAGTCTCTTTTAACTGAATGTTTGGTGTCCTAAATTACTTTTGTCTGAGAGGCGGAAGGGAAAGCATCTGTTCAGAGACAAAAGTCTCTCATATCTCTGTAATTAGACATTGGTTACTTCATCTACACCTCTGCAAATTGGGGTCTAATTATGTGATGGGTGGGGGTGGGAAGTCTGGAGCCAGAGCTCATATGGTTTATTTAGATTGAGGGTCTGTGATTTGACTGTGGTTTCAGACATTCCAATGATACTTGCTCTCTCAGTTTTGTGTTACACCTGTCCAGCAAGACTTAACACAAGGTTCTCTCACTTAGACTCATAGCTTTAAAAAAAATCCCTCTTCTAGTACATAGATGAAAACACTCCTAGTAATATTAGCGTATGGCATAAATGCATGATTACCTGTGGATTGCAAAGTGTTATCTGTTGAAGGTAAACGTTGTTGTCACCCTTTAATCAAAAGAAATAATTTATACAGAGAGGCTCAGCACTTGTTTCTGGAAAGGAACAGAAATAGATGGCTTAAATCCTTTTTCCAGTACTCTGTCCATTAAGATGTGTGGCCTTCAAATTCCTCTCTTTGAGCAATCCCTGACACACCACACCACACCACACCACACCACACCACACCACACCACACCACACCACACCACACCACACCACACCACACCCCACCACACCACACCACACCACACCACATGCCCCCCAAACTTGGTTAGAGGACAGCAGTATAGAATCCAATTAAATATATTTCCAGGGTTATCAGCATGTCTCTGATAGCAAACAGTACAGGATGCCATATGGACAAAATAGCAGGAAGGAGACAGTCTGCTTCCCTGATTCTCTCCTGAGCTGGCTGGTCACTCTGGACCGCTGTGTTTAGCAGCCACATGGAACCTTGTCCATCAGAACAGAGAAGTCTGATATGTGTGCTTGGTTTCTGCAGTATCTTTTCTGTTTTATGAAGTGAGGCAATGCCTGTCTGTCAGTTCTCTGACATACTTTGATTGCTGCCCTTGCAGAGTGTTTGGGTTCATTGCCCGGAAGCAAGGCAGTGCCACAGACAACGTATGCCACCTCTTTGCAGAGCATGATCCAGAACAACCTGCCAGTGCTATTGTAAACTTTGTATCAAAGGTCATGATTGGATCCCAGAAGAAGATCTGATGCCTTTCCATCCTTGATTCAGAACTCTTTGCTGGCTTCACTGAAGGAAATCACTGTGAGAAGGAGAAAAGCTATTCAGCAACAATGTCTGAATATTGTCATTCCCAATAAGAAAAGCAGAGGATGATCTGTATTGTGTTTGCAAGACCTCAGGCTTTTATTTCAAGATGCCTCACAAAGCATTATTTCTTTGTTTTTATATCAGAGGACAAAACAAAAGAAGCTGGGTGCCACCCTAAACCACGAAGCCCTTACCTGAATGAAGCATAAATGAAGAACTTTTCTCCTGATGAGTTTCTAATGTATCTTCATATGCTGTTTCTCATAGTTTATTGGAGCAGAAATACTTAGTAGATTGCACTACTTTTTTGTTCAGGAAGTGTTTTGTAAAACCTCCAAAAAGACACTTGCCATGATTGCATCAATGGTAGTTATAGGCCTTGCAAACATACTTCTAGGAGAGTGATCATCTGAGGAAAACTATTTGCTCTTCCCTATGTCTTTGTGATCAGTGATGAGAACTGAATGAAGAAAGGGGAAGATATATGTGAAGAGAATGTTTGTGTAAGTTGTTTTATGGTAAGAAAGGAGTGGCAGTGTGGAATATTCAGGAAGATTGCTCTGTATTTAGTGTTAAGAAGGCTGAGCTGTTTTAGTTTGAAAATTTTTCAGTAGAGCAGAAGTGGCAGAACAAAAAGAGGTGTGAAAATCTGTTCTATAATTAGGGGGGGGTTTGTAATTTTTTTAATACGGAGAACTAAGCAGGGGAGATTAAGCATTTTATAATTACAGGATAAAAATGAGAGGAAAGCAAAGAGAAAGATTGTATAATTTATGCATTTTTACCAGTGACAGATTATTTATAGTGGATCTCAGATCTTGGTATGTCAGAGAGACAATTCTTAAACTAGACCACTGTTGAGCTTTACCTTTAGCACTAATTTGTGTAAGTAAATGTGTGTGTAGCCTGGGCCTTGCAAGAGAAAATAGTCTGATATTTTGTCTTTTGTCTTACAGTGACAACACTCTTCCCATTTTCTGCCTCTGCAATACTGTTTTATTCCCCTACATAATATGTAATTATATTTACAGACTCTTCTACCCCATTATTTTGCTGGAGTTTTGAGGATTATTTTACCTTTTTTTTTCATCTATAGGAACTATATTGATTTGTTATTCCTTGAGCTAGGGAATCTGAAAGTGGATGGAATTTATTTTGTTACTTTGTCCCATTTTTTGAGAGCATTTATGTCATGATTTCTACATTCAGCACACTTGTACATATCTCTTTATCTTTCTTAACACATTGATATATGAAATGCATAAGAAAGTGCTATTTAGCTTTATAGAAAATTGATGCAGTAGGTTACAGTGGAAGCCTGAAGTGGAAGGGAGAGTAAGCCACTGAGATCTCCTGTGTAGTTCCCATTCATTCAAAAAGAGCAGTACTAGAACCCTGTATGAGAACTGATGGTTATAATGCAACTTTATTGTGGCATGTGCTGAAAAATTTCATTGCTTCTGTTTCTTTCATGTGTAGCTGTCAACATTATGTTAATAACCTGAGGAATAAAATAACATTTTGTATTTTGTATGTTGATAGATGAGCCACTTTATCCACTTGTAGATTTTAATCCTTTTATCCACCAATTTGAGCTATATTTGCCCTGTATAAAATAAGGGTTTTTTTAAACAGCTCTCTGTATTTCCTGAAGGGTCGGGAACATGTTAAACCTTTTTCAGTGACCATAGCGGAAGTATTACCAAATTATTTGTGTAACTACCAATTTTGTGTAAATAACTTTATGTTTTTTAAGAGGAAAGTAGTGAGGAAGAGAGAGAGAGAGAGAGAAGAAATATTTGAAGTTTCCTGAATTTGGACCAGAAAGTGGTTTATTAGTAGCAGTAGGCATTGGATATCTGTAGAGGGGTGAAGCAATACAAAGTGCGGAATTCAATAGCTACCATTGAAGCAAAAAAGGCAAGTACCTCTGATTAGTAACATATAATTCCGTTCTTTTGGCACAGAGGTATAATACTTCAACAGTGTTTGTGTACCATCCAAAAAAAAGAATGCAGTTCTTACAAATAGGAGCTTTGCTCCTTTTTATAAAATATGAGAACAAGTTTTCTTTTAATATTCTTTTGGTGTACTAAGATTCCAGTTGCCTAATCTCATCACCCTGTTGGAGCCCACAGAAATTCTTCAGCTGACATTTCAAGTAGATTTAAGTCTCAATTAGATTTTAAGCTGATGTATCATAGGAATTGAAATGGGGAGGATTTTTTAAACTATATTTTTTTACTTATGTAGATAATAAATTTTAGTGTATCTTCTTAGACACTAAGTGTTGGCTTTTGGGCTGAAAACAAAATGTCTTTTTTTCCCGTGTATTGTCATTTCCATTCAGGAGCTTATTTTATATTCCTTGTGCTTTCTCAAGGTCTGCTGAATTCAAAAGCATGAGGGATTGCATGCTGACACTCCTGGTGGTATTTTCTGGGAGTTTAGCTCTACTTGCTAAGTGGGAAAAAAGAAGTTACCCTGTTTCTCAGGGAGATTTTCTATTTTGCATTCCCTTGGACGGTATATTGCCATGTGCATTTGCTTTTTAATGAATTTTAAAATGGACAAAGCAAGATAGTTCAGTATGTAATGTTATGTAGTCTGTGTAGAAAAATATTCATGGAACTTATATGTTCGTGGCAAATATAAGACTAATCTTTATATAGCACTTTCAAGATTTTTGGTAGATGTGTATATGCAATTTCATAACTAATAGCAGCAAGTTGACACATAAATTTAGCCAGACTCCTGTTAATGTGGTTCATAAATACACTATTATAATCATACAGTGTTAAACTGCAAAAATGCTAAAAGCCACGTTTTTTATTAACAGTTTCAGGTATCCAACACTGTAATTAAATATTTAATATTTCTTTCTTGGTTTTTCCTACTAGTGAAAATTTTTTTTCTTGAAACTGTAAAGAAGCATCTAAAAGTCTTCAGTATATAAATGAATGTTCTATAAATTCTTTGTATAGTCATTTTCTCTGCTCTTCAGATACCACCTCTTTCAGATTATAATAAAATTACAAAAGTGAAATTCCACCACTCTGTCACAGGGCAGTCTATTCTGAATGAAAGTTACCTTCTGGCATTTGAAATCAGCTAATCAGAAAAACCTTCTTCGTGAGTGAAGAATAATTTGGGTGCTGGGGTTTAGTTGTAAGAAATGTTTGAGATTTCTTTCAAGGACTTCAGATGAGCCTGTTAGTGGTTCAAGTCAGTTGAAGCATATGATTTTCCTAGTTAATTTGTGGTTATAATGGTATAAAAGTATCTATTGCTTGCATTGCATATTTCAGTGTAAGAAGGAAGAATATGATACCATCCTCTGACTTAATGTAACCATTTAACTTTGCCTCCACTCTGCTTATGCTGGAAAACCTTCCAGAGGGGGCTGAGAAATTTAACCCCTGACTGAAACAGTGCATCGGCCAGACAGTGAAGATTGAGTTATATACATGCTTTATCAGGGTTATTTCTGAGACTGATAAACTCTGGTATGTCATGCTTATGCCCTTTCTGTGAGTGTCTTGGTTTGATAAGACACGTGTCTGCTGAGGAAGACAGGAGCCTCCCCTGAAATGGAAAATGTAAACCCCCTCCCTCTGAATTATTCTAATTTTGAAATTAAGGGGCTCTCAGGCAAAGATATGGGAAAATGAATAACAGTTCTTTATTAGGGGAGAAAATGAAAAAAAAAATGCAGTAATACAAAACAACACTGACAGAGAATATGACCTAACACCCTGTTGGTCAGGATGTTGGTAGCAGTCCAATTAAAATGGTGGCTGCAGTCCTCCTGGAGTGACAGATGTGGTTCTGTTGAAGCAGTGATCTTGTAGAAAGGTGTCTTTTTTCCTCTGAAGGCCCAGTGGTGGTGTAGATGGGCCTGGTCTTCCTCTGGGAATCCAGTGGAAAAGAAAACTGCTGCTCTGGTCTAACAGGTGATAATAGAATACAGACCCCCGCCCACATTTTGCAACCCAGGACAGTGAGGCATACACTGGCAGGAATTTTTCATTTTGTGTACTTGACTGTCATTCATCAGTACAAGTGATTGTGAGGTTTATGCATGGTTGTAAAGTGACATTTGTCTATTAAAAGTGTTGGTCTTTTATTAGAATGAATTATAATGTGGAACAGATGACAAGGATGCAATAGTAAAATGATCTTTTTGTGTCAAGAGTCCAGTCTCTCCTGTTAAACTTTTGTCCTTGAACCTGGATGCCATTGTATATGTGTGCTGCTGTTAGGTGTATTTTAAGGCTGTTCTGGAGTGTCTTTGCTCCAGTGGAAGAAAATCTGCTTTCAGGATTCATCCTAGATATTTTCCAAACTAGTTCATATGCAGTTGTTCTTATACCAGTGTTCCCTTAGTATGAAAACTGTCCTCTCCTTGAGATATTTATAGCAGGAGTTCTGCTCCCCCTTGTGTCCCTCAGTCTTCTTTTGGCAAGGCTAAACAAGTCAGCATTTGGCTTTTATGTGCTTTTGTGTTTGAAAGGCTGTTTTTTGTGCATTATGTAATTTATTTGGAGAGACTGTCAAGTATACAGCCAGACACTGTATAAAAAGGGGCAGAAGCTGCTGCCTTCTAATTTTTTAAATGTTTGTATTAGAAAACTCTTGAAACCAGAAAACTCGGCCCACAAGATAGGCAGAGTAAATCTCTCATCTGCTTCTGCTGTTGATACCTAGAATAAAGGTTACAGTAATGTAAACTGTATCAGGGGGTGTGGACAAAGGAAATTACAAAGGCAAATAGCTGAAGAAGTTTTTAAAAGCCAAAGTCAGAAATAGGAAGCTTGCAGGAGACCTAGCACATCTGGCAAGCTACCAAGAGGGCAATGGGGAGCTTTTTAGAGAATTAAAGGATCTTCCTGAATAACTGAGAAGGGATTTGCATCACATGTCACAAGGGATATCAAATCGGAACTCTTCCCTTTCTTTGAAGACATTTAGTGTCTCACAACGTACAAATGTTTCGACCAGTTTTAATGTTTTATTATTTGCAGAATCACAGGGTGGTTGAGGGTGAAAGGGACATAAAGAGATCATCTAGTCCAACTGTGTGGCTTAAAGAGGGACATCTAGAGCCATTTGCCCAAACAAATGGGCGTAGAATCTCCAGTCTCCCTGATCAATCGGTGGTAATTCTTAGTCACCCTCACAGTGTTTCTTAATATTCAGAGCTAACCTCCTGAGTTTCAGTTTGTGCAAATCACCTCTTGTCCTGTTAAGGAGCATCACTGGAAAGAGTTTGGCACCCTCCCTGTATTTATACACATTGATGAGCTCCCCCTGAGCCCTCTTTGCCAGGCTGTACAGCTTCCACAACCTCAGTTTTGTGTCACCAACAAACTTCCTGAGGATATACTCTGCCTGATCATCCATCCAGATCATCAATTAGCATGGTATGAAGGACCTGACCCAGTATGGACCCCTGGGATAGACCACTAATTACTGGCCTCCAACTAGACCTTGCACTGCTCATCAGCAGTGTCGGTGCCCAGCTATGCAGGCAGTTTTCAATCCACTTTACTGTCTGTCTATCTATCTATCTGCATCAACAGCTTGTCTATGAGGGTGTTATCCGAGACAGTGTCAAAGGCCATACCGAAGTACAGGAAGACAGTATCTACTGGTCTTCCTTGAGCTAAGCCAGTCATTTCATCAATTACTTCCCTTTAATGAAGGTAGATCAGCGATTACTTCCCTTTAATGAATCCATGCTGACTCCATGGAGGTAGACAGAGGGCTGGAGTACCTCCCCTATGAAGACAGAGTGACTTTGGATGGTGTAGCCTAATAAAGTGAAGGCTCCAGGGAGACCATAATCTTCCAGTACTTAAAGAAGGCTTACAGCAAAGATGAGGAAGGACTCTTACCAGGCAGTTTAGTGATCGGATGATGTGGGAAATCAGCACATCGCTCCCGATGTCCAGAGATGCCAGGAGAACCCCTGGGGGTCTCGGAAATCCTGGAATGTTGCCAAGAGTGCTTGGTGGCTTGATTTTGATCCATCCACAGAAGTGACAGCAGTTTGAGGACTTGAGAATCACTTTAGCGTGAAGGGTGTAAAAGGGACACATTTATAGGGTGAAATATAAACTTTAAGGTTTTTGGTACAGGGGGGTTATGGAGACAAGATGGAGGGATCAGGGCGTGTCTCGTCCTTCTTCTTTCTTCTTTTTGTCTTCCATCTTCTGTGGTGATGTTGGCACTTGGGGATTGGTTTATGGTGAAGGTGTACTTGCCAACATGGGTGAAAAGTATTGGAAAATAAAGGTAAATATCATGTACGTAGATTTTAGTATAAAAAGACATGACCGCCCCGTGAGTGGTCACGAGTGCCCTTGGCTGCCTTGCAGATCAGACCTCTGTTGGGCAGACAGAAAATTTTGTAGATAAGAAACAATAAACAATCTGAAGATCGAAAAGCTGAAGAGTCCAGACTCGTCCTTTGAAACGTGTGCCACCCAAGAACCACCCTACCCGTGTCCGGGCAGAGACAGACAGCCGGACCTGACATTTGGTGTCCCTGGGTGGGCACCCGGTGGGCGATCCGGGGGGCTACCTGGCGGCGACTGGCGACCCAGCAGCATCCGGCGGGCACTCGCTGAGCCACGGTGAGCTCTGGTGTGCACCTCTTGCACAGGGGCAGCCTTGAAGGGCTGAGTGGGCAGCTCCCGAGCTGGACTCATTCCCAGGAGAGCACTGATAACTCCTCGGGAAAGCAGCCAGAAAGCAGCCAGGAGAGTCTGAAGACGCAGCAGCCACTGAGAACATCTCACTCCACTTCGGCTGAAGAAAGTTCGTAGCAGGACAGCCCGGATCGGAATTGGAAAGGTGCCTCCGAATCCATCTCCTGTGATCTGCGGGCAGTGACCAGGAGCCTTCGGACTGCTCTGACGACAAATTCGGTGAGAAGGTCAAGAATTAAGAACATGGGGGGTACACTTTTCCAGGAACAAATAGAGATTCTGTCCGACCTACAGGGTGTGGCAGACACACACACTAAGGGGATCCCAAAGAAAAAACTTAGAGAGTTATTGTTGTGGGTGCAGCGTAATTACCCGTACTCAGAGACACGTTTGTTATTTGAAGTAGGTTTTTGGCAAGAAGTTAATAGACACCTATATTTTTTAGCCACCAATGATGATAAGACGGCCTTGAAATTGCTGTCTTCAGCAAGAATTATGTTAGAGGCGACCTCGACTCAATTTAGGGGGTCAGCCAGGCAACAACTTGTTGCGAATCCCACAGGGACGGAGGGAGGAGAGCAAGGCTCGAAATGCAGATTGGCTCTGATCCCGACTGACCCGGGGGAAAAAGTGCCCGAGAAAGGGGGACAAGAAAAAATGTCATTGCCTTCAGTCCCACCATCCCGAAGACCCAAGGGAACCCCAAAGCGTCCTGAGACCCCAGAGAGTGCAGGGGCTTCAGGCTCCGACTCAGGCACAGATGATACCATTCCACTCCCTGATGAAATGAGGTTTTCTCCCAGCGATATCGAGGAGACAGGTTGCTCTTTAAGAGCATACCGACCCAATTCGCAGGAGTCAGAGGGAGAGGAGGTGGCAAAAGTGGCGGAGTCGGGGAGGGGGGTTGAAAGGGAACAAGAGGGAAGGGGGGATGCGCTCTCTCGCGGCAGGCGCGGCGGTGGCGGCTGGCGGGAGGGGCATGGAGGTGATGGGAGACACGGGTTCTGGTGTGGCTTTTGCGAGCGGCGGCAGCCTCGGCTGGTGCGGTGCCAAAAGTGCGCGCGACGGGCAAGGCTCCCGGGAGAGCCGGGGAGGGCTGTCAAACCGACGTGGCAGCGTCAGACACGGGTAGCAAGGGCGGGGCAGCTGCAGGGCTCCAGCAGGCTACCGTGGGGGGACGCAGGGGACACGTGGTGATGATGTCAGACCCGGAAATCTGGACGTGGAGATCGGCTCGAATCGCGGCGCGAAAGAGGGTGCCCCCAGAGGGAGGGCCGCGCGCTTCGGCGGGGGGTGTGGATACAGCGTCAGAGGAGGAGGAGAGAGGGACAGGAACAGACAATAGGGAGGAGACTTCGGAGGTGGAGCAGGATGGAGACAGTGACATCAGTACAGGGGAGGCAGGGGGCGTTCCCGAAGGCGCGCGTGCGCGGGAGGTGCGTACCGAGCGAGGACGGGGACGGGTCCGACCCCCTGTGACGTCTCGGGCAAAGAGGAGGGGCCACGCTCGGGGTTCGACATCCCGGGGCTCCACCCCCTCTCCGGTCCCGATGCCTTTAGCCTGAATCCCTATGGTTCAAACCTCTTCCACTCAAAAGAAACATTCAAGTATTCAACCCTCAATGCCAGCTCAGTTAACAGCCATGCAAACTCGGTCTCAAACACGATTGCAAGCGTTGCAGTCTGACAAGCAGGAACCGATCGAGTTCGTGTCGGCATCACGGTCGTCCAGGCAGATGACAGCGCCACCTCGTGGAGGGATGACCACACTGCAGGACATGTCGGACCTGCTCGACAGCGCCACCACATCACCTGCTGGCCAAACTGCAACAATGCAACAATTTTTTCCAACGATATATAAAAAGAAAACCACATTAAAGAAAACAAAAACAACAACAACAACACAACAAAAGGATAATTTTCCATCAACTTCAGGATCATATGAAGTTGAAGACAGCTCAGATGAAGCACAGCCTCAAGGAGAAGAAATGATACACATTACAGCAAGAGAGGGAATTCCAGCATGGATGCTTTCAGCAGCGGAAGCAGCAAGGAATCTTCTGCAGTCTTTTGATGCAGCAAAAAGAACGCATTCAAGAGAACCTCAAGTTTCTTTTTCAGATTTAGGAGCAAGACCGAAAACCTCAAGTCAAAGAACATGGAGCGAAGGATCACCAAGAGCCTCCACGATTCCATTGTGCAGGCAATGGCCAATGGAGTTTCCAGAGGAGGAAGAAGAACGACCGATAGAACCAATAGACTGGAAGGAAATTAGAAATGAATTATCAAAAGAAAAGGGTTTGATCAGAGGATCAGGAGACATAATAATGCCAGTGACATATGATGCACAAGGTCAAAATCCAAGGTGGGAAAGGTTGGGTCACGAAGTGATCAAAGACTTATCAAAGGCCATTCAGAACAATGGTCTGAATTCACAATTCTTCAAACAGCTCCTGAAGGGGACATTCAATACGTATGATTTCACACCATTTGACATTCAATGTCTTGTGTCAATGATTCTCACTGACACACAAAGTCTTATCTGGGACAGAAGATGGCGAAGATATCTCACGGAGTTGAGAGCCAGCTGTCAAGGTGGGCCAAACGCAAACCTCACAGAAGCACAGTTGGCAGGAGATCCTCCAGATGACAATCCAGTGGAGCAAGCAGCATGGCTTCCACGACGGGTGTTGAATGACATCAAAGAAGCAGCACGCAAAGCGATCTTGCAGATTGCTCCGGCGGGAGTTCCGGACGTCCCATTCTCATGTGTCAGGCAAGGTCCCACAGAACCATTCTCATCTTTCATAGATCGACTCTCGCAAGCTGTGGATCAACAGATTACAATTGACGAGGCGAAGCAACCTCTCATGGAAAGTCTAGCTTTCGGCAATGCCAACCCGGATTGTCAACAGGTCATCAGCGCAATGCCAGGACGGCCATCCTTGGCAGAGATGGTGGAGGCATGCAGCAGAGTGGGAACACCTTAGCATGTCGCGTCGATCGTGAGGGATGAGCTGAGAGGAGAATGGGGAGAACAGATAAGAAGAAACCCGGAGAGGCAGTCAGAAGATAAGGACAAGGTAGTTGAGAAGATGCTGGAAAAGGTACTCCAACAACAGAATGAAAACATAAATAAAGTTCTTGCAACCATCCAGAAGAAGAACAATCCATCGGGAGGACAATGCTACGAATGTGGAGCGTTTGGACACTTGAAGAAGAATTGTCCACAAGCGCACACACAAGTGCAGACACAAAAACCTGCAAAGCCACTCTGTGCGTGGTGCGGAAGAGGAAGACACTCTGTGAAGGAATTTTGTTTAATTCTGTTATTCCCAGACAGACGTGGAAGGGAATCCTTTACCACTTCCGGGAAACGGGAGAAGGAGCGCGCTCGCAAACCGTCAGCGCGCATCGACACAAGTGATGGCGGTGACACAACAACCAACAGGACAATCATTGGGGATCATCAAGCAGATGCTCTCAGCAAACTCCTCAGCCGATTCTCAAGCGACCCAGACCTCCTTCCACCAGGGGCACAGTGCACACACACACTGGCAACTTCCAAATTAATTTGCTTTCTGGATGAAAGTCATGTGCAGGTTCCAACAGGGATCCGCGGAGATTCATACAAAAACCAAGATTTCTTAATAATAGGACAGGACAGAAGCAGAATCCTTGGACTTATTGTTTATCCATCAGTTGTTTCTGCAGACAAAAATACGGAATTGACATTTCTAGCAAAAGCACTTCGTCCACCATTAACCGTGGCGGAAAACACTCACATTGCGAGAGCTTTTGCTCTGCCACCACACGCCATTGAAGAAGTCATGTCAATCTTTGATGAAGAAAGGCTTCCTTTGAGGGAACATATTGAAATACATACCACATGGATAAAACACATAGGTCGAGATCGACCCACACTCACATGCCAATTAACTTGTGGAGACAGAACAATAGAGGTCAGAGGCATGCTCGACACAGGGGCAGATGTCACAGTAATATCCTACATCTTTTGGCCTCGCAACTGGAGCTTGATTGCACCCTTGGGATCTCTCTCAGGCATAGGGGGAGTTTCTCTGTGTCTGCAGAACGAGAATGCCATCGTTGTCACGGGACCAGGAAACAAGACGGCGATCATTCGTCCTTTCGTTGTGCAGAAGCCAATCACAGTTTGGGGACGAGATCTCTTGGCATAATGGGGCACGAAGATCGAGGTGGATTTTTAGTAGGGGTCACTGCGGCACTCTCCACATTGAAGTTGACTTGGAAAACGGATGATGCAATCTGGGTGGATCAGTGGCCCCTGGAGCGAAAAAAGTTGAGTGCATTGAAAACCCTGGTCCAAGAACAGTTGCAGAAGGGACACATCAAGCCAACAAACAGCCCTTGGAATTCTCCAGTGTTCGTCATCAAAAAGAAGCTGTCAGGCAAATGGAGGCTGTTGCACGATCTCAGGAAGATCAATGAAGTTCTCGAAGACATGGGACCGCTTCAGCTGGGTCTTCCATCTGTTTCGATGATTCCCAGAGATTGGCCGCTTGTGGTCATTGACCTCAAGGACTGTTTCTTCAGCATTCCGCTTCATCCGGATGATACTCCGAGGCTTGCCTTTTCAGTTCCAAGTATCAACAAGGAAATGCCTCTGCAGCGGTACCATTGGGTGGTCCTTCCTCAAGGCCTCAAGAACTCGCCGACAATCTGCCAATGGTACGTGGCACGAGCTTTGTCACCAGCGCGGAAGAAATTCCCAAAGGTGAGGATCATTCACTATGTGGATGATTTGCTCATTGCGGCATCGACACAACGAGCTGCAAAAGGCTCGTGACTGTGTGATTGCAGAAGTGCAAAAGGCAGGTCTGGAAATCAGTGTTTCAAAGATTCAGGAGGTCGCGCCTTGGAAATATCTAGGGTGGAAGATCTCGGAGAAAACAATAAGGCTTCAAAAGATGGAGATCAGCACAAAAGTCAACAATCTGCATGATTTACAACAACTTCTAGGGGAAATCAACTGGATGAGGTCGATTTTGGGAATCACAAACAATGACATTCCAGCGTTGCTTGATCTCTTGAGAGGAGATGCAGACATTCGATCTCCCAGGACGCTCACAGAGGAAGTGAAGAAGGAGTTGGAAAAAGTTACAGATGCCATTCAGAAGAGACAGGCACATCGATTCGTTGAATCGTTGCCTTTCCAATTAGCAGTGTTGGGAAAGAAAGCACAATTCCATGGTTTGATCTTCCAATGGGATGCGTCTCAGAGAGATCCTTTGATAATCATAGAGTGGATTTTCTTACCGTATAGGCATTCAAAGACAATTCTGACAGATTTGGAGATGGCAGCACAGATCATCATAAAGGGGAGAACAAGATTGCTGACAATGGTGGGATGAGAATTTTCAAAGATTTATCTACCTTTGAAGAAAGATTATTTCGATTGGGTGATGCAGAAATCAAAATATTTGTTAATTGCCTTGTTAGCTTTTCCAGGAGCTTGCACCATCAACTTTCCGCAACATAGAATGTTGCAGTCACAGATATGCTACAGAGCAAAGCCAAAAATAAGTGAAGAACCTCTGGACGAGATCACAGTGTTCACTGATGGCTCAGGAAAGACACACAAGTCAGTAATCACGTGGATGAACTCAACAACAGGGGAATGGGAATCAAACGTGAAGACGGTTCTCTCTCAAGAGAAGGCTCTCCACAAATTGTGGAATTGGCAGCTGTTGTCCGAGCATTTCAATTGTTCCAACAACCGCTCAATTTGGTCACAGACTCTGCATACGTTGCAGGTGTGGTCAAGCGATTGGAAGGTTCGCTCTTGAAAGAAGTCAGCAACGAAGTTTTATATTCCTATCTAGTGAGCATGAAAACAGTGCTAGAAAGCAGGAAAGAAGAATATTTCATCACTCACATCAGAGCGCACACAACACTTCCAGGATTTCTAGCGGAAGGGAATGCTCAGGCAGACAGATTGACAATGCCCATTTCACAAACACTTCCGGACATTTTTGAGCAAGCACAACTGAGTCATGCATTTTTTCATCAGAATGCGCAGGCGTTGATGGAATCCTTTCGTCTCACAAAAACTCAGGTGTCGCAGACATCTTTCATGAAAAATCCTTTCTTAGGATTTTTCCTTGTGACAAGCTGCAGTTCAGCAACCAAAGTAAACAATGGTTATCTGCTGCTGTGGAATGCAACAGGTGATTGGTCTCCTGTGGGTGTTTGGATTTCTTGACCACTCATGGCAGAGCTGGCTCTTGCTCTGTCTGAGACACAGATCTTTGTTATTCATTCTTTTCTATTCTTAGCTTAGCTAGCTTCTCAAGAAACTTTTCCTTTCTATTGCTTTTTAGTATAGTCTAATGTAACATATATCATAAAATAATAAATCAAGCCTTCTGATCATGGAGCCAACATTCTCGTCTCTTCTTCATCCTGAAAACCCTTGTGACCACAGTCACACTCAGGCGAGGGAAATCATTAGTGCTTGTCCAGATTGTCAACTCGTGCAACCACCTGCTTCAACAGGAGCAGTCAACCCACGAGGACTGCAAAGTCTTCAGCTGTGGCAAACAGATGTCACAAAATATCCATCATTTGGGAGACTCAAAAATGTTCATGTTTCAGTAGATACATTCTCAGGGGCAGTCTTTGCTTCAGCACATGCAGGGGAAACAGCAGAACATGCTTGTCGACATTTTTTACAAGCATTTGCATCATTAGGTGTACCTCAAGAAATAAAAACAGATAATGGTCCAACATATACAGGCAGGGTGCTTGACAGATTCCTGAAAAGATGGGGTGTCAGACACACATTTGGCATTCCACATTCACCCACAGGTCAAGCAATCATTGAAAGAACACACCACACCCTGAAATCCCTTTTGGACAGGCAGAAAAGGGGGGAGCCAGAGGCGACACCACACATGAAGTTAAACAAAGCATTTTATGTGTTGAATTTTCTTAACAGTTCGTCTTCAGAACCCAATCCACCAATCGTGAGGCATTTTTCAAACAGCTCTCAGGCAAAACTAAGGGAGAATCCTTTGGTTTTGATCAGAAACCCAGAGACAGGACAAATAGAGGGTCCTTTCAAACTAATCACTTGGGGCAAGGGTTTCGCTTGTGTTTCCACAGGGCAAGGTCTGAAGTGGGTGTCAGCGCGACATGTGAAGCCATTTCAGACAAGAGAACAAGAGAGCACTGATCCCAGAAGCAGAGAAACGAGCACGCAGACGGAGGAAGAAACTCAAGTTGTGAGTAACGACTCAGAAGAGGGACAAAAAGAATAAAAACTTTGGGGGTTTTTCCTTTGGGGCTTTGAGTGAGAACATAACAATGATTTTTCATAAGGATGAAGCCTTGAGCTTCATGATGTTCATGCTTTCATCTGTTGCTTTAAGCAATGGAGCAAATCTACCCATCAATCAACCAAAACAAAATGTTTGGGAAACTTTAGCCCAGGCAGCGAACTTAGAAAGTATCTGCCTGACACATTTGAAACCAGGGAAACCATTCACAGCATGCATGGTTGGGTTGCCAGTGGGCAAATGGCCAATTCCAGGGCATTCTCCAATGGAGATTTCACAGGTCATCAAAGATCCTGTGAATGAATGGTGTGCTTGGACACATCTTTTACCTGTGGCTTCTACCGAACCGCAGGAACTGGAAATTTTCGGGTCCACAACAATGAAACTATGCATGAAATTCGAAATTTTGAATGTGTCAAGGACAAACAAAAGCGTTGATGTCACTCCAAATCACAAGTTTTATAGAAACGCGTCAGCTTGGTGCAATCACACTGTGACGACAGCCAAAGGATCAATCCAGATCCCAGTGCAATTGCCACGTGGGTTGTTTTTAATTTGTGGGGACAGAATTTGGCACGGCATTCCTGCAAATGCCAAGGGAGGTCCATGCAGCATTGGAAGGATTTCAATGTTATCACCAGATTTGAAAGTATTGAGAGAGCAAAAACATAAAGAGAAAAGGTCCTTGCAACATTACAGTGCAGACTGTGATGATGAAGTGTACACTTGGGACAAGGCAAGGAGAATTGCGGCAGCAATTTTCTCACCTCAGACAGCGTCGGGGGTGGCCTTGACTCAACTGGACCACATGGGTTGTTGGTTGAGCAAGCATGCTCAATCAGTCTCTCTCGCTTTGAGTGATATGTTAAAAGACATAAGTAGTGTGAGAGAGGCAACTCTTCAAAATAGAGCAGCAATCGATTATCTATTGCTTGCTCATGGACATGGATGTGAAGAGTTTGAGGGAATGTGCTGCATGAATCTCTCGGATCATTCAAGATCAATTCATGAAAGTATTCAAAAAATAAAAGACAGTATAAAGAAGCTCGGCGAAATTACTGGGTCATGGATTGATGATGTGGCGGGATTTTTTGATCTTTCTCCCTTATGGAGAGGGTTTTTAAAAATGGGATTTTATATTCTAATAATACTCTTAAGTCCTCACACTCATCGTCCCATGCATCTTTTTATGTGTGCGACATGTCATGAGTCAAGTTGCCAAAGAAGTATTCTTGGTGCAAACAGAAGGGGGAGATGTGGGAACTCAGCACATCGCTGCCGATGTCCAGAGTTGCCGAGAGAACCCTTGGGGGTCTCGGAAATCCTGGAATGTTGCCAAGAGTGCTTGGTGGCTTGATTTTGATCCATCCACAGAAGTGACAGCAGTTTGAGGACTTGAGAATCACTTTAGAGTGAAGGGTGTAAAAGGGACACATTTATAGGGTGAAATATAAACTTTAAGGTTTTTGGTACAGGGGGGTTATGGAGACAAGATGGAGGGATCAGGGCGTGTCTCGTCCTTCTTCTTTCTTCTTCTTGTCTTCCATCTTCTGTGGTGATGTTGGCACTTGGGGATTGGTTTATGGTGAAGGTGTACTTGCCAACATGGGTGAAAAGTATTGGAAAATAAAGGTAAATATAATGTACGTAGATTTTAGTATAAAAAGACATGACCGCCCCGTGAGTGGTCACGAGTGCCCTTGGCTGCCTTGCAGATCAGACCTCTGTTGGGCAGACAGAAAATTTTGTAGATAAGAAACAATAAACAATCTGAAGATCGAAAAGCTGAAGAGTCCAGACTCATCCTTTGAAACGCGTGCCACCCAAGAACCACCCTACCCGTGTCCGGGCAGAGACAGACAGCCGGACCCGACAGGATGATGGGTAGCAGAGTAATAGTTTTAAAGAGAAAGAGGGTAAGTTTAGAAGAGGAAATTCTTTGAGTCAGAGGGTGGTGAGGCACTGGAACAGGTTGTCCAGAGAAGCTGTGGATGCCCCATCCCTGAAAGTGTTCAAGGCCAGGTTGAATTGGGCTTTAAGCAACCCGATCTAGTGGAAGATGTTCCTGCCCTTGTAGCAGTCTTTAAGGATCTTCTCTAACTCAAAACCATTCTATGATCTATGATTCTGTGGCCCACAAACAGATTGTGCTTTGCCTTGCAAAGATTTCTTCTCTGGGTACACAATTTCAGCAGTGTTTTATGGTAGGTGTTCTGTGTTGCAACTAATCACTGGTGCCTTTGCAGTAAGGTAAGCAGTGTTTACAAATGGATTCACCTCAGATTTCTGCATGACCCTTTAAAAAAACTAATTCTTTAAAATCATTAAAGTATATTTTCATAATTGTAAAAATCTTCTAATGTCTTTGGTAGTGTTATTTGAAGAGTTGTTTAAAAAGCAGAACTAGCTTTTTATGTAACAATGAATTATTTTCTGTTACGTACTGTCCTCAAATTTTGTTTTAAATATCTATAACTATTTGTATCCAGTCAAATGAAATCTGACTTTTGGATTTTTTTCTGTTGCCCACCTGTATTATGTACAACTTCTAACCACTTCAGTCTCTTTCCATAACATGTATCTGGTACCAGGTATTTGAAATAGCACTTAGAAGTCTGTTAAGGATTTTTATGAGGAAATGTGGCTTAACATTTGTCAGTATGTTCTGTCACAAGGCAGTTAAGAAAAAATCCCTAAAGGTCGTATTGAGCATGTAGTGGCATAACTACAGTATATGGTATATACATGCACTGAAACCTGTATGTAAATCTGTTCCTGTCAAATATATATTTAGTCTCATGCCAATTGAAGAGCATCCAGATTTGGTATTTTTTCTGTATTACTTCTTACATGGGACCCATCCTTACCTGTTTCTCAGCAGAAATGGAATAAACATGGTTTGAATCTCTTCAGTTGCAACAGTTAGTCACCTTTCACTGTAACTTGAAACTTTTGTGCCTTATTTTGTTAGAATAACATGTTGAATAGCTCAGAATTTTGCTTGCTCCGACCTCTGATACATTTGTTAGGTGTGGAATACTTCCTGGCCTAAACCTTAGTCCAGTTCATTGACTGACATGCAGTCTGAGAATACATTTTCCTGTGTGCACTGTCACACAATGTATTGGTTTTGCATGCCCTGGCTTTTGGTAGCAGGGGGGCCACAGAGGTGGCTTCTATGAGAAGCTGCTAGAAGTTTCCATCATATCTGGCAGAGCCAATCCCTGATGGGTCTGAAGAAGGACATGCTGCTGGCCAAAGCTGGGCCAATTAGTAAGATTGGTAATGTCTCTGTGATAACATATTTAAGAAGAGAATCAAAAAGTGAGGGGACAGGTTTTCCTAGCCAGAGATGCCTGTATAACTTAGATCAAAGTTACAAAGTGCTTATATAGCTTGAGTTATAAGATAGCTGTATAACCTGATGTATCTATATAACCTGATATCAATATAACCCAAATAATGATTTTTTATATATAACCCAAATAATGACTTTTTATATATCTGTATAACCTGATGCGTATGTAACCTGAATCATAGTTTTTTATACCTATATAGCATGATATAAATAACTTTTTATACCAGGTATTGGCTAGTACACGGTTAACTAGTTGCTTAATGCTGATTAGACAAAAAAAAGAAGAAAAACTCACCAGGTGAATAGCTTTAGAGATAAATAAGTATAGTGCTAATGAAAAATTGGCAAATACAAAGCCAGTTAGCCACAAACCAAAGAATTTAGTCTGGTTAAGACCAGACACATCAAGGAACACCGTAACTGTACATGATCCAAAGACAAAGTTGAAAAGTTCAGATGTGAGGAAGACTTTGGAAGCCTTCATCAAAGATCCCTGATGACCCCCAAATTGGGGAGATGCAAGCACAGTGCAAAAGAACTAATAATCCTGAGATCATACAATGTAAATTAGTTCTGGCATGTACATGATGATGTTGTAGTTGCATAGTGATGCTAAGCAATACTTACTGTATAAATATACCACAGTGTGGAGGCCTTTGAGCCTATTAGGGAAACTTCTAGGGTATTTCCTTGGAAGAATTTACTAGACACTTCGAGAATATCTCACTCCTCAGGGTGAGTCAAAAGGGGCTTCTCCCATGATGCCCTGCAACATTATGTTAATCTGCTCTTTCAGCATAGGTCACTGCCCTTTCCCTTGCCCTTGTACTACCCCTGTGGTCCCAAATGATTGGCTTCTGACTCTGTAGTTAACTCAGAGCCCAGCACTGTTTGCCTGTCTTTGTCGCTGGAATCCTTCAGCATGACTCTACAATAAACCTCGCTGGAACTCTATACAGAGACCCTTTCCATCTTTCTTTGCTGACCCATCTGTGGTGTGTGTGTGTGGATTGAGTGACTGTCTGTACTTGCTTGAGTGGCCTTCTCGGAAGACACTTTTGGGAAGGTAGCGGCTAACACCATCCATATTGCCACATTGCTACACCACAGCACTTGACAAAGGAGGGTGAGTTAGGCAAAGCTATCCCACTCACCACCCCTGCTGCAGTTAACAAATACCTTCTCTATAGAGCAGGTCTATGGGGATTTATTTCCAGCCTATCTTTCAGGCATCACAGAGGAGGAGATGAGAACATGTGAGGGAAAACAACATGGCAACACCAAGGTCAGTGGAGAAGGAGGGGGAGGAGGTGTTTCAGGTGCCAGAGCCAAGATGCAGGCTGTGGTGATTGATGACCAAGGGGAAGCAGCTGTCCCCCTGCAGCCCATGGGGGAGGTGATCAAGTCAGAATGGGTGGATGCTTGGAGGAGGCTGTGATCCAGTGGAAGACCTGGTAGAGAGAGGACGCCTCTGCTTCCAGGCTGGAGCAGCCTGTACTTGGAGGACTGCACCACATGGAAGAGTGACGCATGCCACAGCAGTTTTGGGAGAACTGCTGCTTGTGAGATTTGACCCATGGTGAACTGTCTCCCATGGGAGGGATCCCACAGTCTCACAGGGGAAGGACTTCTCTCCCTGAGCAGTGGAAGAAGATCTGGGGTGACGAACTGACCAAAATCCCCATGCCCTGCCTCCCTGCGCTGTCAGTTGGAAGGAGGGAGGAACTGGGGGGAAAAGGTGTTTTAAGGGTTTATTTAACTTCTCATTATCCTCCTCTGATTTGGTTAGTAATAAATTCACTTTGCAACTTTAGTTGAGCCTGTTTTGCCCTTGAAGTGTTTTCTCACAGTCCTTAACTCATTAACCCTTTTTCTTTATTTTCTTTTTCTTAATTTTTTCTTTTCTCTCCTCTGCCCAGCTGTGGCAGGGGATAGTGAGCGAGTTGACTTTTTTGATGTCTGGTATTGGGCCAGTGTCAAACTATGACACACAAAGGCTTTTTTAAAGTACTGTGTTCACAGTAAGGCTATCTAAGTGTATGTACTTTCAGACTCGGGCAAGATGTTGCTGAGATGTAATAGATAAGATTTTTAGAAACTACTGGAAAGATAAAAAATCCCACATGAGTTTGAAATCATAGAACCACTAAAAGAAAAACAATGTAAAATATTTGACAAGACTTGATTATTTTTGTTTAGTGGAGGTGTTTAATCATGTATAAAATGGTAGATGCTTGCATGGAAAAATCCAGTCTCAAGTTTTTGTCTTTACACTAGACAAGTAGTTGTTGGCAAATACCTGTGAACATTAATACTATGGTAAATTTGTGAATTGTGATTTCTGAGGTGGGTAAAGTTGTAGGGGTGTGTATCAAAGAAATCATGACTTTCACCTATTCCTCCTGTATTTAATTGCAGTAGCTGAGGTTGACTTAGTATCTGTGGACATGTATCTCTGTTTTTATGTGTTTGTATTCCAGAGCTGTCTTTTGTGTCCTTAAACCTGTGTGCTCTTATAACCATGTAGAATCTTTCCCACAACCTCAAGGACCTTTTGGCTGACTGAGAAAGGAAGAGCAACATGCCTAAAGAGGAAGGTAGCAGTATGGTATGCTGTGAAAAAAACATAAAAACTTGAGCCTTGGAAAAAAGGAGGCTCCAGAACTAGGTCTAGGGTTTTTGGAAAGTGGGATATTGTGAAAAGGGAGAATTAGTGTGAATTTAATTAATTTTTTTTTCTTAATACTTATTTCTACTCTAGTTAAAATATAGGTGGTTGAGAGTTTTTAATTTGCCTTACATTTAGGTTTACATAAGGGCAGTAATATAGGAAAAAATTGAAAAGTGGAAGATCTAGACAAAACCATGTCATTAAGGAAAATGTAAAATCCTTTCCCTGTTAACAAAAAATGCTGACCTTGAGAAATAAAAAATTGCAAAGAATACTCAAGAAATCAGGAAAAATGTCCCAAAGGCCGCGTTGTGGTTTTGAGGGTTCTTGGGTGCTAGACCTCCAGAAGTTCCTCAGGGTTAGAAACATGCTCATTTTTAAAACTTATAGCTCAGCTTCTCATATAATTAGCCACGTCTGAGACCTTTATGAGAATACAAGGCAAAGTGCAGTGAAAAAAATTCCATAGAAATCCTGATTTTTTTTGCCTTTTTGTCTCCTCCTGATCTGACCTCTTGCCAGCTGATGGAGTGATGCAGACACAAAGCTGTAGTGATGTAGCTCACAGTAGCACAGCCCTATGGAGGTTTCTTTGGGAAGTAACAGCTCTTTGGGAGCTGTTACTCTGTTTTTCTACTTCTTGGTTTGCACCTGTTTGCAAAGGACACCAGAGCAGCACAATGGGCAGCAGCAGGTACAGGAGAAGGGACACATATGGAGAAGGCAGAGCTCGTCTGAATGGAGGTTGTTCTCCCCAGCTGATCTTGGACCCGCTGATGGGCGTTGGCAATGCAAGCAGTGACAATCCCACATAGCCACTCTCTCACTGTCCTGCAGTGGGATAGGGGAGAGATTTGGAAGAGTGAAAGTGGGAAAACTCATGGGTTGAGTTGATAAAGACAGGTTAGTAGGTAAATATTGGAAAGCAAGGCAACCCCCAACGATGGGAGGAAAGACAAGGAGGACTCCATGGATATCAGAAGGCTAATTAATTACTTTTTATACTATATTATTCTATACTATATTACACTACATCTAAACTGAAACTGCACAAGCACTCAACTGCACAGAATCTCATGACTGTCAGCCAACAGTCCCGACACACACACATGGATTCAATTGGTCAATGAATCAAAACACTCACACCAGAATCCAATTACCAATTCCCTTCAGGTAAACAATCTTCTACAATGCATTCCATTTGTTCCAAAACACAGGAGCAGTAAATGAGATAATAATTGTTTTTTTCTTTTTCTGAGGTTCAGAGAATGTGAATCCCAGAAAATCCTTGGGAAGTTGTGCCTTGCTTTGCTCTGTGAAGAGAAATGCAGCCACAGGTAAAGCAATAGCTGCATGAGCAAGCAAAGCTAAACAAGGAATTGGTTCAGTATTTCACATGGTAAGGCTGTTCTTCAGACAAGTTGTGCAGCTGTGGGATGAGTGAGTCCATGGTGCACTGGGTGAAGATCTTGCTGAAGGGCAGAGCTTACGAGTTGTGGTGAACAGGGCCACATCTGACAGTGATTAAAGGGATTAAATTTAAGAAGTCTAAATGCACCCAGGATGGAGTAGCACTTGACACAAGTCTAAATTGGGTGAAGAGTGGCTGGAGAGCTGCCTTGCAGGAAGGGGGCTAGGATTGCTGACTGGCAGCATCAATATCATGCAGCAGTGTGGGCCTGGGCAGCCCAGAGGGCAAACCATGTCATGGCATGCATCAAACAGTCAGTCCAAAGAGGTGATT
Source organism: Molothrus aeneus (assembly GCF_037042795.1). Lineage (NCBI taxonomy): Eukaryota > Metazoa > Chordata > Aves > Passeriformes > Icteridae > Molothrus > Molothrus aeneus. The sequence goes on from NC_089646.1 coordinate 56,073,756, forward strand.
ATCCTGCTGTATTCACTGTTGGCACAGCCTTACAATTGGGTATCATGTGAGACCCACCATGTAAAAAGGATGTGAAGGTGGTTGAATGCATCCGGAGGAGGGCAGCAAAGCTGGGGAAGAGACTGGCAGTTATTTTCTCTGAGGAGCAGCTAAGGACACTGGGCTTTATGTAGTTAGGAGAGAAGAAAGCTTGGGGGTGACTACAGTGCTCTGCATTTCCTTAGGAGGGGTAGTGGAGACATGTGGTAGCCAACAGGTGGCCTGGGGCCCTCACAGTTACAGATAACCCTAATTGAGTTATATTAACTCAACCAGTCAAGGCTGTTAGGGAACCAGTTTAGGTCATTAGGGACACAGACAGCTATTGGCCAGTAAGCCAGGTGGTAATGAAATTCAGCCAATCAGGACCAACCATGTGATCCAACCATGTCTAAAACTATGTAAAAGAAACTCAATAAAAGTTGTCTGTTGTGGCATGAACCTCAAATGTTGTGGTGTGTGTCTGTCTTGATTGTGATAATAGGTGATACCTGACGTGATCGGTAATAGCCTGGCCATGGGGATAGCAGCAGAGATGGAACCCCAGCAGAGGAGGGCAGCCAGGGAGAGCTGCTCACAGTGGGGTTTGCTGCAAAGGTCTGGACTGTGTAAATAGAAAAAACACTGGGGACATGGGGACACAAGTTTCCACTGAAGAAAATCCGTGGTATTGGTATAGACCCTCTTTTTATGCAAACGGGATAAAATACATACACGAACAGGCTCTACAAGCCTTGTTGGGGCTTGAGAAGCCTGGGGGACACCACGGCAGACAGCACCACTGTCAGTGCCTGAGGGGCTGGAGGACCCTACTGGCTGTGAGTGGCCCTGGGAACCAGCGGACCAGAGCAACGCGCCGCCAAGAGCGGGCAACAAGTCACATCATCTAGCAACGACTGTCTACAGCCAGAGCCCAACACAGCGTTCTGAACCAACCACGGCCAAGCTGAGAGTCACCATCCTGGGGGGGCCCCCAAGCAGCCACCCCTGCTCTGGGACTGGGGAACAGGGCATGGACAAGGTAGCCATGGGGAGCAACGGGTGGTGCCTTCCCGGCTGCTGCAACCTGCTGTGGCCCGCTTGCCTGTGGTGGTGCAGGTGCCCAATGCACAGAGCAGACCCAGAATTATTTACTGAGTTGAAATGCATTGAGGAAGTCTTCGTTGGTGAGGTCTTCCAAAGAACTGATAATCAGACACAGCAAGGCAAGTGATGATAGAAATTCTTAGCCAAGAAGTTTCCAGCAGTAGAAAGATGCAATAACAACCAACAGCTTGCTAAATTTTGAAATGTCTGGCATTATGGAATTTAAGGACCATATCTGTGAGTTGAGAAATTGATGATTGCCAAGTTTTTTTTTATATTGCTGTAAACTTTGAATTAACAAAAACCACTTAGATTTGATTATGACTTACACAACTCTTATGAAACTCTGCTTTATTAAAAGTGAAATTATCTTGCAGCATTTAACTATGCACAGGAATGACTTCTGAAGATTCTGGTGTTTAATTCTGCTAACTAGTTTTAATATTTACCCACTTAGAAATAAGATAAAGGGTTTTAAGGTTGCCTTTTTGGAATTGGTGTGAGATCATGTCAGCTAGAGATTCCAGAGAGGGATGTTGTTAAGTGTACTGCTGATGCATTTGTAAAATTTAGTAATATAAGATGAAATTGAAATCAAAATCTGAGCATCACCTCGTCTCCTAACTGTGTATTTTTATTAAGCTTTAAACTCAATGCTTGGCACACATAGGGATCCAGAAATAACATATTATTTGACGTTAGTTGTGTGCATTCCTTTGATTATTTGTAAGTTACTTATGTTAAGAAACTTTTTCAGTAGATATTAACAGAGGTTTGTTTTTAAGATATGATATGGAAAACCTCCCAGCCAAGGTCTTGGCTCTGACCAAGCTGTGACCCTCGTTGGCAGAGGAAGTATGCCATCAAACCCAGGTGTTTCTGTCCTAAAAATGAAATCAAGTCACTTTGAATTGTAAATTTTGTCTTATAAAAGCTGGACACCCTTTCTCAAGGTAGGCTTGGAGGCCTTGCCCTGGGAGGGGCTTTCCAAGTCCTTACTAAGGAAAAGGGGCTCTGCAGCTATGGCAGACCTTGGGTGATGGTAATCATTTAGGCAGTTGTAGGTATTTTTGTTCAGTGGTGCTTATTATTTTGCTGAATGTATTGTTTTACCATTCATAATGGGATAGGTGCATGTTGTTCTGAACACTCTTCTGAATTTAATAGGTTGAATTATGTTGATTGAATTATTAAGGCTGAGAACAGAAGTGGGTACTGATAACCTGAATAAATCTTAAGTGGCACTATATACAAGTATGTATTATGATTGACTAGTGCTCACTAGGTCAGGGCCTGCATGAACATTGAAACCTTTTAGATTACTCTATTTAAAAAACTATTGAACTCCAGACTGACAGCCAGCATTCATTTGGGGTATAATTTTAAGGCTTTTTAAAAGTTTATCCAAAGATACCATAATCCACTGAATTTCTGATCAGTGAGGCTGACTATGGATACTGAGAGTCTGGTCAGAGAAAGAGTCAGGTAAACTTTCCCAGAGATTTCCTATGGGAAGTTTTGAGAAAACACAGAGAAAGAATTAAAACAATCCTGCAGCTGGTGTTTTGAACAAGTTGTTTACTTGTATGAGGTGCAAGAAGGGTGTTGTTCCTAATTAGCCAATGGTGTGAGGGGTGTTGATTAAGGACCAGTCAGGTCCACTTTTATTGTAACTGTCTATAAAAAAAATGTGTGCTTTCTAATAAACTTTGCATTTTGCCTTCTGAGACCTTGGAGTCTACATGTCGTTTTATTCACCCGTCCTCAATACAACAACGACATCTGGTGGACCCCGGATGTGACTGCAGCCAAGACTGAAGAACCAGGGGTCTGGTGGACCCCGTTGTTCTCTGCAGCTGATGCTGACGAACAAGGAGTCTGGTAATCTCCAATGTTCCCTGCAGCCAAGACTGGAGACTTGCAGTTGCCTCCGTCCCCCAAGACTATAGGTATGGTGCCTTTTCCCCGTGCCCTCCTAAGAGGGGGCTGGTCTTTTCTGACCATGGTTACTTGTTATAAATGATCAATCGAAAGCCAAATTATCAAAGATGCGAAAAGATTTATTTATCTTTTTGCATGACCAAAATACGGTCCTCAAAAGCGCCACAGCCAAAGAGACAGCGTCGAGCCCGGGATCGGCACTGGGTGAACCTGGATCTGACCTCTATCGCATCAGACCCTCCCCCGTTCACAAGAGTCGCTTCTAGCGGGAATATTTTATGCAGTTTATTGTGCCCCAGGTGAAGGAGTCCCACTTTCTTTTGTAACTGCATATTCATAGTTGGATCTTTCACTGTGCAGAGCTGGACAATCGCCATTTCCTTGTTGATAGCCAGCGTTGAAGGAATCTTGGGAAGTCGCGCATTCACATGTATCTTTCTGGCGACTTCGGCTATCTCGATCGATGTTATCAACAGGGCGATGATCGCTCTTAGGTGTCTTCCGATGGCTCGGGATAGCGATGATCATTGCGCTGGGTGCGTCTATTCATAAGCTAAATGCCGATTTTTCTCCTGCCACCTTCAGGAATTTCAGAGTTTGAATAGATGTCCACCTCTTGGGCTGCTTGTGGTCAGAGACTCGTTGGGATTTCACAATCTTTATAAAATACATTCTTTTATAGCATGAATTATTTCCTAACATATATTACAGTAGTGGAGACAGATTACTAGGATGGGTCCCCAGCAAGCAAGAGGTTTTGTTCTGGACCAAACCACTGCTTATACAGACTGCTGGGAAGAGATTCCCTTCAAGATGATGAATCAAACTCTACAGAGGAACAAATCATGCTTTCTGTGTGGAAGGATGCATTGCCATGCATGGAAGTCACTGTATCGGATCACTCCAGGCACACGTCCTGCTTTGCTGGGCAAAGACTCATGGATTTTTGGTGGACGCTGGGACTGCTTTTAGTTTAGACGCTTGGCAGTCGCTAGGAGACCAGCTCTGGCAAGAAATCTCCAGTGGAGATAAGGACACTGTTATAGATGGATAATGAGATAACTGGCTCTTGCAATTAAGGGATAACTATTGTGTGAATATTAAGAAAACTTTAGTGATGTATAGTTATATAGTTATGTTATTGTAGTTTAGATGCCCTCTGTTCTCCCCATATTTCTCTTCCCCCCCACCCCCCTCGTATTATTGCCATCAGACAGCCTGGGTTGTCTAGGACAGGTAAAAAGGCGTGCATGAGTTCCTTGCACTTGCATGGGGCAGTTGGGAATGGAAAAGCTTGTTGCTTAGGGGGTGTGGCATGCCAACACCTGCTCTCCAATCAAGTTACAAGAAAGCAGTCTCCACCGGTAAAGAAAAGCTGACTGACAGACTTTGGGAGCGGCCAGGGCTGGCTGATGCAACCCCCAGGGATATAAAAGACTGAATATCCATCTTGAAGACAAACCAGCCACGTGGTATCCACGAGGGCAGTTCCCGGCACTGTGAATTTTTCCTTATGTAGTCCTTTTGTTGTATTTTTGTCAAGGTTTAATAAACCTTTTTAAATGTTCAAAGTGAGCAGTTGTCTCTTACAGACACATTTGAATTATCTATTATGTGGGGCACTCTTTTTAAAGCATTACAAAACAGTACACCTGGGGAGGGCAAAACAGATGTGGTGGACTCAGAAGGGGTGGACAATCCGTCTCTGGACACTGATATGCCGGAAGGTGAGGAGGCTGAGGGGCTGCTGGTGGCTTTCCCTTGGCTCTGCCTGTACCCCTGAGGGACACAAGTTGTTCGCAAAATATATCCCACACCACAAGATTACGTCCTCCTGATATATCCCCCTCCCCACGATTATATAATGCCAACATATCCGCCACCGGTCACGCAGCTTGTGAGGGCTTCGTTACCTGAGCCCCAGCCAAAAATTTCTGGGCGTCCTCCGTCTCCTCCACTCCGCCACCGCCTCTCCTGGCACCGCAAGCAGCAGCTGCAGAGCCTTTGTGGCACCCAGCTTTGTTTCCCGCCCCGCTGCCTCTTCCCTCTGCATCTCAAGCAGCGGTGGCAGAGACTTTGCAGTAGACAGCTTCGTTCTTCCCGCTGGCACATCCTCTCTCCACACCACAAGTGGTGGCTCCACTGCAGCCAGCAGCATTCCCCCCGCCTGCTTCTCCCTCCTCCATGCCAGAAGCAGCAACGGGGGTGGCTCCATTGCAGACAGGTGGTGCAGCTGGAGCCGTTGTCCCCTCAGCCTCCCCGTTCCCATCAGGGGTCAGCTCAAGCATCTGCACTACCTCCTCCCTCTGCCACAAGTGGAACTGTGGGCACCATGCCTTCTGTTTCCGCTGTATCGGTGCCACTGCCCACAGCACCCACCATGGCTATCCCACCCGCCTCAGTGCCTCACGCCGGCCCGCCCTCTTCCTCTTCCTCTAGGCTGTTCCATGTGCTGCTGCCCCGGGACGCGGAGAGTGACACGGATGAAAGCCGACAGCTTGTCCCGCAGCAGGGGAGTGTCTTGTCAGTTGATACCTGGCACGCTGTGAGAACGCCTCAGAGCCACCTGTGGGCATTGCCACCCCATCGGGTCACCGTGCGACCAGAGCACCCTGGAGGTTTTTGGGAATTGGTCAAATTGCAAGCTCTGGAAATGGGGAATTGGGACTTACTGGAGAAGATGGGAATGCCTGGCGGCAGCATTATCAAGACTGTAGATGCAGGGTGGGGAGACACAGAGGAAAGTCAAGCGGTTGTTCCAGCATCTGCAGGAAGTATGCAGGTGAATCAGGGTGGCATTGTAGCCCCACATGGGGGTGTCCAAGCCTTTCCCATATTTAATGGGAATGGGACAAGCTGACAGGCATGATGTCATTGAATGGAAAGTTGTGCAAGATTTACAAGATGAAGTGGCAAAATATGGGCTTGGTTCTTCAGAAGTTATCCAAGTTAGCAGGGTGTTGAACACAGATCTGCTTGCCTCATTTGATATTAAACATCTGGGTCAAATTTTGTTCCAACCTGTGCAATTCAGAGTTTTTGAGGACAGCTGGAGGCAGATAACTGATAAGGCTGCAGCAGATAACATGCAATTACCTCAGGCTGATCCCCGATATACCGTTGGAGTAGATGCTCTTATGGGGAAGGGTGTCTTTTCTAATCCTGATGTTCAGGCTACCCAGGACCCTGGGATTCTTGAGCAGGGTCAAAAGACAAGCATTGGGGCACTGTTAAAAACTATAGAAACAGCTGCTCTCAGGCCACAATATGTGACAATAACCCAAGAAATAAAGGAACCATTTCTGCCATTTGTTCAGAAAATTGCAGCAGCCTTAGAGAAGCAGATTAGCAATAATAACTTAAGACAGATTTTAAGTTAGCAATTAGCAGAGGATGACGCTTGAAGACTGGAATGAAAGAAAGTTATTTAAAATGATAGCATTGTTTGAATTTTGTGGCACTGTAAGGTGATTAATTGTATATAGAGCTTTTTCCAATTGGCTGTGAGGGGTTTCTCCAGGCATTCCCCCTTTTTGTTTTTCAAGAACACACTTTAAAGTACCATGAGTGCGTTCAACAATAGCTTGACCAGTTGGAGAATGCGGAATACCAAATTCATGCAACATTCCCCATAAACGTAAAACCTGCCACATCTTCTGTGAGAGGTAGGCGGGACCATTATCAGTTTTCACAGAAGAAGGTACACCTAAGATGGCAAAAGCCGTCCTCCAAAGGGCAATAACATTGTGACCCTTTTCTCCAGTATGAGCAGATGCTTACATAGCAGAGGAGAAGGTGTCAATAGACACGTGTGCATACTTAAGTTGGCCAAATTCGGCAATATGGGTGACATCCGTTTGTCAAAGCTTGCAAGGCTTTTAGGCCTCTGGGGTCTACCCCTACTGGTAAAGGTGCAGCCAGGCCATGACAGTCAGCACAAGAACTGACAATGTTTTGAGCCTTTGTTGGTGTTAACTGAAATTGTTTCTGCAGAGTATGTGAAAAAAATCATGGGAAGCTTTGGCTTGTACAATTTTGTCTGGATGAGGTGCTACCCATGCAGGGTTAGCTAACCTGTCAGCCCTAGCATTCATTACCTTCTGTTATGAAACCTGGTAAATTGGTGTGACTCCAAATGTGCAGGCTGTAATATGGATAAACTCAGGCCTGAATTGCACACCACAAAGTTTTCAGCAAATGAAACAAAGCTGCATTATTGACTACTTTCAGAAATGAACAATCTAAACATTTGGTTACGTCTGCTGCATAAGCAGAATCAGTGACCAGATTCAGAGGTACCAGAGAAAACTGCTGGAATGCCATGGCAACAGTGTTCAATTCAACCAACTGGGCCAAGCCTGACTCATGGCCTTCCTGCACCTACCACTCAGATTCATCCTTCCAAGTAACAAATTACTAACAAAATTTTACCCGAAAGTCACATATATTAATTTCAGCAGCCCAAACTGTTTACAAAACTGTAGGCTGCTATCACTAACTCACCTGGACCAGACTATGCAGCTGAACATGCATTAAACAGCTGCCTTGACACTTAGCTGTGAGGAGAATCTCCTTACCTATAACACTAAAGCTGAACTGAATTTTTAAAGCAATTATCTTTATAATTGTCAAAGAACTAAAACATCAGTGGAATTCTGATATGTGGATTATTTTGTCCTTGATTGCAATTGACAGCATTAACTATTTCTTGTCTTTGGTAGATAGATCCATTGCATAGATCTATAATCTATGCAATCAGCAGTGAGTCTCTCATCCTCAGCAAGTTCAAACCATTAAGATACAAATATCAGATAAATTGATTAGCAAAGTTTACAGTGGGCAGTTTCTCAAACTCAGTTAGAGGAGGTTCACTGAAAACCATTACATTATAATAATGCTGGTTAAATTTGAACGCACACTAATGGTCTGCAAGTATCAGATGTGCAGTCAAAGAGTATCTATTAAATGCATCTGCAAAAGGTAATTGAGAAAGTAACAAAATTATCACTGAGTTTAAATTCATTTTAGTATCTGCCCTAATGTTTTTAACATATAACTCCCTTCTTTTTGTGAGAACTACAAATTGGTATTGTGGTTTGGGTTTGCCAGCTTGAGGTTTTCTGGCTAATGCACTAATTATGTAGTGGATCTAGCACTGGCTAAATTGTCAGGCACCTACTACAATTATTTACCATTTTCTGCTGTGAGATAAGGGTTAGGAGAAGGACAAAGGAGGCTTAAACTTTAAAGGGTATAAAGAAAACTTTATTAACAGAATTAAAAGAAAAATTATAAGAAAATCAGACTAGACCTTCAGAACACTTCCCTTCCCCCCGCACCCTCTTTTCTTTCCCACTGACAATGTAAAGAGACAAGCTTGGGACTTTCAGTCAGTTTACCACCTCTAAAATAATCTTTCTTTAGTCCACTTAGGGAGAGGAGTCTCTCTTGCCATGTTATGGAGACTTTTCTACAAGGAAGAGTTCTCTTGTGGCTTCATTGTTACAGCGAATCAGCCACCTGAGAAAGGAAAATCTGTTCACAGTGTGAAAGTCCTTCTCATGCTTTACAGCTTCCCCACAGCTGCTTTCATGGGCCACGTCAACTTATTGGGGTGCTATTTTATGGATGAGTTGTCCTAGCAAAAAACAAAAAAATTTTTCATCCATCTCTGGGAACAGAGGTTTTCTATTACTATTCCTGGGGAAAAGTTCTTAATTTCTCTTACCTCTTTTTGTTCAAGTTTCTCATTGGATTACAGCAGCATCTACTTGCTTTAATACTGGTGCTTCAGCTTACAGTTGTATTAGAATGCTACGTCTTCTTAATGCATTTCCCTGAGTTTGAGGGAAAAACAGTCTGATAGATCAAATATATCTTCACTGTAGCCTTTCAAAAACAATTTCAACCTAAGACTAAGGCATCTCCTCAGTCTCCTCCTATCTAGAATTTGACTCTTTCTTCACTGACCTTAGAGTCACATTTTGTTGTCTCTACATGTCTTCACCTTTTCCTCTTCTTGATTTGGGAGAGAACTGGTGTTTGTTGGTTTCTTTGTTCTCAATATCAATTTGTTCTCAAATTGATATCAATTGAAACAGTTTTTATAGAGTTCTGTATCATTGAAAGGCTGATCTCATCTAGGCTCTGCAACTGAGGAATTGCTGTGTTTTTTTGCTGCCAATCATGTGGTCTCCACTGGCACTGTGCAAGCTGTGCTAGCTGCCGGCACTACCCCATGCTTTTCCTTCATGTGGGGTGCCGGGAAAGAGTAAGGAAAAAACTCTGTTGCTGCTGCTTTTGTCCTTCAGTCTGCAGCATAGCCAGCTAAAAATGGCTAAGCAAATATAGTCCATTGAGAGTAATGCCAAGATAGCTGTGGCCACGCAGCCCTGCCCTGATTCTGGTCGCGTGGACTTGGCCATGTCACTGCTCCTGGCCTGGGAGGGCGGCAGCTGCATGGCTGCTCTTGGCCCTGTGACAGTGGTACCTGCAGGGCTGCTCCCGGCCCTGGCCTCTACTGGCCTCGGGGCTGCCTCTAGTGCCAACAACGGGGCCATTCCCAGCACGGGTGCCCGGACTTCACCGGGAAGGGGCCCCAGCCACCTGCTGGGACAGGGCCTGGTGGGCTCCCTGGTGAGGGGCTTGGCAGCCTGCTTACCACACTTCCAGGGACAGAAAATCTTGGCCAGGCCACATGAGGGCTACCCCGACTGGGCAGTGCTGCCACACACTGCCCCAGCAATGCACGGGGCCCAGTCAGCCAGTTTACCCCTCCAAAGACCAGAAGCCAAGAGCATTTTCCTGGGCTTTGTTCATTTTCAAATGCGCTTCTCCACAGAGGCATATTCAACTCTTGTAAGTGGTTTAACCGGGTGTCAATCTTCAAAACTAGCCAACTGATTGGCTGTTCAAAACTAGCCAGTTGATTGGCTCCAGCAGGTGCCCACAGGGAACCACCTCCCCCAAATGAAAATCAGACTTCCATTAAACCTTGACATTGGGAAAAACAGGCCATCCAAGAATAAACAGTGAAATATTGTGCCTTACCACAATAGATCTGGTCTTTTACCCAAACTTAATTCAGTCCAACTCAATTTATGTACCATAAATGAGTGCTAGAGACAGCTAAACAATATCACAATGCATGTTTAAAAGATACCAGACCTTACTAAACCAGCAGTTATGGAATTGTTTATACAAAAAATGGAATAGCATGGGAACATCTAGTGCTTCCTTGTAGGAACTGCTGGAAAGAATATAAGAAAATGTAATTACAGTAGTGGCTAAAAGGAAGACACTGTCGAGTGTGCCCATGGCACTTTGAAATGCATGTTTAAAAAACGAAGAAGGAGGTGCAGGGATGGTATATACCCCCATGAAAGCCTTATATGTTCTTAAAATTCTCAGTCATGACCAAACAAACTGACAGTTGTCAGATGCAGGATGTTGTCAGCAATTGTGGGACAGTTTGCCCATTGCTTCACTCAGCAGTTGTGGGACAGTTTGCCCATTGCTTCACTTAAACTTGAAGATCAAACAATTTAAGGACAAGACTAAGCAGAAGGATATATACCCTTGATATGAAGATTTGCTTATAACTTCCTTTAACTTCAAGAATCAGACATTTTAAAGACAGGACTGAGTAGAAGGATACGTATTTTATAGTGGAAACAAGACAGTGATGCATTACCCCAGAGAGTTTTTTGTTATCTCTGACAGTGTTTGAATTGTCTTGTTTGTAACTTTCTTAAGTTTCTGTATTTAGGCCATAGATGTAAATAACCTGGGGCATACCACTCTGCTAAGCTGTTCTTGATGGCTCCCGGACATGCTTATAAAATCTCTTGAAAGTATGTGGGGTAAACCAATGGCTGGTAAGGCTAGACTTGTTGAGTAGGGTAAATAGCCTCATTTGAATTAGGAGTATTATCTGTGTCACCATCATTATTCTGTACATTGTGTCATGTTTTTCATCCTGTCTGCAAAGGCCCTGCAGAGGATGACAGACACTGCCTTTGTATTTAAAAACAAAAAGAGGGAACTGTGGTGGCTAACAGCTGGCTTGGAGGCCTCCCAGTTATAGATAACCCTAATTATATAACTTGATCAGTCTAGGCTGTTAGGGAACCAATTTAGGCTGTTAGGGATGCAGACAGCTATTGGCCAGTAAGCCAGGTGGTAACAAAATTCAGCCAATCAGGAAAAACCCTGCGAGCTTTCTAAAACTATATAAAGGAAACTGCACTCAATAGAAGTTGGCTGTTGTCATGTGAACCTTGAGTGTCATGTTGTGTCTCCATCTCGACTGTGACAGAGATGCAGGTGCTGATCTCTTCTCCCTGGTACACAGTGCCAAGACTGGGAATGGCTGAAAGCTGTGTCAGTCAATAAGGTTCTGACCTGACGTAAGGAAACATTTCTTTACCAAGACCAAACCCTGTGGAACAGTCTTCCTGGAGAGCCAGTCATGCTTGACCTTGCCTTTCAGCATTTAAGAGTCATTTGGACACTGCCTTTGACAACATGCTTTAACCTTTGGTCAGCCATGAAGTGGTCAGGCAGTTGGACTGGATGATCAACCAACTGAGATAGTGTATTTTATTCCCATATGTGCATGAAAGACGCAAATAAGAAACTGGAACATGATCAAATTTCACTGTGGAATCCTCTGTATCCTTCTCCCTCTGGGAAGTCCCCAGGGCATTGCCTTGGAAGAATTTACCATAGTTTCCCCCAGTTAGTTGGATAGAAAATATTTCCTTGTGGAGTCTTGCACAACACCATGAAACACTCCAGTTCCTTTTCCCATATGTTCCAAATTCCAGTGGTTTTTCCTTTCCCTGTTTCCTCCTTGGTTGTGGTATCCCTGGTGGCTGGCCCCTTCTTCCCTGTAGGCCAATGGCCTTTGTCCTGATTCCCCTTCAGTGTGCCACAATAAACCTTTGCTGGAACAGGATGATACAAAAGGCCCTTCTGCCTCTCTTCACTGAGCTAGCTGTGGTGAGTGTGGTATATGGACTTGACTGCTTTGCCTGAATGCTTACCCAAGCAGCTTTTCCACAGCAGATGCTTATTGGGGAATAAGTATAGGTAGCAGCATCCACCACCCAAACGCCACGCTGCTGCATTTCACCTTAGCAGGATTAAATATTGTCTTTTTGTTCCTCATAACAATTGTGACTAGAAGTGTTTTGATGACCTCACCGTTCATTTTTGTACACATTTTTGTTGAAGTGACATTTTCTCATTCAGAGCATTTCCCTTCATGATGAGAAGAATTTTTCCCCTTCACTTTGCTAGAACAATGTACAAGATCTTTCAGTTCTCATTTGAGTTTCACTACAAGCAATGATCCAAGATGAACTTCACTTCCACCTGTTGATGAGCCTAAAATATAGCATGTAGCTGGTTACTGAGTTGCAGTATATTTCAGGAGTTAGTCATTTGAATACAACAGCTATTGTGCTCACAATCCAGTAAGTTGTTATATTTTTTCTTAGCCTCACTAACCAATAAAAAAGACTCAACCCTTCCTTCCATGCCAATCCTCCCAAACCCTAAATGCTAGTGAAACATCCAGTCTATCTTGTACTTTGCCACCAATGTACTGTTAAAATGGGCTAAACCCTGTTTGCCACAGGTCAATTATACAGATGCTGTTTCACCACTGAAAACTCAAGTTTCTTCACAGTGAAGCCATCAGTACTGCTGAGCCTCTTGGACTTCTCTGAAGAGCTGGCCATCATTTGTTGGTTGTGTTTTTTTTAAGGCTTCAAGACGTGGAATCAAGTTAGTTCCTTTTCTTCCTTATTCAAAAGACAGGTCATAGCTTTCCAATTTTCAGTGAAAAGCCTCAGTATTTGAATCTTGATAATAATTTATAAATGCTGCACATGCCATGAAATTGTGAATTTCAAAAAACTATTTAGGAAAAACAATGTCTGCTGATACATATTCTTTCCAAATCTAATTGTTTCAGGCACTGAAAAGTGAGGTCTTTATTAAGATATGAGATTATATAAAAGTCTGGATATGTATTATGATGAAATGTGTCATGCATAGCTGTGTATCTTAATGTTTAAAAACAGAAAACAAATCTTGGAATCATTATAAGTTTTGGATAGTTTGGATGAATACAGTATCTGAGTCACTCTGGGATCTATGTGTGACAATGTGTGTTTCTGAGATCATCTGGGGACTGTTGGCTCTGGCCTTGGACATTTGTTAGCATTTACTTTTGAATCCTAGCAGTCATGTTTGCTATTTAGGCAAAGACCCTGCAAGGACTAGAGCAGGCACCAAAGGTGAGGGGGAGCTGGACAGGTGTCCCTCAACAGCAAGAATCATGCAAGCACTTGACCAATGCAGGCATGCTGCATGCTGGGCAACCACTGAGTGGATAGCAGTCCCCAAAGCATAACCTTGCATCATAAGCACTTCAGTCCTTGTTTGAAGGCAAAGATATCCAGGAAGACAGGAGAGTAAGAAAAAAATAAGGCAACTGCAGAGTTGAGGAATACTCCTGGTGTAGGCAGCTCAATGAGCAGCTGCAGTGCAAGCTGTGGGTTGTACCATTGGTGGGGGGAAATGGCCCCTGGCCACCAGCTCTAACCTGGCAGTGGCTGTTTGCCTCACAAAGGGCATGGAGACCTGTGGCACCAGGCAGAGAGGGGTGTATGGTGTCTGTGGTGGTCACTAAGGGACTCTGTAGAACCCAAACAAACAAAAAGAGAACTCCAGATCAATTATTATGGCCAAGAGGCACATGTAAGGGGCATGAAGTGTCTGTGGAACATGTCCACAGACCATACAGATACAAATGCCGAAAGATCCCTTTGTTTGGGGTCCCTCCCCAGAGCCATCAGCTTGAGCTGTTGTGTTGCTGCTGCACCACGATTAAATCCCTTAAAGGAACCTGACTTCTGGGACTCTACTCCAGGAAACCTAGGGCTTAAGTGGTGATGGGAACCTGTCTGACTGTGTGAGAGAGGTGTGTGTAGGGAGTCAAGTAGGACACCTTTTGGCTTGCTGAAGCCATCTGCTGCGAAGGAGCTTCAGTCCCAGTAGTTAAAATCTGGGGTGGTGCAAGTGTGACTGCTAGAGTGACATCAGAATGGTCAGACATGAATGTCTCTGTAACTTATCCAATTCCCTGCAAAAAAAAAGGTAAGAGAGTAATTGAAGGAGTTAATGTTTGGTTTTCATTTTTTACCCCCATCCTAAGAAGCTTGCATTAGCTTGTTATGGCACTCAGGAAGCTGTGTGAACTGGGAAAAAGATTACTTTTGAATGATACGCAGTTTAAAAAAACAGAAAAATTAAGAAGTGGTTCACAAAACTGTATGGTTCTTGTTTGTGTCTGGAGATTGCTTGTTGCATAATGTGAACTCTGGTCCTGAAGCTAGAGCCTGTAGGATTTCTGTAGTTGTGGATGAGATAGTGGTGCTTTAGGCATCAGTAGGCTGGCACAGACACATGGCTAATTTTTTTTTCCTGTGTTTTTCTTATTCATGTCTAAGAAGGGAGTAAACCAGAACAACCTTCCCAAGGATGTGGTAGAGAGTTTTAAGATGGATTGAACAGGATTCTAGATAATCTCATCATGGCTCTTTCCCATGAAAAAAGTTGGGCCAGATGACCTTCCAGCCTGGTCTGTTCTAAGATTTCATATTTTAAAACTCTAAAGCCCACTTGTGTCTTCCTTGCAGGGCTGAATTGGTCTAAGCAAAGGTGTGAGCTTAAATACTTTAGTAGGTTTGTAATAATCTCTGTGATGCTTTTATTGTGGAGGAAGAAAGCTGACATATATATATATATATACCAGGAAATAGAATGTAGAATGCTTTTAATTGCTATTATTAATTCTGCTTATGTCTACTTGCCTGATTGCCAGCTATTTGAAGCCATGATGCAGTCATCTTTGGTGCCATCCTCAGTATCTCTTCTTGCCAATTCAGTGTTCCCTGCATGACGCATGCACATAACCCTAAAAGGAGCATTTGTGCAGTAAGATACAAATGTTGGCTTAACTGATGACTTGCTTGAATATATCAGGGAAAGTTATCTGAACAGCTTTAATACACATGCAGATACATATGTCTTATTTATATGTACATGTGTATGTATGTATGTATATTTGTATATATATTTTTTATAAATTTCACTATGCCAAATGGAACTAATTTTAATATATTATTTTGCTGTCATATCAATATATATGCATATATTATTATGTAATTTATATACATATGTCTGTATGTGTACCTTTTCAGTTTACTAGACTGTGCATATGATACATATTTCTGCTGTGGGCATAGATTACAACATCTCATTAAATGCCTATGCCTAAAACTGAAAGGCCTCTTTGCTGTAATTAGCAGCTGATTATACTATAGATACTCCATCAGTGGCATGCTCATCAATACTTAATGATGTGACACTGACAAACACAACTATTGTGTGACAGCTGTAAGTTGCCCAGAGGAATGGAGAATTTTTTTCCAGCTTGGACACCTTGGTTGGAGAAAAAAGGTGAGAACAGAGAGGGGCTACTGTTTCAGGGACTTGTGATGTAGACAGAAAACTTTTTTGTAAAGAAGAGATCTTAGACAACATGATTAACTTGTTCTCCTGCATTCTCACAGACAAGAAGAACACATCTGTATCTTATAGTCCAGCTCAGTTTATGAAGTTTTACATACTTTTTCTTAGAGTTTATCATAAGGGGGATATCTGAGAAGGATATCTGCTCTTACAGAAATGATACTAACTGACAGGAACTCTGAGTTTTGGAAGTACTGCATTTTAAAGCAAGCAAAATGTGGATTTAAGTGCTGGATGCTGGTCTGTTCAGTGGAAAGTCTGGGTAAAGTGTCAACAGCCAGGTGGTTCAGGAGAGTGGAAAGACAATGGGTGCTTTTACCTCCTGCTGGTTTTTTAATGACTGACATGATGAGTTCTAAACATGGGTAAAATCTTGGCAGTATTTAATTAGATCTGTGAGGAGGGTGGAAGTAATTTTGCCTAGCTTTTATACAGAATTAAATTTTCCTTATGTAACCAAAATACTAACCAAAGATTTCCAGAATCAAAGCTGTCATGAATGGGTTTACTGTGTTATGTTTTTATATACTCATATATGTGTATTATGTTTTTGTATGTGCTGAAATGGAGGACAGTGAAAGCCTGGAAAATTTAAGGAGTCTGGCAATGCAAGGTGATGACAGAAGCAAAAGCAAAGTTAATTTCAGAACTCTTGGCAGTCCCAATTGCTATAATATTACTACTGTGCTCAAGTTTATTTTGGCTCATTTCCTTGGGAGCATCTGCCTTTATTATTGTTTAGAGAACAGAGTTGGGAGAGTGGTTGGGATTGAAATTGAGCTCTTTCTTGGGATTTTTTTTTTTTAATTTAATTTACTATTTGTGCTTGGCAGTACTTGGAATTGTGCTTCATAGTTTTAAAGACATTGCTTCTTGCTTAAAGGCCTTTGGAATTGAGCCGCCATGAAGAAATTCTCCACGGTGGAGTCAGGCTGATTAACTGGTATTCCCTTACCTCCCAGCCCTTTCAACTCTTTTTTAAGCAGTGGTAGTTGAATGTTTCCCAAATGCCCAGGTTCCTCTGATGTTTTTGCTGCTAGCTGAAAATTTCTGCCCAGCAGATGGCGCATTTGTACAGTGCCTGAGACCTGCTTGAGCATATAAAACTAATTCTCTGATTTTGAACTTTCCTTCATGCTGTTAAGATTACACAGAGTGCTTGCACAGTGATATGTACACTTTTTGCTCCTCAGAAAAGAAGGAGCATATTTTGTCCATCAGTATCCTTGGAGAAGATGGTTCTTTTGAACAGTGTAAATCGTAAGTTGTTCATCTTTGTTTTCTTCTAAAGTTGAAGCCATTCTGTTTAAACTGAATGGTGCTACTTTGTTTCAAAAATGCAGGAAATTATAGAGGTCATTTAGGTGAATGTAGGCAATGAAGAGTATCTGAATGGGGTGTAGAAACCTACCAGGGAGAATGCTGACCTCTTGGTGCTCCTCTCCTGGGAATTGTACAGCCACATCCCTACCATGGCCCCAGTGATAGCTCATTATACCTCCTTCCTGCTACTCAGCATTAAACTTAGAAGTCTCCAGAGGGAAACATGAAGAATTGTTAGTGAGATAGCATATCACCCTTACCTGCTGTATCACTAATCTCTATCCTGTACTAATCAGCATACCCTGACACAGACATTTCTTTCCTTTAAAACATCAGTATAGATCATTTCTGAATAAATTTTACAGTTATCTAAAAATAACACATTGTTAATGAATTTCTAGCAAAATTTGTACATAATGTCATTGTAAAATGTTGGTATTCTTTTGTGCAGTTAGAAACCAATGATGAACTTGCATATTCCTTGCCTAGTTAGCATTGAAAAAGCATGATGTAGTTCTAGTGTCCTAAGGCTTCGATGAAATCAACTCAAATCTGGTGCTATGGATGTTGCCTAGACAAGCTTTTTTGCTTTGTCTGGTAAGGGTTTTGTGGCATAGTTTGTTTGGGTTATTTTGCAGGTTTTGTGGGTTGGGATGTTTGGGTGGGTTTAAGTGTTTTTTTTTTTGGTTGGGTGTTGTGGTATTTTGTTTTGTTTTGTTTTGTTTGTTTTTTCCTATGAGAATATCCAGAAATGATAATATATTTGGATAATAAAGAAAAATCTTCATAAGTATCTTCTTAGTACAGTGATGCTGAAATGAAGAAACTGCAACACCTGCTCCCAATTGTACCTTTATAACCACATCTTTGAACTATCATGTATTAAGAACAGTCTCTTCTTACACTTGAGATTGGGAAGTTTGAATATCCTTACATAAGGCTTATTTCTTTTATTACTTACTATTTATAATGACTTTACAGTAATGGTATCTAAATGACAATTATGGAAATCTGCGGGAAACTTGAAAAGCTGATATTTAGTCCGAGGTTTTTTAGGTTGGATTGCTCCCTACTAATGTTTATATTTGCCATCCACATGGTTCAGAGTAAATATTTTAATTTGATTTTGCAAATATTTTGAGGTGCTTTATATTAAGTATGTAATTAGAAATATAAAAAATTGCTCATGGTTAGCATAGACATTTTTCTTCCTTACTGTGCCCTATTGGTTCTCTTGAAAGGAATAGGGAAATAGTGAGCTTTCTAAACAGTGAGCTGAAATCATTGAAATTACTGTTCACTGACTCCTCTCATCCGTGAAGATAGATTCAGGGTGTAAATGCAGATGCATGAGTGGAACTTTTCCAGCTTTCTCACATCTAAAAAACTGTAGTGGAGCACTGTAATCTGAGCCACATCTCAACAATTTCTATGGTTCTCTCATAGAAGATGTCTGTAATCTGTGGTTAAATTAAGGAGAAAAATGGTGCAGTTACTACATAACATTTCTTACTGAGCTTTTCAAGGCATGCTTGTGCTGATGCTGCAAGTCCATGATGAAGCCCAGAAGATAATCAGATTTCATAGTCAGAATGATTAGTAACACTGAAAAAATGATCAAATATCCTGGTTACAGACAAGTCTTTAATTTTGTCTGTACTCATACGCTGTGGACCAGTGTGTGTTAGATGCATAGTCATTATTCCACTTCACCCAAACAGCAGTAGTGGAGAGTTGCACCAGGGGAGAATTTACTCTGCTTAGTGAAAATATAGCTGCACCGTGCACATCAAAAAACTACCCTTGCTTGCAGCTGTCTAACAGTGCCTCCAGAGCTGGCTTCAATTTTATACATCTACATTGCCATACAAGTTTTACGTTAATATAGCTCAGCATCTATTAATCTTTGTAGTGGACACCAAGGCTGCCTCATCTTGTTCTCCTTTTCTGTTAAATCCATTGCAATGTCTTTGGAAGATATTTTCCTAATCCTCTCCTGGACTTTAAGTTTGTTTTCTTTGTACTGTATTGAGTTCCAAATTGGAGGAGAATTACTGTTGTTTGCTTGATGAGTTACTCATCTGCCAGGAATCTCCATGAAGTCAGATCACTTTCTCCTATAGTTGCATCATTCAGCCATGCACAGAAGCTGAGTCATGATATCAACAGATACAAGGAATTAGAATAGTATTTTGTAAAACTTTTAGACTACTTTAATAAATAATTTTCAAAACTGGACAAGCCAAATCACCATTACTAGAAGTCTTTATGACAAGAAAGCTTTATTTAAAAACCATAGAGCTATAGATGGTCATCCATTTGTTTAGACGAGATATTATAGCTGGTGTTCCTACAAGGAAACTTTGGCTGACTTGGATTTGTTCTAGAATGGAGATCAGTAGAGCTTAAAACCCAGTAGGTGTAGTCCTCTGGTCTGCAGCTACTCAACTGATTGGTGGAAGTCTGATGATGCTATGCTTTCAACCTCTTGCTTGAAATACTTTTCCTCTGCAGTTCAGCCTTACCGGCCAGGAAAGGACATTTACCTACCAATGGACAATTTTGCTGATGTTTATACTCTTGAGGATCAAATGCACGATTCTAATGTTTGCTCTAGATAGTGAATTGAAAGGTCTTTGTAGTCCATACAGGCCCACCTCTAAATGCCTTGCTTTTTCTTCCAGAGGAAACACAGGAACAAGTGTTAGGTAAAACACCTTACCTTAAAAAGGTAATTTGGCAAGCTGCCAGCTTAGAGATTTTTATCGCTTCTCATCTAGCTATGTCTGCAGAAGTACTCTTAATTGAATAGCACTCTTGTTTCTGTCCCTATAGACTTGCCTGGTAGTGGTAAAATTAGTGGATGTTTCTTTGGCAACCAGGCTGCACAGCTACTGCTCCTGGGACTCTTTCAGCTTTTTCCATTGAGTGTGGCTGCAGGTGCTTTTCCCAATCTGCCTCCCAGTTATAACTGTAGAGGAAGTATTTCCACTCTTTCCATAAAAGAATGGATCAGACCTTAACAAATAATGAAAAGGCTACAGCAACAGATCTTTTTTTCATTTGCATTTGCATGTAAGTTTCAATATAAAAGGTTTCTAACATCGTTACTGAGATTCAGTCTTCTCTCAGGTGCCCTGAGCAAATTCTTTTATGT
The DNA here is from genome assembly GCF_037042795.1 of Molothrus aeneus. NCBI lineage: Eukaryota > Metazoa > Chordata > Aves > Passeriformes > Icteridae > Molothrus > Molothrus aeneus. Next base: position 56,093,908 of record NC_089646.1, read on the forward strand.
GGCTTGCTTCTCTATAAGGTAGTGGTGTGACACCTGTCTATCTGATGTGCCACCTTGTGGGACGTGTATATTTACAGTCTCTTTTGAAGATGAAGAAAACTATGGACTAAGTTAGACTTAATAGTTCTTTTTCTTGAGAGCTAAGGAAATGAGTTTTTCAAAAATATGTCTTTAAAGTTATTAAACAATTGTTTTTTCCAGAAATATGGGCATTTCTTTGTGAAGACTTGACATAAAAATTACAAGCTGCATCAAGCAGCCTGAACTGGTCCTTACAGGTAATAGAATGATTTTCTTCCTATTCTGCCTAAAATTCCAAATTTAATAATCTCAAAACAAACTGTTTATTTCAGCTTATAAGAAATATCAATTTGTGAGTATAATTTTATTAAACTCTTTATCTTAAAAGGGAAGACAAGCATATTGAAAGTCACATGAAAATTTATTACTTTATTTGTACAAAAAATTTGGAAAATATTAAAGGTTTAGGTAAATACTGGTTTGGTAAAATTAGTTCAAACCCACCAGCAAATAAAATCACTGAAAATTATCATATTTACTCTTCATATATGCCTAGTGGAAGAATGGTGCTATAGCCATTAGGCTACAGTATTTTGTCCAGTCATACTTTAAATTCAGTGAAGTTGTTATAACCTCCAGAGGAAGGTTTCAACTCTCCACTTTTGGATAGCTGTAAATGTTGTCTAACTGCTCTCCATTGTGGGATGCTGTAGGTAGGTTAGTGGAAAGGGCTGGTCAATGTGCAACAGCAATCAGAAATGACAGTTTGCAGAGAAGTGCAATGAATGAAGGAATTATAGACCCCTTATGGAATTAGAGAGTTGGCTATTCCATCCTAAATGCAGAACTGGACATTTTATTTTCAAAGGGATATAGCAGAAGCGAAGGAATTTCAATAAAAAAGCAGTGAGATTACAATGGGCATCAAAATCTTGCCCTTGTTTTTTTTTCCCAAAGAGATGACTGAGGTGTAAGAGAAGAAAAGCTCTAAACAAGAGGACAACTGTTGTAATTCAAAATGATACTTTGATTATAAGTGGGTTTATATTATAAAATACTGCACAAGTGATACTTTATGATTTTTTGCCTTTATGCTTAAATATCCCCTTTTACATAAAGGAAAGAACTCTATGAAAAAGTGCAGCATCTAGAGGACAAAAAATTTACTGTGAGAAGATTCTTCAGTTATACAATAGTAAGTAGAATGCAATTGTGGGGGATAGCACCATTAAGCCTTAAGTATAAAGTGGGTCAGGGTTGCCTATGGCAATTATTATTGCAAAATGTTTCTTTATTGTAAGTAGCAGTTGGTCTCGCTGTTTACTTGTAAACTGAAGATATCATGCCTACTGACTTCTTAAAATTAATTCACTCACATCCTTTCTTTTCCCCAGAATAACTGTTTTACTACAAGGATAGTTCTGTGCAAATGTGCTTTGCCTTGGGATAAGAACACTGAATATGGTATTAATCAAACTTTTAACTGGGTCAAATACTCAGCTGAATATAAACTGACTGAGGTCCACTGAAGATCTGCCAGAATGCAGGTTTGACCCAGAGCATTTGATGAAGCTAAAGGAATGCCAAATGTGTTTTTCAAAGGGTGCCCTTCCCCAGGATTGCATATTCGATGGAATTCATTAGAGATTAGAATAAATGAACTGATTACCATAAAAGCAAAGTACAAACAAGAAAACAATGACCCCAAATCAAATCACATGTTTTCCCTATTATAATCCTTTTCAATGCCAATCCTCTCCACTGCTCTGTTACTCTTGAGGCTGATTAAGTAGGCCATAATAAAATTTCATTATAATATTTTTTTTAAAAGTTGATGTTGTTTTTGCAAGAATAATGTGCCCCAGATGCTATATGTATAGTGACAATAGGACTCTCCACCTCCTTCCAAGTTCACTTGAAAGCAACTGTAAGAACATGGACTCTAATATATAAGTACCCCATTAGAAACAAATACAGTTCAGGTAAGGTGGAGACCAGGCCAAGACTACTGGTTTTACCACAGGGAAGTCAATAAAAGGAATTTAATTAAAGCTGCTCAACTTTGCCCTTATTTGAAAAACTTTTAAAATTTATTCCCTACCCCACCACCTTTCTTTTCAACACAGTCCAGGAGCAGGAATGTGGAGGAGTGAGTGCAGTTTCTGAAAACAAACTCCAAACTTCTTCCCTCCCCTCCCTTCACTCTCAGAACCAGTCTTAAAGGTGCAAAACTTATTATCCAGCATAAACAGAACAGACGATTGGGATACAAGCATCATATAGCCAACCCAGGACATTTTTCCTACTTACAAGGTAACCACTTCATCTTTTTGGAAGTACTATTCTCAGAATTCATTACCGTGATTAATTCTTTATCCATCTTCTTATTTGCACAAAGTAGAATTGGACAGTATACATCAGCACAGGGATAGCCTGTTGTAATTAAAGAAGAATGTGCGTGTCATTGTAATAAATTATTTAGGCTTGCTAAAAAATGTCACTTTCATTGTTTCTTCTTCAATGGCCTGTGAAAGATAAAATTTATTCTTAGCTGTATGTTGAAAAATATTTGGTTTTAGCAGGTCCTGTTTGAATGACTGTTTTAGAGATATATATTAAAGCAAGAAAATGAAGCCAACAGTTTCTGAAACCTGAGTTCAAACTGCACAGTAAATATCAAGAAGGAGGTGAAGTAATTTATGGAGAGTTGACCTGAAAATCAGTCGAGATATCAGATCCAAATGACTGCGGTCTAATACAGGTCCTTCTGCTGATTCAGGATGTGTCATGCGCAAGTCTGGGATATGGATCACTTCCAAAAGGTAATGATTTTGGTTGAAAAACAGTCACCAATTCCTCAGGGTTGGCTGCAGTCCTGGTGGAATTGATGGATTTACTTTTATATCAAAGGCTGAACAAGACCTCTCTTGTGATAAACTGATATGTGGTTGGGCCTTTGATTTCTACAAGAGCCTTAATTTCTGAAGCTTTGATTCAATTTAGTGAGCCAAACTATATTTCATTTTTATGCATTGTTTTCTTAATATCTGCTTTTGTCCTCCATGCATGCCTCCAGCTTTCACCATTATATTTACCACCCGTTGCTAATGTATAATGGGAGAGATTTTCAGTTGCACTGCTGAAGGTGAGTCAAATCTTAGTGCCCTACAATTTCAATAGAAATAGCAATTTTCCCATTTGAGAGACCCATGTAGTCATGGACTTTTAAAAATCTCAGCCTTGTTAGTCTTTTTATGCTTTATGTATAAATACTAAAGACCCACTAGTGTTTCTTGAGATAGGTAGTCCAGCTGAAACAAAATGGCATGAACTTCCTTCTGCAACTTCTCCAAGTTTACATATACCTACATCTGAATGTGCTGAAAGTTGAACCGATGCGATAACAAGAGTGAGTCTCCTTCCTATCTGGCCTTGTTACTCCATGAGTAGAATGATATTATTTCTATTTTGTGATGGAGAATCCTGGCTCCATCGTTAATGAGAATGCCTTCAGCCTAGTCCCACCTGCCTATCCTTTCCTTGCCTCAGCTGACTGTGTCTTAGGGTGACTTTATGATGCTTGTATCAATTATCTGTTCTGTTTAGCCCAAAAATAAGTTCTGCACCTTTAAAATTAGATCTGAGAGTGAAGGGAGGGGGAAGTGGTGGCAGGCAGTTTGTGTGTGCAGAAGCTTAATTTTCACTCCCCTGGAATTCCTTTTCTCTTGGTTGCATGTTGTCTGCAGCATGGACAGGGAGTGAAAGAACTCTCTTAACTCTCTTTTGCTTTTAGGTTTTTTTTTTTTTGTTTGGTTGGTTTTTTTTTGTTTGTTTGTTTTTTGTTTTGTTTTGTTTTGTTTTGTTTTGTTTTGTTTTTATCTAGCTGAGGCAGAGGAGTTCCCCAGACTGTGGCTTTTCTTTTTCCTGGAACTGATCAACCCTGCTTTGGACCAAAACCCATTTACAGCCTTCTTTCAGCTGTCAAGCACGTTCCTCTTTGATATAGTTGATGTAGTTATGATCACAGCCAGCAGTGTTGCTGGTGGCTCCTGGCTGGGGAGAGCAGGTGTGATGATTCACCTACGGCTGCTGGGGGCACTGTGGTGTGAGCTCATCTGCGTCTCCACTGGTTAATGGCAGCTCAGCTAGTGGGAGAGATAGAAAGGGGCTTCGTTCGTGAACTCACAGGAAACAACCAGTCTCAGTGCTCCTCCAGATTGTGAAATGGGCTGTAACAGGCTGAAACAGCAGTAGTGAGCACATCTGGGGTTGCAAAAAAGCTCAGCAAAAACTCTGAAGCTGTGCCAGGAGCTGTGAGGGGACATGGGGTGTTGGGTTAAATTATAGCAAAAAAGCCTGAAGCAGTGGCAGAAAACAGCAAGGCAGGGCAGTGGCGGCCCAGCTCCCACAAGCAGACAGGAGACATTCCCTCTGGAGGGGGTCGGGGGTCAGGGACCTGGGTTTTGCCCTGAGGCGCCTGAGTAGATGGTGAGGGTCCTTTCCAGTGAGATAGGGTGTTGAACAGGTCCCAGTTCAATGGCGACTCTTATGAGCAAGGGCTCACCCATGGTACAGAGAAGCTCTGGGCAGGACAAAAACTCCACATTGGCAGCAAATCCTCTGGGCAGCAATGGTCCAGCACCAAAACCCCACGTGCCCAGTCCCACCCCAAGAGCAAGAGAGTGAGGGTCGAGCCCAGCCCCTCACCCGGCAGCTAAAATCTTGTGGTATCTTTGCACTTCCCAAGAGAAAGCTGCCCAGTTAAGACATGGTAGCAAACTGCACCCTTCCTCCCTTCCCCTCTGTCTCCTCCCTACCACATCTTGTCTCTTAAGTGTTGCAGTTTTCATCTCTTTCATGGGAGAAAATGCCCTGAGGGAAGGAAAAAAAAGGAAAAATCCTGACCTCCAACACACAGAGAAGAGATCTTTCCCAGACATTACAAATGGATCAGATAATGAAAAGTAGCACTGACTGCTTTCCCAGAAGTTAAAAAGCGAACTAAACTGGGGAAAAAAAAATTAAAGTTTTAATGAAGGTATTTTTTTCCATGAAACATATTTTGGCCAGCTGAACTCCTCCCATTCCACCCCCACATTTTTGGCAGTCAGCAGTCTGAAGCACCTAGAAAGGAGCAGACTTTTTTTTTTTACAAACAATTTCCTAGCAAGTTACCATTATAAAAATATTTTGAAGTCAACAAAGATTATTGTAAATTAACTCAAGCAAGCAACCCTCTTCCCACAATCCCATGCCTTTCTTAATACCTGCTTCCATGAGTTTGATACCATCAGAATTTGTGATTAAAAGAACAGCTAATCAAAGCAATGGCGGTAGATGAAAGACAGGAGAGCTTTTGAGTCCTGGAGAATTCTTGCACCTGAGCAATTGTCTGTCATGTTATTCCTATGACAGCCTTTGTGTGGAATTTGATCACAAGGGAAAGGCAGTTTTGAAATGAGGACTTCTCCTTGTATTATCAGAAAACTTTCTCATAGTTCACTTCTTCTTTCCAAATTTATTCATATAATGTGTGGGCAAGGTCCCAGTTTCAGAGAGAAGTAACATTTTTTATTCCTTGGGTTTCATTTATCATCATTTATAGAAATATTCTTAACGTGATGAAAAGTAGAAAACTTCAGGTATTTGTCAGTTAGGTTCTCTCAATCTACCATATGGCAATGCATAGTTTTAACTCCCACGTGATCTTGTTCACTGTTCTTGGTGCAGATTGCTACACAGCTGTGCTTAACTTGTGTAAATTTCAGTCCTGAATCACTTGTCCTTTTTGTCTTATTTTCTTTAGTAAATACTACTCCATTCTTTTTTTTTTTTTTTTTTTTGCCTATTCAAACCTCAGGTAGCTGTAAAGAACTGGATGCTGCTACTTTAAATTAGTGTTTGCAAAATGCTCTACCACAGGAATTATCTACAACTGTGTGTGAATAAATGAGCAAGACAGGAAAAGAACCATGTCATTTTTTAAAAAATAAATCTCTAATTGCACAATTAGGCATCTGAGCAAAAGTGTATCTGATGGGTACGCGTAACCTTTTGCTTCTTCAGAAATGTGAGGAGTTTATTTGCCAAAGCAAATTAGAGTAGATGTAGTCAGAAACATGGGCATTTATGCTTAAGAATTCCTTAATTTGATTTAGTCTAAAAGAAACATTTTGTCCCTGTTTGTGTGGTCACGGCAGCATGGAGGAAGTGGGGGGAGAGCTGTGGCTGGGCTCAAACTCAACTATTATAAGTGCTAAGTATGTTAATAGACTATACTTTTGACTATAAATGGGAAGTTGAAATGATGCCTGCGAGGTTCACACTCAATACAGTGGCTTGGCAGAAAACTGGGTTTAAGCTTTTAACTCTACCATAAACTTCCTGAATGAAACAGTGTTTCCTTTGGGTTTCTTTCCCCTTACCTTGTATGTAAGAAATAATCAGATTTTGTTTATTTTAAAAGAGTATTATGAAAAAAAGGTCACTGCTTTATTCAAAGGACTTTATTATTAGATACAGTAACTTCAGACGCCTCATAACTTTGAAATGGGTAGTCACAAAGCTCAGCCTAAGTGAGATAAAATTGATCCCATATTATTTAGCTCTTGAAAAAACCTACCTATATCATAGAGATGTTACCAGAATATAAGGCATAGTTGGGAGGAGCAAGGTTTACAAACTAGAAAGAAATTATTCTAGCTGTCCTCATCTTTGGAATTGGATTAATTTTGAATTAATCCATTAAGTATATGACACTGTTGCATGGTAACACTGTTGATTTATGAGTTAATTGTTTTGCAGACACTGTTTTTGTGACACTAAGTATGTGCTTTATGTTTTGTCTATTTCTGTCTTTTTTGTTGTCACTGAACCACCATTCTTTTCTTCCCATAGAAATTTGGTTAAATGCCTTAAACTTTTGTTAGCAGTACTGGTTGGCATAATGGATGCCACAGAAAGCAAACTGCCCATAGGTCTGGTTAATTTCAGACATGAAACAAATGTAGGACACTGGCTTTTCAAGGAGTTGTTATGCCAGACACAAAACATAAAATATTACTTAGTATGTGAATAAACTGGCTGGATCTAATAATGCACAGCTTGAGGTACTGTGATCCATGCTGCAAACATATGTGAACAAACACAGCACCCAGCGGCCATTGCTTCAGAATGGTGTACACCAGGAATACTATTCCTGGAATAAGTGACTAAAGTTCTTAGAAATCTGTGGTTCTGGGCACATTTTCCCTTGTGTTGCACATAATGTGATATCCAACATCTGGTAGCACACAGGTTGCTACTTGAGTTTTGTGTCCCAAAACACACAGATCTGGGAAAGAAGAGATAATGACTGCTTCAGAAACCTCTGTGGGAAAACACACTTCCAGAAAAACATAAACAAAATGAAAACAAAGTTTACAGACATCTAAGAAACATTTGGTACATAAAAAGGAAAAACAAACAAACAAATCATCATCAGCTGATAAATGAGTCAGAAGTCTATGACCTCCCATTGCAAAAATAAGGGTGTGACTAGGGCAGCGCTGGCTTGTTTTTGATTCATGAGTCTGAGACTTGGCCTTGCATTGAAGGGTGAGTAGCTGCACATATATAGGCTAATGTTCTCTGTGATAGAACCCTTGCAACCTCATTTATATGGTGATTAAAACAGCAAGTACTGACAGGTCATTGAGAGTGATCAGAAAAACGGTGAAGAAATTTCTGCAGTTTTTCAAAGGAGGGGGAAAACTTTAGACTATGAAGAAAGTAATATGTTTTCCATCTTTAATTTGTTGTACAATTACTTACAATAAAATAGTAAACTAAAAATCAGTAGTAGAAGAGAAAAAATATATAATTAGTGGACATAATTTCCACTCTAAAAAAGTGAAAATATGCAATACAGTTAATATAAATTGCTATGTGACTTCCCATCTATCCTGTTGCCAGTGAAGAATGATGTTTTAAAATAGTATATGAAATGTCTTGCTGTAAATCTCAAGCAAGGGAATGTTTATTGTTTCCTTCCCAAACACTAGGAGTGAAAGTGTCCCAAACACTAGGAGTGAAAGTGTTTTAGTTATTGAGTTTTACTCTCCCTTTCCAATTGTTCCACAAATTACATTTTTAGCTGAAATATACGAGACACTCTGCTGTCTTGTTCTATGACCTGAAGTAGAGTGGGCATCCCCAAAATGGAGACTTTCTTTATTGCAAGGGCTTCACATCTTCTCTACCAAATACATCTAACACACCTGCTTTTATGCCAAACACTTGTTTTATTGTTACCCTTGTTTTCCCAAATCACCTTTCTTTGTTTAAGGCAATTACAAACTTTCTGAGGCTGGGATTTGTGTGTCTCTACTGATCTGTTCTAATTACCATCACAGGCAAAACAGACTTGACTTGAGGAAATTTAATTCAACCTGTTTCTTCCTTTTTCCCTCACTACGCCCCGCCCCCCTGCTGGGGCAGTGCTCTGCCTAGTCTCAGTTGTGCTTCCCCTGTGGAGCTCAAGGCTAGAGAGCTGAGAGGCATTGGGGCTGCTGGAGCTATCTGGAACCAGTTGTGTTAGGCCTGCAGTAGCCTCTCCTCTTTCAGACAGCATGCCTGGGCACTTGCACATGGTAAATACCACTAGCAGATTTATGTGTCTGTTTCCTCTTAAACAGTACAAAGTGGAACTGAGTATATATTTGTAATGTAAATGACAGCTTAGCATGGATATTATCTGACTTGGCTCAATCCGAGCTAACTCTAAATGTTAAAAAAAGCCTGACTGTGGGAAATTAACTTATATGTGATGTGAGTTAGCACTGATACTCATGCTGACTTCTCTAAAGTGAGGTGAATTAGCATTGGTATTCATGCTGACTTCTCTAAAGTTGCATTCGTTAATTCATATTGTCCTCAGTACAGACCTATTTTTGACTCACTGAGACAGTGAGTACAGAATAACATAATAAGTATTATAAGTAAGTAATAAGTATCAGTATGTCTGATTATTTTCTTTCTTACTGTGAAATCTTGACAGGATGCTGAAATAAGAGACATGGAATAATAGTATAGACAAAGAGGTTAAAGGAAGCTGAGCCTTAGAGCTCCATCTTGATTTGAAGAGGAGCTAGACATCAGGCTGCATTTGAAGGCCAGGTTAAGTAGATTGAAGTACTTATTCCTTCATGAAGCCACAAACTAATGAAGTACATATTTCTTGCTTGCTATTGAGAAGATTTTCTATGTTATTTTTAGTTTCCTTTTACCCATGGATAAATATCTGTTTTATAATAAACAGACTCATAGCATATGGCTTTAGTAATGACAAAGAACTACTTAAGTTCTTACTTACAGTAGATAGATATCCACTCTGTTTCCCTGGGGTATGCTGATGACTCTGACTGCCAAAAACTATGGATGTCTGGAGAAAAAAGAATATTTCCCCATGATTGCCGCTTTATAGACATAACAATGCCACATACTTAAAACTTGTTCTGCAGCAACACATTCTTCACTGCAAAGTTATGAAAGCCCAACTCTACCTGACAGAAGAAAGCAACATAGTCATTAACAGGCTTTGAAGGTCAGGGAAAATGCTGAATTGTAGATTAATATCATTGTTAGATTTAGTCTGCAATTATTTTAGTTTATCTGTAAGTCTCTGTGAAATGTTGTGCACTTTGTGCACTAGAATTCAAGTGCAATACTAAGCATGACTAGAGGCACATATGGAACCTAGAGATACTTCCATCTTTTGCTGGTAATCTGATGAGGAGCAGGCAGTGGGGAGTTTGCAAAGCAAGGTACTTATGGCTGATAAAGAAAAACATTTTGGTCACATCAGAAGAGAGTTGGCATGTAGCCATTGAGATAAATCTAGTACATGAGAATCTCATACAAGCTATCAGGATCAGTAAAAGTCCTGTCCCTTGCATTTCAAATCTTAATTGAAACCTGTATTGGAATGTACAAAATAAAGTTAGAAAGCCAAGGTGGAAAAAAGAAAAAAGTTTTCTAAAACTGCATGGTCATTTTGCTGGTGCTTGCTTCAACAGATGTTATACTACAAAGCAACTTTTATTATTGTGGTAATGATCAGTTAATCTTAGAGTATTGTGGAAGTTAATAATTGCATACTAGCGTAAGGTATTCAGAAAAATAAGTTTTGGACCTCTGTTTCTGTTCTGTGCGTAGTCCTCTGTTCTGTGCATATGTATTCCTTTCTTCAAAGAAGCAACACCATTCAGTAGAATTTCAAGTCACGAGGCAGATAGTGGAACATTAATCCTACTGAAAGGAGATGGAAAAAATTCACCCATCATTTCTATACAGGTCTTGATTGACTTTCTAGCCAATGAAAAAATCTCTGTGCCTGCATTGCTTTTCTTCTGCTCTTCTTCACAAGTTGGTTACTTTTATACAGCCACTAGTGGACTTGCAACAAAAATAAATTTTCACATAGTTATTTTATTGACATTGCCACAATGTTGCTTGGCACAAGATGTTTTTCATATTTAAAATGAGACATCATGAGGTCCAGGATTCTCACCTTTGATGTGACTCAAATTCTTGGACTGGGTCAAGATTCTGAGAGATATACAATCAAGAAATATTATAAATGATTTTTCAGAACACTGGACAAAATATGTTTTCCAGTGAGTACATGTTGATATAAAGTTGTTTTTATTATTATGAGCTACTAGAAATGCTACTAGATCTTAAGCTTAAGACTTAATCTTTTATCAAATCCCACCTCATGACAATTCATATAGTTTTTAAAGGGTTCAGTGCAGGTTATGGTGTGGATAGGAGTCTGATTTTTATTTCTGGCAACGTTGTTGATCTTTTTTATAACTTCAGCCATTTGACTTCTCACTCTTTACTGGCCTTATATATTCAAATAATAAATCCACCAAATTGTCTATGATTTTTTACCTTGTCTATCCTAATGGCATGTGCATGTGCATAATTGATTAGAGGCTTTGGGTATTCATATACCTTATAATAGTATTTCTACAAGAATAACATTTAGAACTTGTGTTCTAGTTTAAATTGAGTCTTTTATTTTAGGTACTTTTGCAGTTGTATGTTCTATAAGCCTGTTTAGGAAAGAGATACACAGAGGTATCAATGACACTACTAGTTGAGATAAAGATGGGCCTGAGTAAATGCTTCCCAGTTAGCACTTGATTGTACTCACATAGTCAAACTCTGACATTAAGATTCAACATGATTGAGCAATCAAAGTGTGTTGAAGACATGAAGAGCTGCATTTTATATTCTACAGTTATTGTAAACACTTACTAGCCAGGAGGCCAGATTTTACATCATCTGAAAAAATGGACATAAAATTAAGTATTTTGTAAGAAATGAGAATATTAATGCACAGTAAGACCAGGAAATATGATTTTCTTTGTGTTGGGGTAGTGAAAAAAAAGGGACAGAAAGATGTTTTCTGGGAATAACTGTGAGAAAGCTATGCCTAGTGTTGCCATCTCTACTTGGCAACATGACAGTTAAAATGAAGCAGCAAAGAAATCACTGTGTGTTGGGAGCAATTTACTCATGATTGTTAAATAATTGTTTTATATGTTTCCAGTCTTTCTGGCTTATACATATTTATATAATTCCTTTGGCTTATTCTCTTTGTGGACTGTACTACAAGAATTAATACTAGACCAGGTGACTTTTGATAGCAACGTTCTCACTTGTTAAAATTTGAAGTCTAGAATTGGAAAGTTTTTGTACTCCATAAGAATTAAAAATGGTACCGGTTTAGCAAATCATGCTTAGATGTAACAGACTTTTAGGGAGCCATGTGAAAAGTAAAACAAACAGAAGTATTTTTCCCCTCACTGAATACCTCTTTTTAAACCAGTGTTAGAGCTAAAATGACAGAAGTCTACAATTTTGCTGAAGCCACTATTGGTGAAATGAGGACTAATCTAGTTAAATTTATAATTAAAAACCTGTAACAAAAATCTAACCCTCAGAGCTACTACAAGTAACCACAGAAAATATTCATCCCCACCCCCCACAGAAAAATTAAAAATTCCTTTATAATTAAGGCATGATTCCTATCTCTTGGCTTTGTTTTATTTTTGCTTTGACCTCCCATGTTTCAAGAAGGCTGTAGCCTTACCCTGTTTGTAACATTTCTGAGAAGACCAAGACCACAGATTTATTAAGACATTCACAGAAGGAGTGAAAAATAGTTTTAATATATACCAAGACTTTGTGCAAAGAGAAAGGAATTTTAAGATCCTGGTGAATTGGAACTACCTCTAAAAGAATGTAATTACAGCAAGGAAGATTCAATTAAGTATCTGGGAAAACTTGAAAATGGAAATGACAGTTGAGCAGTAAACTGCACTAAGATTTATAATGTAACATAAAATTCCATTATTTCTTTTCTCAAAATATCTGCAAGAAGCTCAGGTTGAAAAATTTACTCTTGATATGCCTTTCCATTGCTGCTGAAGCACAATTGCTAGGTATTCTCCTCTGTCTTCTAAGTGGGGATAACCACCAGTCTTTATTTCCTTACTGTTTCCTTTCTATTTTTAGTTCTCTATTCATTTCCCTCCTTTCTATTTTTAGCTTTTTTTATTTGCCAATAAATAAAGGGAAAAGTGTCTTTAGAATAAGACACCTCTACTTTCTTCTACAGTACATCCTCCCTATTCCATGTCTCTTCCGCTGTAAGAACACCAGAAATTTTTATAAACTTACGAAAATAATTTCCGAAATATAGTCAAATCCCATCCTCCACACATGCATATTTTTCAAATAGAAGGACAGCTAAATCTAATATTAAAGAACGGGGAATAATATATATGTAATTGCTTTAAGTAATTATCCCTTTCAAGAACTTGCCTCTTCAGACTCCCTTGCACTTTTTGTCAACTAAGGAGCCATTAGCACTTTTTTTCTGAATAGTTTTCCCCTCCAGGTCCTGACACCTGTATAATTTCCCTGTCTCCAGACTCATACAGACATTATATAAGATATAATTCTTATATAAAAGAATTATACCTCTCTCTTTCTTCCTCACCAATTTCCTTCTAATTTTATATTTTTCCTCTACTTGTGCTTCTGCTGCAGCAGGAACACATCTGGCAGGAACAACCTGCTACAGGACCTAATGGCAGAGCCAGTCTGTGGATTGTACCTTGGATTTCTGTAATAGCAACAGCCTAGTTTTGAAAAAGATTGAAGTTAAAGCATTTCTTACATCTTTGCAGGAGCTTGTTCTGCCTGTGTTCATGGAAGTTGTAGTTTTATCTTTCCTTCCACTGTCTCTGGAAATCTTTCCCATCTTTAACCCATACAGCCTCTATCTACAGCTATGTGTTGCATTTCTGTGATAGGTATGATAGTGAAGGTGCCAAAACCCCTGATATGTCTGGTACAGAGCACAGTGCAAGGCAAAGATAGCAACTTGATTTAAGTAGCTAAATAAACATGTCAACATGATATATTATTTGGCTTGTTAGCCTTGATTTTAATGATGAACTTAATTGTCATTAACTTGGAAATTCCAGAATGGTGTAATGTTCTCTCCTACATTTTTTAAGACTTAATATCTTTGCAGCTGTGTTGCTACAGAGAAGAGAGGTTGTACAATAGCAAGGAATTGGGATATTTTGCTTCACTTAAAAATACTTTATCATAATGGGTATTATTTGTCAGATCATTTTGTATGATAAAGAGGTTACTGGGAATGTCATGCATCAGAATAGACTCCCTAGGCAAGTGGCTGAGTCACCATCCCTGGGGATATTTAGAAGATGAGTAGATATGACACTTAGGGACATAATTTAGTGATATATTTGGCAGTGGTAGGTTAAAGACGGACTTGATGATTTCATGGGTCTTTTCCGACCTAAATATTTCCAAGAGTCTATATATGACTGCACAATTTTTGAGAAGCATGCCACTTTCTGCAGAGAAAAGAGGACTGAGAATTTTGGTTACTTCAAGCTTAATTTTTTTTCTAGTTCTGAGAGCAAATATGTCTACATAATTTAACAGTATCTTCAAAAGAGAATAATCTCCAGTCTGAAAGCAAAATTGAATAATTTTTTCCTCTATCTCCTCCGGCTCATGTATTAGTCGATGGAAGTGTTTGCAAAAGTCTTGGCATCAAATTACAGTATCATAAATGGGGCCAAATGACTGGGTCAAATCAAAGGTCATGGAATGAGCTTTACATGTCTACAATTAAATGTTTTCACAAATAATTGTAAAATTGTGAAGTCAGAATCACAGAAGTGTGAGAACCCTATTTATTTAGGAAGTGGTAAAAGTTGCTATCATCGTATAAGACTACACAGCAGCAGAGACAATGTCTTTGCACTGTAAATATACAGTCACAGTGGGACACAATAACTATCATAATTGGTAAGTATACTTGTATTCTTTTTCATACATATTTTCAGGTTGTTTGGATATAGAAGAAGGAAGAAAACCATGGTTACTTTACCTTTGTTAATGATGTGTCACGTTAGATGCCTATCGAAAATGTCTGCAAATATCCTGAAAAATCAAATCCTACTGAACATTGATGGTATTAAAAGCAATAATCCAGGCGAGTTTCCACTCTTCAAGGTATAGTGGGTTGATCCTGACTGGATGCTAGGCATCCACCAAAGCTGCTCCATCACTTCCCTCCACAACTACACAGGAGAGAAAATATAGTGCAGAAGGTTCATGTGTTGAGATAAGGACAGGGAGAGATCACTCACCAAATACCATGCACAAAAGGGACTGAAGGTGAGAATACTGATTGAATTTATTCCCAACAAAATCAGAGCAGATAATGAGAAGAAAAATAAATCTTAAAACTACCTTTCCCCTATCCCTCCCTCCTTAACACACTCTCCCTCCTCCTCCTGCCTCCTCCTCCTTGGTGGCATAGGAAGATGGAAAATTTGGATTATTATCATCTCATCACAGTTGTTCCTGCTGCTGCTCAGGGAAAAGAGCATGCTCCAGCATGGGATCCCTTTCAGAGGAGACAGTTCTCCTTGAACTTCTCCAATGTGAATCCATCCCATGGGCAGCAGTGCTTCACGAACTGCTCCAGCATGGGTCACTTTTCCATGGGGTCCTTCAGGCACAGCCTGCTCTAGTGTGAGGCCCCCACAGGGTCACAGGTCTTACCAGAAAACCTGCTCTAGTGTGAGCTCTAGTGTGAGCTCCTCTCTCCACAGGTCTGCAGGTCCCTGCCAGGAGCCTGCTCTAGCACAGGACTCCCATGGGTTCACAGCCTCTTTTGGTCATCTACCTGCTCCAGTGTGGGTCTCCTCCATGGCTGCAGGTGGATCTCTGCAGTCCCATTGTGTGACTGTGGTCACAAGGGTTTTCAGGATGAAGAAGAGACGAGAATGTTGACTTTATGATCAGAAGGCTTGATTTATTATTTTATGATATATGTTACATTAAGACTATACTAAAAAGCAATAGAAAGGAAAAGTTTCTTCAGCAGCTAGTTAAGCTAAGAATAGAATAGAATGAATAACAAGGATCTGTGTCTCAGACAGAGCAAGAGTCAGCTCTGCCATGAGTGGTCAAGAAATCTAAACACTCACAGGAGACTAATCACCTGTTGCATTCTACAGCAGCAGATAACTATTGTTTACTTTGGTTGCTGAACTGCAGCTTGTCACAAGGAAAAATCCTAAGAAAGGATTTTTCATGAAAGATGTCTGCGACACCATTGATCTCCATGGGCTGCAAGGCACAGCTGCTTCACCATGGTCTTCACCATGGACTGCAGAGGAATCTCAATTCCAGCACTTGAAGCACCTCCTCCCCCTCCTTCTCCAAGCACGTGGGTGTCTGTAGAGTTGTCCCTCACACATTCTTACTCTTCTCTTCTCTGTCTCCAATGACACCCCCACAATAATTTTTTTCTTCTTCCTTAATATGCTACAACAGAGGCATTGCTACCATTTCTGGTTGGCCCAGCTTTGGCCAGTGGTGGGTGTGTCTTGGAGCCAGCTGGCATTGGATGTGCTGGACATGGAGGAAACTTCTAGCAACTTCTCACAGCAGCCACCTCTGGAGCCTCACCCCTGCTACAAAAACATGGCCATGCAACCTCTATCCATAATGTCGGGCCCAGAATTCTTGCAATGTGTATATTAATAGCTTATTTCTCACTCCCAGGGAGATATTTAACGGATTTATCCAGAACCAGTGCTGGAGCTATAGCCAAACAATTATCCCATTTGAATTCTGGGCATTTCTTTTTTCCCAGCATCAAGGAGTATCTTCTGAAATAAACATTTCTCTTTGTAAACAACATTCAGGGTGCCTATTAGTATTTCAGTTGCTACCTGCTGACTGACTGTTGAAAGACTTCATCTAGTTGAAAAGCCCCTGCATAGTGGCAAGTCAATAATATTTCTACTCTTGCTAATTGTGTTCTCATGTTTGTTGTGTATAGAACTACATGGGCTTTTCCCCTGCTGTCTTTTCTTCTGTTATCTAAACTTTTTTTCACTGCTTTTAATTTTCCTTCCCACAGGTAAAATAGGTCCATATTTTTCTACATTTTAAATTAAACCAAAGGCTGTGCACACATCTCATAAAGAGTCAAGATAGATTAAAGACCTGTTTGTTTGTGTCTTGGGGTGATTTTATGATGATACTCCATCCCCTAATCTTCTGCTCTATGCCCAGAAACGGTTGCTGTAGTTTTGAGGAGGGTCCTGGAGAGGGGTGGGAGCCTTGGGGGCTCTTGTCCAGGCTTTATTCCAAGCCTCACTCCTGGAAATGCTTGGTGCCATTTGGACCGGCATTACTTTGTTGCTTAGGTAGCTTGGTTTTTGTTAGCTTAAGCAAGAAGTTTCTTCCCCTTTTCCCTGGCCTTGGAGACTGCAATGCTTTGTCAGCTTTTGTTTTTTCTTGAACTGTTCTGCTTGATTTTAGTCCAAGATCAGAGAGGTGATCAGCCAGGGATCTGCGAAGAGCTGTGAGGAGCTGTTCCGTCCTAGCCCCAGACCTCGGAAAAAGCCAATGCAGCAAAAAGAAAGGACCCTGAATCCACTAACTTTGTCTTCTGAGTCTGGAGATTCAGCAGGTTCCCATCTTTTTTTTCTTTTTTCTGGAGCAGCTGCATGAACTTTCCCGCTGGTGCCATTTTGTTCCTTCCTGTCAGGTGGCCAGCCAGTTTTTCTTCCCCTGGCATTTTGGTTCTTTTTTTTTTGTTGTTGTTTCTCTGTGTGTGTGTGTGTGTTGGGGGAATAAGGATATGACATTTAATATCTAGCATTTTTTTTTTTTTGTGCGCCACTATTGTTTGTCAATAAACAATTGGGGGTATTTTCACTTTCACACACTAATACTCATTTCTTATCAGCAAGAAGGGATTGCTGAAACCCTTTTCTTTAGAGTAAACACTAATTCCAGAGTGTTTTCTCCAAAACTTATCTCTAAACTAAGACAGTTTGCTTAGTTCCTAAATAGTTACTGTTTTCCCTACAATACTTTCTTTATGAGTATTTGCATTTCACAGGTAAATCTATTTCTCCTAATTTTAAATACAGTTCTTACCAACTGACCAATACAGGAAAATTCTAGTTGTTTATAAATATGAGGAAACAACTGTTCCTTTTTTTTTTAACCAGAAAACATTCACCATGTAAGGAGTAGGATTTCTTTGTTATAGTTATGTTAAATATAGGAAAACAATTGTATATGTTTTGCTACAACATGAGAGGTCTAAGAGAAAGATAGGAAACACAATTACTGCCTTGAATACTTCATTGTGAAACAAACATGATTTGGGAATCTCTGACATGGATTTTACCCAGTTCCTAAATGGGGTTTTTATAATTGTGTTCCCTACAATACCTGACTATAAAATGTTCTTTCTTATGAAATAAGGCACAGAAGCCTGCAATGGCATTCTGATATTTCAGTTGTCTAGCCATTTGGATAATGAAGCATGGTAAAATGTAGTTCTATGAACTGTACATTCTCTTTCCTTGGCTTTTTAAATTTTTTTTGGCTGTACTACTGTGGAAGAAAGAGGTTAGGTAGACCTTCCTGGAGGAAGAAGGGAGATCATTAACCTGCCTTGGGAGAATGTATTGTGAGAGGAATGTGAAAGGAAGCTCACAAGCCTGCACAATATAGAGTGCTTAAGGTTTATAGGAGCACAAAACCCCTTTACATATGTGGAAGCATGGGCAGTTTGCTGGGAAGCACAGAGAATGAAAAGTCAGGACTTGTACCTAGAAGTACCTTTCTAGGGGTCAGATTGTACTGTGCTTAGGAAGCTATGTTTAAAACTTTCATATATTTTATTATTGTAACCACTGTGTTTTTCTTCATCCTCATTTGGACCAAAAGAATATATTTGATATCCAAATGATGTATGAATTTCTTGGTATTTTAAACTGTCTTTTTTTTAAATTATTTTTTATTTTTATTTTCCCAGCAACTTGCTGGTGAGAAGCCTAGGCAGAATTGCCTTGAAGGTCTAGCTGATTTGGGGCTCTATCACATGTTACTGGTGTCATTAATAAGCTGGTCATTGCACAGATTAACTCTGTATCTGGCTTTTTTTCTGTTTTTAGTAAGGAGAAGAACAAATCTCAAAACTTCTATATTCCATGCTTGCCTAGCACATTATACAATAGTATCTGTTAGCCTCTATCCCCTATATGGAAGAATGGAAAGGAGGATCCCTGTGGGGTCTCACAGGGAAATGATGAGTATAAATCCATTAAATAGTGGGGTATGGAGTGCTATATGAATGTCAATATTGCTAGGAGTTTTGTGGAGAGCAAGCTTCTTTTTGAGTTCTGAAACTGAAATTCAAGCTGAACTTGAGCTACCTTGTGCTACTATGTAGCTATAATTCACATTCATGTTGTTTAAAAATGTATGAAGAAACCTGATGTAGTAACTTTGTCAAGCCGTAATGCTTGGCCAAAATTATTTCTTAGTAAAAGCATTTAAAAGATTTTTAAACAAGCAAACACAAATCTGTTTCCCTCTTATTCAAACACTTGCATCTAATGGACTGAGCTAATGTTGCAGTAGAGATGGACATGACACTCCAAGGTTCGAGTGGCAATAGTGATCTATATTGTTCACAGCTCATATTTATATGGTTTTCAAAAACAGCATGTTCAATCCCTATTGGCTAGTAACTTGTTGCCCAATTCACTGGCCAATAGTTGCCTGTGTGCGTGTTTGCCAAAGATTGGCCAGCATCTGTTCCTTGCGGTTAAGTCCTTCTGCTTTTCAGTGCTTTTGTCCTTAAAGATGTTTACTTCCTTTTCTCATGGGTACAGGCTGATCAAGTCAAGGTCAAGGTTACTTGTGTCTGTGAGGCCTTCAGGCCAGCTGTTAGCCATCACAGTTCCTGCTTTTTGTTTTCTGACTACAAAGGCAGTCTTTATCATCCTTGCAAGACCCTTTGCACACAGGATAACAAACACAGCACAATGAGCAAAATAATTATGATAATACAAAAATGATAAACCCAGTTTGAACGAGATGCTTCATCCAGATTGATAAACCTAACCCTTCCAGCCACTGATCTATCCCAGAAAATCCTCCATATAACACATACCATCAAACTCTTCACAACCGTGTGCATGAGCTAACAAAAGAAAATCAATAGCAGCACGATTTTGCAAGGTAGCTGTCGGGTTCGGCTGTCTGTCTCTGCCCCGACACGGGTAGTGTGGTTCTTGGGTGGCACGCGTTTTAAAGGATGAGTCTGGACTCTTCAGCTTTTCGGTCTTCAGGTTGTTTATTATTTCTTATCTACAAAATTTTCTGTCTGCCCAACAGAGGTCTGATCTGCAAGCAGTCACAGGCACTCTCTGACCACCCACGGGGCGGTCATGTCTTTTTATACTAATATCTACGTACACAATATTTACCTTTATTTCCCAATGCTTTTCACCCATGTTGGCAAGTGCACCTTCACCATAAACCAATCTCCAAATGCCAACATCACCACAGGAGATGGAGGACAAGAAGAAGGAAGAAGAAGGACAAGACACCGCCCTGATCCCTCCATCTTGTCTCCATAACCCCCCTGTACCCAAAAACCTTAAAATCTATATTTCACCCTCTAAATGTGTCTATTTTACACCTTTTACTCTAAAGTGATTCTCTTGTCCTCAAACTCTTGTTATTTCTGTGGATGGATCAAAATCAAGCCACCAGACACTCTTGGCAACATTCCAGGATTTTCGAGACCCCCAAGGGTTCTCCTGGCATCTCTGGACATTGGGAACAATGTGCTGAGATCCCACAGGTAGCATGCCGCACACTATTTACATCTATAGCCAAAGCACTCAAAATTAAGGAAGTTTCATTTACTCTTTTTGTTATAAAGCAAGCTAATTTATTTAATTCAGAAACTATCAGAGGTAACATTTTGCTTTCCTGTTCCAATTCATTCCCACTTATCATGTCCCAGTGTATAATTAAAAATTACACATCTTTCTGCACAATCATCCTTCTAATGTCCCTAAAATGTCCAACTCTTGGGCTTCAAGTGAAGCAACAGGCAAATTGTCATCCCAAAGAACCCATAGTTCCATAGAGTGGGTTGTGGTATTACAATTGTTCTGGGAAGAGCATCACATTTTGACAACATTTTGTGTTACTTGTATACTTTGTGTGCCATTCAAGGGTACCCCCACTAAGCAGGTATGAAAAGGTTTTCTGGTTATGCCACAGATGCACAAAATCGTGTCTGATTTAATGCATGGAGCAACAATACCCAAACATTGTTACTGTTCCATGGAGTCAGCTGAGGGGCTGTCAAGAAGGTGTTGCTGGTTGTGATCCAGAGCAGAGTGTAGAGCAGGGCCCACACACCGGGTAGGTACCCATTGAATTCCAGCATCTATAGAAATACAGGCATTCCAGCGCTCCCAAGTGACAAGGTCCCAAGTACCTTCTCACATGTTGATAATGAGGTCCCTACCAATACCTTAGGCTTGGGCAACTGGATGTTACTAGAGGATTGTGATAACAAAAAAAAAAAGATTTAAAATGATAGGGTTTTGGGAGTTTGGCAATATCATAAGTTGATGCAGCATATACAGAGCTTTGGCCACTCTACTTTGTGGGTTTTCACCAGACATTCCCCTTTTTGTTTTTCTAGGATGCACTTCAAAGTGCCATGGGCATGCTCAACAATGGCTTGGCCTATAGGGGAATGAGGAACGAAAGGAATTATGGGGTGTGACATGTGACACACCCCATAATTGCAAGAATTGATGAGTTTTCTGTGACATATAGGCAGGGCTATTATCAGTTTTAATGGTGTGGAGAATGCCTAGGACAGCAAAGGCTAGCTGCTAATGTGCCATAGCATCATGGCTTTTTTTTCCAGCATGAACTGAAGCCCATATTGTGGATGAAGAGATGCCTACTGAAACATGTACATATGTTAGCTGACCAATTTCAGAAATGTGTCTAACATCTGTCTGCTAAATTTGTAAGTCTCACAGACCACAGGGGTGTGCACTGATGCAGTGTGGCCTTGACGATCAGCACAGGTATTAACAGCATTGCAGGCCTTGGTATTTGTTAACAAAAACTGTTTTTGTAAGGCCTAACATCTTGGTGAAAAAAGGCCTGTGATGCTCTCGCTTGTTCCAGCATGTCTGACTGTGGTGCTGTCCAGGCAGGGCTAGCTAACCAATCAGCTTGTGCATTACCTTCTACTATAAAGCCAGGCAAATTTGTATGGCTCCGAACATGCAACACATAACAGGGACAAGTTCTGCCTTGGATTGCATGCCACAAAGTTTTTAACAATTCAAATAATGCAGCATTATCAATTTCTTTTAACAATTATCAGTTCAATAATTGTGTGATGTCTGCAACATAAACAGAATCAATTACAAAATTTAAGGGAACATGATGGAAACATTGAAAAGCCATGGCTACAGCACATAATTGTAGAGGAATTCCTCATTGATCAGGGGCATGGGTTGTCCCTAGAGGCATTGGACAACCCAGCCTTAACCTAACAAGGGAGTGATGTCCTTGGGGCACCTTGAGGGCCCAGAAAGAGGAAATGTTGTCATGTTGCAAGAGCTAAGATGGATGTTAGACCAGATGCTTTAACCACAAAAAGGGCTGTACTCGATCATGCGGTGCCTTGACACTTAGCAATGAAATACAGTAGCAGATATGTGATCAAGGCTGTGCTACCAATCATGGATAGTTGGCTGCCACATGCACAAGGGAAATGTGTATAAAAAGAGCATTGTTCAGGCAATAAAGGGAGAACGATATGTAACCGTATCAGTGTAATTGTCATTACTTGGCTGGCTCTCTGCAGGACTCTCTTCACATAATTCCACTAACTGAGGTGATCCACTATCGTGACCCTCTACTGTTTGCCATCCATTGTCATCTTTCCTGGTCACAATGTCTTTTCCTGTTTTCCCACACCCATCAGTAAAAACAGTGAGACCCTTCAAGGATGTGCAATTGTTTAGCAGTTTCAAAGACAACACAGTGTTGTCTGGTACCGCTCAGTTGCAACAGTTTGTGACTGGGTAGGTGATAGGTAATTTGCCCCGTAAAGTTTTGTAAGGCATTTTGTAGCACTGTGCTGTTTGTAAAGCACCATTCAAAGTATTCTTGTTGTACTGGAATGATAATTTAAAGGGATCCCTAGCATTCAGCTGCAAGCATCTCTGTGGGTGCTGTCTTTTTAGGTTGGTGGGGCAAAAAGACCCATTCTAATATGTGTAGGGGGTCAGACCACTGAGTGTCCCATTGACTAATAATACCTGTAGCATGTAAAACAGTAATAACAATGACTATTGTAATAGAAACCTCAGGGCATAGTCAATAAACTTGTCTGTTTGCTATGGCCCACTTTATTGTTTCGAGTGTGGCTTTTGCTTCTGGAGTTAATTTCCTTGCAGAAGTTAACTCAGGGTCACCTTAAGAATATTAAACAAGAGTCATAATTATGGGGTAATTAACCCTAAATAGGGTTGTACCAAGTTGATGACACCCAAAATTTTTTGTGCATCATTTAATGTTTGTATCTTGGCTGAAAATTGAATTGTTTGTGGCTGTATTGTTTGGTCTGATATTTTAACTCCTAAGTATTTAAATGGGAGTTGTTGTTGCACCTTTTCTGGTGCAATTTACAACCCTAACTCTTGCAGTGCTTGCATCAATTTTGGCTGAATCTGTAAAAGGCCTTCTTTGGTTGAAGTTGCTATTAAAATGTCATTCATGTAATGATAACAATAAGCTCCCACAAATTGTTCTCTTACTGTCAATAATGCCTGTGCAACATACTACTGGCAAATTGTTGGACTATTTTTCATACCATATGGCAGCACTTTTCACTGATATCATTTGAGTGGTGCTGCATGATTGATAGAGGGCATTGTAAATGCAAACATTGGGATATCATCAGGATTTAAAGGAGTAGTAAAGAAACAGCCTTTTAAATCGACAATCAGAATGTCCCAAGTAGCAGGTATCATAGTTGGGGATAGCATTCCAGGCTGTAAAGCACCCATACTTTCCATAACTGCATTAATTTGTCTTAAGTCATGGAGTAAACACCATTTATCTCATTTCTTTTTAATCACAAACACAGGAGTGTTCCATGGACTCATGGATGGCTCAATATGCCCTTGATTTAATTATTCATGAACTAAAAATTTGAGGGTGTTTAGTTCTTCTTTTTCAAGGGGCCACTGATCAACCCACATAAGTCATTAAGTGAGCCACTTTAAGGCTAATGTAGGATGCTTTGCGCCCTTCAGCACAGTGGCCCCTGTTAAAAATCTGTTCCCAGCTGAATCCCCTATGCTGACAAGACATCCCTTCCCCATAGGCTGAGTGGTGCAACAGTAACATAGGGATGGATTGTAGCTGTCTGTCCTACTGGATTTTTAATTAACACAGGCTTACTACTCAAGTAACTTTGTGTGGTACCTCCAAGGCCAGCAACAACAGATCCTACAGCCGTGGTGGGCCATGATTGAGGCCATGTGTTAGCAGATATGATACTAACATCTGCTCCAGTACTTATCATCCCACTAACCTTGATGTGGGATGGATTTGCCTGAGGCATTGTAAGAATACAAACGATGCTTAGTCTTTGATCAGATACAACCTGAGTCCAGTATAATTGAGGTTTCCCCGTCAACCTGAAACCTCGGTTTCCTTGCAGCTTTGAGTCTATTGTAGGAACAAAAGATTTGAAAGGTACAAGTTGAGCAATACGACTTTTAGCTGGAATGTTTACAGGAGGAGTAGGTATTGATACTACAGCACATATTTGTCCAGCATAGTCTGCACCTGTAACTCCAGGGTGGACAAAAATGTCCTGTAACATTGCATTTGATTGTCCTAATCGTAATGCACTTTATCCTTTCCCAGTAGGCCCATGGGCCTCAAGGAGGATTTTATATACCTTTAGTGAGTCTATAGTTATTGTGTGGGCAGTAGAAACATCCATGCCAGCTGATCCTCTTGTTTTCCCTGTGAACCAGTTGCCTGGGCCTGCACAGGGGGATGGGAAGGTGCTTGTTTCTGCGTGCAATTCCCTTCGTGCTCTTGTTCCCGTTTCTCTGTCCACTAAGAGATTGTCTGTTAGCATGACTTGCATTGCTTGGCAAAATGACTGGGTTTTCTGCATTGGCAACAGTTTCCCACTATAGGCACAGCTCTCTGTTTCCAATGTGTCCCCAATGAGTTGGACTTATGGGGACAATTTGCTTTCATGTTGCCTTGTTGCCCGCATCCATAGCATTGGCATGACAATCTCACAGCAGCTGCAAAGGAATTAGCTAACAAAGCCATGTTACAGGATTCAGTTCCAAATTTAGCACATGCATAATTCGTTTAATCTAAGAATGGATTTTCTCTTGGTAATGGGTCTGTAGCTTTCCTGCAGTCTTCATTTGCATCGTCTCGTGCCAATTGCAATATCAGCTGATTTTTTTGCATCATTATTTACTATTTGCATATTGTTATCATTCTGTGAATTGCATTTAAGGCTCTTTGGGGCCCTGCCTGATTGTTGCATATCTCTGAGTTGGTGTTGCCATGTTTGCGACTTTCATCAGGGCCTGCCTTCCTAAATCTCTTGCCTGTGTCAATATCAAGGGATTTAGGCGTGCTTGCAAGTGGGTTATCTATGGGAGGCAATCCCAGAAGTTCTGGGACCCCTACCTCAAAGTGTGCATTTTGCTGTGGCACCTCTAAATTATGCAGCCCTTGCTCCTCCACAAATTGCTGTCAGGTGGATTCAAACATCATGTATTGAATCAGGGTACAGAGCAACTTGGCTATTTGCTTGATATCAAAGGGTGTCATTTCATTGGTCACTAGAAGTTGTAACATGTTTGCTACAGCTGGAGACCCTAGTCCATATTTGGCAGCTAGCTGGCATAACTTGGAGAGAATTTGCCATTTAAAGGGGACATGTATATCAGGTGCAGTCCTGTTGTTTTGCAGCACTGGAAATTCCCCAGTCATCCCATTTGCAGGCTCTTGGCCACCCAGGGACAGTGGGTGGCATAGGTACAGAAATTCATTCAGTGCCTTCAAGATCCCCACTAGCAACTGCCATTAATTTTATATGTTTCCAAAAGCTAACCTCATCGTATGCTGAGACAGTAACTGATACCAGTTGCATGGCCCCCCTGAGGGCCAGCACAGGGGCAACAACTTGGGCCCCCCCATTAGGATCCTGTAAATCCCGTAAATAGAGGGTGTTTCCTTCTGGGATTCACATTCTCTGAACCTGAGAGAAGCAGGGAGAGAAGCAGAGAAAAGAATGATCAAAACAATTCTTCTCTCATTCACTGCTCCTGTGTTGTTTACATGTGGAATGCATTGTGGAAGATTGTTTACCTGAAGGAAATTGGTAATTGGATTCTGGTGTGAGTGTTTTGATTCACTGACCAATTGAATCCATGTGTGTGTGTTGGGACTGTCAGCTGACAGTCACGAGATTCTGTGCAGTTGAGTTGAGTTGGGTGCTTGTGCAGATTCAGTTTAGATGTAGTGTAATATAGTATAGAATAATATAGTATAATAAAGTAATTAATTAAGCTTCTGATATCCATGGAGTCCTCCTCATCATTTCTCCCTGCCACAGGGGTCGCGTTGAATCCTGTATTTCCTTGGGTCTCTCAGGCTTTGGCTGTGGATGTGGTGGGATGCAGTGCTCTGCGATCCCAGATGCTGGCAGCTCCACACCAGAACTCTCAGCACTGAGCGCCGCTTGACTCCTGCCTTCCATTTGCGTGCCAAGGCTGTGAATAGGCATATCAAGCAGTGATGGGGCTGTCGGCATGAGTTCGTCATCAGTCATCTGCAGGCAGAGGAGGATAGTATGGGTTTGTGGAAACTAGGGGTAGAGGACAAGGTACGTGTGGTGCAAGTGGTTGCAGGGATAGGAGACTTGGATAAATGCCACTCTCCTTCTAGTTTCACATCCATCCTTTTCACCTACGAACTTGATGTGGCACCTACTCCCCCAACCACTCCCTCTTGCGCTCCACTATCACTGGGTGTTCTGGTGGGTGGTGCCTGTGGTGCCTTAGCTGCTTTTGCATTTTGCCCATCTATTGTTGAGCAGTACTTGCACAGCATTGAGGCCTTTCTTTTGGATTTGATCATCCAACCAATTCCTCATTCACCAGAATCTACCCATCAAGTCCATCTCTCAGCAATTTAGAAAGAAAAATGGTTGTAGAGAACCATGTCAAAGGCCTTACAGAAGGCTATCATTTAAGTATCTCCTTTGCTTTTTATAAAATCAGAATATTAGACTCTCTCTCATTATAAGTTAAAACCACTATTTTCTTCTATAAGAAAAAGAAACAAACACTGTAACTGACAGCATTTCTAAATGTCTGTGTAAGCTGGCTTAAGGTATGAATAAGACTGAGTTGATCCTCTTTAGAAGGAAACTGTTCTATGATTGTAACTGATATAGTTCCAGCACATCTTTCTACTGAGAAATGCAAAGTACAGAAGTACAGAAAGAAAACCTTATATAGCTTTATATTTCAAATTAATAAGAGAATAATTTTCTTTTTTTTTTTAAGTAGGATTAAAATCAGCATCTTCAATATAATTTGCTGTTTGTCTCTTAATGAGAACTGCATCCCTGTACAGTACTTTGGTAGATATGCTCCCAGCTGTAAAGGTAAAGCTAGTAGTTAGATTACTGCCACATTATATATAATTGCAGGAACAGACTTCTGAAGTGCACCACATATGGGATATGGATTAATCAAAATAGATGCTGCCACTTAGTAGCAAAGTTTTTCCAGATGTTCCCCTTTTGTATCTTATTTATTTACTTTGGACCTGAACACAAAAATATTGCAAGTTTGTTTCTTTCTCTCTCTGCACTGTATGGTGAATATATTCTCACTCATAGTGTAGATGGTCTTGAAAGGGCACGTTGGCTTATGCCTCATAAGTTCTTGCCTGCATGTAATATGTGATGTGTGGGGGGTTTACTTGCTTGGTTTTTTGATGGTGTTCAGTCCAGTTGGTTGGCAAAGAAATACCCATGGCTGTAGACCAGTACATCTAGGAAAGGGTTTGTTGTCTGGTTATATGAACAATTGCTTTGTTACTGGGCTTGTGTTTTTTAACTGTTGCATTGATGTGATAGCAAATAAACACTACTTCTCATTACAGGTTTGTCTTTTCATGTGTATTACCATGGGTGTTGGGCAGTGACATACTCTATTCCCAGAATCTTTAACAAAATGCTAGTTAAAGATTTTCTGAAGAATGATAGAAATATATTTCTGTCTTATTTAAGAAGGCCGAAGTTCACTAAAGAAGCTAGGACAGCAAAACATGCTTTATAAGAACAGCAATTGTATCACTATGATGATACAGAATGAACAAGGGTCCGGTGACACTATAAAAGCGGGAGTCAGGGATATTATAAATGATCAATTGTGAGCCAAATTATCAAAAATTTTGGAAAGATTTATTAATCTTTCTGCGCGACCGAATTTCAGTCTCCGAAACCGCCACAGCCAAAGAGGCAGCGTTGAGCCCCCGATCGGCGCTGGGTGAACCTGGACCCGACCCCTAGGGTGTCAGAGTCTCCCCGTTCACGAATGCTGCTTCTTGCGGTGAGGTTTTATACAGTTTATTGTGCCCAAGGCAAAGGTGTCCCAATTTCTTTTGTAATTCTTCACATTCATCGTTGTTCTTTTCAATGTGCAGAGCTGGACAAAGATCGGCTCCAGGTGTGTAGTCAGCATTGATGGGCTCCATGGGGAAGCCATGTATTCAGATGTATAAGTTTGGTGTTGCTGACTATCTTGATTGATGCAATTGGCAAGGCAATGATCATTCTTAGGCGGTTTCCGACAACTCGAGATACCTGTGATCATCGCCCTGGAAGCGTCTATTCTTACGCTAAAGCATCGATCGTTATCTTAGCTGTGTCCAGGAATTAGTTGTAATCTGAATAGACATCTACTCTCGGGCCAGGGTGGTCAGAGACATGTGTTTGGATTTTTACAATCTTTTATAACATACATTCTTTAATAGCATGAATTATTCCTACCATATATTACAATCCCTCCCCTTTAATATCACCAATTTAATTAATGCTCCCTCTATAACCCAAATTGCTAAAATCTATTTATTTCTACTTCTACCCACCACCTTTAAGGGTCTTTCACAAAGAGAACAAAACTTTACTAAATCATCCTATGCTCTCCTTGTGGAATCCCCTGATACTCAGTATTGTTTACACTCGTTTTGACTCATTTCTCAAACTTCGCCAATATTTTGGCAGCATTGCTCACAAACTTCCTCTCTCCCAGGCTCACGATTTTAGATGTGTTGCTTCCAGAAGCCAATTCCGGGTCCACAGGCACTATTGCTATTTGCATCCCCTGTACCACAGAATGAATCAGTCTAATAAAACAAGGAATTAGACATGGAAGAAACAGGGTTCCGGCTACTGAACACAGCACAAGGAATATTATTTTGTTCCACCAGGCCCCATCAAACAATCTGTCCCACCACAATGATTGCAAAATCGAATTCCGTTTTTGAACTGAGACATGGGCTGCTTTCTTGATCTCGGCTACCAATCCTCTTATGGTTTCCCCATAATCATCAATCTCAATACAACATTCTGATTCATTGTACTTTCCACACACTCCCCCTTCTTTGGCCAGCAAATAGTCTAAAGCTGTTCTATTTTGGTACACAAATGCCCATACCTGGGTGTGCTGCCGACTTACTAAATCCAGGGCCTCTGAGGTGTAATTTGATACAATTTCCACCATTGCTTGCAGCGTTATCAGCCGGTTCAGTAGGTAAATCGGAGTCCTATATCCGTAGCTTCCATCTTGAGCCCACGTGGCCAGCCCATAATTATCAGTTATTCTCGCAGCCAGCCACTCTTCCTGCCCCCAAGTTTGCCTGCCACTTATGACAGGTATTATCTTCTTCAAACTTCTTCTCTCCCTCCTCAGGGTCTTGTACAAAGAAGCCCCTAGTAGGTTACTTTTCATTTGAGGGAGAGTAAAGAAACCAGACAGATTATGCCCAGAGAGCATGATCCCTTCAACCTCGGGGGTAACTCACTGTATGCCTTTTTCCTGCAAATCCAATAAATTGCATCTGGGGCTTTCCATCTAATGTTCATTTTCCCTGGGTCTCCCCAGTATTCTCTCAGGCCCTCCAAGGATTGGTGAGAGTTGGCTCCAGGCTGTTTGACCCAGCAAAGTCCTATCTTTCTGTTCCATTCACAATTTGTCTAATTTTTCTGGCTCCAGTATTCCTTAGGGGGTTCTGGTTGCCAGACCTTGCCCTTGTTGTTTGAATTTACCATCAAGGTAGTCATACACGGAGTGTATCCCACCATTTTGGTATATTCCTTTCCTTCCCAACTGATGGAAATGGTTCTGATCACCCTTTGGTCCAAAATCCACCCCTCAGGCCTCTGTGCCAATTTTGAGACTCTCGGATTATCCCATTTCAGAAGCTGTTCTGGAGCCAAGCCTTCCCCTTTCCATGGCCATTTTTCTGCTGACTTCAGGCTACCGCAAATCCAGCAATTTGACAATCCCAGTTCAGTTGCAATTTCTTGCATTAAATCAATAAATAAGTTTCAATCCGGGGAAGGTAGTTCCCCATCAGTGTATTGTTTCTCAAACAATTCATACTGTTCCCCCCAGAGTTTTCAATCTCTCTTGCTCAATTCTTTTCTTCCTCAATTCTTACTCCCTTCTTTCCAATTCCTGAGTGATTTCCCTCATTCTTCCCTCAGGATTCTCACCGTCTTTGTTTTTTGCAAAGCAGACAACCCTGTCATATTGCAGGCACACTCTATCATCATTTGCCTGTGCCAAATCCAATATGATTGGTTCCCTGCTTAGGGTGAATTTGCTGTCAAATTTGACATTTCTTCCCATCCAATACATTTTTCTGTTCATGATGCACATCCCCAGCCTCGCATTGTCATAACACAATGGATTCACCTGGTGATATGCGACAAAAATCGATTCCATTTTTCCCCCAACCCACATTGTTCAATTACATTGATTGCAAACAGGGATTGACATTATTTCCGCATTCCTTTTTCGTAGTCTGATGCTGGTATTTCCCTGACTGCCCATTCCGTGCCCCTGCCTCGGGATTGATACACCAGATCCCTTTGTCCAATTTACATAATTTGACCCTCGTGCCGTTCACCCAACAGTACCTGCCAGGCTCCCTGATGCACTCCTCCGGGGCTTGGTATGCTGAGGTTTCCCCGTCCCCTCGTTCAACTGGGACCACCTGAGTGCATTTACCACACTCGTCTGCAGAGCTCTCATTTCTGCCTCTCATTGGGACCTCAATGTGCAGACTCTGTGTCCCGTACATGGCTAGGCTCAGGTCAATCAGGATTCCCACCAGGCATACTCCTCTGCCTTTGCCTCCACCCCCTGGGGTGCCACAAGCAGCAAGGAAGACCATCTTCACAGCAGCAGGAATATTCTTCAGGGAATACATTTTCTGACCTTGCTGCATACCTCCTTTTGAAGGTGCCCCATCATGAAATTCTGACACCATGTGAGCTGCACGGTACCTTGATTGATTTCTGGCACTCCACATCCAGAATCTCTGCCTTAGACCTGAGCTTTCCACGCACCCCGTTCTGAAAAATGTGAAACCACTCCTGCGAGTCTAATTCAATGATTCCTAGGTTTGTGGCTAGGGTTAGGATACGGTCAGTCAGCTCAAGCTCCTCTTCCAGACACTGAGTGCACAATCCCTTTGGCCTCTGTCCCCTTCTGCAGTGTACAACAAAAACACCCTGACAATATTCACACCTAAAATGTACAAATGGATAGCATACACAGTCAGACAGTATACAACTTATCCGTTCACCACCAGTCATTTTCAAGGATGTTGGAGTTTGATTTTCAAGTTGCCTGGGGAAGAAGTGATCCTCCACTCAGGTGCTTCCTCCTGGTGTTCGACTTTCTTCATCCTAGTTGTGTGTGTCCAGCCTTTCTCCTCAGTCTGAATCGCCATGTCTGTTGTCAGGAGCGCAAGAAAGGGACCTTCCCAGTGAGGGGAGAGGGGTACGTCTTTCCACACTTTCACAAGCACTCTGTCACCCGGTTGAATTTTGTGGATAGCAAATCCCAGAGGAGCACTCTGAGATACTATCCCTTAAGTTCCTGTAAATTTTTGTTGATCACAACCAAATATGGTTGAATCTGGCTGTCCTTGAGCCTGGGGTGTCCCACCAGCGTCCCATGCCTATATGGCATTCCATATAGCATCACGAACGGTGAGAGCCCCGTCCCAGAATGAGACGTCGTCCTGATATTAAGCAAGGCTAAGGGTAGGCATTTCAGCCAAGACATCCGAGTTTCTAAAATTAATTTAGATAACTGCGCTGTCAAAGTCTGAGTCATCCTGAGCTCTGGGGATGCCACGGAGTGTGGTATTCCCACCGAATGCCTAGTGCCTCAGCCATCTGCTTAGTAATTTTTGACGTAAAATGTGTTCCTTGGTCCGAATCAATGTAATTCACCACCCCATATCAGGGCACAATTTCCCCCAGTAGTTTTCTGGACACTGTCTGAGCCATTGCCCATGGACTGGGGAAAGCCTCCACCCAATGGGTCAATTTGTCCATGATCACCAGCACAAATTTGGATCTCCCCACTTTGGGCAACTCTGTGAAATTGGCTTGAATCCTTTCAAATGGTTGGAATGCAATGGGGCAACTCCCCAGGATGGCCTGTCTTGCCTTAGTCTTGTTAACTTTCTGACAAATCAGGCATCCTTGTACCTCATGTTTGGCCAATTCGTAAATTCCCCTGCACCCGAAAAATTTCAAAAATTTTTCTGCCAGGGCCTGTGCCCCCCAGTGTGTTTGCTGGTGTAGTTTCCTCAAAATCCTCCTGGTAAAACCTTTAGAGACTAGTTCCCTCCCATCTGGCAATTTCCACTTATGTTCTTCTAGTTTCCCCCCAGTCTTCTCATAACTTTCAATCTCCTTTTGGGAGGGTTGAGGAGGGTCATCTGGGACCTAAATCCCTTCAATCTCCAGGGTACTTACTGTCATCAGTGCCGCAGTCTTGGCTTCCTGGTCGGCCAAATTGTTACCCTGGGTTTGGAACTGAATCCCTGCCTGGTGTCCCTTCATATGGACCACCGCAATTTCCTCTGGCCCCTTTAGAGCTTCTAAGATTTGCCGGATCAATTCCCCGCGCATCAGTCCCTTTCCCCTGGTGTTGATAAACCCCCTTTCTTCCCAGATTTTCCCAAAAGTGTGAACCACTCCAAAGGCATACCTAGAATCTGTAAAAATTGTTCCTTTTTTTCCCTTTCAGTCCTTTCAAAGCTCTCAGAACTGCGTAAAGTTCGCAAGCCTGTGCCGACCAACCCGCGCTCAGGGGACCTGCTTCAATCACTTTTCCCATTCGTCCGTCCACGACTGCATACCCGATTTTCTTTTCCCATCAATCATCCTGCTTGACCCATCTACAAACCATTTTTCTCCTTCATCTAATTCTTCCTCCTCCATATCCTCTCTGATCTTTGTCTGCAACTCAACCACTTCCACACAATCTTGAACGAGCTCCTCTGAAGCTTCCCCAAACAAAACTGCACAGGGTTTTGCGTGGTTGTTGTCCGCAGTTCCAAATCCTGTGAGTGAATCAAAATGGCCTCATACTTTAGCAATCTAGCATCAGTGAGCCATTTGTCTGCTTTCTGTTGTAGTATGCCCCGCACATTGTGCGGTACAAATACTACCAAAGGTGCCCCAAAGGTTACTTAGCTTCCTCCACCAGCAGTGCTACAGTGACAATCACTTGCAAGCAGGTGGGCCAGCCTCTGCTGACTGGGTCCAAAAGCCTCAACAAGTAACCTACTGGTTTCCTGACCCCTGCCCAGTCCTGTGTCAGCACCCTGTGTGCTGTGTGATTGCTCACGTCCACGAACAACTGGAATGGTCGCTTCATATCAGGGAGGCTCAGCACTGGTGCCTCTGTGAGTGCTTCCTTGACTCCCCTGAATTCCTCTTCATCCTTTTCTGTCGATTTGACTCTGTCTGTGGTGAGTTTCTCATATAGAAATTTCACCTTTTCGCTGTACCCTTCAATCCACTGCCGGCAATATCCCAACAGCCCCAAAAGTTGTCTGACTTCCCTTTTTGTTTGTGGGGGTGGTAAGGCAATAATCCCTACCACCCTCTCTGGATCCAATTTCTTTTTTCCCTTGGTTAACCAATGTCCCAAGTAGCTGACCTTGGGCTCTGTGAATTGCAACTTTGACTTTGACACCTTCAACCCCTTTTCCCCTAAAAAGTTCAAAAGTTCAATGGTGCTCACCCTCACAACCTCCTCCCTTGGACCTGCCACCAACAAATCATCTACATATTGTAGCAATTTTGTCCCCTCCATTGGTACAAAGTGACTCAGCACCTGCTCAAGTGCTTGCCCAAATAAATTCGGGGAATCATCGAAGCCCTGAGGCAACGATGTCCATCTGAGCTGCTGCTTTCAGTTCGTCTCTGGGTCTTCCCACTGAAATGCAAAATAATCTCTACTGCCCTCTGCTAAAGGACAGGTCCAGAAAGCATCTTTCTAGTCAATCATGCTGTACCACGTGTCCTCGGGAGAAATGTTATTCAGCGAGGTGTAAGGATTTGAGACTGTGGGGAACAAAGTCTTAGTTCTCTGTTTCACAGCCCTTAAATCTTGCACTAGCCTATAGCTACCATCCGTCTTTTTCACAGCCAGAATTGAGGTGTTGTGCCAGGACATGCACGGCTCCAATGTTCCTTTCTTTATTAATTCATCAATCACCGGTTTCAATCCCTTCCTCCCCTCCATGGAGATGGGGTACTGTTTGACCCGGATGGGGTCCTCTGGTTTCTCAATGTTGACACGAATCGGCTCTAGGTCTAACCTCCCAGCTTTCCCTTGGGCATACCAAACCATCAGATCTATTTTCTCCCTGTCCTGGATGGTGAGTTTATACATCCTCACCCTGAGCCGGGAATTTTCCACTGCCAAGCCGATTTCTAGGGCTACCATCAAGTCCTGCCCTAGTAAATTAAAATCCGCATCCCTTATCAATTTCCTGTACATCTTTTGTTTTCTGTCTCTCTTTCTACATCTTTTATGATCAGAACCTTGAAGGGTTCCCCTTTGCCCCAATTACCATCATTGAGTTGTCGTTCAGAGAGCACTCTTGCGGTAGCTGCTGCACCATGGTTCGTTCCGCCCCTGAGTCTACTAAAAACCACATCTCTTGTCTGTGGGGTCCTATTCTTAATTTTATCAAGGGCTCCCTCAGTGTTCCGGACCCCAAACTGAAAAGCCCCTGACACCCTTAATCTTCTTGAAACATTGCCTGATCCTTGGCTTTGTTGGGACAATTCCTTCGGATGTGTCCCTTTTGCTTGCAGTAATAGCATTCGAAATCCTTCTTTTGGTTGTTCGGTCCTTTTCCTTGGGAGGGGTTTTGCTTCTTCGCTGGCACCGCTTTCGCCATGTCTCTGACCTGTTCCTGTTTCTGTGCTTCCCTTACTGCAGCTACCAATACCTTAGCTTGAATATTCTGTTTTTCTTTGTCTCTTCTCATGTGAGCCTTCTGGACTTCCCAGAGCAATCCCTGCAACCCCTTGTCCTGCCATCCGTCTATCTTTTCTAACTTTTTCCGTATATCTTCCCAAGATTTTGCCACAAAGTGAGTTTTCAACAAAACCGCCCCAATTGGAGAATCGGGATCTGTTCCCGAATACATTCTCAGGCTCTTTCGGAACCTCTCCAACCACTCCATGGGTGTCTCATCCTTTTCCTGGCATTCTCTGAGTACCTTACTGGTGTTCTGCCCCTTGGGTACCACTTCTCTGATACCCTGAATTATCATGTTTCTTAGATTTATCATTTTCTGCCTCCCCTCCTCCGTCTGGGCACTCCAGGGCGTTTTCTGGTTTGGCCACCTCTGGTCCCCACTTTCCCCATTGGGATTTCTCCTTTCCCAATCCTTGATTGCGGCTTGTCTGAATCATCTCCCTCTCCTCATTGTTGAACAGCGACCTCAGGATTGCGTTGAGATCCTCATAGGTCTAGGTGCTGGTCCCTAGAAATTCATCTAGCCTTTCTGCCACCCCCAAAGGATCATCCATCAATTTTCCCATCTCTTTCTTGAACGCTCTCACGTCTCTGGTATCGATCGGCACGTGTACGAAGCCGATAACTCCTGGAGCCGTTGGCACTTCCTGTAAAGGAAAGATGCCAGGCTTCTCCTCCTCATCCTCACTGTCTCCTGTGGTTGCCCTCCTCGTTCACCACATCATTCGATGGGCCAGGGGAGAGCTGACTTTGGGGAAAGTTACCTGTTTTTCTTCAGTTTTGGGGAGGGTTGGCGGCAACGGCTGCTCACATGGCAGCAGAGGTGCCACCGCTTGTTCACGTGGGAGGGAAGGTGTCGCAGCCTGCTCCGGTGGGAGCGGCAGTGCCAAGACCTGTCCCAGTGGGATTGCTGCCTCAAGAGGCAATGCGGGCACCGGCAGTGCGTGGGCAGGTCTGGGCTGGGGCGGAGGAACAAGGTAGGAAGGGTGAAGATTGTCCAAGGGTTTCCATTCCTTTCCCCGGTTTGCCGCATGTATGAGAGCTCGTACCGGGTATAAACTCGTACAAGCATATCTCCACATTTCAGCATACTCAACTTCCTCAAAATCCTGTGGGCGGCAATCAAATACGTGGTCATACAGGGACTCACAATTCCATGCCTCAAAAGTGCCGAACACCAGCCAGACCACGTATTTTCTGATCTCCTTCCCTCCCCATTTTTCCATGCAAAAATGTATCATTTTCTCCTTGGACCTCCCCGCTCCCTGGGGCTCTCGTCCCAATGTTCTAACATCCATCCCAACAGACTTACCCTTGGAATTTCTGGCAGAACCTTCCTGGGACCCTGGGGAGATTTTTCCTGGGGCTTTTTCTGGAACCTGCTTTTTCCCAACCCCATTTTTCCAAAAATCCCACTTGCGAATTTTCTCACCCACTCCTCCAGCTGGGATGCTCAATGTGAGTCCCGAGTCCTTGTCCGATGTCAATTTCCTGAGCTTGCGAAACGCTGCCAGTCTTACTCAGTCACGCAGAGAACCGTTCTGCTGACTTTTCGACTGATCTCCGGTTTTCTTACCTGTTTTCTCCAGATCAGAAAGCAGACAGGCTCCTGGAATTTTCCAGGACTGTCTTTTTCCCCTTTGTCTGACCCAACCGTGACCGATTTCCCCCTGAAATCCCTACAAGTCCCAGGTCCTACGTGTGTTAAGAGAAAGCATCTGCTTCCCCCTTGACTGACCATGTCCCTCGTGGGATGGTGGAAATGCGATCGTGGGGTCCACACTTGCTTTGTGATAGAATCATGTCTCACACACACACTCGGTCACACCCCATTCAATCATGCGGTACTCACAGTTCCTTTCCCACATGGATTCTTTGTGCACGTCGATTTCCAAGTAGAAAAAGCACCTCATCTTGGACATCTTGCCGAGTTTCTGAGAACTGGGTCAGTTTTTATCCCGCTTTGGCTGTGGCTCTGGTTTTGGTTCGGTGTTTTTTGATTGGTCTTGCGAACCCCCAATCCCGTTCAGACTGCTGAAATCAGCGGGGCGCCTTCTGGCCGGGAGGGGGTCCCCAAACCCCAAATCCAAATCATGTCGGGTTGTTACCAGATTGTTATAAATGATCAATTGTGAGCCAAATTATCAAAAATTTTGGAAAGATTTATTAATCTTTCTGCGCGACCGAATTTCAGTCTCCGAAACCGCCACAGCCAAAGAGGCAGCGTTGAGCCCCCGATCGGCGCTGGGTGAACCTGGACCCGACCCCTAGGGTGTCAGAGTCTCCCCGTTCACGAATGCTGCTTCTTGCGGTGAGGTTTTATACAGTTTATTGTGCCCAAGGCAAAGGTGTCCCAATTTCTTTTGTAATTCTTCACATTCATCGTTGTTCTTTTCAATGTGCAGAGCTGGACAAAGATCGGCTCCAGGTGTGTAGTCAGCATTGATGGGCTCCATGGGGAAGCCATGTATTCAGATGTATAAGTTTGGTGTTGCTGACTATCTTGATTGATGCAATTGGCAAGGCAATGATCATTCTTAGGCGGTTTCCGACAACTCGAGATACCTGTGATCATCGCCCTGGAAGCGTCTATTCTTACGCTAAAGCATCGATCGTTATCTTAGCTGTGTCCAGGAATTAGTTGTAATCTGAATAGACATCTACTCTCGGGCCAGGGTGGTCAGAGACATGTGTTTGGATTTTTACAATCTTTTATAACATACATTCTTTAATAGCATGAATTATTCCTACCATATATTACAGGGAGGATTCTTTTGGTAGACTTCTTGGATGAAAATAAAGTGCAAACGCAGAAATATTTTATCTGAGAGCCGTTTATTGATAAAACAAAAGAGTAAGTGCTCCTATTAAAGAGGGATAGGAAAAGGAGCAGAGAGAGTGAGGGAAAGAAACAGAAGATGGGACTGTGTTACCGCAAGAACTTCAGCTCTTTGTCGGCATCGGCTTAGCAGGCGGAGCGTGTGTGCTGCGAACCACAGTGCATTTGCGTAACTCTGGTGGCAGGGCGCGATTTCCAAACAGTAGCAGGCAGCATGTTCCTTCCGTCGGCAGGGAACAGGCTGCTGTGGCCGCGGGCGCAGTCCTGGAGCAGCTGCAGGATCCTATGGTTGAGGCCCAGTGGCTGCAGGCACGATCGAGTACAGGCGGGGGTGTCAGGCTGGTTGCTGCGGGCTACTGCTGTGGTAGGTTGGTGCGGCAGGCAGCGCAGTAAACACGGCGATGGCGGTGGTAGTTGCATTGTGAGTGGCAAGTGGGCTCGCGCTGTGGACCCAGCTGTGTGCAGGCTGGCGGCGACGGCTGTGCCCAGGAAGCACGGCGGGGGCAGAGGGCTGCAGCGGCATCCGCTCCATCGGGGAAGCAGCAAAGCATGAGGTCGTCACGATGATAAGTTGGTTTACAGGAAGGATGAAGCAGGACCAGAGGGAGGAAAATGCAAGGTGAGGGGGGGTGGGGAGGCCGAGCGGACCCTAAAAGCGAGCCCCCTTCACTCCAAGACACCCAAAGAAAAATCACTTCCGTTGTGTCGTAGTTAGCTGCTTTTATGTGCTAAGGTTCTCCACAGCTTGGTTTCCTGGGCAACCCATCATTCTTTGTGGGCATCCAGGTATTTGCCCCATCGTGGAGGCTTTCTCTGCTCTGATTTGTTGCCAGGTGAAGCCTCTCCAGGGATAAGCATGCTAGCATAGTCTTACAAGAATCTTTCACCATATGTATCACATATGTTGAGGCATAAATAAAAAACAGCTCGGTTCGTCTCAATAAGGTTACTACTTATGTGTAGTAGATGCAGGTAAGACAGATTTCAGTTTGTTCAATAAAGGAGGGTGCAAAATCTTTTGTCTAGGATGGAATAACCCTATGCACTAGTACAGGCCAGACTGCTGGAAAGAGGCTTTGCAAAATCGGGAGTACTGGTGGAACACACACTGAACATAAATCAGTAATGTGCTCTTGATTGAGGGAAGTGGTTTTACCTCTCTTTGTGATACTTGTGAGATTGTATGTGGAGTGTTGTGCACAAATTCAGGTCAAAAGACAGGCAGGGAAAAACTGGAGCAAATTGAAGTGGATGCCTGCCAGCATATGGTAAAGGGGTCTAAGATGAGAGCTCAAGATATCAGAATCCCTTCAGCCTTAGGAAGAGAAGGCTAAAGACATGTCTTATTGGTGTCTATAGTGTCTATACCTACGTGCAAAAACGATACAAAGGCTGGTTATTCTCAAGGT
Organism: Molothrus aeneus; assembly: GCF_037042795.1. Classification (NCBI taxonomy): domain Eukaryota; kingdom Metazoa; phylum Chordata; class Aves; order Passeriformes; family Icteridae; genus Molothrus; species Molothrus aeneus. The sequence goes on from NC_089646.1 coordinate 56,133,300, forward strand.
GTTGATAGGACAAGAAGGAGTAGATGCATGTTGTAACATGGAAAATTCCAGTTAGAGAGAAAAAAAATCACCATGATGGTTGTCAAACACCACAGTAGTTTGCCCAGTTAGGCTGTAGTAATCATAAATCATTAGAATAGGGCCCTGAGCAACCTGCTTTGAGCAGGACATGAATTTGACTAGATGACCTCCAGATATGCCTTCCAGCCTTGTGTGAGAGCCTGGAAAGATCGATGTCTTGGGACATTTTGACATTCATATGTGTGGGGGGGAAGGGGCAGGTCAGGCCTTGCCCTCATGAGGCAGCTATCTGCCCTCTACACCCCCACCCCTAGAGCCTATATCCCAGCCTGGCAGTGGCTGCCAGTCATAGAACACCAGAGGCAATGCCCCACACTCTCCTAACCCAGCTTCTAAGTGGCCAAATGACAAGAATTCCCAGCTGGGGGAAGGGCCCAGGAAGGCCAAGGGGTATTTAAGGCCAAACATGAGACCATCACTTTGTCTAGACCCTATCTCCTTTTGGATTTTCTATCATCATAGGAAACCAGGAGCTGGTAGCTATATGTGTGCTTTTCTGTATATTTTCTGTCCTTCCCTCTTTCTTTTTCTTCTTCAATTCCCTCTTTTTGGAATTCTTGAATAACTTGTAATTGAACAGGCTTAAATTTGCTAGCTTGAATGAGCTAAATTAACACTTTGAGAAGTCTTTTAAATAGATTGAATATTGCACTAAATCTTTTGTCAAAGTTTCCTTGATTTTATAAAGTTGCTGGTAAAGTTCTTTTCTGTTGTTTTGACCTCTTGAGAATATCTTGTCAGTATTTCTACCAGGCATCTAACTCAGAGTACGTGAACAACTGTAAGCCCTGTTAAAAATCTTGTCAGCTTGGTGAGGCTTTACAACCCCATACCAACATGAACTCTGGAGATGAAGCTCCTTTCTCTTTCAGAGAGAGCTTTGAATACAATAAATCTAAAAACGAAATGAAACTGTATTTGAATACTTTGAACACCTCCATGAAAAGTAATTCCGGTCTTTGATCAATTCTCTGTTGACTACTTCAGACAGGAACATGAGATTAATTTTGTGATAGCTTACTTGTTTTCAGTACAAACTTCACTTTGATTTAACTGAGGACTTAGAAGGCAAAAACAATGTCTCGCTTGCCTTTTCTTCCCCCCCTTCTTTTAAAGGAAGCTGTGGTTGATTTATGTTCAGTTTTCTGGAGTATAAAGGTTATGGAACTCCAGAGAAATGTGGATTTTTTTATGGTGTATTTTGTCCAGTAGGTGTCCCTCATTTATAAAGAATCTTAAAGGATTTTTCCACTGCCAGACTGTAGATAAATGAAAAGCTTCAAAACCAGTTACCTGCCTTATCATTTGCCCATTTAAAATAAGGTACAAATTACAATACTGTATATTACTGGACTTTGAAATTAAGCAATTTTTGCAAGAAGTAGCTCCTATTCTGACTCTAGTTCAGTCTGAAGAAAAACAATGGGAAGCATTGTAGCAAGAAAAGGCAGGGGAACTGGCGTGGTGATTCACAGCTGTTAGGTAATTCTGATGCGGTTTGAGCAAAGCTTCTCTGATGAATGACCACCTGGCAACAGCTTTAGAGGTGTTTTTTTTTACAGGAGCAACTGTAAGCCCTGTTTTTCAAACAAAACCCTTATCTTCTCAGTGTCTTATTGAAAGACTATTATTTCTTTTACCTCAGCCAGCTTTAACATTTCCAAGTAGTGCTGGAGAAATTAGGCGAAGGCTTGATGGTGTAAGAAACAGAGGCACTATATCTTTGGCTTGCTATTGGCAGCTGTGTTTCTGGCAAAACCTAATGTTTTTAGGATGGAAGAAGTTATTGTGCTTACTAAAGGGAACCCAGCTGCCTTCACAACTGTTTTTTTCCTTTATAAAATAAAACTTAAAAGCTATGCATTTTAACTATAAGTGCAGGGATCAGGAAAAAGAACTGCAACAGCATGAATGAACTGTAAATGCCATGATGACTGGATTGAGCTAGGAGGGGTCCAGGATATGTGAGAAGCTATGGTTTGTAGGAATACTTTTAGAAGAATAGGAATGTTTGAGTAATATGTTTTGATTGTAGTTAAAGAATATGAATTTTCTTGAGGTACATCTGCTTGATTCAAATAACCTCAAATCAATAACAGGTCTTCAATTAACCACATGGACAGCAAACTGCAATGATACTTCAGCATTTGCTTCTGGATATCTAGATGTAGCTAACGTGTTATAGACAGGGAGTCCTATTAGAAAGTAATCAAAAGACCTGCTCAGTTCTTACTTTAATCCATGCATTGGGGAAGTAAAGAATATGTGGCTAAATGGAATAAATAGTGACAGTCTTCTGGAGGCTGACATACAAGTCTGTATTTCTAATACGGAAAGTGAAGAAGGAGGTCTTTTTGCTCTGGTCTGGAAACTGCACCATGTGCACCTCCTTTCCCCATTCAGTAATAACCAGGAAATAAGGAAAAGTGACTGTACTTCATATATTGGCAAGCCACACTACAGCAGCTAGGCACAACAGAAAAAACAATCAGTGAGTTTGGACACCAAAGAAAATGGTCTTTGAGAAGTTCTGTCTCTCGTAGCCTTATTGAGCACCTGATTACAAAGGCCTCATAAAACCATTGGGGTAACCATCTGTTCTCCCTTTAGCTATTTTCATAGTACAGCAATCCAAATCAATGTCTTACTAATTTGGGGAAGGCAAAATAACTAGAACAACCAAAAACACCTGAAATTCCTTATCTAGCATTGAAAAATGTCTTAAAAAAATTTTGCTGTTCTGAATGGCAGATCACAGTTGTGTACTATATGCTTCAGATTTTAATTTTCTACTACGCCTTTTATTGGAAAAGAAGCCGTCAATATTTTAGTTACATTTTCCTCATAATTTCAGGAAGCCATCCTGAATCATGGCCTAAATGCTTTTTTTGTTGTTGTTATTTTTTTTTACTCTGCCATTCTTTTCATGCTTTTAGTTAGTTTTAAAGGTTTAAAAGTTGCTTTGTGGCTTCATATTTTAGTTCCACAGGCAGCTGTCCTGTCCTTTCTTCTCTCCTTCTCCTCCTTCTCCTCCTCCTTCTCATTCTTGTTGATGTTGTTCTTCCCCACTGTTCTTATCTCAACCCATGAAGTTTACATTTCTTTTCCCTTGGATTCTCTTTCCCACTGGGTTCACATCAGGGAGTATGTGAGCAGCTGCATGGTACACGGTTTCTAGCTGGGATTAAACCACAACAGCAATATAAACCCTCAATTCTTCAGTGATCTTTATATTCTAGGTAATAGTGCATGAATGCTTAGAGAGATGAGTGTTCATGGCTGCCACCTTGGTTGAACTGCTGGGAATTGTGACTGCTGGAGCAAAAAGTGCTGGGAACTGGGATTGCAAGGATCATGTTTACCTCACTGCTGTAAGACTAAGGCATAGAGGGTTTGTAAAGAACTCATTAGGATCAGGTCCTAACACTTTCCAAGTGTACCCTTTCCTAACCAAATATCAAGCAGCATTGCCAACAGTAATAGCTTGTTGTTCAGAGGGTTGAGTCACGCATTTGTATGAGTCATTTTGGAGGACAAAATGTAGGTGTGGTACCATCACCACTGTCTTACTGAATTTGTAGTTGCCATTGCCATCTTGTTTTCTAATCAAAGGCCAGAGGAGGAAAAAGAAGAAAGGATCACAGTTCCCCTGCCCTCATCTTTTCTTTTCTACTACAAGTTCCTAAAGAAGGTGTTAGAACATTTTTCTTAGTGTTTTCCCAACATGATGATATTTTTATCTTGTATTTATGTCTCACAGTTGCCAAGTTAGCTGACCCAGGAACACGTCTGGTCTACTCCCTGGACAGATCACACTGCTATCTCTGCCAGTCAGGAAGTGGTGAATGCACATGAGGATTAGGGTAGGCCCACTAGTAAACATTAATAGCATTTTTGTTAATCAACAGGAAATTGCCAGTATGATATATAGCTGGAATGAAATACAGCCTCTCTGGGTTTTGAGCTCTGAGAGGTTAAGAAAACACAACAAGTAATATGAAAAAGACATTGATTTTCTGCCATGAGTTCTAACAGAGACCTACCTAGTCACAGCAAAAAAGAGTCCTTGCACAGCAAATCCTAGGAATGTAGCCTGAAGCCTCAGACTCTGGAGGGGGGCCAGCAATAAAGCTCCCCTCAAGTTAAGACTTGAGTCCATTCACTTGGACACAGAGGCCATTTACAGATGCTAAATATTGCTTGGTGGCGATGCTGCAAAAGCCAAAAATAAATCAATTTGTTTTTTCAACTTCATAAATGTAGTTCACATTTGTTTAAAGCTATGGTTTCTAGGCTTGCCAGTGATTCCAAGGTAAGATATTTTTGAAAATAGAATAATTACCTTAGCAGGCTTTTGTGTAACATATCTGTTGACATACAAATGATGGATACTATAGTATAGTGTACAATGGTTGTACAATGACTCTATTGGTGTTGGTGTACAATGACTCTATTAATCTTCTGTGATCAATGAAGTGGTAACCTTTTAAGAAAGAAGAAATAGCCATGGTCCTAAGTGTCTACTTTGAGTTCAGAATGTCCATTATTTCATCTTGCTGCACAATATAGGTATTTATTTGTTCTTTGCCTGAAAGACTGTGGTTGGAAAATATTTGGTGAAATCAGTAGTACCAGGTTATAGGAGGAATAAGCCATCCAGAAACTTATATGTCTGTTAACATATAAAACAGTTATTTAAATAATCAGCATTATATTGCAGTAATTTCTTCAATTTCCTATTGTAGAAAAATAGTTCTTTTTGGACATCATGTAATATACCTATTTCATTAGGAAGCTTGGGATGAGAGATCCAATATACAAACTAGTCACACTGGGCTTTGTGACTTTAAGCATCAAATATTATGTGGCATACAGAAAGGATTTTTGGAAAGGAAAGGAAAGGATTTTTTACCGTGCCTTATCTGACATACTTAATAAAGTTAACTTTGGTGGAATTGCATATGAGAAATGGAAATGAAACAACATTCTTATTTTGCTGAAGATATTTTTTTCTTGAAATTCTTTTCTCTTTCTTAGAATAACTAACTCACATAGTAGTGTTTAAGTCTGGATCAAGAATGCACTTTATCTCCCAACTGCTACCACATGAAATATTTTGGTTCATATCCTGAAACAGTCTTGGAGTGCAGGAACTATTTCTTTCTCTTTCCTCCCTCCCTCCTGCTCCATCCCCCTGCCCCCTCAAGCTATATCAGAAAATGTGCTCCAAAAGTTCACCCAATGCACTTTAATCACTAATAGGTGCTCAGTCTAGGTGGTCAGACTAAAGCTACTCCAAAATAAAACCCCCAACTGCATGTGTTGTGAACATGAAGTCCTCAGCACTAGGTGCTGTACAAAACTGTGTTTATTGTGCTGTACTGCTTCCTAAATGCAGTCAAAGACTGTGATGCCATGAAAAGAATTAAGAACAAAATAGAGTAGAATTGCAGAGTATTTGGGTAAAATAATTTTAGAGGTTTTACACATCTTAGTGGGGAAGGTATTAGATTTTAAGCTGATTAACTGAGAGGAGGAAAAACATCTTTCTGTGGTTTTAGCTAGCAGTTCTTATGTCTAAGATTGTGACCCGTTGTATCTGCATAGGGTTGAGGACTACAACCAGTGCAAGCAGCTCAGTGAACAGCTGCAGTGCGAGTTGCAGGTTGTGCCTTGGATGGAGGTAAATGGCTGGAGCCCCAGAAATGAGCCATGTCCTGTCACCAACCCTTTGCACAGCTGAGGGTATGGGAACTTTGGGGGCAGGCTGGTCCATCACTCAGGGACTCTGTGGCAACAAATGAAGGACAAGAAGACTCCAGACCCAAAATCACCACTGGAACAGGTACACAGAGTGTAAGGAAACAAAAGCCCAGGGATTTCTTTGTTTGGGGTCCCTCCTGGGCAGCACCAGCACAAGCTGTTGTTGTGCTGCTGCACCATGATAAAAAGCTCGATCATAACTTATGGGAACCAGACATCTGTGACTGCTACATGGAACCTGAGGCTGAGCCAGTAAAGGAAACCTGTCTGTAAGTGTGAGTGGAATGTGTAGGGAGTCAAGCAGGGCACCCGTTGACTCAGTGGAGCCATGTGTTGAGATGGGGCTTCAGTCCCAGTGATAACAGTCTTAGGTGGTGTGAGTGTGACTGCCAGAGTGACAAGTGGTCAGACAAGAAAATTTCTTCAACATTAGCATCATCCAGTGCATACAAAGGAACCTCATGTTCCATCTGGGTAGAATGTGTTATTGCTGAAAATCAGGAAATAAACTGTCCTACTAGTTTGTTAGGGTAGAAAGTCAATTTTATTCAGTGTTGAGCTATATGGGGATCCCTCCACAAATCATGCACATCAGTTACCAAAGCTTTTAACTATTTATAGATTTTAGCAAAAAAACGGAATTAGTGTTCATTGGCTAACAGGTTATGTGATGTGAGAAATGGACTTGTAAGGAATTCTCAGAACCTATCAGAGAGCTCACATAGTCTTGTACACCTGTACACAAACACTGAGATAAGGTGTTGTGACTTAGGAAGACCATGGAATAGAGATGACATTGTTGAGAGAGAGATTGAACTAGAAACAAGTTTCAGCAAGTTTCAAAATATGGCCTTGCAAAAAGATCAGATATTTTAGAGAATTAGAACTGTGAAAAATGCATTGTAGCAGGACCATTGTGGTGAAAATATAGGTGATTTGTGTTAGAAGTATTAGCAGCATTGTGTGGCAAAAGCTAATAGGCTGAAAAACATTTATAAGGTATTATAACCAGGAAATAGGTTGGGTTCTGATAGAATGGTGTAGAGTTTTACATCTCTTATGTCTTAACCTTCATCAAGACTGATAATGGAATAAAAACTTTTAAAATGTCTCTCAGTTGCCCCATCTCTGAAAAGCTGGGAAAACCAACAAAGTAGCTGTCTTCATTAATTAGTATTCTATCTTCTATTGGTAATTGATTTCTTCCTTCTCATGCTAATTAGTCCACACTTTCTGTCTTTTTATTAACTTTTTCCCAGATAGGGAGAGTCTCAGTAATTGTCTTAGTTTCTTCTTCATGTCTGGTTTCTGTAACTTGTCTTTGTGGTTTATAAGTGCTGCATCCTTGGTGTCCAGGTCTCAACAATAAATTTCACTTCCAGGATTTGTTAATTTCCCATCCCAGGTCTGAGAGCACTGAAGCATGACAGGCCCTAAACATTTTTCTAACACATGGATATCACCCAGAGCTTGCTTGTTAACTGCTATCTGTTTCATGGAATGAATCACCCTTCTTGTTGTTTAATTCCAAACATTTTTCCCCACTGCTGAATAGGGCCTTTTTTATAGAAATATAACTTTTTGGTAACAGTATGTTTATTTATTTAGTTATTATATTTCAGAGGAGTGACTATAATGATAACAAGGACTGAACTTTTAATGTACAGAGTAGCCCAGCATGATTTCCTCTTATTAAGAGCAGAAAAAATATTTTGCAAACATCTAAGTGAAGCCAAACATTCTTATGACTTCATATTGTGTCTTAGCCTCAGCTAATGGGCAAAATCCCAGCCAGCTGCTTGCTGATCCCCTGTCTCTTCCCCAGGAATGGGGTAGAAAATTAAAAAGAGCAGGAATAAGAAAGCTTGAGGGCATGTATAAAGACAGGGAGATTGCTTACCAGTCAGTTATGTGGGCAAAAAGGACTTATTGTGAGTAAAATAACTTAATAAATTGCCAATTAAAATAAAAACATAATCACTAGTTGGAGTAATGGGAAATAAGGACAAACTTTAAAATAACACCTTTTCTTACCCCCCTACACAGACATGGTATCACTTCTTCACTCTAGTTTTATGCTAGACCACTTGCCCCTCTTCAAGTGGTGCAGGCAGATGAGAAATGGTGTGCTGCAGTCTTACTCCTTCCTCCTCACACTTTACCCCTGCAACACTGAGAGGGTTCCTTTAGGCTGCAGCTCCTGTCAAGAAAATATGCTATGATATGAGTTCTATGCTGGCTGCAGTTCCTGCAGTAATATCCATTTGCTCCGGCAGGGCATTGTCCATGAATGGCAGTGACTGTCCATACCAGTGCAGGTCTTCCATGGACTGTAGGGAATAGTCACTCTGTCACCTGAAGCATCTCCTCCACCCTCTCCTCTTTCTCCGACCCTGATATTCTGTCTTGTTTCTCTTTTTTTTTGGGTCCCCTCTTCCTCTTTCTCTCCCTCTGATGTTTTCTGTCTTTTCATACATACATTTTCACAAATGCATCTCAAATGTTACTGGTAGAGTCTTCTCTGGTCTGTGATGGGTCTCACTGAAGCTTGCTGTAACTGGGCCAGGTCAGCACAGTACCTCTCCACCGTTGCAGCCCTCCTGTAACCAACATCTTGCACCTACTCCAAAGACAGTTTTGTTTATTTGAAAGCCTGTAGAGTGACTGACAAGGTAAAATTGACAAAATTGATAAATCTTGACTGACTTGTTTATTCTGACCCACAGAATAGGAGTGTGGTACCTATCAGCCAGTAGGTAGGAAGGAAGCATAAAAAGATTATTGTATTGTATTACTGTATACAGATTTCTTTAAAAAATATAAAGATAGAATAGAATAAA